>NC_057852.1:85425374-86050374 GCF_015237465.2 Chelonia mydas | reverse complement strand
CTTCCAGAGTTACACCTAAGCCCCAGTGCTAAAAAAGCAAGCACTGTCCAAAGCTAGGAGATGCCATCATCTGAGGTCAATGCAGAGTAATGCAAAGATTGTACATGCAGTCAAACAATGTCCAGCCATTGCTGGGTAAAAGAGAGGACAAGCAGATGGGGCCCTCTGTTCCACTCCTACAGTGGTTTTGGCCTGTGGGTTTGCAATGGATGAAAGTGGACCCATAGACTTTATAGACTCTCACACTTTAATGTCAGAAGAGATTATCATGATCATCTAATTTGACCTCCTGCACATTGAAGGCCACAGAACCTCACCGACCCATTCCTGTAATAGACCCAATAGTTACCAAAGTCCTCAAATCATGATTTAAAGACTTCAAGTTACAAAGAATCCACTATTTACACTAGTTTAAACCTTCAAAAGACCTGTGCCCCATGCTGCAGAGGAAGGGAAAACTCTCCAGGGTCTCCGCCAATCTGACCTGGAGGAAAATTCCATCCAAACCCCAAATATGACAATCAGTTAGCCCATTAGTTATGTCTCCAATTATCTGTGAATTTATTAGGATACTTAGTTATGTGGAAGGAACAGTGCACCATTCGAAAACCCAACCCTAAATAAGAGTTTAGTTTCACACTGGGTCACAGCGTTAGTCCAAAACATGCAAAATCCCTTGCTAAATTAATAGAGTACTGTTGCTACATTAATTCTATTTTTATTTAATATTATAATTTATAAATTTTATAACACCTTCCATATGAAATATATAGAATTAAACATCATTGTATCATGAATACTTCAAATATATTTTGTTTAATAAAATGCCACATTATGAATAAATGGGCCAAATCTTAAGGGGGGAAATCCTCTCCCCAGTGAAGTCAATGAGAGTTTTGTCATGGATTTCAAGAGGACTAAGATTTTGTCCTGAGCCGTCAGTTATTTTTTAGGTAGTCCTTACTGAAGCAAATATCCATTGACTCTAGGACATTCCTTAGATATGAACTGAATAAGTTTATCAGATTTTGCTTTATATTAGTATCAAATACTTACTCCTCAGAATAGGCTAAAATGAATCCATTTCATTTATCCCTATTATTAAGATTCAAATGCCTTTTATATGAAATATAAGAGATTGTTGTTGGTAACCTCCCAAATTACTTGGATTGTGGGGTAAACTTTGAATTTGGTACACTCTTGTATAAGAAAAGGTATTGGACTTCACGCTTCCATAGAACCCCCAGAGCTGATTTAATCGAAGAATATCTCCATAAACCCAAACTCCAGACCTGTATTGAGCATGTACAGTGCTTTAGTTAGTGGGAAGACAGCAAAATCAAGATAGGGAGGATTCTATTCCAAGTTTATCTCCAATACAAGATTAATGAAAAAGAGGAAGTGCCAGATCAGATCTTATGTAAATGGGTAACTCCAGTAAAATAAATGGGGCAGTGTCTTCTTACACCAGATATGAACTAGATTAAAGAGTTTTGTTACTGATAAACAAGTACATTATCATAGGTAGGGCCACCAGCCCCACCTATTATTAAGGAGGCTTGACACTTCTGACTGTAAAACTCTTTTGATTCAGTTGCTTATAATTTTGCTAAACTTTAACTATTTAGGCTGAAATTTTCCATGCTGGGTGTCTGCCTCAGGCTGAATTTTTGTGGAGAGTTTCACCCAAAATAGTTTAGTCATTTCTGAAAATGAAGCTAGAGAAAAAATAACAAAATTGTTTTGCACTCTTAAAATAATACTGGCAACCTTTGCATAGAGAAGGTCTAGTAACACCCATGATTTGGAGCAAGGATTTGAGATGTGGCAGGTGGTGGCCTTTGTGTCTGGGATGTGCCTTTTGCTATTCCTGTGAAAAAACACCCACATTTGGACAAGCTTTTGAAAAATCTGTTTGCACATGCTAAATAGAGACTTGATAGATTTTAGCAGCTAAAATCTTAAAAGGTTCCATCTCCACAGGCCATACTCCATCCTCTCACAGCTCCTACACGTGCAATCCCCACAGAATGAGTGTTATTCACTCCAGGGCTAGAGAGAGAAATGGCGTCCAGTTGGTGGTGGAAGAGTAACCCTGAGATCAGATGAGGGGATAAGGTAGTCTGGGATATGCTGAACAACAAAACTGATACTGGGAACCACTGGGGGAAATGGAGGGGAGGGAAGAGAGGAGACAGATCTGATGAGGAGAAGGGTACCTGAGAAGGACTGGGACAAAAGGTGGGAGAGAGATGATGGGTTCATGGGTGGGATGGCTGGAGGAGAAAGAGAAAGTGGATGAGGAACTGGGAAGGGGGAAATGGGAGTGGCTGGGCAAGGAGACTAGATTGGGAAGGAGAAAGGTAACACTTGGAGTGGGGGGGATGAGAATGGTCCATGGATCGTGAATTCAAAGGGACACAGTATAGGCTGGGCAAGGAGATTGGAACTGAGATAAGCAGCCTGAGGAGGGGAGATTTGGACTGGGTATGAAAGGAGAATACTCCTGGGATGAGGTGCCAGGGATGGGGATAAGACAGGACTGGTACAGGTTGGAGGGGAGGGTGCAGAAATGCTTGGGGGGAACAGACACAAGAATCTCTGCACGCTAGAGCACACTCCCTTCCAAGATTCCTGAGTCTCAACAGTCCTCTACTGTCAGCAAATATCTATACAGTGCGTTTCTCAAATCCCCTCTAAAGCTGGTCTTCATAGAGGATGACGACCTACTATTGCTATCAGTTACTCCTTTAGTTAGACTGGCTGAGGTCTGTGTAGTGAATCTAAACATTCTAACCCTGTTGATAAAGCATGTGAATGTCAAAGAGATGAAATTTTTATTTTTCAGTTTACTTTTTAAAAAAGTTAGAAAATTACACACACACACACAAAACTATATTAAAAGAACATTAAGGTTTCCAAAGTCAAGCACTCAAAAGTTAGGAAATGTCAGAATTAAGCTTGTTGGTATGTATGCATGTGCATACTTATGCATTTATGATATAGTCTTTAAATACATGATCATATGTTTTTCTACCTGACCACTTCCTTATTCAGTGCACGTGATGGATTTGCTATGGGGATGAATCACGGTAGTGTAGTAAAGGAGGCTGTTGGCTATAGGACTGCATTTTGCATTCCCATACACATCTCCCCAACAAGGTCAGCCTTTTGAAGTCATCCCCCACCCACATCATGAGATTTTCTGTTCATTAAAACACAACAATGCTAGCAACAAGACAAACACCACAGACAAACATAAAACACAGATCCATAGTATTCTGGGTTATTTTTCCCGCTGGCGCCAGCTTGCTTGTAGAGTGTCTGAAAAACAAAAGAAACAATTTCCACCCCCCTGGTGGGGACAGATTATTGCTTAATAATAATAATACCACTTCCTTTTACAAATTTCCTTGCTAATTGCAGGAAAAACAGAAGAATTACCTCCAGGCTGTCCTTATTTTGTTCTATAGTCAGGCTAGTGAATTACCCCACTCACTGGTCATTTATGAAATTCATGAGGTGGTGTATCTCAGTTTCCCCTCTTGTACAACAGACCATGTTTGCAATAGTTTCTCTGCTGTACCAAGCTTTAAGTTTATTCTCAGGTAATAGCTGAGACACAGCTTTAGATTTTAGCACTGTACACACACACAGACCCCTTAAGGTTAACCTGTCCCCCTTATTTTCAGGCTTGACTTGTTTTTTTCACCTCCCTTTCCTGGAGGGCCATAATCTGAGTCTTCTAGTAGCTTGTTTGCTGACCAGATGTATTCATTATTTGCAGCTCCTTTGTGCCCATCAGCTAGGTAATTTGCATTTACACAGAGGCTTACTAGCTTGCTTTTGGATCCAAAGCTGTTAGCAGCTCAGAGACTGTCTTAAAAGGGAAACATTTTACGTCCACCAGAGTTCTGATTACTTTCCACTTTCATCTCCTGCTCCAAATCACACAGAGATCTGAAAAAGAAAGCACAATCTATTGTGACCCCTTTGGAGCCCTAATAGGATTTTAATTAAGTACCATGTTTTGTTTGCATTTCTTTTACCCCTTCTCCAATATACACTGCACACGTCCTGGGAAAATGCACATTCCTTCCATATAGTTTAACCTCCATAACATTATATTAGCCATATTAATTTTACACAAGGTGTAACTGCCTCCCCCATGCCCACAGAGTTTTCATGCACACCCACCAAAGCAACAATCTGATCCCCCAGAGCCACCCCAAGGCTCAATGTTCCCATCATTCCTCCCCTTTTCCTTTTCTTTTTCCTGTGCACACACACAAAATTCTCTTTTGCCTAACATCCCTTGCACTGTGATTACTCTTTTTTACACAACTGTACCCCGATTACACTTCATCTTGTACAACTAGACACGACCAGGGGCAGCCAAGTTAAGTTCCGATAGTAACCCCTTACATCCTTTAGTGATTTTGATTACATTATCTAATAGTCAAATAATTTTGATCAGATTCTCTCTCCGCCTGCTGCCTGCAGCAGTCCCTTACAGACCATTTCTGTGGGAAAAGGGCCCATTTTCCCTCAGAATAGCTGTAAAGGCTTCTGGGGACAGAAGCATAGTGGTGGTAGTAGCCACTCTACCTGACCCCCTTGGATAATTTAATTACAAAGCTTCCATCCAGTGTGACTGCACGGAGTTCTTAGAGTATAGGACTTTACAGACAGTCCTGAATATCTATATCCTAACAGTTGACTCACCTCCCCAGACAGAAAACATAAATCTCAGGGATAGAGAAAAAGAAAAATCACATTATACAATTGTTTCCCTGCCACAATATCATGCACAAAATAGTTTTAAATGGAAATCTTTCTTTAGCCTTGTGGCTGTTGTGTAATCACTCACACTGGTAACCTTTGGTATTTTAAGTTTCAGAGTAACAGCCGTGTTAGTCTGTATTCGTAAAAAGAAAAGGAGTACTTGTGGCACCTTAGAGACTAACCAGTTTATTTGAGCATGAGCTTTCGTGAGCTACAGCTCACTTCATCGGATGCATAGCATATCGTGGAAACTGCAGAAGACATTATATACACACAGAGACCATGAAACAAAACTTCCTCCCACCCCACTCCCCCGCTGGCAACAGCTTATCTAAAGTGATCCTCAAGTAGAGCCATTTCCAGCACAAATCCAGGTTTTCTCACCCTTCCCCCCCCCCCCCCCCACACACACACATACAAACTCACTCTCCTAGCCTTGTCCTTTGGGGACAATGTATACCTTCAGATCAGCGGCACTGCTATGGGTACCCGCATGGCCCCACAGTATGCCAACATTTTTATGGCTGATTTAGAACAACGCTTCCTCAGCTCTCGTCCCCTAATGCCCCTACTTTACTTGCGCTATATTGATGACATCTTCATCATCTGGACCCATGGAAAAGAAGCCCTTGAGGAATTCCACCATGATTTCAACAATTTCCATCCCACCATCAACCTCAGCCTGGTCCAGTCCACACAAGAGATCCACTTCCTGGACACTACAGTGCTAATAAACGATGGTCACATCAACACCACCCTATACCGGAAACCTACTGACCGCTATTCCTACCTACATGCCTCCAGCTTTCACCCTGACCACACCACACGATCCATCGTCTACAGCCAAGCTCTGCGATACAACCGCATTTGCTCCAACCCCTCAGACAGAGACAAACACCTACAAGATCTCTATCAAGCATTCTTACAACTACAATACCCACCTGCGGAAGTGAAGAAACAGATTGATAGAGCCAGAAGAGTTCCCAGAAGTCACCTACTACAGGACAGGCCTAACAAAGAAAATAACAGAACGCCACTAGCCGTCACCTTCAGCCCCCAACTAAAACCCCTCCAACGCATTATTAAGGATCTACAACCTATCCTGAAGGATGACCCAACACTCTCACAAATCTTGGGAGAAAGGCCAGTGAAGAAACAGATTGATAGAGCCAGAAGAGTTCCCAGAAGTCACCTACTACAGGACAGGCCTAACAAAGAAAATAACAGAACGCCACTAGCCGTCACCTTCAGCCCCCAACTAAAACCCCTCCAACGCATTATTAAGGATCTACAACCTATCCTGAAGGATGACCCAACACTCTCACAAATCTTGGGAGAAAGGCCAGTCCTTGCCTACAGACAGCCCCCCAACCTGAAGCAAATACTCACCAACAACCACATACCACACAACAGAACCACTAGCCCAGGAACCTATCCTTGCAACAAAGCCCGTTGCCAACTGTGCCCACATATCTATTCAGGGGACACCATCACAGGGCCTAACAACATCAGCCACACTATCAGAGGCTCGTTCACCTGCACATCCACCAATGTGATATATGCCATCATGTGCCAGCAATGCCCCTCTGCCATGTACATTGGTCAAACTGGACAGTCTCTACGTAAAAGAATAAATGGACACAAATCAGATGTCAAGAATTATAACATTCATAAACCAGTCGGAGAACACTTCAATCTCTCTGGTCACGCAATCACAGACATGAGGGTCGCTATCTTAAAGCAAAAAAACTTCAAATCCAGACTCCAGCGAGAAACTGCTGAATTGGAATTCATTTGCAAATTGGATACTATTAATTTGGGCTTGAATAGAGACTGGGAGTGGCTAAGTCATTATGCAAGGTAGCCTGTCTCCCCTTGTTTTTTTCCTGCAAACCCCCCCCCCAAGACGTTCTGGTTAAACTTGGATTATTGCTGTGCACATTGTAAGATGAGCTGTTGCCAGCAGGAGAATGAGTTTGTGTGTGTGGTTTTTGGAAAAGGGGGGGGTGTGGGGAGGGGGGGGGGGTGAGAAAACCTGGATTAGTGCTGGAGGTGACCCACCTTGATTATCATGCGCATTATAAAGAGGGGTTTCAAAGGGGGATGGGCTGTTGCCAGCAGGAGAGTGAGTTTGTATGTGTGTGTGTGGGGGGGGAAGGGTGAGAAAACCTGGATTTGTGCTGGAAATGGCTCTACTTGAGGATCACTTTAGATAAGCTGTTGCCAGCGGGGGAGTGGGGTGGGAGGAAGTTTTGTTTCATGGTCTCTGTGTGTATATAATGTCTTCTGCAGTTTCCACGATATGCTATGCATCCGATGAAGTGAGCTGTAGCTCACGAAAGCTCATGCTCAAATAAACTGATTAGTCTCTAAGGTGCCACAAGTACTCCTTTTGGTATTTTATTTCACTCGTGAAATGTCTTGCAAATGTTTTAACTGATTACTCTTAAAAGAAAATCTTCTCATATTGAGCCTCAGTATGTCAAGTTCCATCCTGTAGTAAATATTTTAGGCCCAGTTATAAACTGTGAAGAAGAGAGAATATAAAAGAAACATAAAAAGAAAAGGAGTACTTGTGGCACCTTAGAGACTAACCAGTTTATTTGAGCATGAGCTTTCGTGAGCTAACTTAAAGGGCCAGATCCTCAATTTGTGTAAATTGGTACAGCTGCATTGATTACAATGGAACTATGCCACTAAGCTGTTCAGGCAGCGTGCTCCAGGAAACCAGACATTCACTGGGATTCAGGAGAGCTGTGTTCTATTCCCTGTTTTCCCATCAGCTTTCTATGTGATTTTGGGCAAGTCACTTCACTTCCCACAGCCTGTTTCCCTTTCCATCCTATGTCTGTTTAGATTGCATTCCCTCTGGAGCAAGAACTTTCTTTTTACATGTGCTGTTAAAGTGTCTAGCACAGTTGAACAGTAGTTTCATTTGGGGCCTCAGAGATCTATTGAAATACAAACAACATGGTGAGTGATAGTTGCTGAGGATATGGCCCAAAGAACTCCCTTTGGGCTAGGCAGATAGGGCTAGATACATAGATATTTAAGTGTCTCAAGAAAAGATGCAGGTACACACCTAGTGAGATTTTTAAAAGTGCAGAGACACCTAACTCTCTACACTTTTCCGATGGGTAAGGTACTTGAAGCTTAGGTTAGCATTCCTGTGGACATGACTCCTTGCTCAAGGTTTAGGGTTCCTAAGGGGAAGGGTACTTGCTGCTAGGGTTAGGGTGCCTAGGGGTAGAAGTCCCTGCCTTAGGGTTAGGGTGCCTAGAGGTAGTGCAATGGAGCTATGGTTAGGGTACATATGTGTAAACTATTTGAAGATAGCATTAGGGTTCCTATGGGTAAATTTTCCACACAAGGTTTAGGGTTTGTATGTGTTGGGTACTTAAAGGCAGGGTTAGGGTTCCAATGTGTAGGGTGCTTAGAGCTAAGTTTAAGGTTCCTCTTGGTATGGTACTTGAAGCAAGGGTTAGGGATCCAATGAGTAGGGCTCTGCCCGCAGGAGTTAGGGCTCTTATGGGTAGGTACTTGGAACTACAGTTAGGGTTCTCTTGGGTCAGCTACTTTGAGCTAAGGTTAGATTTCCTATGAGTAGGCCTCCCTGCCCTAATGTTAGGGTTCCTCTGGAAATGGTACTTTGAAGTAGGGTAAGGGTTAGGAGGGCTAGGGATACCATCCTAGCATCAGGTGTCCTAGGGGTAGGCTATTTGGTGCTAGTGTTAGGCTTCCTAAGGATAGGGCAGCTCGGTAAGGGATCCTATGGGTAGGGTACTTTGAGCTAAGGTGAGGGATTCTATGGGTATGGCTTCTCGCCTTAGGGTTAGGATTCCTATGGGTAAGCTCCTTGGAGCTACAGCTAGGTATTCTATGAGTAGGGGTCCCTGTCAAGAGTTACGGTACCTATGGGTAGGGTTTTTGTAGCTACTGTTAGCGTTCCTAGGGGTAGGCTACTTGGAGCCTTAGCTAGCTATCCTATGGGTCGGTCACCCTACCAGGGGTTATGTTTCCTAGGAGTAGTGCAGCTAGCATTAGGCTTAGGATACTTTGAGCAGGAGTTGCCATTCCTAGGGGTAAAGTGAAGAGCACTACCAATAGGAACCTTAACCTTAGCTCACAGTGCTATCCTATAGCCACATTCCAGGCTCCAGGAACCCTACACATAGCAACCCAAAGCCAAGACAGGGAGCTACTCTTAGGAACTGTAAACCTAGCTCCACGTACACTGTGCATATCAATCCAAACCCTAGTGCTGGTAACCCTACCAGAGGAAACCTAACCCTAGGGCAGGGAGCCCTAAGCAGCGGAAACCTAACCCTAGCACCACATCCTTACCCATAATAACCCTACCATGCTGGAGAGGAGCCATAACCAATGGAACCCTAACCCAAGGTAACCAAAACACTAGCTCCAAGTACCCTACCCAAGGGAACATTAACCCAAGTTCAAGATACCCTACCCAAAGAAGCTCTAACAAAAGCTCCAATTGCCCTACTGAAGGGAACGCTAACCCTATCTCCAAGTACCCAACCCAAGGGAACCCTAAAATCTAGGAATGGAGCCTTACCCATAGGAACCCTAACCCTAGGTCCACATACCCTACCCATAGGAACCCTAACCCTAGGATGGGGAGCCCTATCCATACTAATGCTAACCCTAAGGTGGGGAGCTCTACCCATAGGAACCTCAATCCTTGCGCCAGGTCCCCTACTTATAGGAATCCCAACCCTAGCTCCAAGTACTATACCCATGGAAAGCCTAAACCTAAGGTGGAGAGACCTTCCCATAGGAACACTAACCATAGCTCCAAGTACCCTATTCATAGGAACCCTAACCTGAGGACAGGACTCCCTACATATAGGAACTATGACACTAGCTCCAAGTACTGTACCCATAGGAAGCCTAACCGTAAGTTGAAATATGCTACCCTTACCAACCCAAACCCTAGGGCAGGGTAAAATCCTAGCTCAAAGTACCCTGTCCATAGGAACCTTAACAATAGTTCCAAGCACCCTAACCACAGGAAAACTAACTCTAGGGGGGATAGCCCTACCCCTAGGAACCCTAAGTCCAAGGACACTACTCTTAGGAACCCTAATCCTTGGTTGGGGACCCCACCCATAGGAACCCTAACCCTAGCTCCACGTATCATAACCATAGGAACGCTACCCCTAGCTCCAAGTACTCTACCCATAAGAACCCTAACTCTAGAGCAGGGAGCCTTACTCAGAGGAACCCTAACTTCATAGGAACTCTAAGCTTACAGTAGGGAGCCCAACCCATAGGCCACCTAACCCTAGCTCCAAGTACCCTATCCCTCAGTCCAAGGATACCACCCCTAGGAACCTGAACCCTAGGGCTAAAAGTTCTACCTATACTAGCCCTAGCTCCAAGAACCCTAACCAAAGCAACTCTATCCATAGGGCTGGGAGACCTAACCCTAGGAACCCTAACCCTAGCTCCAAGTATCCTACCCAAAGGAAACCTAACCCATAGGAATCCTAACCTTAAGTCCAGGTACCCGATATTTAGGAACCCTATCCAGAGATTGGGCAGCCCAATCCATAGGAACCCTAACCTTAACTCCAAGTATCCTACCTATAGGAACCCTCAGCTTACATCAACATACCCATAGGAACCCGAAGCCTATCTCCAAGTAACCTAGCCATAGAAACCTTAACTCAACTTCAAGTACACTACCCATAGGAAGCCCAAGCCTAGATCCAAGTAGCCTACCCATTGGAACCCTCAGCCTAGGGTGGAGAGCCCTTTCCATAGGAACCCTAACCCTAAGGGTAGGGAATTCTACCCATAGGAACCATAGGCCTAGCTCCAAATACCCCACCCACAGGAAATCTAAGCCTAGGTCCAAGTAACCTACCCTTAGGAACCTAGCCTTTGCCCCAAGCACCCTACTCAAAGGAACCCTAATGCTAGGGCCAGGTGCCCTACTCATAGGAACCTTAAAGCTAATTCCAGGTATCCTACTTCTAGGAACCCTAACCCTAGGGTGGGGAGCCATATCTATAGGAACCCTCACCCTAGGTCCAAGTACCCTACATTTAGGAACCCTAGATGTACGTCAGGGAGCTGTATCCATAGGAACCTTAAAGCTAACTCCAAGTACCATACTCATAGCAACCCTAACCCTAGGCTGGGGAGCCCTGCCCATAGGAACTCTAACCCTAGCTCCAAGTACCCTACCTATATAAACCCTAACCCTTGGTCAGGGACTCTTCCCGCAGGAAGCCTAACCGTAGTTGCAAGTAATCTACCATAGGAACCCTACCAGTATCTCTCTACCCAGTGGACCCCAACCCTAAGGCAGAGAGCTCTGACCATAGGAACACTAACTCTAGCTTCAATTACTCTTCCCAAGGGAATCCTAACCCTAGCTTCAGGTACCATATCCAGAGGAACACTAACCCTAGTGCCAGGTGCCCTAAATCAGGGAACCCTATGTGACATTATTGACATGAACTGGGATTGTGTAGATCATTGTTGCAACCAAAGTCCTGTAGTCACACCAAATCTTGTATAAAGGGGGTCAAATAAGGTGTCTAAGACAAGGTTATGATTTGCTGGTTATAATTATGCTGTCTATATATGTGTATCATTATGTAATTAAAGTTATGAATATTGGCTCTTTTCTGTCTGTATTTCAAACTTATGCTATGCTTCTGGGTGACACCCCAGACAAGCTGGTGTTAGCTCTGCCTAGCCTGCTTGATGGCCCATTAAGGACCATCAGCTATACAACTGACCCAATGAGAGAAGGCAGATATGCCTTGTGACTCAGCAAAGTATGCAGGAACTTGCCCATGTGACTCCAAACTCCATTTTGCTGTAATTTTCCACAGTAAGAACAAAGAGGTGTTCTTACACCTGGAAAAGACTATAAAAGGCTGATGCCTCATCTCCATCTTGTCTTCAATCCTGCTTCATACCTCTGGCGGAACTTTGCTACAATGAAGCTTTGAACCAAGGACTGAAAGACCCATCCCAGCTGCTGATGTACTCCAGAGACTTGATTTGAACCTGCAGTTTATTCTATCACTACTACTAGCCTGAACCCTTGCCACCTTTTGTATACTATAATTGCTTCTTTTGACATAGGCTCTTGGACTTTTTTGGAGTGGAAGGGTTGTTAGAGACACAGGACTCAGTCTCTAGCTGTGTCAGAACTGTGTTTGGGGCACTGCTACTGGGGAGAGGTACAGAAGTGGATCTCTAATGTCTTTCTCCCTATCTCCCCCAATCCTGGAGCTGATTCTAAGTTGTGCCAGCTTTTACTGGATGCTTAGGCTACGTCTACACCTAAATTGCTACAGTGACACAGCTGCACTGCTGTAGTACTTCAGTGTAGACCTTCACTACAAGTGACAGGAGGGGATCTCCCACTGCTGGAGTTAATCCATCTCCCTGAGAGGTGGTAGCTAGGTCAACAGAAGAATTTGTCCATTGTCACCGGAGGGTGAGGTCAGCCTAACTATGCAGCTCAAGGGTGCGGCTTTTTCACCTCTGAGCAATGTTGTCAGATTGACCTAACTTTTTAGTGTAAACCTGGTCTTAGACTTCATTATGTCTCTGGGAATCATGAGTAGCTAAGCCACACCTCTTCCTGTCATCTATATTCTGACAGAGATTGAAGAGCGTGGTGTGGAGCATATTTTAAAGAAGAGAATCCTCAGTTGCCTGCTTGGGCAGCTATTAGTCCCCCTTGTGCCAGTGCTGGGGACTTAGGACAGGCTAGGTTCTGGTCTTCAAAGTACAACGGGCAAAGAAAGAAGGAAAAAGTGAATGAGAAGGAAAAGGTAGTCATGGTTCATAATTCCTGTCCAGTGAAGAGTTAAAAACCAGTGTGTCTCACCCATACAAGACTACTTCTTTCTCTAAGCAAATGGATGCAAAAAAGTTGAAGTAAAGGGTTCATCAAAGTATTTTCTCTTGTGCCCTCTGCTGTCCAGGATCTAATGATCTTCTGCAGAAGTGGGATATGTAACCATGTTGAGCCCCACAGTAGATACAGTTCCAGGCCTCTCAGCTGACTTTCTCTAGCTCTAATTACAATAGAGTGGTAGTTTTTCAACCTGTGGATTGGGGATTTCCAGAGGGGTCCGCACCTCCCTTTGTAATATTTTTGGGGTCCACAAATGAAAAAAGGTTTTAAACCACCGTAATAGAGCAAAGAGATTCAGCAGTGTTTCTTTACTACCCGCCGGATCGGCAGGCAGCGATCGATCCAGTGGGGGTTGATTTATCACATCTAGTCTAGACGCAATAAATCGACCTCCAAGTGCTTTCCCATCGACTCCTGTACTCCTCCGTCGCTAGAGGAGCAGGCAGAGTCGACGGGGGAGTGGCAGCAGTTGACTCACCTCAATGAAGACACCGTGGTGAGTAGATCTAAGTATGTCAACTTCAGCTATGTTATTCACGTAGCTGAAGTTGCATAACTTAGATCAATTCCCCCCCGCCCCCCGCAGTGTAGACCAGGCCTTAGACTTTACTAAATCTAACATCTGTGTCTCTTTTAAAGCTGTAACAGCATTCCTTCCCCCATCCCTGTAATGAAAAGCAGTGCATGCACCATTGCTTACCATGGGTGTTCTCCTGCCCCTTTGTAGTTTCCTCTGACTTTGTAATTGCGTAAAGAGAGACAAGAGCTGGGCTAATAAATCTGAAATCAGCAGCACCTGCAGAAGCTGTATAAAATATCTTTGCATACTTACTAAAAGAGAATGCTGACAGAACAATTGATTCCAGTGTGATAACTTCTTCAAGAACTTGGAGTCTTCAGGGAGAAAAAAAACCCATGCAGCAACAGCAGGGCTAATGCTCTTGGCAGTGAAGCAGATAAACTGGATTGTGAGTTTGACATGGTATTTTACAACAGTATCAAAATATCTCATTTATCAAATCCAGACTATGCAAGACACCCAGGTCACCCTGACCTGTACCAAATTTGAATATAACATTATGTATGTACAGTAGTATACTCAGAACAGTGACAAACAATGGAGATATTATATCTATATGTACTACAGCTAACAGGCTATCCAACTTGTCAATATCATTTTTCCACAATACCATTGATAAGTGAGGGTGTCATTTGTATTATTCTGTATTTTCTTTATTTAAATAATAATTAAAAGTAGAAGCAAAAAGCTGTCTCAAAAGCTTTTGAGACAAAGAGTAATAAGTGTTCTGAGTTGTGGGTAATGGTGTATAAGGTATATTAGGGACTGTGGACATCCTTCCTACTATCAGCAGCTTTGCTTGCAACAGCTGTAAATTAGGCTGGGATACCTCACAGAAATATATGCTCTTCTCAAGGTATTCAATGCAATTGGATAGGGCAGATCATTTCATGAGAGCTTTAGTGACGTGGTAGGGGGCATAAGTGAAATGTCCCTAGTGAAGTGGAAAGTAATGTAATTTAAAGTTGAATGAGTCTGGAAGAAGGTATCAATTTCACCAGTGTATTCTCCCTTAGATGCATTTTAGTTTAGTTCTGAATTTGGCCCAGAAAGATGGTATGATTATGGAGTATGCTCATTCTCTGAGAAGCAGTAGGTCTTGCTTCGTTAAATGACCCAGTATTATTCTGAATAATAGATAATGATAGCTATGCTTTAGCCTTTGTTACCAAATCTTTTACTAATGGTGATTTTTTGCAGCCTCACAATAAAATGGGAACCAGTAATTTATCTGATTAATGTTAAATAGTTTTAAAACAGGATATTTAAATGTAAGCCACCAAAGATATCTCTTTTGAGGCAAAAAATGTATTTCTGAAAAGGTTTGACTTAATTAATGTCAGGGAGGTTATTAATGGATGATTAACAAATGGATTTGGAACAACTTTATACTAACACAGCACTGAAAAGAGATTAAAAATGTATAATATGATGAAACCTTTGTGTTCCATTCAGGCTTGGTAGCTTGCGAAGCATACGGAAAAAAGACAGATAAAAGATAGCTGAAGGGAATTTCGTCTTCCATCAAAATACAACCTGGCATGTCAATTTTCCCTCTATTTGTTGTTTTTCCTATACATAGAAAGTAAATCCAGGAGCCAAGAAGTTATACTGAGTATAGTGACCACATGTAATTGCTTTTTAGGACACCTAGAATACTCTTATTTATCCTGCTCTTTGTAATTGCCTCGTCACCCCCTTACCACTGCTAGTAGATGATTATTACGGTAAACAGAAAAGTTTTCCTCCACCCCAGATTTTAATCCTGATCTTTGTTATTATCCTTTGAAAAGACTTTTATGTTGTGCTGCCTTCTGTGCTGCCCCTGACTGAAAAAACTACTTCTTTAAAGGTCCAATCCAATGTCCGCTACAGTCAATTGGTGTTGGATGAGGTTACTGCTGTCTACCATGTCTCTTCTTCTCTGCACATTTTCTAATTCGCCAGTCTCATTCTCCTTCAAATCCTTCCTTAAAATACATTTTTTTCTATAAAGCCTTTCAAGTTTAACCTCTGTAAAGATTCCCTACATTGTACTGTCACTCAGTTTTTTCTGTGTCTGAACTGGTTTGCTTGTGTCTGACCTAGATTGCAGCTCCTTGGGGAAGCTCTGTATCTCCTTATTTGTTCATATAGCACCAAGGACACATTCAGTGGTCAGTCAGTGCTGTACATAATAAAACACTATGACCGTACATCGCCATAGCTTTGGCTTTACGTTTCAGGCTATTTGGAGGGGGAATAAGAAGTCAGTATAATTGTTGTGAAATTGCTTAACTGCCAGCCCAGGGGACTGAAATTCTTTGTCTTCAGGATAGGTATAAAATAGTATCCTGCTTATTTTAACTACTTGCCTCTCAGGCACACTCTGTATTTGTCTGTATAACTCCTTTGGCCTAAGCCTCTAATTTCTGTAGCAATTGAGGAAAATACTTTCCAAATTCTCTCAAATGAATTTCTATTTGCACCAGCAGAGTATTTCGCTCTGTGACGGAGCCCACTAATGTCCCAGGAGTGTCCCTGCTGGCTGCGTGCAAGCCTACACTCTCTGCTTTGTGCTGCTTGCGGTGGGCCCTGTTGGCAGTTAATGTCTTGAGCAGGTTTTCAGTGACTCCGCCCTCTGGCCAAGTCACACACAGTCTGTATGTGCAAAACAAAACAGACCCCTTCCAGGGTACAAGTTCAATAGGGCCTATCTCAGTGCACTCAGTATCACTTTTGTCTGAAGCCCTATCCCTGGGCTCAGTTCTAGTCCATAGGGCCTATCACAGTACGCTGGTTCAAACTGTCTCAGCCCCTTCTGGGCTCTCTCTCTCTCTCAAATGGTCCCTGCTCTGGAATGGAGCAGTGCCCCCAGGGCTTCCTTCCTGGGCACTCTTCACTCGGTAGCAAGTCTTACTGGACCCAGCTCTCCAGTTCATTCCCCTTCTTGCGGGGAAATCAAAGTCTACAAATGCCTACCCTCTTTGGGGTCTTCAGCCCGCTCACTGGGGCCTGTGGAAACTCCCCTTCTTCAGGGCTTTGGCCACTTCCCTAGTGGCTGGTGGGAGGGGGACACTGGCCTGCCCACCACTCCAAGTCCCAACCCAGGGACCCTATAAATAGCAGCCACATGCTGTGCCCCTTTTAACTCTATGGTACTGTTCCCTGGGCCACTTCCCTGCAGCTCCTTCAGCTTTACCTTCACCCTTATCGCAGGGCTGAAGTCTTTTTCTTGCATTCCCACAGCCAGCCAGGAGGACTTTCCTTGCTTCCGCCTCCCCTCCCCCACTTGTCCCTGCCAGCAACTGCTCTGTTCAGGTATTGCAACCAGCCAGGAGCACTGTCCTTACTCATCTGACTACAGCCAGTAACTGCTCTGTCCAGTCTTGCAAGTAGACTGATTGCCTAGTCCCAGCAGGCCCTTTTATACAAGCTTTCTGAGCCCTGATTGGCTGCTTCCCTGCACGCTCTTTCTGATTGGCTGTGTCCCACGCAGCTGCTCTAGGCAGCTTGGAGGACCTAATATATTCCATCACAGGCCCATTAGCATTAATGCTGTGCAAAAGCTTTATAATTAATCTTGAAATGAGATGAATGGATTTTGTTTTATTATGAACCCTATACTCAGGCCCTATTCACTCACCTCTTATTTAGCCATCCTCAGTCCTTAGGAAGCCAAAACCCTCCCCCACCCCACAAGCCAAGATTCTTAGGAACAATCTTATGCTAAGTGGAGGACTTGTCTGCCCCACTTTCAAAGCGAAATGACCCAGAAGCTACTGACTTCTTCACAGTGTAAATCAGCCATAATTCCACTGAAATCAGTGGAGATACAGCACTGTAAAATGACAATGGAAATCTAGAATGTCAGCATGGCGATTTACTCTTACAGTAAGGTACAACGAGAGCATTCCAAGCTCCAGAATAAGGTAAAGTGACATTTCAGCCGCTGATCAAAACTTTTGGGTCACTGGTGCAAAACTGGGAATAGGAGAGGAGAAGATCATCTGAATATATGGGAAGAGTAAAGTGTTCTCAATGCATAAATTACACCCTCTTAGACTGACTTATGCATCAATAGAGAAGATATAAGGAAATATAATGGAGGCTAAGTAAGTGAAAAGACATTTTAATTTACATCACTTTACTTCCCACTTCTGAATTCGGTCTGTTCACTACAAATGCCAGTACCCAGGTTGAATTAGCACCCACTAGTCTGGCCCCAGAGCATGCTTTCAGTTGTTTAATTCATCCTGATTTCTTTCTGTTTAATTCTCTCATGTTTTCCAGTTGTTTGATTCTCTTCCATTTATTTCTGTACCAAAGATTTCTCTTTAAATATGCTAATTTCACAGAGGGGAAAAACATGCACGTTCCACAGTGTTGTAAAAAGTCTTCAGGTTAATTTTATTAGTCAAATACATAAAAATAGAATAATATGAAAGTCTTCAATTAAGGAAAGCATCTCTGTTAAGACATTACATAAGCATATTCTTATCTCATTAAAGACAATGGAACTTCTATGCTTATAGTTAAGTATGTGTATTTCCATGAATCAGGACCTTAATTCAGTGAAGTGTCCTTGTCATTTCGTTATGTTTTATTTATGTAACTATTAAATGGCTGCTTAACATATCATCATGGTCAGTCCTGACCCACTAGTTTGTATTCTTTGAGCATATATGACTGTAAATTATGCCCTGATCCTGCAAACACACATATACGTGCTTAACTTTAAGCATGTGAAGAATCCTAATTACTTCAGCAGGACTACTTTCAAGCTTAACATTAAGCCTCTGTGCCTACAAAATCAGAACCTTAGTTTCTTCAGTATCCTTTTAGATTCATACCTCTCTAACTCTGAGAGCTTGCGGTAGGTGACTATTGACATTTAAGATCTATTATTGTCCTTATATACCTATTACATATGCATAATATGCTCATTACCTTCAGTGAGAGTTATGCATCTCTGAAGGCCGAATTAAACTTTACAAGTGACACCAGCATCTTCATCATGTTTGCAATCTGTCACACCCCAGCCTTTAAATATACAATTTTCAACAGAGGTTTCATAGCCAAAACAAAGAACTTCATCCATCCATATTTGACCAGTACCTGCAATGTTAAGAATAATTTATCTCATATATATTTCAGAAGGATAATTCTTACATGAAACTAAATATTTGTACATCTTATATATAATAACCAGGAATATTGATGGTGGGTATAACAGAGTTAAATATAACACTTGACTTAATTTAAAATGCCACAGATTAAATAAATATCCCAGTAAAATTGGTAAAATGGGGTGTGTTAAAGTATTTAAAGGCACCTATTGTTCCCTATAACCAAACTAAGTTGACATCCAAAATCCAGAAACTTGGAAAATATTCTTTGATTGGAAGATAGTTCTAAAATTTTGGGTATTAATTGCAATGGGTCTAATTAATTTAAGTTTCTTTATACAGAGCACACTACCTTGGTTGTGAAATGACTGACCCACTTGGTACCCACTATGAAGCTTAACTTCACTATTGGAAACATATTTTTCTTTTTACCAGTGATGTCAGGATTTGAGAGTCTGTCACAGACCCTATACTGTGGAAAATTTTCTTCATTTTAAGTGGTGGTGTGCTTGGGTTTTGGAGCTTGAGGATTTGATCTCTCTCTGTGGCTGTCATGAGTGATGATCATGAAGATAACAAAAAAAACCTCATAGATTCCTAGGATTAAGGATTTGTTCAAATTATATCTATCACACATATATATGTGTGAGTGTGTGTGTGTGTGTGTGGTGGGAGAGAGAAATAGTAGTAGTCCTGGGCAGTGGGGTGGGGGGCGGGGGGGAAACAGTAGAGAAGAAATGAATTTAAAATCTGGTCCATTTTGGTTGTGATTTTTTTGAAAGGCTCTCAGATACTGTGACAATAATTACATTATAACCTTATCTATATGACCACATCAATATGCATTATATAATTGTAATAAAAACTTTATAAGTTATAATTATAAAGTTTATTTATATAATCAAAACATTGAGTAAAATGCCATGTTTCGGAGAATACTCCTTGTAGGTTGGACTGACTACTTAACCTGCTGTAGATAAAACAGATGGTTAATTTCTACTTGTCTGTCCTTTTCTCTTAGTAAAACAATTATTTTATCATTATTTTTTAAATACACCCTTTAACTTACTTTCCTAAAAATCAGTAGCATGGCTTTGAAAATCCAATTAATTGTATGAATCTTATCTTGCTACTGTTCCATAAACAGTTCTTTAGCTACCCAGCTTAGCTGTGATTCGGGGGCAGGAGGGTGCATGGTGGGGAGATATAAAGGATACCTAGACTATATGAATTTAAAAATTCGTTTGAGTACCTTGTCCAAAATAGGCACCACTGTGAATTTTAGATGCTGCTGAATACCCCAGACTCTTACAGACCACAGCTCCATCACGAATATCCCAGTGGTCATCACAGATAGTGCCCCATTCTCCAGCATGAAAAATCTCCACTCTACCTTCATTAGGAACATGTCCTCCTACAAGTTGAATACTGGAAGCTGGAGCGGAGAAAATAAAGGTAGGGTTTGATTAGATACAAACTTGATACCATGATTCATACAGGGAATATTTCAGTGGGTTTCAATCATATGTAATAAAGAGTTAGAATGCAGGCATGGAGGTCAGGAGTTGGGGGTGCTGTCACTGCTCCTGAAATTCACTGTGTGACACTGGGGAATCAGTTAGCCTCTTTATGTCTCAGTTTCAAAACCTGTAAAATGAAGGATAATATTTGCCTAACTCAATGAGTTGCTGGGCAATTTGAATCATTGATGCCTTTGCAGTCCTTGGATGGAATCTTATAGAAGTGTAAAGTATGACATCACCATTTGCCAATGAAAATGTAGAATTGCAAATGCTTCTTGCTAATCTTCTTACAATGGATTTCCATGATCTTTGTTAATTTGGGTACAGTACTATGTATGTGGTTGAGCTACTTGCAATTGGTGTAGTTCAAGTATCCATACTATTAGATCTGTCAACTGCCTTTGATGCTGCTGATCTATGAGGCTTTGTCAATTCACCAGTGGACATTGTTGCTCTGTTCCTTCCTGTCTGAGTAGTCCCATAGACCAGGCTTGTGCAATGACTTTTTTTCCCCCCTCTCAGAATGCTCTCATTTGGGCTTTCCCTGGGTTCCATTTTGCTACCCATCTTGTGCAATATAAGGCTGTTCAAAGGGTGAGTGAGGAGACAGGGAATATGATGTTTTCAGTATGCTGTTGGTGCCCAGCTCATGGTCTCCATTCTGTCTATAGGTGCAGCTTAGCCTCTCGTCCAGTGTCTTGTAGAGACTAGTCACAGATGAGAATGCTAACTGGTTGAGGTTTAATCAACATAAGACAGAAGTGAAATGCATAGGTGAGAGAAAATCCCTTGCTAAGGATTATTTCTGCCCTTCTCATGACAAGTATGTGTTTGTGTTCACAATTTGCAGGTTTGATTAGATTCCCAACTTCTGATAGATCAGGTAACAGCAAAGAGCAACACAGCTGTTTCCCGCCCCCCGATATTCTTGCAACTCTCTCTTGTGCATGTAGACCTTATTACCATTATCTATGCTTTTTTCTCACAAAGATAGCTTACTGCACTGTATTCTACCCAGACCTATACCTTAAATCCAGCTGGAAACTGAAGATGGTGCAAGAAGCAGCTGTGTTAAGCAGTGCCTCCCACATTGCATGTCACATGAGTGTTCCAGGATCTGCATTGGCTTCCTTCTGGCTTATAGGTGGAATTCACAGTTTTTGTCTTGAACTAGAAGCCCTGAATAGCTACCTCCTGAGACACTGCCTCACTTACTGCATGATATGACACTGCTAAAGCTGAAAGTGATCCTCATATGAGCATTAATGCTAGGAGGTTTTTTTATTATTTATTTAACACACAGTGCTTGTTCTTTAATGTTAGGATTAATACTTTCAAGTAACAGTGAAGAGTACTGGGGACCTTCTATTTACTATATGTTCTGCGTTTGTCTGAGCTGGATTTTTTTTTTTAGAAACACTATAGAAAAAAATGTTTTTGCTGGAGATGACTTCTTTGGAATCTCAGAACATCATCTTGAGGATAATTCATCTGTTTTATGAAACCACCTCATTAACTCAACCAAAATGAATTATTATTTTACTACGAAGCATTGTGGGCCTATTCATCTATCTTTAGCATGCCGTTAAGGTGGGGTATTTGCAGCATGGTTCATCTCATATTCCAATCTACTCATAAAAGATAGAAGCATGTGCACCGTAAATCCGTTCAGCTCATAAAAGTGAGAGATTGATAATACTGCTTAAAGGTAGACATACTGTAAACCAGTGGTCTCCAACCTTTTTACGTCCAAGATCACTTTTTGAATTTAAGGGCAACCCAGGATCTACCCTGCCCCTTCTACAAGGCCCCGCCCCTTCCCCAAAGGCCCACCCCACTTACTCCATCCCCCACCCCCACTCTCACTCACTTTCACCAGGAGGGGGTGTGGGCTCTGGGCTGAAGCTGAGGGTTTCGCAGTGTAGGAGGGGCTCTGGGCTGAGCCTGGGGTAGGTGGGAGTGGTGCAGGAGGGGGTGAGGGGTGCAAGCTCTGGGAGGAAGTTTGGGTGCTAGAGGGGGCTGTGGGCTGGGGCAGAGTGTTGGGGTGTGGGAGGGGAGTGCGGGGTGTGGGCTCTGGGCTGGAGCAAAGTGTTAGGGTGCAAGAGGTACAGGGGGATGGGTCTGGGACAGGGGGGTCAGGGCTGGGGCAGGGTGTTGGGGTGCAGGAGGAGGTATGGGGTGCTTGCTCTGGGAGGGGGGTCAGGGCTGGGCCAGAGTATTGGGGTGCAGGAGGGGGTGGTGGTGCTGGCTCTGGGGTTTGGGATGCAGGAGCGGGTATGGGCTGCTGTCTCTCGGAGGAGGCTCAGGGCTGTGGCGTGGGGTGCAGGAGGGGTTTCAGGGTGCTGGCTCCAGGAGGGGGCTCAGGCACTTACCTCCGGTGACTCCTGGTCAGCAGCACAGCGTGGCTGATGCTAAGGCAGGCTCCCTGCCTACCCCATCACCATGCCGCTCCCGGAAGGAGCCAACGCACCCCTGCCCCTCTCTACAAGCACTAGCTGCTTCCAGGAGTGGTGCGGGGCCTGGGCAGGCCAGGAGCCTGCCTTAGTGTCAGCCACACTGTGCATGTAAACTATCACTGTTTAGGCTTCCTGCCATATGCCATGTAAATGGTATAAAAGGAATCTCATGCAACGCTCCTCAAATACAACTGTTTTATTTAATCCCAAATATGCAACCTATCAGCTCCCACTGTTCTGTCACAGAGCCAGATTCTCCCCTTGCTTACACTGTTAAATCTCCAGTAATAGTTATTCCCTTTGTACCCAATGCTTTATAACACAGGAGAATCAGGCCCATAGAGTAGTTACCTGTGATCAGTTTCTATTTCAATCTAAAAGTGACACAGTCTCTTTAAAATGCTGGCTGCAGAACTCATTAACCTATGTCCCCATTCTTACAAACATGCTTAGCTGGCCATTGCATATCTAATTCTCTTACAGTTGCTCCAATTTCTTTTTAGATATTATCTAGTGCAGTTCAATTGTAACTAACTGATGACTTGGCTCAAGGTTTTTGCTTGCATTCACATCACTGGATCCTTCTTAGTAAGGCTTTTCCTGGTTATTGCATCACATTGGACTGTTTTGAACTAGACTATAAATGCCAATACAAGGTTCCAGGCAGTGGAGAATCTGTCCTGTGGCCTCTATCTATTGTATACAGTGGGCATCTTTTTTGAGTGTAGCGTCTTCATGCAAGACTGCAAACCATCCAGAATGTGAGACACATCTGAGCATGGGGGTCAGAGATAGCCCAGGTGAAACCCATGATTTCCATGTGGTTAGAAGAGATTGGATACTAGTGTATCTGTGGCATTGTCTAAGAAAAATGAACCTGAGGAATTCCAGTCTTATGCTGACCCGAAGGTTCATGAGCACTTCCAACCAATAGCAAGTTCTTTATCTGGACATCTGTAAATCACTACAAGTCTTAGGTTTTATTTCTGGTTTCATGGAAATCATATGGATTTTTGTTTCTAGAGTGAGGCACATGAAGTTGGAGGGGAACAGGCGCTGCTACTCCACTTCCTTTAGGAGCGTTCTGGAATCTTTCCAGGATTATGTTGTGCTAAGTGGACTGGATGAACTAGAATAAAGTCGAAGGTGACATTACATTACAATGGGCCCCACGCTACAAGAAGGATGTGGAAAAATTGGAAAGAGTCCAGTGGAGGGCAACAAAAATGATAAGGGGACTGGAACACATGACTTATGAGGAGCGGCTGAGGGAACTGGGATTGTTTAGTCTGCGGAAGAGAAGAATGAGGGGGGATTTGATAGCTGCTTTCAACTACCTGAAAGGGGGTTCCAAAGAGGATGGATCTAAACTGTTCTCAGTGGTAGCTGATGACAGAACAAGGAGTAATGGTCTCAAGTTGCAGTGGGGGAGGTTTAGGTTGGATATTAGGAAAAACTTTTTCACTAGGAGGGTGGTGAAACACTGGAATGTGTTACCTAGGGAGGTGATGAAATCTCCTTCCTTAGATATTTTTAAGGTCAGGCTTGACAAAGCCCTGGCTGGGATGATTTAGTTGGGGATTGGTCCTGCTTTGAGCAGGGGGTTGGACTAGATGACCTCCTGAGGTCCCTTCCAACTCTGATATTCTATGATTCTATGATTAAAACAGGTCTCAGAAGAACTGGGTGACTCATCCAAAATCGGCTCCCCTCTGCAGGTAGGATCTACTCGTCTTACCCCATTAAAATTTAAATGGAACTGGGATTTGGTATGTATCACAGCACAGATCTTCCTGTTAACCTTTGTGAAAACATAAGCTTTAGTCATTCTAATCAGTCAACAGCTTTTTCTAAGTATTTGAATCTCTCTCTACTAGTTCATGGCATCACTAAATATAGAATTAGCCCACGCTGTATTCTAAGCTATTACTATGTGATGACTTAACTCCATAGATAAATGTCACAGCATGGAAGAATCCAAAGGATGCTGATTTAAGCTTTCCCTAAACCCTTTTTCTTTTGAAGATTTCTTTACGCAGCAAGTCGAGACATTTGTATACGGATCACAAAACACTGAAC
The DNA here is from genome assembly GCF_015237465.2 of Chelonia mydas. Lineage (NCBI taxonomy): Eukaryota > Metazoa > Chordata > Testudines > Cheloniidae > Chelonia > Chelonia mydas. The sequence continues at coordinate 86,025,934 of NC_057852.1, read as the reverse complement.
AAGGCAGGTGCTATAATTAGATACTTTGAGATTTTCTAAGTGCATGTTCCAGAGAGGTGACACAAGTCAAACATTAAACTGCAGGATATGAATTAGTGACTTTTCCCACCACCATACTGTGAAAGAAAATCATCCAATTACCATACTCTTAAAGATTTTAATAAAAAGGTTACTAGTGACTTGTAAACAGAGTTGTAATTGCATTTTTCAGGATAACATTTTGCATGGCAAACAAATTGATTTAAACTCTTTTAGACCATATCTTAATTACATACTTTCATTTATTTGATTATTAATATTTTGGTATTGAACTATACATAAAAAATAAACAAGGAAATACACACAGCCAAATCTGAAATCAGATGTTGCACAGAACTTCCAGAGCAGTCTATGGAGGTTTGAATTTGGATCAATTCTAGGATCAGATGCTTAAATAAAAGGTTAATAAAAATGCTGTGACTTGATGATCCTCACCTTCTGCCTCCCCCAGTGTATACGTATAAATCCAGAGATTAAAAAAAAACCTGGATTGTGTTTTTTGATGTGTGAGCTGTTTGTTGCTAACTAAGGCCCCAGTCCTGCAATCAGATTTGTGTAGCCAGGTTCCTGCACCCATGAGGAGCCCAGTTGAAGTCTGCCCATTCTCCCTCCCTCCTATCTCCCCATTCTGCTCCACACATTAAAGAGAAGTCCTTGTGCTCTCCTGAGAGGAGGGACTGGGATTCTACCTAGCCTTTATATAGGCCATGCAAGCACAGAGGGCAGCTACACACTCCCTTTCCTACCTATGATGTAGCTCTTAGTAATTATTTATCTAAAGTATTAAAACTAATTACAGGTTTCAGAGTCGCAGCCATGTTAGTCTGTATCCACAAAAAGAAAAGGAGTACTTGTGGCACCTTAGAGACTAACAAATTTATTTGATCATAAGCTTTTGTGAGCATCTGATGAAGTGAGCTGTAGCTCACGAAAGCTTATGCTCAAATAAATTTGTTAGTCTCTAAGGTGCCACAAGTACTCCTTTTTTAAAACTAATTAGTGATCACTAAAGCTTTCCTTTAAAAGGTGAGAAGAATCCCTTCTGTTGTTCAGATTCCAGAATTACAAACTACTTCAATTTTGACAAACACCCTGATATTGGAGGTCCCTAAATCTCCTTGTAGTGTGACATCTTAAATATGTTTTATTTTTCTTTTGTCTTCAGGTTCCCATGATCTATAAGACGTCTCATTGGCAGTTTTTGGGTATCATGTTTTATCCTGTGTTTACAATAGTGTTTTGTTTTATTAGTCTGACATTTTTGTCCTGTCCTCTGTTGATGGCTTCTGCCCTCTGCTATGAAATCTGTTCAGGGTCTTTTGCTCACACACAACTCCCCCACCCCTTTATTTATAAGGTCTACTCTAATAGTCAGACTGTGACACCTGGATTTGTGATCTGGTAAGAGGTATACTGTTAACGTCAGAGGTCATCTCTCTCTTGGGGTTTTTTCCTCAGATGACCTTGGTTAGACTCCTACATTTTCAGTGTTCTTGCTTCCAAGTTCTGGTTTATTTTTTAATGTTCTGAACATACTGAACAGTCACTTCTTAGCCTTATGACACATTAGCCTGCATTGAGGATGGGGAAACAAATGGCTAAAGGACTTTCCTGTCCCTTCCCCAGGAACCTTTCCTCCAAATCTGAATTGAACTTTTTTTGGAAGTTTCAGATATGTTGGTCAACTTTTTAATATTTATTTTAGCTTTGTACTTATGGGTTTTGGTTGAGATCAGATTGGAAGCAACAAAATACCATGGGCAAAGTCTGATCTCTCTCAATCTCCAGATCAACTTTGGCTGGATTTGCCTAAGAACAGACTTGTCCCCCTGAGACTTCCAGTCTTTATGGATTGTTTCTGATTGGTCTATGACAAAAGCTGTTCACATGAGATTGCCAGCCCAGTTTTGCAGATCTAAGAATTTCATATAGTTCTGAGTGCAGGGTGCTTATACAAGCCAAAACCAAAATGAGGACAAGATCATGTACCACATTATGTGAACTTTGTGTGACAGATTAGGAGCCGCTCTGTAATAATTTATGAGTATTGTATGTTGGCCTGGTTATTGGGCTGTTTATGTATGAATATATTGGAGGGCTATCTGAAAAAAAAAAAAAAACAAGCAGGAGGGAACAGAAAAAACAAGATAAGCCATTTCACTGCAAACACTTGAGAGATGTAAAGAGAACATGCCCAGTCAGGAAATGGCCCAGGAATACCATGGGGGAGTTTAAAAAGGAACTCTGAAGAAAGAGCGAGGTAGTTGTTCAGGGGAGCCAGAGAGACACTGGAACCCACTGGGAGTATCTGAAGAAGTTAGGCCTGGCTAGGTTATCGACAGAGGATGGTAAGCCAGTGGGTAAGATAGACATGCATATAGACTGTTTTTAAAATTCTCTCTCAATACTTTGTTCCTACTGTGAAAACAAACTGTAGTTTGTTTTAAGAAGGCTGTTTTGTCACTAGATGCCACTTCTCACTGGTTCTTGAAAGGAAGAACTGCAGGTGTCTGAATTCAGTTGGACCTGTAGGGTAAGAACTATAGATACACCAGGAACTGTAGTCCAGGGCCTGATCTCAGAGTAGAACTGTGTGATTCCACCCTCGGACAGGTAAAAGCCTGAGGCATGAAGGGTGTACTCAGAGACTAGGAAGGCGACAGGTTATTCTGTAACTGTGACATTTTGTACCATCAGAGTGGCACAAACAGGATCCCATCAGTGGAATCCCTATATACAATGGAGCTAGTGTAACTACTTGTTGCCCCCTGCTTCTGACCCCTGTCAGTATAGATGACATGTAGAGCAGGGAGGAGCTGGGTTCTGGTGATCCCTGGCTGACACAATTGCCCCTGCTGATGTTAGGGTAAGCAGTCAATTAAAACAGTATTAAGTACTAAGATTCCTCTAATTTATGCCAGTGGACAATCTAGCTCCCTGCAAACACAAGGATTGGAGGAACACAGAAGTGATGTACTTTTGTCCCACCCTCAACCTCATCCTGCAATGAGCACAGCTTGGCTGACACGTGGATTGGTTTAACTAGCTATAAAGGCTCCATTTCCAGTTGGGTGAGAGGTTCCAGACTTCTTGTGCAGAAACGTATCTGTCAGCCCAAGGAGAAACAAAGGCTATGCTTGCTGAATCTACATCATGAAAATACTGACCCTGAAAATAAATTAGGCAAGACCCATTACTGAGACTGTAGGTTAGAGGTTCCAGCCAGATGGCATAAATGAATTATCCTCTGTACAGTAAATCAGTCAATAGGAGCTAGTTGTGGAGGTTTGTTGTTAATTGAGTGGGTATATTCTTTACAAAGCTAATCAATCTGAGTAAATAAAGCAAGGTTTAAAATTGCCTTTCTGCTTGAAATGAAATCCTTGTAGAAACAGTTGGGGGTGAGAGGTATTTTGCAATATTACAAGCTTATATTTGATGTTTGCACTACAGTGCAAGAGTATGGTTATATTTCAAAATAGATTGTATTCCACCATTTGATTCTCAGTCGCTGAAATATGAACAGAAGTACAGATTGCTCTTAATCACTTTAACTTTATGCTTTTGAGTGGAATGTGTGGTCTTATTTGACTAACCACAACTTATATTCTGAATGTCTCTCATTCTCTCAGTTATTTTAAACTGTCTTGGAGATTTAAAAAAAAATATATCCTATCACTGAATCTCATTTTATCTTTGTTTAAAAATGGACAGCAAGGAAAGTGCCAGTAGTTCTTCTTGCTTTCTACAAGGAAACAGAAATCGGTGTTTGATCTTAAGGGTGAAACAAGCTTCTGCATTTAAATAAAATTCTATTTGATTGCATCGTTTCTATAAACCCTTATAGCCATGTGCTCCTAATCTTCAGATCGTGCTAACTGGCACGGTGGGGCCAACATGGTACAGGGACCGGCCACTTTATAAAGGTGATTTAGAAGCATTTCTGTCATGGCGTGGGATCTGGCATATTATTTGTACTTGATATTTGACCAACTTTATTTAGAGCAAACAGAATACTAGTCTGAGCCTTTGTTCAAAGTAATGTAAGCCTGGTAATAAATACAATGATTTCCCACCCAGAGAACTGCCATAGGTGCAGTTTAAACTCCCAAACACCAGGTGAAAAAAAAAATTGCATGTTTGCAATTTGGATAATGTGAGAATCTTACAGAAAGAGATCAATGGTTTTAGTATGAAACAATATCAGCAGTCCTCACTCTTACCTACTCTTTAGCAGCAGTTGCCAAACCATCTAATGACTAAAATTCCATGCTTTTGTTATTTTAAAATAATCACATTTTATTTTTCGCAGTTATTTCTGTTGGATCTTTCTGTCAATGCTCAAAGGTATTTTTCCACACAGAACACTAAATAAATAAACTATTGTGTTCAGTTCCATTGAGATCTGCCACGTAGGCTCCAACTGAATGGAGCTCAGTGTTCCAAGTGTAGATCTTGGTGGATATCCATATGACTAAAGCCACAAAACAGTTTGACACACTTCTTGACATTTTTTTGTTCCAGAAAGGGTCGGTACTGGATTAATGGAGTCACTGTAGGTCAGGACTACGTTATAGAGCCAGAGCTTTGTATGTAGAAGCCTGCATATTGCCTGCCCACATTAAGCCCAGCGGCACGTTTTTTCTTACAAGAACACTTACCAAGTTAAGTAAAGAGAAAAAAACAGAAAAATACATGCTCTTTAAATCAAATAACTACTTAAGTGTTACTTACATATTGCAATGGTGCTGCTACTTCCGCTTTTGTCTCCTTTCTCCCCTTTTGGCCCTAAATCAGTTGTGTGGGTGGAGAAGATAAAAAAGACCTGTATTAGTAACAATATTTATGTGCAAAATCCATTGAGAGGGTCAAACAAGGGAGGTTTCTGAAAGGGACATTTTTACCAGCTCTCAGGACTTGAGTAAGTCAATCTGGTGCCCTAGGTACATCCCCACATAGCACTCACTGTGGGCCCGTATGGCCCCCATTCCACCAGGAAAAGCTCTCTGCACAGCTATCAGGATATTACCACGAATCCTCTTAGAGGAGACTGGAGCTCCCTCCTTTCCCAGACTACCATTGCTTCTCTTTAGACAGGTTTCAGTCAGTCCCAGAGAAGGAGGACTTAATGGTCACCCACCTATGCAAAAGACTCTGGGGGTGCAAAAGACTATACCTTCACAGCAGAGTCACACTGGTTAGTGGCATCAAAAGCTCTCCCACACCACCCCCAATTGAGTCTTCTGCTCACATGGTTGCGGAGGAGCTTGACATGGCAGTAAGTTTCTGCAGTAATACCTCATTAGGCTGAATGGATGGTTCACACCTCAGAGATATTTTTTTCTGGCTGTTTGTAGACTCAGACTTTCTAGACCAGTGAAAAACCAGACATGATGTACTGATGTAAAATAGTGACTTACACGGATGGAGATAACTTTGATTTGCAACCCAGGTAAAGCTACATTGGAGTAAATCTACATTAGTGTGAATCATTGTGACAGTCTGTACCTCTACGTTCACCCCTTTTCCAGGACTATGATAAATGTAGTACAAAGTATGCCTTGTGAGGTATCATTTGAAAACTCATAATTTGCTGATCATTATCATCCTGCTAAAATATGTATGGCAACATTGCATGTAAAGTTATATGATTCCTCTGCATGGAATTACTAAGACATGTTCCACGTCTGGGAGAGCAGCCACAGACTAGTTCCCCAGAGACAAAAGGCTAGCCAATGCTTCATCCAGGTGTCAACAAAATCAAATGGACCATCACCTGGTTAACTAGCCATTCTTTGGCAGGAAAGAGGACATGAGCGAAAATCTACATCTTGACAAAGACACAGCTGAGGGTTCCCATCCACACAGACTTGGTCTCCTGAACCTCAGCTGGGATGATTCTCAAAGATGACAGAACTATAAGAAGGGTGAACAGACACCCCAGATGATCTCTCCCTTTCACTCTACCCACAGCATCCACAACATCTGAAGAAAATTTTTTTTTTTCTTAGGGAGGGGATCTCTCAGGCCAAGCACCCAAACCCTACCACTGACAGAGCAATTTCAGTTTTTGGGATTATCCTTAGTGTACAATAGTGATTTGGTTTCTTCTGGGTTTGATTTTCCTGAAGTTTCTACAATGATTTAATTTACGTGTAAAACTTCTCAGGAACAGGGAAGCTATTTGTGAATATTGGTACTGCATGTTAAGAAAATTAGATTTAAAGATAAAAATTCATTCAAAATAACATTGTGACCAAAAAAAATCCCTCAAAATAAATGCATAACTGTGGATAACACTAGCCACATTTCCAGTGAACTTGTGGTCAAAAATGCCTACTTGAGAAGTGCAAAAATAGGAATCTGCAGTTAGCCTCCTAAATCCTTTCTAGATACCGAAATAAGTGACTTGATTTTCAGAAATGATGAACACTCAGCAACCTTCCTGTTGGCTCCATGTCGGGATGTATTTATGGAGCAGCATTCTCAACTAAGTCCATATGATAATGGCTTGCATTAGTATTTACTTTATTTGTACATAAAACTATATGCACTAGTACACTAATCAGCTTCCAAAAAATTAAAATAAAATAAAAAATAGTTCTGATTCTTTGTGTCTCCTTTTTTGTGTGGCTCTTTTCTTTCTCCCTATTCATTCTTTTGTAACTCTTTCCCCTTTTCTATAATGTCCCTTTCCTTCACTGTGCTATTTGTCATTTCTTATATAAAGTGACTTATTGTGGTGTAAAGAAAACAGTACCTAATTTACCATAATTGTCTACATGTAGTAAGGCAAAGCACTCACCGGAGTGGTGCCTCCTGCTGGTCAGTCCGGGAATTAGCTCATCCAGCTCAAGAGCGCCCTCCTCTGGCTGGTTTCTTACCCTCAGTTACCTGCCCTGTTGTCTCCACCACCTCTGGCCCCGTGAGCCTCCTGGACCCTAGAGTTCCTTACCTTAGGATGCTGCCCTCCCACACACTGGGTCTCCCCTCCCAGGGGAACCCCAACCCCCTATACCACCTTGCCTCAGTGGCTACTGCCAGTCATCATCTAGGGGCAAACTGCAGTCTGAAATTGCCCCTTCTCTCAGGGGCAAACTTCAGTCTGAAATTGCCACTCATCACTGGCAAGGGGGTTTGACTTGCTGCATTTTCGTGGCCTGGCTGCTTCCCTGCAGCCCTAGTACCTCCTCAGGCTTTGCTGCAAGACCTCAGCCTGGGAGGTCACCAGGCCAGAGCTCCCCAGATCAGCCTGCCCTTTCCCAGTACTGCTGTGTTCCAGGTATCCCTGTCTCTACCAGGCAGCTAGGTCCTTCTTATTCCACTGCTACAGCAAGACTGATTTCCTTCTCCCCAGGAGCCCTTCTTATATTGGCCCAGTCAGGCCCTGATTGGCTGCCTCAAGCCTGCTTGTGATTGGCTTCCTGGGGCAGCCCTTTCCCAGGGCTGTTTTTAACCCCTTCCAAACCAAAGCAGGGTCACTGATGTGCCCCTTATACAAATGTCAAGAAGGGGTTAGTTATCGTACAGGGGTCCTACATTGAGGGAATCCCCAAACAGCTGTTTAAGTTGGCCTTCTACCCACTTTGTGCTGCCAGAGTGGTGGAAATCAGATGGCTCAGGGCTGGAGTATGCCCCATGATCTTTCTTTTTATAGTACTTTATATTTTATAGCTGACTAGAGGAGGGGAAAACATTGTGCTATTGAGAGCCATAGTTACTTAATATTTGCCATCCATCCTGAGGAGAGAGATATTTTTGAGATGAATGATCAGGTCTGATCTTATCAAAAAATTCTGCTGGGATCATTTTAAATCCAGTCAGGACAAATACCTCAACTTGAATGTCTTGTCTATATTGCTATTAATTGCTTGCTATAGTCACTATACCTGGAATTCCCTTTGATCCTTTTTGTCCAGGATTTCCAGGACGACCTTGTTGTCCAACTTCCCCTTTGGCTCCAGGAAAACCTAGCAAAACCAGAGAAATGAATTAGTGCAAGACTGAATATTACAGGACAAAATCACTGTTGTATACTCTCTAAGCTATTATCTAAATCATTGATGAAGATATTGAACGAACCAGATCCAGAACTGATCCCTATGGGACGCCACTGGATATGCCCTTCTGTCATAAATATAAAGGGAAGAGTAAACCCCTTTAAAATCTCTCCTGGCCAGAGGAAAAATCCTCTCAGCTGTAAAGGGTTAAGAAGCTAGGATAACCTCGCTGGCACCTGACCAAAATGACCAACGAGGAGACAAGATACTTTCAAAAGCTGGGGGGAGGGAAAAACAAAGAGTCTGTCTGTGTGATGCTTTTGCCAGGGACAGAACAGGAATGGAGTCTTAGAATTTAGTAAGTAATCTAGCTAGATATGCGTTAGATTATGATTTCTTTAAATGGCTGAGAAATTAAGCTGTGCTGAAAGGAAAGGATATTTCTGTCTTTGTGTCTTTTTGTAACTTAAGGTTTTGCCTAGAGGGATTCTCTATGTTTTGAATCTAATTACCCTGTAAGGTATTTACCATCCTGATTTTACAGAGGTGATTCTTTTTTACTTTTTACTACTTCTATTAAAATCCTTCTTTTCAGAAACTGAATGCTTTTTCATTGTTGTTAAGATCCAAGGGTTTGGGTCTGTGATCATCTATGCAAATTGGTGAGGATTTTAACCAAACTTTCCCCGGGAAGTGGGGTGCAAGGGTTGGGAGGATTTTTTGGGGAAAGACATTTCCAAACAACGCTTTCCTAATAAAAATAAACCCAGATAAACATTTGGTGGTGGCAGTGGAAGTCCAAGGACAAAGGGTAAAATAATCTGTACCTTGTGGAAGTTTTAACCTAAGCTGGTAAAAGTAAGCTTAGGAGGTTTTCCTGCAGGTCCCCACATCTGTACCCTAGAGTTCAGAGTGGGGAAGGAACCTTGACACCTTCCAACTCAACTGTGAACCACTGATATCTACTCTCTGGGAAAGGTTTTCCATCGAGTTATGCACCCACCTTATAGTAGCTCCATCTAGGTTGTATTTCCTAGTTTGTTTATGAGAAGGTCATGCAAGACAGTATCAGAAGACTTACTAAAGTCAAGATATACCATGTCTGCCGCTTTCCCCCACCCCATCTACAAGGCTTGATACACTGTCAGAGAAAGCTATCAGGCTGGTTTGATATGATTTGTTCTTGACAAATCCATGCTGACTGTTATTTATCACCTTATTATCGTCTCAGTGTTTGTAAATTAATTGCTTAATGATTTGCTGCATTATCTTTTCAGCTACTGAAGTTAAATTGACTGGTCTGTAATTCCTTGGATCTGTAACTCTACCATAATTCTTTCCATTTACTTTAATGGACTTTGATCAGGCCTTATTGTCAAAGGCTAGATAGCATACTTTTATCACTAGAGTTTAAGAGAGATGGATGTGCTGTGAAAAAGTACACAGTCCAATATCTTATCAGATAATTATATTGTATTAATTCCCATATTAATACCCAACGAAACTCTGCTGAAGGGATTCAAGTCCTTCAGACACTGAAGGGTTTTCCCAACATTATGCACTTACCATTTTCCTGCATTTTAATATTCTGATTCTACATTTAAGAAAAGCTTTCTCAACCTCTGTCCCTCCCTGCATAATTTGTTTTAAACAATAATAATAATATCTCTTAAGTGTCTCTAAATTAATGCCTAATAGAATATTTTAATAATCACATTCATTCAGCAAAAGAAAACGTTAACGTTTGGTCATCACTCCTGGTTTGTGGACAATTTCTTTAAGGCCTTCACTGCTTTGTATATTCCAGTCAGAATAGTAGCCATATCAGACTTGCCTGCTATTTCAGACAGCATTATAGCCATTTCTGGTTATTCGTTTATGGCCATGTTTGTTTCCATGACTTCCTTCTTCTCTAGTGTTTTTTACCTGTGCAAACCACCAGATTACTCCCCTCTCCCCCCAATTATATATGGAAAATATATAGAGTTCCTTCTGTTTGGCTCTGTATTCTTCAAAATTGCAAAAACTTGTAGCTCTGCTGTCTCCTGATTACCTTAGTTTAGGATGGGTTCCTGAGATCCAGCTCTCCCCGTTCCTGGGAGATTTCATTAACAAACTAAGTTAGACTATAGGTTCCTAGTTAGTCAACTGGTGTGTGAGTTTTAACTGAACTTAATTTCCTGTTTTTCATAGCTAGAAAAGATTATGTTTTTCTTCCTAATGGCTAGAGCATACAAGATGAACCGATTTTAAATTTCCTTTATTCCTTTTTCAAAGGAAATAGTTTTGGTCTTGGTAGATGTTTCAGAAATGTAGAGTTACATCATTCCCACATTATACATTCTTCAGCTGTTACTATCAAGGTCCAGATGCTCAGCTGGTATAAATTATGTAGTTGTATTGAAGTCAATAATGCTAAGCCAGTTAACATCAGTGAAGGTTCTGACCCTTGATTTCATAATACATTTTACAGAATACATACATAGGTCCAAATTCGCAGCTGGTGTAAATCAACATAGCTCTATAAAACATCAGAGTATTATATAAATTTACACTTTCTGATGACCTGTCCCATAGTTTTTAAGAGATCTAGGACTTCCTATTAATACAAGATCCACAGACTTTAGCTGCTTTTGCCTTGTTAATGATGTATCTGCCTCTGCTTCCTTCCATAATTTCAAATGATCCTCCCTCTTTGTCTTCCTTAAATGAAGTCAATTTTTACAAATACCAGAGATAAAACTACTTCATACTGTTAGAGATTAATCAGTCAACATCCACGGAAAACAACCTAGTGGACTAAACACTGGTATAGGTTTTAACACTACTATTATAAATTATGTTTATTACAGTAGTGCTTAAGGACCATCCAAGAATGGGGCCCCAATGTGCTAGGTACTGTACAGATGGAGTAGGAGAGTTTTCAATGTACTGGTGTTTTCATGCTCTGACATGTAAACGTATTCAGTCATAAACCATGCTTGAGCCATGTGCAGACCTCCCATTAACATCACTGAAAGTCATAGATTATTACTGTTACATCATTCATATAACAAGTTACTGTAATTGTTAAAGTAGATGGGTCAAGTAGGCGGGTATTCAGAGTTAGTACTCTGGGAAACATTATCGTTGAAAATAATCAGAAGACACTTTTTGTATCATTTGTAGTTGTTTCTGTGGTTTTCCAAATTAAGCCAAGGCCAATCTGTGTGATCAGTGCAATCTAAGAGACTTAAAAAGTTCATTTTCACACTTCATTTACAAGAATCTCTTTTGCCTTGCTCCTCATCTTCCAAAAAAACAAACCAAAACAAACAACAACAAAAGGTAAAATATTGGTGCTTTTTATTTTGCAAATGTAAAGTTTAGGAACAGCTGAAAAAGATGCTCCCAGAATGAAACCATTTGCAAGTTGTCATCCAGACTGTCCTTTTATGGTTGAGTTATAAAGCTTTGACGATAGTAGTTTATAATGGAAATGCTGACAGAGCCTTGATAATAGCAAAGGTTGTGGACTTTGATATAATACTGGTTACTTCCCTTGCTCATGACATTAATGCACTATTGTCAAGATCCACAGATGTGCAGTCATGTAAACTGACTCTTCAGGATAAAGCTAATCTGGCAGAATATTCAAGGACAAGGCATCCCCATAGATAGGCTTTCAGCTGATGCATTAGTTTCTTAAGCAAAATGATCGGAAGGACAGTCAGGAACCAAACTCTTGCTTTTAAACTTTTAAACTAATTAAACTTGGACTGGATTGATCAAGGATGGAAAGAGATTTACATAATCAAAGATGATGAAAATAATGTAGTGCTACATATTTGGGCTTTTTCTAGCTTCATGAGATGATATGCAAAGTAAAAAACACATCGTCCTATATACAGTCCTTGCTTTGAAACACTACCCAGGGTTTTTGTGATACTTATGAGGAATTAAGAGCCAATTATTTTACTCACTGTCCTCTCTTATTCTTTTAGAAGGAAATAATCTTTCCCTTTATCTTCTTTAATTTCTAAAGTTTATTAATTATGCTATAGATTTTAGCAAATAAAACATATAGAAAAATGATAAAAACCAAGACTTGCTCCAAATAAACTACATACAGTTGCTGACAGCAAAGGTGAAAGTGAATTTGTATTCTACTCAGCATTTAAATTCACATCCAGTGAGTTGAAACAGATCTTTTCCAGTACATCATATCACTAGAGAAATAGAATCCAGCTAGAGTCTGTCTGATATTTATTTAGTGTATTTCTCCGAATCTGTTGGGTTTTCTTTTAAAAAACACACATGCACACACACACACACGATGTAGCCTATTGGCGATTTTTGTTTGTTTTTGTGGTTTTAAAATGAAACGATTTACCTTCATCTAAGACAAAAAAAATAAGCAAAGTCAAGTGTTCAATATGCGCTAGATGCCACCAACATACAGTTATCAGGCTGGTTGCACCAGTTATTAGGCAGCTGGGAAGATTGTTCAGCAAGCTAATCTGAACTAAATCCATATAGAATAGTTCATATTTTCTGAATTTAAAGCAAATCTTTTCTGTCCGATAGGGTTTAGATTTCAACAATTAACCTTTTACCTGGGACTTCACATGATCACAAGCGTGACTTTATTGAGTATCCAGTACGTGCACCTTGTTCCCAGGATTATTCATTATATGACAGCCAACGTACCTCTTAGCCCACGAACTCCTTCTACACCTTGATCTCCTCTGACACCTTTATCACCTTTCTCTCCTTTGGGCCCAGGAGGACCTTTAAAAAAATTGGACATGATACACTATTACTGTAAATCATGAATTTATTACATACGCGAAAGGATAGGCTTATCATTTTTCATTAGCAATATTCAGAAAAAGACCAATCTGCCATTGTGGTGGTTCAACCACCATAACACTGATAGGGATACTACTGCATGCAAGTGATAGAAAACATGGTATAGCCCCCATTTAGGACCCTTAACCAAAGACCTAGAGGTTAGAGTTTCTAAAACCTTGATTCCTGAAACACAGAAGGTCATGTTTTGGTGGAATGCAGAGGAAAAGAACTAAAGGCGAGGGAAGAGGATGAAAATGAAACAGCATAGATACTTTATGCAATTGAGTGAAAAAGTGCACTGTCATAGCAATATTCAAAGCAACATATAAAAATGTATTTATTAAAATGATGCCTAAAGAATTCAACAGAGAGGATATAATAAAAAGGAGGAAAGGAACTACATGATCTTTGAAAAACATTTTACTCCATTGTAAATGCTCAGGTTTCTTTCTAAAAGTACAGACTGTTCAGTTTTCAAAAAAAGGGGAAGATAATTGCTTTTTTATCATATGTTTTCAGCGTAAAATCTGATACTTGTATAACTCAACTGCAATAATAAATATATAAGAAATTAGACTGGTTCTTATTGGAACCAGTCTGAGAATGTATGTTTGACATTGCACGCTGCAGGTTCACAGTAGCAAACTGTAGGGTTAATTTGGTTAGGTTTATTTTCTGTTTTGGAAGACTAAATTAACCCTGCAGTTTGCTACTGTGAACCTGCAGCGTGCAATGTCAAATGCACATTCTCACACTGGTTCCAATAAGAACTAGTCTAATTTCTTTAATGCTCTAACAGTGTCAACATCATTGCAGGACCTTGTTACGTTATTGACATAACCAACCAGAGCAACACAAAACATTTGCAATGCTAAACATTACCATTAGATGGGCACATTGTATATTATTCATGTTAGTGTTACACCATAATAGGTGGTTTTGTTACAACAAGAAACATGAAATCGAGATTTGGATTTTTTTTAAACTGAAAAATTTAAAGTATTTTTTCTTTTGTTTCATTGAGAATTTGAAAAAAAAGTTTGATCTCATGAGAAAATAGTTTGGAAAAATGTTTATTTTTTCTACTTGTTCTTTGATCATGCTTTCATTTACTTCTTGATAATTGTTTCTTGCTTTTTCACATTAATTGTCTCTCTCAGGAACAATCAGTTTACAGACCCTGATGTGACAATTATCCTCATCATCTTCATTTGGAGTTATGGGAAGTAAAGTTAAAAGAATGTGCAGTCCAATGTGTGCCTATAATTGCATTTTTAATCTACAGATTTAATTGTATAACTTTCCATTTATTCAAGACCAACACTCTCTGAAAAATACTTAAGTATAAAATGGAGAAAAAAATCCAGACAGTCATGGACATTTAGTTCCCTTGGCAAATAGTCAGAAAGAATGACATTTAGGTCATTATCCTGCATTGAGGAGCATGTGGGTGGATCTCCATTGAAGTCAAAGGGTGTCTGCCAAGTTTCAGAAGTTAGTGCATGACGTTCTCAATGCAGAATCTGGCCTTCAGCAATCTATGAGTCTGACTCATCACAGCGATGTTCCAGCTTTTTCTTGTTGTAACACCATTGAAATCAAAGGACTTACACATATGTAAAACTGGAATAACGCAATGGCGAATCAGTGAGATTCACAAAGTGAATAGACATTTATATAAATAAATAGCATCTCATGAATCAGCTTAAGTCTGAGCAGTTCTCATTCTTCAGGGTTCACCAGCAAGGGTTAGGAATGAATTTACCCTATGAGGTAGCATTGCCTCATTAGTCAAATATGAAGCATCCATCATAGGCCACTGCTGGTATCAGGATACTGGAATAGATGGACCATTGTTCTATTTTGCTACTTCAATTCTAATCTTGCTAATAATTATTACCTACTTCAGCCTGTAAACACAAATGAGCATAACACTAAATTCACGAATAAGTGTTTGCAGGATTGGAAGCTATGGGAATTGACATTGCTGGAGAAATATGTCCTCTATTTACCACAACAGCACGTACAGGATCAGCAGTTACAGTGATAGCTTCCCTTATCTGTTTAATCCCTGTCCTTTCTTGTCACTTATGATAACTCTTAAATATTTTAACCGATTCTTATTTTAAGAACCACCAGAAATTACCTTGCACTAATGTAATATTCCTTAATGCTACTGAATGCTCCCAGTCTTTTAATCTGAGGTCATTTGTGATATTATTCAAAAGTTTCACTTCGCCTTTAATTTCTTGCTCCAGATTGCTTTGTTGTTGTTTTATGGTAACAATGGTTGCTGATGTGTTGTACCAATTATCCCACAGGTTTGTGATATCCTGTAAAAATATATTAGCATCATTAGGTATTTCATTCTAACACTGATGGTCCAAGACCTTACTCATTTGAGTAATCCCCTTTATTGTTATTTTTTACATTCTTTGGGATAGACATGGTAAATAAACAAAAGTGAGAAAAGAATCTGCTTGGGAGTAAATAAATTACTCCAGTGAGAAAAGACCATTCCCCTGAGCAAGGTTTGTGCCCCTTATTGATATTAAGATGCATTAGAACTGAAATAATACTTTCTGGCAGTTCAGGATTTCTTGTGCAAATACAGTGTTGTTCAAAACCAACAAGGAGTCCGGTGGCACCTTAGAGACTAACAGATTTATTTGGGCATAAGCTTTCGTGGGTAAAAAACCACTTCTTCAGATGCATCTGAGTGTTGTTCACTTATTTTAAATCAGGTTATTCTTCCCCAGAACAGTATCAAATTATTTTAAACTCTTAGGAGACTACATCAGATTCTTTGCAACCTGACAGAGGTGGCCAAGATACACAATGAAAGGTGGATGGGATTTTCAGAAGTGCTCAGCGTTGGCCTTACTCTGCTCCCATTGAAGTCTATCTCGCAAAATGCCATATAAAACTAGGGCTCAGTTCTTCATATAGAGTAGTACTTTCTTTTTTTTTAAAGCAGAGCAGCTCTATGCCACCCCTACTTTGTGGAGGGGGCATTTTGGGGAAAAGGGAGTCTCTGGGTATGACTACACTGCAATTAAACACCTGCGGCTGGTCTGAGCCAGCTGACTCAGGTTAAGGGGCTCAGGCTAAGGGACTATTTAATTGTGGTGTAGATGTTTGGGCTCCAAGATTTGGGACCCTCCCACCTCATAAGCTCTTAGAGACTCACCTCAAGCCCGAGTCCAAATGTCTACACCACAGGTAAACAGCCACTTAGCCCAAGCCTCATGAGCCCAAGTCAGTTGGCACAGGCCAGTTGTGTTTTTTTAAAGGCAGCATAAACATACCCTCTATGTCCTTGTGATCCTCAACTGCTTTAAGTTATGCTAGGGATCAGCTCATACTCCTGGGAGGCTCTTGAACAGAAGGAATGCAAAGCTGCCTTAAAGCCCCACCCACTGTTCAGTTGCACTGACTGTATCTTGGCCACATCTTAGGATTTTGCCCAGGAAGCGGAACGTGATTGTGAAGTGTTACCATTATAATTTTGCAGCATTTTGCATTCATTTTGCACATGAGGGAATGACTACACAAAGGGTGTAGTTTAGAATCTGGTCCTTGTTTTTTAACACTTAGTTAAGTACAGTACCTGCATGGTTATGTTTGAAAACTTGCTGCAGAAAGAAGGGTACATTATATTTGTCTAAAATCAATGGTCAATGTCTGATCATTTTTATATTGACTAGTGTACAGGACTGTAGTCACTAGTAAGAGTCTCTGAGTACATTTTTTCCAAACTTCCCCAGTAACTTGGAAGTAGAATTGGGTGAAATGTTTTGGCTAATACTTTTTTTCCTCTGAAACCTGCAGATTTGGATTGACTGAAACATTTAATGAATTCAAATCCATTTCACTGAATTGTCTCAGTTGAAAAAACAAACTAAAGTTCTGAAAAAAAAAATCCTGTTCTGACATTTTTTAAACAAAACTTTTTGATTTTTTTATTTGAAATGACTTTTCACTTTGAAATTTAATTCACTTTTATTTTTAAAAAACTTTCTGAAAGCTTGAAAATGAAGCAAGATGCTTCCTTTCAGGTCAAACAAAATGTTTTGTTTGCCTCCAAATATATATTTTTTTTTCAAATTTTCAGTTTGCCAAAAATTTGAAACAGTTTCATTTCGGAACATACCCAAAATGTATTTTTTTAAATTGTCCATCAGTTATTTGCAAAGCTCTACTTCGGAGCTTTCTACTCTAACTCTCATTTAGAAAAGTGTTTAGGCATTTAGAAAGCTAAGTCCATTGACTTTCAATGAGACTTACGTTCCTAAGACCTTTTCAAAGGTCTTTATTTATGCCCCTAAATATGCAGATAGGTGCCAAGCAGGATTTTTAAAGCCTAAGTCCCATTGGGATGAAAGTAAATGAACAAAATGTTAACCTGCCAACATGATCTCTTTGGGACTGGGTAATTTTTCAAAAGGGCGGCCTTCCTTTTGTGGATGAAAATTAGGATAATTGCACTAATTATCTCATGGTCAGGTGCAAATCAGGTAAGTAGAAAGAGGTCTAGGTTGTCTGATTTGCATATGTAGTTCATTTTCCTGGTGCAAAAATATGGGAATGAATGTTTGTAGATACAAATTGCACTTGCAGAAAGAAAAGCTGTTCCCTCTGCCCTTCTGAAAATGTATTCCCAAATTAGTCATAAGAACAACAATCTGACCATCTACACGGCAAAGCTGTTACCTTTTCTTTTGCCAGTGGATGGGGGATCCTATCAATGCCTTAAAACTTGTGACAAAATCAATGTAGCTTCCTACCTCTAGTTGTTTAAGGAACACTCCTGTGTATTTATTGTTCCTCTCTTCTGCAGCAGACTGAACTTCAGCTAATGTCAAATTCAGAAACCTAAATGAGGTCTGAATATCTTCTATCAACTTCCGAAGGACTTGCATTGCTAAGGTTGAGGTGTTAATCTGAAGGCCAACCTCCCAGAGCTTTTGTTCAGTTGCTGTACTTAGATTTCGGAAATGCTCTGACTTTTGGTGAAGGTTAGTTTTCAGCTCTGAAATCTCTTTGGCAATTTGATGTAAAGCTTCAGTGTGAGCTATGATGATTTCTCTCTGCTCCTCTTTTCCTTCTCTTGCTTTGCCAGGACAATCTCCATTGAAGCACCGTTGTATGTTATTCTCACTAACTAGATTAGTGTCATTCTTCAGGTTCTTTTCCATCTCGGATACGTGAACTGAATAAAGTTCCAAGTAAAAATGCAACTGTTATTGCTAGGTTCTTCAATTATTTAATCATGCAGGGTACTGAGATAATTAAATCAATAGATTAAGTATCAAGACTGTATAATTTGTTCTTAAATAAATTATCCAGGGCCTCAGCATTCCTCATATTATGGGTTAAAATTACTTTGTTCCCACAGAATTGGCATGGCATGTGAGATGATAAAAAATTTAAATAAACTCTATTGTAAGAGATCCACATGCACCTGTCTGAGTGTGATGTTATTGTTATTCTGGTCCTTTCTCTTTCTCTCTGTTTTGCCCATCAGTGACCTTAATTTATTGTTTTGTATGTGTTCTTAAACCTCTATCCTGCAAGGACTTCCACATATGGCCATGGTAAGAGCTGCCCAGGGAGTCTGGGGCACTGTGAGGAGGTCAGAACTTTCCACCTGCCCTGGGTGGTGTGCCCTGGGGGGCAGGGATATGGGCCAGGGGCTGCTCTCAGGCACCTTGGCATCCCACCCAGGAGAGATGCAGGGTCCAGGGCTCCCCAAAGAGGCCTAGGCTCCCTGGATGGCTCTTACCATGGTCTGGCTCCAGCTTCCAGCTTGGCCAGGGGGCAGGGGCTTGGGGCAAAGAGGAGGAGCAGGAGCGGGGCCACTAAGAGGGACCATGCCTCATGATGAGGGGGGACTACGACCCACCTCAGTTCCCCCACTGGGAAGAGGCTGGCACCATGATCATCA
Source organism: Chelonia mydas (assembly GCF_015237465.2). Lineage (NCBI taxonomy): Eukaryota > Metazoa > Chordata > Testudines > Cheloniidae > Chelonia > Chelonia mydas. Next base: position 86,007,115 of record NC_057852.1, on the reverse strand, counting down.
GCTCCCCCGCTGCGAAGCACAGCCCCTGCCTACACTGCACTGAGCCTGCCCAAGGCTTGCAGTTTTGGGGAGCAACATGGCCACCTGCCCCTCCCAACTATGCCCATGTTAAAAAGTGGGCAGGCATGGACCCCATGGTCTCCCTGGTTCTGACACCGCTGTCAGACAGTTACACTCTCTCTCTCTCTCTCTCTGGTCCAATTAATATTTAATCATTATACAAAGTGGAACAGCTTCAACAGGAGGGACTGAGAGAGAGAGAAAGATTTTACAGTCTGACATGACATTCACTTGCGATGTTCAAATTCATAAGGCACAATTTTTTTCACAGTGAGGGTGATTAACCATTGGAAGAAACTACCAAGGGAAGTGGTGATTTGAAGACATCAGAAGATGGAGAAACCAAGACTGGATGCTTTTCTGGAAGATATTCTTCAGTCAAACACAAATTGTTGGATTCAATACAAGAGTAACTGTATGAAATTCAATGACTTATGCACACAGGGGATCAGACTTGATGATCTAATGATCCCTTCTGGCCTTAAAATCTATGGATTATGAGAACTGCTCACTTAAATAAATTTCACTGATTTTTTTTTAAGTGGCTAACGTTAAGCACCCAAGTTTTAAAATTTTGTCCTTTAGCCTTGGGGGTAGAGACCATGGATAAAAATATGACAAAACTCCCATTGATTTCAATGGGGCCGGGATTTCCTCCACATTTCTACTTGTTTCTGTGAAGTGGCTTGCACAATTTGGATGCTTGAAAAAAACAAGCATAGAAGTAATTAACACCTAGAGCTTGTCTTAGTCCTTCAACGGAGCTCTTCTCTACTGAATATAGATTTTGCTTTTCAAATCTGACATATATTTTGAAGCAGCCATTGATAATGACTCTTTTGGTGAATTTAGTGTTTTTGAAAGGTGCTGGATTAACAGCTAGGGATTTGAAGTCTTATTTATTCAAAGGATGTATACAGCCTCGGCAGTAGCATACAAATTTGCCAGTACCGCACACCAGCTTGCTCTATGATGGTCTAGAAAGACCACACTTCTATCAAGGAAAGACTACTTTAATCTTTAAGTCCATTCAGTTTCTCGCTAGGACGGCCAACAGGGGAGCCAATTAATGTCTGTTGTGATGAGATGTTTCTGAGACATGCACAGCTGCTTACTACTGCACACTTCTAGGATCTGCTTTTTTTTTTTTACCCCCACTGGTAAACTTGTGGGTGAGTAAATTAACGGCCACACATATTAAGTGCCTTATTTGATGCATGATGAGGCAGTTAAATCCTCCATGCATTGTGTATCATCTCTCTAATTCTCAGAATAATTCTGAAGAGATATAGAGGGGCAGGCTGATTTTCTGCATCTATTTCATTGGAGACAAGTTCCACAACTTAATTCTAGTTGCAGATAAACAGACAAGTTCTTATTATTCATGCCAGGCAGACACAGTGGGTTCTGTATTGTTGGTGAAATGGGTGCTAATGCAAACTGAAAAAAATACACCCATTTTTAGAAATTTGTCAGCATTAATAGTCAGTGATTGTAGTTTACATGAAATGAAACATTTTCTGTTCCATCAATGTCAACATTAAAAGTAGCTTGTTGTAACTATTTCCTTTGTTTCCTTTAAAAGCTTTTTACTGGAAATGTTGCTTTGATGTCATTGAATAGGACTGCAGAGCGATTCCGGATTCTCAGTGGTTGGTTCAAGGCACTGCATCCAAGCATTGTAAACATGTTCAGCCAAATGTATCCCCAGTGTAACTTCATTGACCTCAGTGGAGTTACACCAGTGATTAATCTACCCAAATGAGTCTGTGTGACCATACGTGAATCAGGAAATAACAGCTTCATTAGATAGAAAGTAAATAGCGCTTACACTAACTGACTAAATGTCTGTGAAAACAACAAGGAGTCCGGTGGCACCTTAAAGACTAACAGATTTATTTGAGCATAAGCTTTCAAGGGTAAAAACCCCACCTCTTCAGATACCTTCAGTTGCATCTGAAGAAGTAGGGTTTTTACCCACGAAAGCTTATGCCCAAATAAATCTGTTAGGGTATGTCTACACTACGAAATTAGGTCGAATTTATAGAAGTCTTTTTTTAGAAATGGTTTTTATATATTCGAGTGTGTGTGTCCCCACAGAAAATGCTCTAAGTGCATTAAGTGCATTAACTCGGCGGAGTACTTCCACAGTACCGAGGCAAGTGTCGACTTCCGGAGTGTTGCACTGTGGGTAGCTATCCCACAGTTCCCGCAGTCTCCGGAAATGAGATTCAAACGTTCGCGGTTCTTTTCCTGTCTACCTGGCCAGTGCATCTGAGTTGAGAGTGCTGTCCAGAGCGGTCACAATGGAGCACTCTGGAATAGCTCCCGGAGGCCAATACCGTTGAATTGTGTCCACAGTACCCCAAATTTGACACGGCAAGGCCGATTTAAGCACTAATCCACTTGTCAGGGGTGGAGTAAGGAAATCGATTTTAAGAGCCCTTTAAGTTGAAAAAAAGGGCTTCATCTTGTGGACGGGTGCAGGTTTACATCGACTTAACGCTGCTGAATTCAACCTAAAGTCCTAGTGTAGACCAGGGCTTAGTCTTTAAGGTGCCACCAGACTCCCTGTTGTTTTTGTGGATACAGACTAACACGGCTACCCCCTGATAAATGGCTGTGGGGGGTTTTCACTTGTATTTTGTGAACTATATGTTCTCAGTTCCACTCTTGTGACTCTCTCCCCAGGCACATTTGCCAAGCTGAGAAAGAAACTTGACTGTAAACATATGTATGAAAACTGTTATTGCAGGTTGTAGCAGTTGCCTACAGTGATTTCTCCCAACTCTGTATGGAAACATGTATTGTAAATTTCCAAACAATATGAGAAAAGTGCCCTGGGTAAGTGGTTAGTGCCTGTGCTGCCATCCAGCAAACTGGGTTTGATTCTTCCTCTCTCACGGTTCAGGCTATTGAGGGGTGGAATTGACATTTGCAGAGTGAAGATATTCAGCTTGTAGTCGTAGCACAGCACTTATAATACCAAATATGATATGTATGGAGAGCAAGAGCCTGATCAGGGCTCCTCTCACTCTTCAAGATCCCAGGCAGAAAGACGAAAGCTCTTCCCATGATACATGTGAGGTTTCAGAGGGCTACTGAGTAACTGGACTGAAGCTAGTGGGATATTGCTGGATCTCTCTCAATATCCAGGGGTGATGGGAGAAGTGGGGGAGGGAGGAACAAAGAGAGAGGAGGTTTGCATAAAATGGAGTTCCAGAGAGCCTCAAAGTAAACATAGTGCAGCATCCTAACCCGACTTGGCAATAGTTTCATTGTTGGATTGCATCACTACATGACTACAGCTGTTTGACATTTTTCAAATTTTGATTTTTTAACAAGTTTTTTTGGAGAAAATTCAACACCCTATTCCTCCCTTCTGCCTCCCTAATGTTTGGATTTTTAAATGATTTTTCAGTCATCTCTTGGTGACACTGAATCATAATGTTTCATCATGACAATTAGGGCTAGTTGAAAAATTTAGAACTAACTATTTTCCCATTGGAAAAAAATAGATTTCGTCCAAATTTAAATTTTCTGTGGGAAAAGATTGATTTTGGCAAAATATTCCACTGGGAAAACCATTTCTCTGAGAGTCAGGTTGACATTTACCTCTGTATCCACCTGAGCCACTGTGGTGTCTCTTGGTAGCTGTTGTTCCTCATTGGTCCCTCCATGTCGCATGCTCCCCTGTGGGGCACACTTTCCAATGGGACTACATCACTCCTTGATACAGATCGATCTATCTGTGGCTGATCTTCCAATATGCCTCTTTGGATTCCTCATGGGACAGGGAGAGCAAGTACTTTCATATGAGCTTTCCCACTGTCTCTGGGTTGGATCATGATGTATATGGGGAACAAAATGCAATGAAGATCTGGACTCTAGATAATTTTTCTTTTCTCGTCAGTTCTTAGAAAGTCTCATTTTGATTAGTAAAAAGAAAATTACAATAGTCATAATGATAAAAATGTACAAAGTGTATCATAAAAAGAAATGAGTACAAAGAGGACTTTTTTGTCGCAAAGAACATTTGAATGCCTCTCTGTACTCAGGATTTAATTAAGAAGTACAGTAGGCCACTTTATTTAATCTGTCAGTATTGATTAAAGAATATGCCCAGATTTTTTGCCACAAAAGTCAATAAATGACATCTTTTCCATAATTACAATTTTGGTGTTCCATTTATATTTTATTGTGCTTTTCACAGCTCTATCCAACCCATACACTTTTAATCTTTCAGTGTCTTTATTTGTGATTCCTAAAGGATATATTTACTGTGAGTGTTTCTTTTCAGGGCCTGATCCAAAGTCAATGGTTTATTGCCATTAACTTCAATGGTCTTCGGATCTGGGCCCCAATCATTACGCAAAGGAGTTCAGATATTTATATATTAATGGAATGTTTTCAGGAAGGTGTCGCTTAGTCTTATTAGCAATACAAAAAGCCAGTTACTTGAAACATATACAAGGGATATGTTTATTCATCAGTAAAGAACCTTTCTGAAGGAGACAGTGAAATATCACTGTAAAATTTGTGAAGTATGTACTAAGAAACGGACATTATTTTAACATAAGACAGCTCCAGCAAGGAAAGAATTGTAATTGTCTTTAACCTTACATGGGGAATGGTTTTTATGCACAGAACTAATGCCCCAGTCCTGTAAGGAGCTCTGCGTTGGTGGATTCTTCACTCATGTGGCATTTCCATGGAAGTCAGTGGCTCTGTGCCAGCACAAGTGACCATCCGTAAGCAGCATGGAACTCCATGCAACAGCAGGGCATTGATATTGTACTTTGAAACAATGTTCATGAACCATCAGATGGCTCATAACTGACAGTTTTCTGTTAGATAGAGATTAGTACATTTTAATGCCTGAAGAGCCACATTGATTATCTAGTCAGACTTGCTACATAGGACAGATCATAGAATTTACTGTCCAACAGTTTCTGCAGTGGAGGGAATTTATTTATTTATTTAGCTACATATGTGAAAACTAGCAAGCCCAATAATCTGTGATGGAACTAGAGCATGTCTTTTAGAAAGACATCCAGACTCCATTTCAAGTCTCCAAGTTATGATGAATTTACAGCTTCCTTCAGTAGGCTGTGTCAATGGTCAACTTTGCTGCTAAAATCTTGTGTCTTATTTACAGTTTGAACTAGTTTTGGATTTTCACCTGAAGGAATTACTCAGTGGTGCTTCCAAAGGAAATTAAGGTTGGTTCTAAGGGAGGCAGAGAAAGGCAAACATGACAGCCAGTGTATCTAGCCTAGTGCACAAAAAAGGCAGCATTGTTTTTCTGGAGCAGTGACAAATACAGGTGGATGGACACAAGCGCTGGGGCTTAGTTGATCCAGGAGCACTAACCATCACTGCATTAAATTGGACCCTAGTGAACACTGTGCATTCAAATCCTAAGTCATATTTTAGCTCTTCACTGATATAAAAATAATTCCAGGTATAATCGTTCTTTACTAAATCTCTTGCTTAAGATTACCCATACCTGTTTGTTTCCTTTGGTATAATAAATTGAAATTTTTACCTGCTAGTCTGATGATTACAACGACAATGGAAAATACAAGCAGATAGAGAATACTGAGGGTAAGCATAAAACATTTCTGTTTTTTTCTTTGATGATCCATGACCTTTTTTGTACCTGCAAAGAATTAGACATAGAGGGTTCAATCCCATAGCCCCAACTCAGGCAAGATTCCCATTGAAAATAATGGGAATTTTGCCTGACTAAAGACTACAGAAGGAGCCCAGAATATATATTACACTGTAATTGTTCTTGATATTAAGAAATTTTGAACCCCCTAAAGAAACTTTAAAATAATCATGGGCTATTAATTAGATAATAAAAATACTTCAGGAAACATGTTTTACATTTGATAAGCACCAGTGATTTGAATAATAAAAAATAATGCCAATTCTCACAGTCGGACCAGTGGTCACCAAGATCACTAAGAAAGGTAGATTTGCCATCTGGTTCTCCCTACTAAATCAAGCACTCTTCTGACTCCAGTTTTTTTCTGAGATTTCTTCTTCCTGTACTCACCTTCCTTTCCCTCCAGTTCTTGATGTTAAAGTGCCATCATTGTTCCCCCTTTAATTGACCTTAGGAAGAACATATAATACATTCTGGTGCTGTATTAGCTTTCCCCTCTGGGGGAAAAAGGGCCCAGAAAGAAGCTACATCCAGGACACTCTGGTAGGAGGAACAAGGGATGGCATTAGAGGCCTGTGCCAGTACAAAGGGAAATGGCCCCCAGGTGGATAAGCCGGGACTCATGCAGATATCCACCTTCCAGATCTGCCTGGGTTGAGGGGCTGATGTATTCCCCATGGAGATAAAACTCCAGTCCCTAATGGAAGAATTGAGAGGAAGTTAGTGAGGGGATCATCATGATAATTTCCTCAGAAAAAGCTCCTCCCTGTGAGTTTTTTCTTGGGGGCACGGGCAAAATCTGGGATGCTGAAATTACCCTAAGAAAGCTGGTAACATTCTGTGACATTGTTAGCTGAAACAGTATTTCTTTTTAAACAGAAGTATATAAAGAAAAGATAAGTGAATAGCCCTCACTTATTTCTCAGTTTTAAACTACACTAAGAATTGAATGCTATTGCAATAGATTCAAGGAGTAAGGTAGAATGATTAATTAAAGTTATAGTAGGGATATATTTTCAGTCCAAAGTCACCAGGTAAGAGAGAGCCTAAAAGTAAATTTATGGCTGGTTATCAAGTTTAAACTTTGCTTTCATTTTTTTCAACTCTGCCATATCAAATCTCTGGTGCTTTAGTTCTCTTCATGAAATCTCTCAAGGATATTTATATTTACAATTTATATTACAGTGACTGAATTACAAGAGGCAAGTTAACAGGGTTTCGGTTTCAGTTTTTGTTATTTTACAGTTGGATATTGCATTGAAAAAGCCTTTTGGAATAACTGTTGCTTTTTGAAAGAAAATAATGTGTTTCTCTAATTTTAGGAATTGGGGTAGGAGACACATACCAAACTAGTTTGCAGGAGTTCAGGTTCCTCCAATGTTTTAGTATCTAAATATAATGGCCTTTCCTAAAGGGCAAATATTTTGATACACAGGACCAGATTTCAGATTCTGGCTTTGCTGACCATCCAAACAGGTCATAAAGTCTTGTTACGTGAGCAACTCAGAATTCCCCCAGCATGGAAAATTACATGGCTGTCTTCGAGCTGAGTCATCTATTCCTGGCTCCAATGGAGGAAGAATGATGGGGGAGGAGGCGTGGCCAATACATTCCCAGGCTATGGATCAGAACCTGTGGGGCCATTGAGAAGGGGCATTATATAGAGTACCCTCCAGGAAAGGGCTGATCTAAGTTGTGCCATGAGCCAGATTGACTCCTGGAAGCTTTGGGGCTGGAATAAAGATTTCAAACCCTCTATACCATCTTTGTGTAATCTTAGGCCACTGAATTTGTAAAGGCATCTCTGCACAGCCACAATAGGCAGATGTCTAAAAAGTATTCATATGGGGCTTAAAATGTGCAGATGAATTTCATCCTAAGTGTGTAACACAGTCAATATAAAATAAGTAATGTGTCTTTTCTAAAGGGAAAATAATCTAGGAAGAAGTGTATCATTTTCTACTGAAAACTTTTAAATAATAAGTGTCATTCTCTGATGATGGAGGAATTAGCAGGGAGTCATCCTATTCATGTGAAGTACTTACATAGCGAAAACAGTGCTTTCTCAGACAGGGTATCAAACTTGACGCAATCAGAATGCTGGTCTGTGCAGAAAATTCCATCTGAATGATCTTCCTCACAACTTGCCATATTTTGAATGTCAAAGGCTAAAATAGTGCACATATATTTTAAATATCTTGTATTTATTTCTTCACAAATAACAGCTTAATGAAACATTAAGGCCCCAACTCAGGAAAGTACTTATGCATGTACTTGAGTTCACTGAATTCTCACTCTCTAACTGAATGAGAACATACCCCCCAAATGGTAGTTCTCTTCTTCTAACAGAATTTTATGGGTTATTCTCCTCAGCTAGATCAAAGCTTTAGATCTCAAAGTATTTTACAAAGTAGGACACTATCATTATCCCTATTTTACAGAAGAGGAGACTGAGGCACAGAGCAGAGATGTGACTTGCACAAGGTCACCCAGAAGACCAGTGGCAGAGCCAGGAATAGCAACCAGGTCCCAGAGTTCCAGACCAGTGCTCTATCAACGACACACACTCTTCAGGAGTAACTTCACTGAAATCATGGGAACTACATTTACACCAGTGTAAGTGAGATTAGAATTATGACCAGTGTGTACCAATAGAAGTCAGAATGAAGAGCAAAAAAATAAAGAAAAAAACCAACCACACACTAGCATGCAGTAAAAAAATATTACCCTCAAGAATTAAAAAATGTGTGAATAAGATGGCAAAGGATTTGTCATATCTGATTGGAACTATGGTTCCATCTAATTCAGCCTCCTGTTTTTGATAATGGTTGGCACTTGAGGCATCCGAGCAAAGTCAACCCGCTCTCTCAATCCCACCCTAGTGGCCCTAGGCAGCTGTGAAATTTTGTATAATGAGGGAAAGTCCCCTGACAGTTGCAAGCAAACATCATACACCGTGAAATAGGATATATGATCACACACATAGCTACCTTCTCCTTATACAGCTAATGTCATTAGTGGTTGTTAAGTTATAGAAACCCCTTAAAATCTAGCCAAAGTATGTCTCTTTAAAAAAAAAGATTAGTAATTATGCCCAGTGGTATAGTGGTGGTTCTGTAATTTGGACAAGCATCAGTTAGGAACTCTGAGACCACAAATCATTTTCAATTTTGATCTACAGTAAATAGACTATTAATCAAGGTTTTCATAGGACACAAGTACATTAACACAATATCTTCTAGCACCCAGACATGCCAGTGCCCAGAGAGCTATTATGGGGACCAGAAAATGTCATTTCTGCTTTCGTGACAGTGAAATTTCATTGTATTGATGAGTCTTGGGGAAATAAATGTAGGGTTAAAGAACTTGCATGTGATGGACCCAGGTAATTGTATTTTAATATGTACTGAACTTCTTTATTTCTAAGAGAAATATTCCTGATATCTTAAAACTGTAGTGCATTATTCAGAAGTCAATGCTCAAATGACAAACTGCTCAGAAATATTCAGATGAAAACCACACATGAGTTTACTTTCTTAGCTCTTGCAGTAATTCAACTGCATTAAATTTTCCCTTTATAAATTTAATCCTGAATTGATATAATTAAATACTACAAGTGGATACAAGATAGATCTAATAAAAAAGGTTTCAACTGAGATTACTTATCTTCTCTGCTGCCACAACTGACTGGGTTTGGAATTTCCAATTACAGGTAAAGAACTTAAATGTCTGCTGAGCACGTATAATCTATAAAGAAGCCCACTCCCAGCAAAAGTGAAGCATCTCAACAATACAATAAGTATATGAAAAATGAGATGAAAAGTATTAAACAACTCAGAAAAATATTGCAGACATCAGAGCTTAACTTAATGACAGGTTTCAGAGTAGCAGCCGTGTTAGTCTGTATTTGTAAAAAGAAAAGGAGTACTTTTGGCATCTTAGAGACTAACAAATTTATTTGAGCATAAGCTTTCGTGAGCTACAGCTCACTTCATCGGATGCATTCCCCACTGTATTTTCCACTGAATGCATCCGATGAAGTGAGCTGTAGCTCACGAAAGCTTATGCTCAAATAAATTTGTTAGTCTCTAAGGTGCCACAAGTACTCCTGTTCTTTTTAGAGCTTAACTTGTTTTAGATTAAGCTAATCCTTTTGAAAGGCTTTTCAGTTTCTTCAAAAAGAAAAAAAAAAGAAAAAAAATCACTGACATCTAACTTCAGTTCATTTGAAACATTGATGATACCTATATTTATTGGAGGTGGAAGGAGCAGACTCAATCTTTTATTTATTTATATTTGGGAGGTGAGAGAGGCTATCAGTGAGAACACTAATGAGGGAACAGATGGAAGGGAAATATTTGAGGAACTAAGAATATTGTAAACTTTGGTCTTGGGTTGCTAAAAAGCCAGATTACAATATTTAATAGTTTGCATGTTGATTATCCACAACAATTTTGATTTTTTTAAAGCAATTTGATTATGTTTTAGTGCAGGAAACCATAAGAAATTTCATTTATGATTTACTATTGTAGTTACATGTATACAAGTCTGAGTTACTTGTTAGTGTGCTTTGTGAACCAGATAAAAATTATATATCCCATCTGCATGGATGGAAGAAAATGCCATTTTTGTTTTACTATCCTATATTGAAAGTAGACATTTCATTTCATATTCTAAAAAGCTGTATGTGCATTTCCTACATTCACTCTCCCGTTCACATTTCATTCCCCACACTAACAATGTAACACCATGCACAGAGGTTACTATTAAAAGCCAACATTGGCCAACATTACCACAAAATTACTTCCTATTCTAAGTTTCAGAGAAAATTGTGGTATTTGAGATGCCACTCTGTGGTAACTGGATGGTGCTTAACAAATAAGAATAAATAACAACAGCTGGTAATGCTGATTTTTAAAGGGGGACTATTGTATACTGTTAGAAATGTTTGATCTGCAGTCCAGCAATTTGATACATTACAATAACAATGTTTGACAATCTACCCAGCATGACACAATTTATTCATTTTAAAATATTACTAAAAGTACAAAGTAAGATATTCTGTTCAGGATGAAAATGCTTTCACATAAACAATGGAGACTTCCAAAATTTATTACAAGATAGAATATTGTGCCTTTCTTTGCTGATCTCACTGGATATTTAACAGTATTTTCCACTGAATGCATCCGATGAAGTGAGCTGTAGCTCACGAAAGCTTATGCGCAAATAAATTGGTCAGTCTCTAAGGTGCCACAAGTACTCCTGTTCTTTTTGCGAATACAGACTAACACGGCTGCTACTCTGAAACTTAACTTCCCTTGAATCCTACATCATATATAACATTTTTCTATTAGCTGAAGAAGCTGAGCTGTAATAGAGATGCCTTTTAACATTGAGGGGAGAAATTTATTTTTAGGACTTTCCCCTTTCTAATTAAAAAAGGATGAAATTGTGAGTTATAATTAAAATATGTTTTTTACCTTTAGTGCCAATGGAAGGAGAATTGACTTATGCAGCCTCTTTCTTTTCAGCAAAACCCGAAAACTGTAGTTACATAATACCTTTGCTTCCTCTTATTAAGAAAAGGAAATGAAATTCTCTCTTATGACTAGTTTTAAAAGCTGATGCAGCATCAATACTTATGTAGATGCTTGAAGATAATATTAATAAGTTTATCCTTATGTGGACATCTCCCTGTGTATCAACATGAGAATATGCCTTGGGATCTTCAACTCTGAGAATACAATTTTTATTAAGTAATTTGCAATAAGTTATTTGTACAACTATTTAATTATAGTTCTCTCATATATTATTTACCTCCAATTATTGTGGAGATCGTGGCTTTGATCCTGCACAGACTTAGGCATGTGCTTAACTTGAATAGAATTTGTTTTCAGTGGTAGTATTTACATTTCAGAAATATGCATGTGCCTAAATCTTTGCAGTATCAGAGCAATAGTGCCCAAGTCTGTGCTCATAAGTTTAGTGTATGGTTATTACTAGTCATGGTGTCATGGCCATGTGCTAGATCAGTGGTCACCAACCTCCTGCACCCCAAGTTCCAGCCATGAGCCCCCTCCTGGAGCCAGCACCCCCAGAGCCAGCATCCTGTATCCCCTCCTGCACTCCAAAACTCTGCCCCAGCCCAGAACTCCCTCCCAGAACCCACACCCTGCACCCCCTCCTACACTCCAACACTGCCTCAGAGCCCCCTCCTGCACCCAAACTCCCTCCTTCACCCCAACCCCCTGCCCCAGACTTAAGCCCAGAGCCCCCTCCCACACTGTGAGCCCCTTGGCTCCAGCCCAGAGCCCACACCCCCCACCAAACCCCTACCAAACCCCCAGCCTGGTGAAAGTGTGTGAGGGTGGGGGAGAGCGAGTGACGGAGAGACGGGGCGGGGAATGGAGTGAGTGCAGCGGGGCTTTGGGGAAGGGGCAGGGTAGATCCTGGGTTGCCCTTAAATTGAAAAAGTGATTGTGCGTGTAAAAAGTTTGGAGACCACTGTTCTAGATAGTGTCACAGTAACTGACTAGCAGCAAGACAGATTGTAGAATCCTGCATGGTTGTTCTTCAGTATTTAATTGGCATCACTCTGAATGAAATCCACTGAAAATAAGTCACCCAATTAATAAAAAACAAAAACAAAAAGAAAAACACCCACACAATCAGGCCATAATTAGTGTGTTAATTATGACTTTATAGGCTCAGACTTGAAGTTCAGAAGTGATCACTATGATCATTTAGCACAGGGGTGGGCAAACTATGGCCCATGGACCATTTTAAGCCTGCCCATGAGCTCCTGCTGGGGAGCGGGGGTCTGGGGCTTGCCCCACTCCGGCGCTCCAGCTAGGGTGCAGGGTCAGGACCGTACCAGGCAGCTTCTGGAAGCAGTCGCATGGCCCCGCTCCAGCTTCTACACACTTCACTGGGAGCTGCAGGGGTTGTGCCTGTCAATGAGGCAGTGTGCTGAGACTCCTGGCTGCACCTCTGCATAGGAGCTGGAGAAGGGACATGCCACTGCTTCCGGGAGCCGCTTGAGGTAAGCGCCACTCGGAGCCTGCACCCAGAGACTCTCCCCACGCCCCAACCCCCTGCCCCAGCCCTGATCCCCCTCCTGCTCTCCAAACCCCTCAATCCCAGCCCGGAGCACCCTCCTGCACCCCAAACCCCTTATCCCCAGCCCCACCCCAGAGTCCGCAGCTCCAGCCAGAGCCCTCACCCGCTCCCGCACCCCAACCCCAATTTTGTGAGCATTCAAGGCCCACCATACAATTTCTATTCCCAGATGTGGCCCTCAGGCCAAAAAGTTTTCCCACCCCTGATTTAGCAAGTATTCTATCATCAATACATTTGAAAATCTGAGTCTTGCCTTTTTCCATACGTTAAAGCAGCCATTATTTGTGTTTCAGGAGGTTTCATTATTTATTTATTTTATTGTATTATTTTCCTCCATGCAAATGGACAAAACTGTTTGTGAGCCCACAAATTTAGGAAATGCACAGTTGTGTAGTAGTAAAAAACAAATGTGGGTAATCTAACCTAAACTAAATACCATATTCCCCAACAAAAAAGTGGGTAAACTCAGTTCAGCCAAATTTACCCTAGACTACACTACTCAGAATGTGATACTTTTCTTGCCAGAATTGAGACCATACACAGAGAAGGAGACAAAGTTTGTATAACTGCAGTGGGAAACAGCTAGCAGTGATGGTCACAGTTAAAAGTCACCATAACCAATAGTAACCAAATAATGGCATTCAAGATACCATTATACTTTCCTATATTTAAAATACCAATCTAGTGAGATATTTTCCATTGTCTACTTCCTTTTGACTTTTCAAGCTGTTAATTGTGTAATCAGGAACATCCAATAAAGGAAACTATATAGGAGGTAGTTTTGGTATCTCTGTACAATATAGCATTTCAAAATCTTGCATCTAATGTGCATTTTGGATGGCACCAAGTTGTTATCTCCTCCCCTGAGATAATTTTTATTTAAAATCTCATGCTTTTGAAATGACTTTACCAAAAAGCAGGTCACAAATTGGGAGAGGAAAAAAGATCAGGTTTTTTTTAATGCGGAAAGATTCTGCTTCTCGTTGAAATTACAGTGACAGAACCAAGCTGAGTTTTTGACAGTTCAACATAATGCTATAAGAAAAAGTGTAGAGAACTATCTCTCTCTATATATATTGCCATATATATGAAATGTATAATATTAAGTAAGGTATTTAGAGGATATCGATGAGTCAATTTGGTTAATCTCTCTGAAATATTCATAGGGCCAGAGCTTCAGCGTAGGGTGACTACCCATCCCTACTTGGTTGGGACAGTCCCAAAATGTACATTTCAAGTGCTGGTCCCAGGCTGAATGACTGCAGGACAACATTTGTCACAGAGTCCCTGCGGCACCGTTCCATGCCAGCCCGAAGCTTACGGGTGGCACCAGCCTCTTCCTGTTGGGAGGGAGGGTGGAGGGTCACCATAAGACCCCGCCCCCTGCCCTTCCTATTCCCCAAAGGCCCCACTCTTGGACAGGCCAGAAGCTAGAGCCAGGCAGTAGTAAGAGCCACCCAGGTAGCCCAGGACACTGTGGGGAGCCCCGGAGTCCCAGACTCTCCACCTCCTTTGGGCGATGTGCCATGTGGGGGCAGGAACATGGGCAAAGGGCTGCTCTTGGGCACTCCAGCCTCCTGTCCAGGGCAGGTGAGGGTCCGCGGCTGCCCACAGTGGCTCGGGCTCCCTGGGTGGCTCTTACCATTGCCCGGTTCCAGCTATCACCCTGGTCAGGGGGTGGGACCTCAGGGGGGAGGAGGAGGAGCAGGGGTGGGGCCACAGAGAAAAAGTGGGGCTCCTTATGTGTCCCATTTTTGCATTTTGAATAGATGGTCACCCTAGGCATGTGAAAAACTGGCATAAAGTTTCTCTGCACTTCCCCAAAGTTTGCAGTGCTTTGCATGGGGCCAGTCCCTACACATAAATTACTGTAGCCTAAATAAATGCTCTAATACTCAGATAATGGCCATAAATAGTTTAAATCGTGAAACTGCAGCAGTACAGAGGACATACTCCTTCCCCCTGCAACAGAGGTAGTGGGTTGCACAGGAATCTCTACTCTGGTTCTTTGTCAATGGAGGATATTCCTTGCACTGGAGTTATTCTCCTGGGGCCAGATATGCCCACCCATGCCAGATTTCACTGTCAGTTCAATGCAAAATTATCGTCTTCACATTAAATATTTAACATTTCAGCACTCTCTCTCTCTCACACACACACACACACACACACACACACACATTCTTAGTGACCTTTCATTAATATACTAAGAAGGAAGAAAAAAGGGTTACTTAAAAATGTTGAATGCTGAGGTAGTTCCCTAACGTACTGTATGTTTTTTAATGGAATAAGGGTCTATGTGAGGTCAAAATAGATTGTGCAATAAATGACACTTTACATCAATAGCAGAATTTTATGTTAATTAGGTTGGTGCCAATCAGTCTTCTCTAAGATGACTTTATGGGAAATGGTTAGAGAGTGTGTTGCGTTCTAAAAATAATAGATGAGCTCACAAAATGGTGTAAGATAGATCATGGTGCAAAAAATTATTAGCAGAAAATAAAAGAAAAAATCATGATAGCACATGAAAACTGCATGGCTTTCATCAAAAATATAACATGAGACTCATCAGCTAATTACCAACAGTATAATAATATGCTGGTTTAAGTAGAATGCTTACTGTATAGCTGACTGTGGATTTTCTGCTCATTTTCTCAGTTATATCCTGTAACTGATAGATACCATAACTGTGAATGTATGTTCCAAAATGTGTCTGTCACAAAATCTGATGCCTCCCAAGTGCGGCTTTCTTGGCCCAAGAGATTTGTATTGGTACTGTAAGGTGTTTTGACAAGCCTAACCCCAGGCTCTTTGCCCTCAGCTCCCTAGTTCTATAATATTTTAAATACAGAGGAATGGGATACAGAAACTGAAAACAGGCATCCATCCGGTGGTAAGAAAATGCTAGACTGCTAAACAGGAAAAGGAAGGAAAATTGGTATTAATTTTTTTTCTTACACAACTTTTCTCTTGTCTAGAAAACCTATTCCAATATGGAATGTATTTGAGTCACTTGATAAAGGAGAGTTAGAACATTACTAGGGGGGGGAAAGGAAGATAAATAGTCATTTGGGCAGGAAAATTAAAACCTGGGGTACTAGGAGATCAAAATAACATAATTGCCTTCTATGACGAGATAACTGGCTCTGTGGATCAGGAGAAAGCAGTGGAAGTGTTATTCCTTGACTTTAGCAAAGTTTTTGATACGGTCTCCCAGTATTCTTGCCAGCAAGTTAAAGAAGTATGGGATGGATGAATGGACTAAAAGGTGGATAGAAAGCTGGCTAGATCGTCAGGCTCAACGGGTAGTGATCAATGGCTCCATGTCTAGTTGGCAGCTGGTATCAAACGGTCGGTCCTGGGGCTGTTTTTGTTCAATATCTTCATAAATGATCTGGAGGATGGCATGGATTGCACCCTCAGCAAGTTTGCAGATGACAGTAAACTGGGAGGAGTGTTAGATATGCTGGAGGGTAGGTATAGGATACAGAGGGACCTAGACAAATTGGAGGATTGGGCCAAAAGAAATCTGATGAGGTTCAACAAGGACAAGTGCAGAATCCTGCACTTAGGACGGAAGAATCCCATGCACCGCTACAGACTAGGGACCAAATGGCTAGGCAGCAGTTCTGCAGAAAAGGACCGAGGGGTTACAGTGGACGAGAAGCTGGATATGAGCCAACAGTATGCCGTTGTTGCCAAGAAGTCCAATGGCATTTTGGTATGTATAAGTAGAGGCATTGCCAGCAGATCAAGGGATGTGATCGTTCCCCTCTATTTGATATTGGTGAGGCCTCATCTGGAGTACTGTGTCCAGTTTTGGGCCCCACACTACAAGAAGGATTTGGAAAATGTCCAGCGGAGGGCAACAAAAATTATTAGGGGACTGGAACACATGACTTATGAGGAGAGGCTGAGGGAACTGGGATTATTTAGTCTGCAGAAGAGAAGAATGAGGGGGGATTTGATAGCTGCTTTCAACTACCTGAAAGGGGGTTCCAAAGAGGATGGATCTAGACTGTTCTCAGTGGTTAGACTGTTCTCAGTGGTACCAGATGTCAGAATAAGGAGTAATGGTCTCAAGTTGCAGTGGGGGAGGTTTAGGTTGGATATTAGGAAAAACTTTTTCACTAGGAGGGTGGTGAAGCACTGGAATGTGTTACCTAGGGAGGTGGTGGAATCTCCTTCCTTAGAGATTTTTAAGGTCAGGCTTGACAAAGCCCTGGCTGGGATGATTTAGTTGGGGATTGGTCCTGCTTTGAGCAGGGGGTTGGACTAGTCTATGAATCTATGAACTGTATTTACTTACATTAAAGTTTGAAAGCAAAAGCTGTGTAAAGAATATGAAATAACGTCTCTAAAATCTAAGGTATGTCAATGTAAACCCCTCTATACCAGTTGTTCCTGCCTTTTTCCATTCTGTGACCCCATGTTACAAAGTTTGGGAACCTCTTCTTATTTACTCATAAAGAAAGGCAGTGTGGTCACCATTCCTTGGACATGTGCGTGCACATAATTGACCTGACTAACCACATAGACTCAGATTTTTGAAGTTTATTTTTAGACACACAAATCCCATTCATTTCAATAGTGGTTGCACAGCTAATTCCCTTGGCTGGCTTTGGAAATCTCAACTACGATTTTTTACTGAAATGAGTACTGGCAATTACAAACACTCCAAAATCATAAGTAAAATGCACAAAGTCATGAATAGGCTTGAAATAGGCTTCAAATCATGATATTAAAAATAATAACGTTGTAGGTCTTTTTAGTGGCCATATGATCTTTGTGCCTTTAGAACTCACATTTTCAAGATGTTCTCCACAATCATAATATGTAGTCATTTTCTTTTTTTTAAAAAAAAGGTAGCCATTCCCAGCTCTATCACTTGACTCCAGGAGTTGGAACTTGGAAAAAAATCCAACATTAATATCACAAGACTCATGGGGGAATGACAAATGTTACTGCATTGTCTTTGTTGTATCTCTTTCTCCCAATTGTTAAACTCACTTGTGTAATTTGCAAATTGGGTTCGCAAGCTGTTCACGGCATGGACCAGGTCTTTCTATATGTTTGTACAATACCTAGCACATATGGGGCCTCATTGATCCTAACTGAGACCCTTAGGTTCTACTGTACTACAAATAAAATAATAAATGTGTTCAGGTGACAAGAAATAAATTCCTGTAAATAAGAATTAAATGCTGCATATTATCCTGTAGCACACCCCCCAAAAAAAAATCATTGATTATTTTTTTAGAGCAATTAAAAGGAGAAACTTTGGAAAGCACAGACAAAAATACTCAGGTCAAGGTCACATATGGGACTACCCACCTATGACAAGAAAATCTATAAAGATTTTTGCAGTGCGATTACAAATTAGACAAATCTGTCCTTCAGAGGGCATGTTGTACATGGTTCTATTAGCTTGTTTGAATTATTCCTCTAACATATATCTATGAAAATCACAGGCAATAGAATCCATTTATCTATCTTCCAAACATAAAGCTATAAAAATGATAGACGTTTAGAAGCAGAAAAAATTATGCAAAGTTATTTTTTTTATCTGGCTAATGTTAATGCATAACCAATCTTCACTTTATATACATAATGCGGTGAGAAATAAATAAAATGACAGATGGCTTTTCCCTTCCCTCTTGCATGTTGTAGCATGACTGTACAAACAACCTATATCACTGGCAGATACGTGCTATGGAAGCACCATGAAAAGGGTAGTTTTCTGTCTGGGAACAAAAATGCAATTGCACTGTTTATTCTGAAATTACACACACAGTGACCTGTGAAACAATCACTTGTAATGTATAACCAAATCTGAGTTCATCTTTAGGAGTATCAAATATAGCAATATATGTGTAACCCACATGCTTAACGGGAGATATCTCTTTAAGAGATCTAGAGAGAAGAAGGGGCAGAGTAATGAGTTGTGTCTGGATCATTTTGATAGGCAGATACACATGTCCAGAAGTTTCTGGAATTCGGTGCAGTAGTTTTGGGTATGCTCAATAGGCCCCCTGTAGCTGAACTCAGACTTTATTGAAGGCAAACAGACAGGGTAGCTGCTTTACAAAAGGCATCTGATGTGGGTGGGTTGAGAGAAGCTTAGCCACAGGAGCAGAAAGCAGACAGATTTCCCCTAACACTGAAGTATTTTGCAGCAGTTAGTACTACTGTTAGCTTTCCAACAGGGAATCATTGGCACTGTTAGTTACAAAAAGGAGGAATTGGGAGGAAAAGCTACCTTCTTTTGTTTTAATTGTGTACCTTTAATGTTACTTGATTTTCGTCAAATTGTCTTAACCAGTCTGGTTTACCAGTGCTCTTCTTATTTAAAAGTGATGACAGGGAAAAAGTTATCTGTATTTTGCTATTCTTAATTCTCTATTTTTCTTGTGACAGGATTTTTTATTTGTGTACTTAATACTGATTGGTTGGTTTATTAGCTGACTAGCTAACTGAGTGGTTCCACAGTCCAGCAGAAGAGGAAAAAATCTGTGTGGGTTCCAGTTGGAGATTTCTGTAAGCAAAAGGAGGAAAGATATTACTGCAGTGTTTTGGACTCAGCAGACTGTACAGCATTGAGGAACAAAGAAGAACTGAGACTCAGATGAACTCAACCTAAGCTTTTGGTACTTGGAGTTAATTTTCTCTACATTTCTGTGGGGACGGAGCTATTTATATTTAAATTTTTTGATCTATATTTATGTATATCTGTGAAGCTAATGTATGTGGATTATGATGTAGTCTTATTATTGTAGTAGAAAGTAAGCTATCATGTTTCTTTATCATGATAAGATTTTATCAAGTTGGTACTTAAAAATTAAATTCAAACTTTTTGTTCTTTTTGGACATAAGTGTAGGGAGTTTGACCCTGTGCAATTCTTGTCAAAAATCCTCAGTGATTGAATTCTGGGTCTGCATGTGCTTTTCTGTATAAATTGTGTTGAAGCACTAGAAGAGAGGTGATGAAATAAACTCTAGCACCCCCAGAGGTTACATATGCACACAACTGACACCCCTTTAATGATTGCATGTGTAAGTGAAGAATATTTATATTGAGTTTATGAATAATGTTGACATGGACTCAATAACATAATTAACAGGGTCACTTTCTCTAGATCTAGGCCCAAACTATTCCATACCCTTTGAAAAAATATAGGAAGGGGTAAAGTGCCCCTACCACTGAGGGAACAACTCAAGGATCCATAGATGTATTGAGTTCCAATTTCATGGGTCCCAGGCCACCTTCATGGACAAGACTGCCTTTATTCACTGCTACTCATGTTCTACCTGTCAGCATTCCTCACTCAGGAGCTGGGCTGTTAGGTCCAGATCTCAAAAGGTAGTTAGGCTCCTAACTTTCATTGAAATCAGTGGAATACCTTTGAGGATCTGTACTGTCAGTGGCTACCTGTGATACATCTATTTCCTCCCCCTTCCGTGGCAGCTAAAAGACACAGAACCAAAGATAATGCTGCTCCACTATTGCTTCTCATTGATTTTCTAGTAGAATTTCTTCTCACTTTCCAGATAAGTGGTTCCTCTTCAGTCCAGCCCCACTTCAAGCCAACTAGCTCCCTAATGTACAGAACCCCACCATGTGATATTCACGCAGAGGGACTTCCATGGACTTTGAGAGAGAAGGGGGCACAGCCACCTGTTCACTTTGCACTGTGTTTGGGCTTCTCTGCTCCTTTTCACTACACAGCATAGGAGCTCTTTACACGTAATCTAATCCCATTCCGTAAATCTGCTTTATAGTTCGGGGTATTCATCAGTGTCATAACTCTGGCCAAATTGCATGTGATAAATAACAAGAGATGAGAAGCTGAACAGTCATTTTTCTGTAAAAACAACATTGCCATATGGATAAAGGCAGATGCTGTGTTACCACCCACAGAAAGGAAAATAGTCAAGAAAGGTTAAGTATTACTTTTTTAGTCCTGGTCCCCTAGCATCTACCCATAGGTATAGCCATAGGCTTTTGTTGAAGGGTGATTGAATGTGTTTCCACAATATCTTTCATGGTGATTGCAGCAAAAGGTTTCAAGCAGACAAGAATAATACATTAAAGGAAGATGGGTTGTATTCACCTTTGTCAGTGCATAATGCAAATTGTATTTTTGTTAGTAAGCTGTCGTTTTAAATGCCAGGTAAGTAAAGGCAGAGTTGTTGAATCTGCACATCCATTGGCCTGGTCACCATTTTTAGATTTCACTGGCTGCAGGTTAGTGATTGTAGGCATTCTGTGCTGCTGGTTCTGCCCCCGACAGTGGACTTTCTGCTACTAGAAGCATCGCTCTCTGGGTTACACCAGCAGAAACTGGTGTAGCCTAAGACAGAGTTCAGCCATCGTAAGTCTACATTCTGGATAGTTAAGTAACATTATGCAATTCACTAATGCTGAGGAATGGTGGAGGGAGAAGATGGGAATCATAGTTCTATCTTCTGGCTGCTAGACCATTCCTGAAAGATATTCAGTATCTCAGCACAGCCAGGCAGCTATCTCCATATATCTAGATTCTTGATCCATATACTGAAAGCTAGCCTATACCTTAAACCATCTCTCACACCAAGATATCTAGGAATAAAGCCACCCTCCCTGAAAAAAACTTCAACAGGGACAAAATACAGTATTCCATCTGCTACACAGCAAACACCACAGTGAATACATTGCATAGATTATCTGCTTTATGTTTTGGCTTCTCATTTAATAGAGGCCAGTTGAAGCTCTCATATCTGTTTAAAGTGGTGGTCAAACATTGCTATTAACCTTTCTGGGCAGTGACACTGATGCTTTCATGATCTATCGATGGTCAATGTCAGCTTTTCCAAAGTAGTTGCACTTTGAATAGTGGGTATGTTTCCTGTAGTATACTGTACAGATAATTTATTAGAAAAATTGGAACATGGTTTCTCTCTTTACATTTTCAAATAATGGCAGAACCCAACAGTTCTTGTGAAACTCAGTAATGAGCCATTTTAGATTACCCTATTGACCTATAGATAAATTCAATCTGCCACATTTTGATATAACCAATAGTTAGAACTGAGCTGGATGAAGAAATGAGTCTCTGTACAGACCTTATGGAGTCCTGCAGCTTTCTTTAGGGAAAGTATGTCTTCCAAATGCACCCCATTAAGGCAGAAAATGAATGTGATAATGAGCAGAAAAGAAATAATTTTTCATCAGAAATCAAAGAGTTATCCTTAATCTCTGCTAAGGACAAAGATCTAGCAGTATATTCAGAATGTTGTTATATTCCGAAAGATTATTTAAAAAATTAAAGTATGCAGGGATTCACACATGCTTAAGGGAATTAGTCACCCAGTCTTTGAAATTCAGTGGAAGCTGGTCCATCACTTCTGTATGTGCCTTACGTCCCACCCTAAAATAGCCATATACTATTAATTGTGCTTTATGGGACAAAAATTACAAATACAAATAAATATTGTGTAATTTGTCTACCTGTTATACAATAGTGTTTTATATTTTCACCCAATAAATTAACATTTTTGGGCCTGATCATACTATAAGACACATTTCTTTGGGATTGGCCATATCTTCAGCATGAGTCATCTGCTGTTAAACCACAGCTTTCCAATGTCTATGGAAAATTTTAACTTTCCCTTAACGTTTTTTGTTGCTGTTATTTAATGAGCAGGTTACTGCAGCTTAAACATGTTCACCAGTTGATTCATGTTTCTTCACTGGTGTCTAGGTTCCTTCCCCACTCTGAACTCTAGGGTACAGATGTGGGGACCTGCATGAAAGCCCCCCAAGCTTACTTTTACCAGCTTAGGTTAAAACTTCCCCAAGGTACAACTATTTTACCCTTTGCTCTTGGACTTTCGCTGCCACCACCAAACGTCTAACCGGGTTTCTGGGAAAGAGTTGTTTGGAAACATCTTTTCCCCCAAAATCCTCCCAACCCTTGCACCCCACTTCCTGGGGAAGGTTTGGTAAAAATCCTCACCAATTTGCATAGGTGAACACAGACCCAAACCCTTGGATCTTAAGAACAATGAAAAAGCATTCAGTTTCTTGAAAGAAGAATTTTAATAGAAGTAAAAAGAATCACCTCTGTAAAATCAGGATGGTAAATACCTTACAGGGTAATTAGATTCAAAACATAGAGAATCCCTCTAGGCAAAACCTTAAGTTACAAAAAGACACAAAGACAGGAATATCCATTCCTTTTAGCACAGCTTAATTTCTCAGCCATTTAAAGAAATCATAATCTAACGCATATCTAGCTAGATTACTTACTAAGTTCTAAGACTCCATTCCTGTTCTGTCCCTGGCAAAAGCATCACACAGACAGACCCAGACCCTTTGTTTTTTTCCCCCCCTCCAGCTTTGAAAGTATCTTGTCTCCTCATTGGTCATTGTGTCAGGTGCCAGTGAGGTTATCCTAGCTTCGTAACCCTTTACAGGAGGGATTTTAAAGGTGTTTACCCTTCCCTTTATATTTATGACAACTGGATGTCGGGGCTCAGAGAAAATAAGCCCCTTGCAAACACTGGAAGTACTGAAATGGGGTCATTAATCTGTCTACACATAGTCTACAACTGCTATAGGCTTGCTCTTGCTGTTATGCAACATGAATTTAATCTCTCTATGAATTATTTTACATAACTGGAAAAATCTCATTGTAAACATTTTTGAAAGACTGAGTTGTGTGGCTACTCCAATCACTTTCCATGCAAGCAGCATTCATCTTCCCTTTTCCTTCATAAGAGTCAACTTGCCTATTGCCAGACATATTGAGTAAAACCACGCAATTCAACACCCGAAAGACCCGCTTTAACCATGATGCTTACGGGGCTGCAGCAATTACAGGGAATGAATTGGGAATCTGCAGTGAACCAAAATATGCTTACGTTCAGTTCCACAATCCAACCGCAGTTTAGTTTGTGATCAAGAGACCCAAGTTATGCGTCTTGTGTGATCAAGAGACTCAAGTTATGCGCATCAGTAACTGATGCGTAGTGCCCAAATAATGTGCACTTTTCTGTACAGAAAACACTTAGGTGAGGTCCACTGCAGCTGTGGAACTTGTAGTGAGTCAGCTGTGAGAATGCTCAGCGGAACCCACAACCATTGTTTTTCTGTTGGGCAACAACACTAAGACCATTATTGCCCTGCTCTGTACATTGAATACAAAAAGCACATTCACAAGCATGTGCTAAAATGCTATGCTGGATATGGGATTGTGACCAAAAAACCCTCTTAATGCCAATTGGCAAGGGGGTGCAGAGGGGGTACAGGAATCTCCTGAGTCTAGTATCTACATTCTAGTTCACTGAAGAATGTCACGAGGTCTCAAATGAAAGGTCACTGTTATCATTGCAAAATGTATGGATGGACGTTGTGTAAGGAGTTACGTATATATACTAAAATGTTCTTAAAGTCTATTGATATATTGGTCACCAGCAAAGGTTTTCTGTCAGACAAGAAATATTTATCCATGTATCTATTTACATGTAAATTGAGTATTGCTTTGTTCACAATTGGTGTCCTATACCGTCTGAACTGAATGCAAATGAAGGATTGTAAGAATTTCAAAAACAAGCTAAACAGAAAGGAAAAATGGGGGGAGGGGCAAAGTACCTTACCAAGAGGTGCTGTTTAAAGGTTAGTTCGACTGTATCTGGGGATATACCCTGGCATCCCTCACTTAGGAAGAAAATGGACAGTGGGATCTCAAACAGGCTTAGTTGAAAACACTGGAGAGAACTTCTGGTGAGATAACCTCTTTTAGACAGGAGGTTAACCTGTAATCAATTTTAGTCTCTAGAAAGTGTACTATGATTTTGTTTTATATGGAACCATTTGTTTCCAATATTCTTACTCACTATCATTTGAATGCCTGGTCTTTGATAATAAACTTCTTATTGTTTTCACTATAAATATATGTAAGTGCTGTGTGTTAAGCAAAGTGATGTTTCTGAATTGAGTCTTTCAAGCTGGTGTGTTCTGTTCCTTTGGGAACAGCAGGCCTGGTATCTAAGTGTATAGTGGATAAGGGGCTGGACACTGCAGGGAATGCTTGTACAGCTCAGGTAAATGGAAAAAAAACACATGGACTTTAGTGTAAGCATCTTTGAAAATTATTTTAATTTAAACATAAGGAAGAGATTCAAAAACTACAATGTAATCTAAAAAAATAGGAAAGTAAAGATATTTTTAGAAATAACTGGAGCAAAATCATTCCACAAAAGGATAATACAAATATGGAATAAAGTGTCAGAGGCGAAACTCAGGATTTTGCCAAAAAACAGATGAATTTCACACACGTAAGCAGTAAAGCCTTGAAGGGAATAGATCAGATAATTGGAAAAGACAAATACAACAATAAAAATTACATACAAACACGACAGTAAAAGGCTTCAAATCAGAAAAATAATCAACCTGTAATGACAGGTTTTAGAGTAGCAGCCGTGTTAGTCTGTATCCGCAAAAAGAAAAGGAGTACTTGTGGCACCTTAGAGACTAACAAATTTATTTGAGCATAAGCTTTCATGAGCTACAGCTCACTTCATCGGATGCATGCAGTGGAAAATACAGTAGGGGGATTTTATATGCACAGAGAACATGAAACAATGGGTATTACCATACACATGGTAACAAGAGTGAGCAGGTAAGGTGAGCTATTACCTGCAGGAGAGAAAAAAAACCTTTTGTAGTGATAATCAAGGTGGGCCATTTCCAGCAGTTGACAAAAACGTGTGAGGAACAGTGGGGGGGGGGGAATAAACATGGGGAAATAGCTTTACTTTGTGTAATGACACATCCACTCCTAGTCTTTATTCAACCTAAGTTAATTGTATCCAGTTTGCAAATTAATTCCAATTCAGCAGTCTTTTGGAGTCTGTTTTTGAAGGGTTTTTTTTGAAGAATTGCCACTTTTAGGTCTGTAATCGAGTGACCAAAGAGATTGAAGTGTTCTCCGACTGGTTTTTGAATGTTATAATTCTTGACATCTGATTTGTGTCCATTTATTCTTTTACGTAGAGACTGTCCGGTTTGGCCAATGTACATGGCAGAGGGGCATTGCTGGCACATGATGGCATATATCACATTGGTAGATGTGCAGGTGAACGAGCCTCTGATAGTGTGACTGATGTGATTAGGCCCTATGATGGTGTCCCCTGAATAGATATGTGGACACAGTTGGCAACTGGCTTTGTTGCAAGTATAGGTTCCTGGGTCAGTGGTTCTGTTGTGTGGTGTGTGGTTGCTGGTGAGTATTTGCTTCAGGTTGGGGGGCTGTCTGTAAGCAAGGACTGGCCTGTCTCCCAAGATCTGTGAGAGTGATGGGTTGTCCTTCAGGATAGGTTGTAGATCCTTGATGATGCGCTGGAGAGGTTTTAGTTGGGGGCTGAAGGTGACAGCTAGTGGTATTTTGTTATTTTCTTTGTTGGGCCTGTCCTGTAGTAAGTGACTTCTGGGTACTCTTCTGGCTCTGTCAATCTGTTTCTTCACTTCAGCAGGTGGGTATTGTAGTTGTAAGAATGCTTGATAGAGCTCTTGTAGGTGTTTGTCTCTGTCTGAGGGGTTGGAGCAAATGCGGTTGTATCGTAGAGCTTGGCTGTAGACAATGGATCGTGTGGTGTGGTCTGGATGAAAGCTGGAGGCATGTAGGTAAGTACAGCTGTCAGTAGGTTTCTGGTATAGGGTGGTGTTTATGTGACCATCGCTTATTAGCACTGTAGTGTCCAGGAAGTGGATCTCTTGTGTGGACTGTAGTACTGAGTATTACTACATTGTGCAGGGCAAACAGGCCCAAGAGATTTACAACATATTCACATTTGAAAATGAGCAAGTGAACAAAATCAATGTTTTGATCAGACTATATGAAGATTGACATCCTAAGAAAAATATCACACTTGCATGCCATATGTTCAACAAAAAGCAGATGAAACATTTTATCAGTTTGTAACAGACCTTCAAATATGCTCCAAAATCTGTGAGTAGGAACATCTTGTAAGTTATTCATGAAAGAATTTTGGAGCGGTTAATTTTGGAGGAGACAAGACACAATGATTACATTAAATTGTACACAGATTCAAAAACAATAATGTCATAGAAACATGCAGAAGAGTGCAGGGAAAAAAGCATAGCAGCAATTGGACATGGTCTGGTGATGATTTACAAAGTTCTATTAAATGAAATAATTTTAGTGAGCTCAACTAAACCAAAACAAGATACATAATGCAAAAAAGACAAAGGAATAGAACGCTGACATACAGATGCAGATTATTTCCACTCTAAGTCATTGATTCACCTCCAAATCAGGTCACTAGGGATGACATAATATCCTTCCTATTTCTATACCACTTCATATGTTCAAAACATTGGCAAGAAGTTAACCCTCCCACCACTCATTTGTGGTAAGGGGGGAAGTCAATACTATCATCCATATTTTACAGATGAAGACAGGTGATGATTCTCCATCCAGGGAGTCAGTGTTAGAACCAGATTAGCATTCAGGATCTCCTGACTCTCAATCCCCTTGCTCATTTTTTTCAGACAGTACTGCCTTTCTAATAACTCAAAGTTGTTAACATCTGACAGCTAATTGCTGGCCTACATGGAATGAGTTTTTAGTACCATTTCCAAATGGTCAGTATAGACATCAGAACAACTCACTACAGTTAACTTGTTCTTTGGTTGGCATTTTTATCAGAGGCAGCTAGAACTAAATAGCCATGGAACCTAAACAGTTTTCTTACCCCATTAGAGACCATGGAGTATCAGGTGCTCCTGTCTCACTTCCAAGAAGTCGTAGAAATGCACAAAATGCCCTGCAATGCCTCAGACGCCTCCTCTCAGAGCAAACCCAGAGACTTGTTACCGCGACTGTGCCTAGACTCCAAAGCCCTCACATACAATGTCCCACAAGGCTGAATCCTCTCCTCCTCATAATATAATATTTCCATATAAAAATGCTGGTAGATCTGTCAAGACAGCCCAAGTGCCAGCAGTGCAGAAATGACGCCCAATTCTAGATCTCCTTTATATCAAATGTAAACAGCACACTGCTTTCTCATCAGCTAGGCAAAAATCTACAGTTGGCTAAAGAGCAGCTGGCTAAAGCCGAACACAGGTGTAGCTAGAAGAAAGAAGGAAGTCCACTGAAGAAATGGCACCATCTATCACTAATGACAGCGTCTCCCCACAGATTGATCAGTTGGTCAACTAATAGCCACTGCAGTAAAACAACAAACACATAACACAAAAATTAAAGAAACCAAACTATCTGTGACTGACCAAAAGATGTGCACCATCCTCTCCCATTCATGAACTTCAGGGTTCATTACTGCAACACATACAGCAATTAAGCCCTGAAAAAGCTCCAACTTTTACAAAATGTAGCAGTTTCTGTTTAGCATCACAGATTGCCAAGAACACATTATCCTCGTGCTCTGCCCTCTGTACTGGCTCAATATTGAACACAGAGTTAAATTAAGGTCCCTGTCCAGATACTCAAAGCCTTTCATGGGTCCAGCACCAACTATCTGAGGCATTGTCTTTCCTTCCATAAGCAGGATTTCCCAAAACAGTTACATTCCACTGAAACAATGCAAATGTCAACCAACTTGATAAGCTTTGTGAATTCAGGAGACCTCAATAATGGAATTCGCTCCTTCAAAAGATAAGAATGATTTTGGAGCTAGCCATTAAATGCAACACTCTATTGCTAATTACTTGGGATCAATGAGTTACTGCACTGTTGGGGGTACAAAAATCAATTAGATCAGACAGATTAGTGAGAACTGCTAGATGGATTCTCTCCAGTTTAGATGTAAGGTGTATTAGCAGGCCCAGTGAAGCAAGCTTGTGTTTTTGCTGCCTGTGATGTACTTTTTCTGTGGAAAAGTAGGTGTCAGTCCCCATGGAAATTCATGGAGGGTAAATTCATTGAGAAAAGTTAATGGATTGGGGACAGAATCCAGTACTGAGATGAGAACTTTGAGATACTAGGAAACTGAATTTAAATGTAGATATTACAAAGATTAATGTGATAATGGGTAATAAGGCATAGAGAGAGATCAGTAAAAAAAAGTGTTACCATAGGGACCATTTTGTGAAAGTCTATAGTAGCAAATAAATAAATGAGAGTGAATGATTTAGTGGCAGGGAGAATGAAAATGAGGAACTCTCTGTTAGAGCTCTGAAGCAGTGGAATTTGCATGATTCCTGGCATATAAATCTAGCTATACATAGAAAACATACCTTATTTCAAAGGAGTCACAGAAGCACAGAATAACTGTAGAGGAAATTTTAAAGTAGATCAGAACACTGCATAGGTCAGCGTAAAAACAAACAAATCATGAACCTCTTCCTATATATTAGGTCAGTGATTCTCAACCTATTTCATACCGGGAGTGCCACTGCCTAGCTCCTGAATCATGGCTTCTATTAGCCAGCACCCTCTTCCCATTTAGCAAAATGGAAAGAGCAAGTAGATGCTGTTCAGATACGGGTGAAAGACTGCTGCTGTACAGCTATGCAAACAAAGTGCTTTTTACCGTCATTTTTTTTACATAGTAAAACGATATATACAAGACTAGGCCTAAAGACTCAGGGCTAGATTCTGATCTCAGTGGCACCAGAGTAGCTGGAACATAATCTATGCCTGAATCTGGAGTGGGGCACATTTGTGAGAAACATTAATGACATTGCCAGAGATATTGTGAAAAGTCTCCTCTCATTTAGACACTGAAGGGAAAGAGGTGGCGTTGATGACACTGAGGTGAACATAATTGGCTTGTAGAAATTACAATGAATGGAAAGATTGGGTGAAATCCTGTGATTGAATTTTTAAAAGAGGCTTGGATAATATTATGGACACAAGAATTTGTATTCCAGCGAGGGCAGCCCAGAGTATCACAGGGGGATCTGTGTACAGCCTTCCCCCTTCCCTTTCCAAAACGAAGGCAACCATCTCCATAGCATTGCACATCCTTGCCTTGTGCCACTGACAGGTCAAAGAGGGAGAGAGTAAGAGAATGGACTGGGCAAGGGTGAGGCTCGTTGGGAGCTCAAAGTATGGCGCTAGGGAAGGCACAACATCCTCCATTACTCTTATAGAGATTCCTCAGAAAAAGTTAACACAATATTTAGTCATTTTTACTTTAAAATTGCCTCATTTCATAAAAGTTTTTCCATTTACGTTCAAACCTTCCATCCATCAATATTTTGGGGGTCATTAAAATCAATGTCAGCAATCTTATACACCAAAACATACACAGCATTTTATGGAGATTGTTTTCAAAAGTTGGACCACAAAGCTTTCTCCAGTACACACAGAGAAATATAAACATCACTTTATGGAAGTACTATAAAGAAGCATAAACATCTAAATCTAACACCCCCTATTTTCCTTTATCATGAGAAATTACACCAAAGCAAAGTGTGCGCTAGATTGAGGTTTATTCACTCTTCTGAAATCAAGATCCTAATTTTCAAATGTTCTTTCTTGATACAAAAATGGATAATGGAACAATATTGTCCCTAGAGATGTGTTATATTTTCTTTGGCCTCTCTCTGGGCAACGGAACCTTCTAAAAGAGGGGCCCCAAGTTATACTCACCTAGGGGAAGTCCTCATACTATTACTCCATTTGAGCTGTGCTGTGAGAGTGCCTGCAATGGTGCTGGGGCTCCTGGAGCTGACATGGACACAAAGGACATGTGTGTAGCATGCCCTTTCATTTTGAAAATCTTTAATGTCCCGTAGAAAGAACGGACGGATGTAAACAAAACTGAAGAGCTGACATGACTTTCCAGTTCTGTCAACAACTCCTGTGAGAGCGGCTGCCCAGATGAATGCCCAAGGAGTTAAAAAGAGGAGTGGAGGATGTAAAAACTGGACTGACAGCTAGAGATTTAGCTTGTCTATGTGTTCATATTGTATCTCTCAACTGTGTTTGTCTTTGTGATAACTGTTTTGCACAAAGGAGCATTTCCCCTCTGTGGCCTCAGACAGTGCTCCTTACAGTCAGTCTGTTTTCAATCTCATTTACCAATGAAAAGAATTGAAACTGAACACAGCTTACTTATTGTTAAAGAGTACATTGAAGCCTCCATAGCAGCTATTTCAGACAATGGCTACAGTAGCTTCTGTGATTTCACCTGATCCTGCTTCAGTGCTCAGAAAGAGGATCAGACAGTCCATGCAGCGGCAACTCCTCTGCTCCCACCCATCTCCCAGCCTATTCGGTACACTGCCAAAAGAGAGGCCCCATCGACATGTGCTGTCCTCTGTACAGGTGCTGCATAATCACTGGGTAACCCCTGAAATAGAACACCCCACTTCCACTGCCAGGGATGTTGGGAGACACGAAAGTGGGGGCTTTTTTTCAAATATCTTCTCAACTATTGCTTTTTTTCTTATGTATTTCCTAAATGCCTCCCACTGTTAACTGAAGGAGGGTAAGAATATCATGCTCAAATCAATCTCTTGTGCAAAGAATTGAGAACATATTCACCTCATCCCTCCATCATTGTCATTACATTTCTATCCATCTCCTAATGTAATTCAAAACCATCCTCTTCCCAAGTTTCAAAACTCTCCCTAAGCAAAATCTAGTCAACTTGCCCCTTCCTTTCTGCTCCTCCATTCTTGATTTCCTCCTCCCATGTTCACTCATGGGAGTGTCTCTCTTTCATTTGTGCAGCTCCAATGATCTAAAACTCCTTTCCTCTCCCTCTGAGCCACTGTGACTCTTTCAAGTGAGCATTTCAAAATATACCTTCTCTCTGTAGTTTAGGATTGACTCTCCCTGCTAAGTATTTTTTCTTTTTGCTGCCCCAACTGAAGGAAGCTCCAGTATATAAAAATAAATTGCATTGTAATTGCATTTCACGTGTATGGAAAATGGTGATGTACCACAGGGTCCCAATTTTGATTTATAAGCTTTGTGTCAAATATAAACATCTGAAAATTAGGCTGTTGCTTCAGAAAAGTGAGCCAGACTCAGTACGTAGAGTGTCTGTGACTCTGGTGTAATTTCCAGTAAAAAAAAGAAAAATATTAAGGTTTCTTAGAGTTTATTCTTCTTTATATTACTTGCTTGAAAGTAATCTTTATTTTTCTCCTATGTAATGGAGAAAGATTTGTGGTACAGCATTTAATTATTTGAATGTAGTCTGTATAACAAAGCTGTGTATGCTTTGATGCACAAGATTACTAATAATGATATCAGCTAACCAGAAAATACTGGTGGATGGAAGGTTTTCCAAATAAAAGAGAAAACATTTATTATATGAGGTAATTTTAACCCCAGCCCTGTAGCAGTCATATGTCCCTCATAAAATGATGTCATTCTCAGAAATACTATACCAGCATTTCAAGAGAGTGAAGAAGCCCTTGGTTGCAGTTTGACACTTTAGCTAGATGAAGCATTATTTTCTTTATCTTGCTATCCTTATGCCAAGGCCATAACTGTTACGAGTCACATAAAGTACAGATATATATGCTAGACCAAATTCATCCCATTCACCTAAATTAAGTTACACAAGGGATGAGGCCCATTGTGTACCCCTTATGTGGGCCTATTAGCTGTGCTGTGAGGTGTTTTCCAGAAACAGTTCTCACAGCATTAGCCAATCAGTTAATCAACTGCTGCTGTGTTGTTCCCACAAATACTGCTTTCGGAACTCTACATTCACAACTGAAAAAAAAACTCGCTTGTTCATACCTGAATGCTTTTGATCCTGGCAGTGGTTCATCTTTAGCCCTTCAGCAACAAATAATTTACTTTAAAATAAACTGATGTCATTACGTTAAATATAACTAATGTTACTTGATAAAAGGTTGGAATGCAAGATTCTGCCTGTGAATGAATTTTCATAATTCAAGTAGATAACAAAGTAATTGCACTAAAAAAGTGAAGATAACTGTAGGTACAGATAAAGGGCAATATACTGAAACAAAACCAGGAACAATAGATTAACTTCTCACCAAGTTAACAGCCCTCAAATTACGCTTGGGGGCGGGGGGTTGTTTTTGTTGTTTTTAACAACATTCTCTCTATATTGCATTCTTGATTAAGTGATTCACACTGCAGTCAAATGCTAAAAACAAACAAAAGCCAAACAAATATAAATACAATTCAGTCACATACTGTACCACAAATTAGTTTTTGCAGTTGCTCCATCTGAATATATATATATATATATATATATATTACAAATTATTAAATATATTTGCCTTCTTACCATTGCCCTCCAAGTCTTTGTTAAATATCTTCCAGAAATGTAGTGCTTTCTGGATCAATATACGATTTGATCCTAAACATAAACATATATTAATTTTAACCCATTTCCTTTAGAGTCTACAATTATTCTGAAAGAAGAAATCCAAAAATATATCTCTAGAAACAATTTAAGAGAAACGTTTTTCATTTATATATTTCATTTTATTGGAGATAACATAATTTTCATTTTAATGGAGATAACAAAGAGAAAAGGCACAAATAACTCATAGCCAAAGAAAGAGCACTAAAAGAACTGTGAGTTCTAAAGTTATTCAAAAAACATATTTTTACCAACAGTCAACCCTTGGGTGTCCCAATATACCAACCAATGTGGGTTTATAGTCCTCTTGAGTCATCCGAAAGTCAGCAGATAATTTCTTTGAGACAGCAATTTTCTTTTTCCTTGTAGCTAATATGTTGGAATCCCTAAAACAGTTAGTGAGGAATATGGACTAATCCTGAATATGACAAAAACAAAAAAACCCATGACATGACTAACAAATGCAGGATGCAAGTGGCCAGCACAATTAATGGACAAGCTATAGATTAAACAAGCTGCAGATTAATTTAATTATATGAGATCAGATATAGCCAACCAACAAGACTGTTCCAAAGAAATTGGAGGAAGATTAGGGATGGCTCACTCAGCTAAAGCCTCCATTTAAAAAGTGTGGAAAAAAGCATGGCATCTCAAAATGTATAAAGGTGCAACTAGTGAAAAGCCTAATTTTTTCCATAGTGATTCATAGATGTGAATTGGTGGAAGATAAAGTTGCACACAAGAAGAAAATTGAAGCTTTTGATATGTGGTGCTGACAAAGACTCTTGTGTATCTTCTGGACTGGAAAAAAGGTGAATCCCTACGTTCAAAATATTATTGGAGAAAAGCAGGCCCTGATGTTGGAAACTTATGTACTTTGGTGACTTTAGGCATAGAGATGGAAATAATCTTGAAAAAGTTATTATGGAAGGAATGGTGGAGAGTTATCTTAGTAGGGAATGACCAGTGAGAAGATAGATGAATGGTGTGTGGCAAATCACTGGAAGGTCAGCTAATGTGTGTTCAAAGTTAGTAATGGATCATGAAGACTTCCTGAAATTCTGCTATAGTGTCACTAATATTCAGACATGAAAAAACGGATGTATTTACTTAATATTTTGGTTAACAGACTTCTCATAGGCTTCAAGTTAAGCACATGCTTCAATGTGTTGCTGGACTGTCACCCTTACTTAGTGAAAGGAGGTGCAGATTTGGGTGTCTTCCTCAAAGAAGTGATGATTAGGGCTAAAGATAACACTGATATGTCCCAGATGGAAAAAAATATATTAAGCCTTTAGGCAATTCAAAGGGCATGCTTCAGTTTCCACATCTATAAAATGGGGATAATGATACATACCCTCCTTTGTAAAGCACTTTGAGATCTGCTGATCAAAATCACTATATAAGAGGTAGGTATTATTATTATGATTAATGCCACCATCAAAATGAAACATGAGCAGTAAGAAAGAAGCATTGTGAAAATAATGGCATTGTGCTCAAGAAGAATAGTGATCAGTATTTTCAAAAGACATCAAGACACTTCCTCTCCCCCTCTCCGCCTCCCCCCCCCCCCCCCCCAAAGGAGTATCAGAGAAGAGGTTGCTATGTTCATTAGATTAATTCTGTTGGAAAATTTCCTTTGGTCTTCCCTCCCCCGTCTCTCTCCTCTTTAAATTATTTATAAATCAATCTTTATAATTTAATGAGTTTCAGTAACCCAAAGCGTTGAATCAAAATTGTTAAAATTAAAACAAAGCATTTATTAGCTGTGACCGAAAAGCAAATAACAGAAGTGAGCAAAACAACAGTTAAACTGTAATACTGCCTTTAATTTCATTATGACAGACAAACAATACTGTGCTCCTACTTTTTGACAGTAAAATACCAGTAACCAGCTCCATAAAACTGATACTGCAGATTGTTTGGTTTAGAATCCTTTTCAAATGTTTAAAAATATATTTCCTTTTCGCCTCATGCTCCCATTTTACTTTGCTTACGTGTTCAGCGGGACAGTGCATTACGAGTTTATGGAAATGCAACTAGATTAATAGATTCAAAGGCCAGGAGGGAACATTGTGATCATCAAGTCTGACCTCCTGTATGACACAGGGCATAGAACTTTCCCAGAACAATTCCTAGAGCATATCTTTAGGGGAAAAAAATCCAATCTTAAATTGCCAGTGATGGAGAATCCACCACAATCCTTGGTAAATAATTCTAATGGCTAATTACTCTCTGTGTTAAAAAATGTATGCCTTATTTCCCATCCCATCTAGCTTCAACTTCTATGCATTAGATTGTGTGTTGATTGAAGACCCCTTTATCAAACATTTGTTCCCCATTTAGGCATGTATAGACTGTGGCTATGTCTACACTACCATGGTAAGTCTACCTACGCTACGCAACTCCAGCTACATGAACAACATAGCTGGAGTCGATGTACCTTAGGTCAAGTTACCGTGGGATCTACACCGTGGGGGGTCGAGGGGAGAAAATCCCCCATCGACTTATCTTACTCTTCTCACCGGGGGTAGAGTAGAGGGGTCGACTGGAGAGCAATCTGCAGTCAATTTGGCGGGTCATCCCATTTACCCTTTCTCAATACTGGCACAACATTAGCCCCCCTCCAGTCTTCTGGATCTTCTCCAGTGCTCCAAGACTTATTGGAAATCAACATTAATGGCCCAGCAAGCTCCTCAGCCATCTCTTTTAAAAGAACTGAATGCAAGTTATCCGGAACTGAGGATTTAAAATTGTCTAAATTTAGTAGCTGCTGTTTAACAGCCTCCTATGATACTAGTGGAATGGAAAGAGTGTTATCATATGATATGATGCTTTTCCCAAATAGAGAACAGAAAGATTTATTGAACACTTCTGCCTTTCCTGCATTATTATTGATAATACTAGTATTTCCATCTACTACTGGACCAATACCATTGTTAGGAGTCTTTTTGTTCCTAATACACTTTAAACAAACAACAACTAGTCATTATTGTCCCCAACTCTGCTGGTCATACAGGGTTTTTTGTATCCCTTGGATTTCCTTATCAATTTTCTGCAATTCATAGCTTCTGATTTATATTCATTACTATCAATTTCTCCTGTCTTATTATTTATAGCTGCCTTCAATTACCCAGATCAGTTTTGTAACCAAAATGATTTTCTTCCTTGAATGTGGGATTGTGGCTTTTGGGCATCTAGTTAAGTGTTCTTAAACAATTCCTTTTTGTCTGATTTAATTCTTCCTCACAGCTGATTTGGTTCACATGCTTTTGGTTTGTAATGTGGGCACTTTTAAAGCACGAACTATATATTTTTTCTGGTCTGGACTATATTCTGTTTGCACATTAAAAATGGGATCAAGTCATGATTGTTTGTATCTAAGTTACCATTAATTTGTAGTTCTATGATCAGTGTCTCTTTATTTGTCAAGAAGAGATCTAATATAGTATTCCTCCATAGTGATGCAAGACTTTTGCTTTAGGAAATTGTCATCTATAATATTTAGAAATTCCAAGGATTGGCAGCATGAGACCTCCAGCATAGGTCACTCAAATTTAAGTCCTCCTTGATCATACAGCTTCTTTTTCCCCTACACATTTTAGCTAGGTGTATAACTAGACGGTCATCCTGTTCTCTGGTGAGATTTGCCAGTTTATAGCAGATACCAACTAAAATACCTCATCTCGTGCTTTGTCTGTTACATTTATCCATAAGCATTCAAAATTATTTTCTTCTCAGTAATCAGTGACTTAGAAACAGTAAATACCATTTTTGACATAAACTGCCACAAAGTTTCAGTAATACCAACTAGATTGAATGTGTGCTCATTAATGAGCAATTTGGTTCCTCTTGTTTGTTACTCAGGCTCCCAGCATTGGTGTATTGGCAATTACAGAATTTCTTTTTTTCATGTTCTTTGGCTAATTTTGTTCTCAAAATCTTGATTTTGTGCTAAATGAGTGCTAATATTTACCATCTCTTTACCCTGTCTTTTTGCTAATACTTGAACACCGTCCTGTGATTGATGGAATAATCTATCATTGGATTTCAATGAAATGGGAATGCTTGGAGTTGTGAACTGTTGAGTGGGACAGGGGGAAATGTGTTTATTAGTTAGGATCTAGAAGCTTCTGGAAGGCACATGAGGCATCTAATAACGTGATTCTATTTAAGGCTAGCTAGCTCCACTCTCCAATTACCAGTGACTTCACTCATTCTCATTTTTCTCTAGGGTTCTAAGCATATCTGTAGTTTTATTATTATTTTCTAATCAGTCTAACAGGCATAATAAGACTCCACTTTTAAGAAGGCTATGTCTTCACTTGATGTAAAAATAAAAAAAGTTTTATTTTTACATCAAGATAGCCAGTCGGAGGTAGCTAACAATGTAAAATCCTAGTTGAGACAAGGCACTGTAGTTTTTACCTCAATGGAGCTAGTCGAGGTCAACCCTACACCCCCTCCCATCTGTTTTCACATTCACACCTTCTTGGGACAGACAGAGGAGAACTAAAAGGAAAAAAGAGGGGCGATGATAATTTTGGCTATGTTGCAATTTTGCTATATAAGTTTGAATATTATGCTGCACATAGAGTAATAAATTACATATTTTTAGCTGCCTGCCAGCAACAGAAGATGAACAACAGAATCAGAAACATCTTTATTATAATTTTACTGCCCCTCTGTGCCATTTTCTTATCATTTTATTGCTTTCCACTTCAGTCCAGGCAAGTAAAAGAGTAGGATATCTTCTTTCATATCCAACTATTCAGCAGATATTTAGAGGATAATAAAAAAATGAATTACTGTCCATTTGGATAATCCATTTTCACAGGCCTAATAATAAGGTGAAAAAAATTATATAAATACAAATTCACATTCCCTTACAGTAACATGAACATTAAAATTACCAACAGCCAACAATTTAGAGCACATGGGGCCAGATTTATAAAGGAATTTAAGCCCCTACAGACACTGATAGACTCCAATGGGAGTCTGGGATCTAGATGCTTTTGAAAATCCATCTGGGA
Source organism: Chelonia mydas (assembly GCF_015237465.2). Lineage (NCBI taxonomy): Eukaryota > Metazoa > Chordata > Testudines > Cheloniidae > Chelonia > Chelonia mydas. The sequence continues at coordinate 85,968,901 of NC_057852.1, read as the reverse complement.
GCCTATCTGCATCTGTTGGGGCCCAAATACCTTTAAAAATCTGGCTCACGATCACCAACTGTTAATAAATCATACAACTGCTTAAGACATTCAAGTGGACCTAGGTGACTGATAGACATTTATTTACAGGAAATTATGTGGGGGAGGGAATAGAAAGAGAAGAACAACATAACTAACTCAAATGAAATTGATTGTGACTGAATGATGGGCCATTTCGTACTCAGTGTGGATTCTCTACATGGTTTCGGCAAAGAAAGGCAACAATTATAGTTCCTACAATCACAGAAGGAAAAGTTATATAACCTGTATTCTTAAAGGTCACAGGATTCAGTCCAATTTTGTCTACAGGCTTATGTCACAAATAATAATAATTAAAAAAATCAGTAAATATCATAGCTTCTATTTTCCAACCAGGTTTACGTTAAAGCAGAGGGAACACAAAGAGCATTCTGCTTAATTTGACTCAGTATCTTCCAATAGCTTTGGGCTATAACAGTTTAGGATTTAAGCATCTGCACTATGAATTAGATGAAGAAATAGGTTTTGAATTTGTGATTTCATTTACATGTACTATATCTATAGGCTATATTTTTCAAGAACACATTTTTCTCATTATGCTTTTCTTTGGTAATAAGCTTTATCCCTCCTCACAACCGGAGAAGTTGCTTTGCAAAGAATGCAACTGGCTGTGTTTAAGCTCTTTCATTCTTAAGATTTTTAAATGTATTCTTCAGATAGATTTCTTTTTAAAATGACAGGTATCTGAAAATTCCATGTGTTTGCAAAAACGAAATTGTATTCTGCCACTGAAGCACACTGAAGACTCATGTGCGGGAAAGAAACAGAGCTGTTTCTAGGTCAGTTTTTTTAAATTTATTCTCTTGAATTTATGCTGTATGTACCTATGAAATTTGATGCCTTGTGTTCTAGTGCATTTTTACATCTGTAAAAACTCTCTAACACTCTCCTTTTTGTTCCCAGAGTTGCTTCAGCCCTTAACAGAGGCTTAAACACTGTGCTCTCTCGTTGAGCCTTTACCTTTGTTCTTTCTTGTTTTCTGAGAGTCAATTCAGACTAAAAGGATGGGCCTGCAGCCCCTGTACAGCCATGTGCAGGCAAATATGAAGTTTCCCCAATAGACGGGCCACACACAATAGGAGTCTCTGCACCCACCATGCTCTAAGCAGAACAAAGACTGCTCATTCTTGCCCCCCAGGAGAGCAGAACACCTTTAAAGGAGACAGGGAGGATGCTAGGTTATTTACCAGCTACCACACTGTCCCTAATGAATGGAGCAGATTGTTCAGCTCCTGCCCCCAAGGAGCTTAGGTTACATCTCAACAATGTTTTTCTCATTTCCAAACAACTAAGTAGTGTGTAAAGCAAATGTGTGTTTGGTAAAGAGAGCTCCTCACTTGTTGGACAAAACCAGGTCTAATTTCTGGTTGCAAATTCAGACAAAAAATTGCCAGTCCATTTCAGAATACTTTTTGCCAGTCCCATTTTGTAAAGACACCATTTAAAATCATATTTTTCTGAAAGATTAACAAGAAATTATGTGAAAAGCCACTTTTGAAAAGCAGTGATTCCATTTTGTTTTTGTTATTATTTTAACTGGAATTCCTGAAAAGTTTACAATATGTGCAGGGTACATATAACAAACAATCCCACAATGTCACACAGGATTGCATGGAAAGCATCTCACCAATGGCATCAGTCTTATCGACCCCAACCGATATAGGATCATAGTGAGAAACAATGCTTCATATCGTCCCCAGATCAGCAGTTTAGGCTATGTTGATATTTTTAAGGTATTGATGTAGTGACTTCATTAATATAACTACAGCAGTGCAAGTCCCTCAGGCAGATGCAGTGCACGAGAGAACAAAAAGTGATTTACAGGTGAAGCTTACCCAGTTTGAAACTGAAGTAAGCCACACTTGTGCAATTCACTTCGGACTTTCATGCAACATGTCCACATTAGGGATTAGCACTGATGCAGCGTTCTGTATATCATCTTTAACTAAAGACAGATTTTTCTGGTTTTATAAATGACAAGCACGTTACAGGCAGGGCCCAGTGTATCCCACAATTCCATAGTATTTGCCACAGAATCCATCCGTTCCCCACCCATGACCACCTAACTGTGATCCATAAAAAATTATTTCTAACCCGTTCTGTAACTCTTGTTCTTTGACATGTGTACCACTTACCTCCTTAAGAGGAGATGTTTTTCCATCCGGTTGCACCGTTCTGGAGTATTGCCATCCCATTTTTCAATTCAACACACAATTACTTATTGTACCTGAAACATCAAGAATTGGCTGTTAGTTCTATGAAGGTACATCTAGTCGTTATTGCCATGGAAGCAGGCATCTTTTAAGTCGAGGGTGGCATACTAGTCCAGGGAGGAGACAATAAAATCATGTGAAACTATCATTTTTAAGAATTTGCTCAGTTGAAGCGGGTCTAAAATTGATCTGAGACTGCCCTTCACTTTCAGAATTAATGGCGGGAATATAACCACTTCCCACTGTGACACTGTGGAACCTCCTCTATGGGACTCGCCCACAGGAGAGATTGCATGTCCTGGAGGAGGAGCTCATCATAAGAGTGGCCCCTGAAGAGGGAGGGGTGGGAGGGGTAGAAATTAATTGGAAGGTATATTCCACCTCCACAGTGCTCAAGCCCCAGTGGTCTGAAGTAATATGGGACCAAGCACTGGGAAAGTAGGAAAGATGGTTTGCAAGTTGTGATAAATGAAGTGGGGTGGGGGGGTAGATCCCTTTTATGACCACCCAGCCAGCCGGTTAGCTGTAAAATCCCCGTTAGTAGCTGTTCTCTACTTGCTTTACCTGTAAAGGGTTAAAAAGTCCATAGGTAAATGGAAGGGAGTGGGCACCTGACCAAAAGAGCCAATGGAAAGGCTAGAACTTTTAAAATTGGGAAAAATCTTCCCCTTTAGCTGTCTGTGTTGTTCTTCAGAGAAGAGACAGGGCTAGAACTATGCTGGAAGAGCTTGCGCCAGGTATGAAAAATAATCAAATCATACCTAGAAACTACTAATTTGAAACCCCAGATGTGTAAGTAGATCAGGAAATGTCTAGGAAGATGTGATTAGGTTTATCTCATTATGGCATGTGGATTCCTTTGTGCTAACCTTGCTTGTAACCTTTAAGCTGGACCTCAAGAGAGCTATCTTGATGCTTAATCCTTGTAATTGTTTTTTTTAAAACCTAGCAAAAAGCCTAAGTTCCAGATGTATTTTCTTCCTTTTTCTTTTTAACAAAATTTACCTTTTTTTAAGAACAGGATTGGATTTTTGTGTTCCTAAGAGGTTTGTGCATATGTGGTTTAATTAGCTGGTGGCAACAGATGATTTCCTTTGTTTTCTTTCTCAGCTATTTCCTGGGGGAGGGGGGGAGTGAAAGGGCTTGAGGGTATCCTACAGGAAGGAATTCCCAAGTGCACCTTCCTGGGTTCCAAAAGGGTTTTTTTGCACTCGGGTGGTGGCAGCATCTACACATCCAAGGTCAGAGAATTGCCCAAGGTCAGAGAAGTGCCCAAGTGCCACCTCCTTGATCTGAATGTCCAATTCTGAAGCCATCCTCTTTAACAATTCCTGATAAATCTTGGAGTTATCAGGACAGAGTGATGTTGCCTCCAAGGAAACCACCTTGTCAGGAGATGTGGAGGAGGAAGCCAAGACTGGAAGTGGCTGAAGTTCTTCCACAGAAAGCCAAGACTGGAAGTGGCTGAAGTTCTTCAACAGTTCTTCCTGTCTGGCTGAGGGGAATGAATAGGTAATCTGAGGGAAGAATCTACAAGCTTGGGGAAAACCCCCTGGGTTCCAAAAAGGCCACTGATAAAAGGCTGGATCCCAGTAACCTTCTGGCCACATTCCCATTGCAGCTTCTCTTGTGGGGTTGCGAAGGGACCCAGAGAGGAAGGATCTAGATGGGGAGTGGCAGGCTTCTATGTCTCTCAGCCTCAGAACAGGACCTTCCTCAGAGTCCAAAGAAGATTCCTCTTCTGCCGACCATGCAGGGACTATCCCACTCAGTGCTGGGACCAGAGAATCTGGCAATGGCTGGAGAGATGCCATCTTTGCTGCCTTCCCCTTAGACAGTACCAATGGGCAGACTATCCAGGAAGTAGGCAGCTGGTGCAGTATCACATACTGCACCCCAAGTGTTGGTGCTAAGGAGTTCAACAGAACCAAGAGAGCTGATTCCTGTACCACCAGTGATACCAGCCCAAGAGGCAGAGTAAATTCTTTGCTGCTGCAATTGCCTCCATCATAGTCAGCACCAAGATCGAATGAGACTGATGTGGTGCCGCTGAGGTTGACAGTGCCATCTGTGGCACCAGACTCAACAGTGTCTGTTTCAGTGCACAGATCCAATGCTGATTTAGGCACTGATTTGGAGGAGGGATGCTTAGATTCTGGTTGCCCCCTACTCGACTCCCTTCCCCCTGCTTTACATGCTTAGGGGTTGAGGATCATCATCTGATCGGAGCCTCTCTGGGAGACTTATACTTTTTCCTAGTAATAAGTAAGGGAGATCAGTGCTGGGACTCTGACAGTCTAGGAGGCATGCTTGCTTCTGACTGAAGTGGCAGCACTCAGCACCAAGTCAGACCGGGAAAGCTCCTTGGGTGGTCTCAGGCCCGCCTCCATTAGTGGGAACTTCAGTCTAGCCTCCCTATTTTCTTTTTCATCCTAGGCTTGAATTCCTGGCAAATCTGGCACCAGTCCTTCATGTGACCCTCTCCTGCCACTTGAGACAACTACAATGCAGATCGCCTACAGGCGTAGGCTTTGAGCAGGAAATACACGGTTTGAAGCCCATGGCCTAGGGTACGCTTTGTTGCTGGCAAAGGAACATTGAAATGGGGAAAACAGCAATACTTTTCCCAACACCCAACTAGACCTATTAAAACTTACTAAGTAGCTACAGCTAAATTTGTACACAAAGGCTGAGAGAAAACTGTTCTAGCAACAAACTGGGGTTCCAATGAGCATTATGGATGGTCAGAAGGAATGAAGGGAGCTGGGGGTAGCTTTGTACTTTCACACAGTGACACACACAGCAGTAGAGGACGCTCAAGCGGCCTGATGGGTAGCACAGAGGGGAAAAGTTCCCAACAGCCACGCACTTGGTGCACAGACACCAAAAGTGGAATGCACATATGCAACCTCTTGAAGAAGAATCTGAGCTTTCATTTACAAAAATGTAGTTCCAGTTTTCATGATTGTGAAGTGAAAACTGAAAGTGTGAACAAGCTGTAAGGATCTGTCTACACTAGCTACATGTGTAGCACAAACTCCTAATGTAGACACTCTTCACCTGTGCGAAACAGGGCTTTCCCCATGTGACTTGCTCCTGTACAGTACTCTCGCTGTTTTGCATCAATTTACTTTAGGAGTTTGCACCAGTGTAACTACAAGAGTGCAAATTTCCCTAACGTCAACATGTCGTATGTCACTGCAATATTGTCTTTTGCAATGTTCACTTTGAAGCCAAAAGATAACATTTAATACCAACTTTTTGTTACCTATATTGCTGCTGATAATTTTAGCAGAAAACAGGTTTATCCTACAGTCCCAAACTGCCTCCCATGCTTTTCCAGTTATCAAAATCCCAAATGTTCTTTATTCAAGCACCAAAACATTCAGCTTCCTCTGATAAACAGTACTAAAGAATAGAAGTTATTTAGAAAATCAAACCACCAAACACAAAGGGTAAGTGCATGTTTACATATGCTTACTTGGTGCAGCAACTGATAAATATCAAGGTTGATTTTGTTTTTTTCTGCACTCGCTATAAGTCAATAGCAATAATTGTTCCAAAAGCAAAATGGCCAAAATGATGGTTCTCTTAGCAATGAAAAAAATGCTGTGTTTGTAGGCTGGCTTCAGAAAGGCTTTGGGAGACCTAGTTTCAGTTGCAGTCGTAGCTGTGTTCTTATAACACAGCTCTAAATCATGTTCTACTGTACCTGCATGCTGATGTTGCTTGGCTATCACGTTTTCTGTCTGTGTATGTGGTGGAACTAGGATTAAAATTAGCTAGTAGAAATTCAACCCAGATAATATAATGGTAATGCTGATAGGACAGGGACTATAAACATGAGGAAATGAGTGAAGTTATATCTAACTGAGGGGATGTACCAGCCTTTTACTCAAGTTCACAGTTTGGGGGTCATGTTGGATCCCAGTCAAGAGCTTCTGGATGCCCAGATATCAGTGGTGGCCCAATGTCTAATCTTCTCTTCAAGAAACAGTTACAACTTTTATTTCAGATAGGGACCTCAACACAGTTTTTCATGCCTGTGCATTGAACGCCCTCTACTTGGGATAAAACCTGAAGAACACTCCAAAGCTTTAGATTGTGCACAATGTGGGGAGGGAGGGGGGCATTTATTTGTCAAGTCTGGATTCAGACAATGTGTCTCTGCCATGGCCCTATGCCTGTGCTGTGGCCTCCCCTCTGCTTGGCGTGGCAAGGGCCAACACCACAAAAGTCATCTGCTGATTTAGTTGTGGGGGGCCCCATTACTCCTTTGGATTGACTGGGAAATCCCTCTCTTCTCTAGTTTCAAGTGTGCTGGGGTGCATTCCAGAGGAAAAAGCATTCAGCTCCATTCAGCATACAGAGGATTCAGGGGGAAAGTAACTTGCTACCACTACCCGATCCAGCAGAGCTCCTTGCTGTGCTGGCTTTAGTCCCAGAATAGCAGTTTCAGAGTTAATCCATTGATATGAAAGGCCAGCTCACATCTCAGAGCCATTGTTTCAGGCTCTGCCCAGACTTAGACTGCCATCTCTGTATTCTGTACACTGGTTCACATTTTTAAACTTTTGTTCACAACCATGAGTGCTAGATAAAAATAAAATAAGATTCTGACTTCATCATACCCATGGACCTCAGTAGGACTCCCAGGTCTTAATCCAGCCCTATTTCTTACTGAGAACATATTACATCTGTACTTCAAATAATTCACTGGATACCACTCAATTTCTAAGTGTAACTGCAGGTGGTGGGTTTGATCTACAGATCTATTATGGTTTGGCTCCTGTGTACCTGACACATCTCTTCCTTTATGTCTTGCCATGACATCTGAGATCAGCTCAACACTAAAGCTGACAAACGTTAGGTTTTTACTTCTGAGCACCTGATGCAAATCATTCTCAGTGGAAGTCCCATAACTCTAGAATTCATACTCCCCTTTGCTCTGAAGCCCAAATCGTCCAATCATGCTGCCAACAAAGTATCTAATACTATACAAAATTAATATTGAAATCTGATGTCTCACTTACAGGAAATGGATGTAATAATTGCTGTCAATTCAAAGAAGATGATTTATCCAGTTATATTTTGATTATTCTATTTGAAATCCAAGGTATTAGAGTGATGCATATTTAAAAGTATCAGCACTAATTACCGACTTGATGCTGCATGCATCCCTTTCCCATTGAAAGCAGTGGGGGCGGGGGCTCAGCAACTCACAAGAGTGTTCGGTAATTGGGCGAAATTTTCCACATTTTGGCCCAAAAGGAGAATCTGATGAACTCTCAATTTCTTTTTTCATGTTTTTCAAGCAGCTATATTCAACACTGTACAGCATCAAGGCCTTTACCCTTATAAAAAAAGGCATGAAAGACAGAAAAGGCGTTGGATCAATATTGTCTTAGCCACATGATAAGGCTAAGATTAAAGGATAGCTAGAAAAGAGACTCCTTGTTTTATATTCTATGCACTAGAATAGATAATCATTAATATCCTTTTACAAAAGCAACCAGAAAAACCACAGAAAGTTTTACTCTGCCAGGTAATGTGCAGGGATTTCCCTACACCCGCACCCCCAAATTTCTCCAACTCCCCTCCCCCCATCCCTCTGGTCAACCAGTTACATTCAGTGTTGCCAATTTAATCGGTTGAAAATTTAAATTTAAACTGAAACATTAATACACACTTTAAAAGCATATAGAGTATATGACAAAATACTTGTACCTGAGAAAGCATAATGGGTTTGAAAACTATGAACAAAGACTGGCTTCCTCATACAGTTGTTATTTATGACAATGTCGGCACATTTGTTTCGGCTATATTGGCCTACCTAATAATTTCACATTATGATTTGTAAGCAAGGTCTGAGTGAGCTCTCCTCTGACAGCTAGTGATGAGCCAGGGGGTGGGTGGAAAGGCTTCAGGATCAGACTGTATTTGCATGAACAAACCTACTCTGCCTACGTATCCAACAGACAGAGCTGTGTTGTTCAAGTGATCAATTTTTGCTGGTGTTGAGTTACAAATAACTTTAGTATTGAATGTGGGGGGGGGTCATGAAATGGTGTTATCCTTATTGTATGAGTAAAGAGCAACAGAACTGTGTTTAGCCTGTCTGAATTGGGGGGGTGGTCTCCCTCAGTGCTTAATTTGTGCTAGAGCTTGCCAGGGCTGAGCCCCGGTACATCTAGGCTTGGCAGTTGATTGCCCTGGGACTTCTGGGCTTGCTACATCAGTTATGAAAGTAACAAACTTGCTTGAGTTACCCTCAACTGAACTGTACTCCCTAATGCCAAGTATTTCAGAGGGAATGAACAGAACAGGCAATCACTGAGTGATCCATGCCCTGTTGTCCACTCCCATCTTCTGGCAAACAGAGGCTAGGGACACTCAGAGCATGGCGTTGCATCTCTGCCCATCCTGGCTAATAACCATTGAGGTACTAACCTCCATGATTTTATATAGTTCTTTTTCGAAACCTATTATAATTTTGATCTTCACAACATCCCTGGCAAAAAGTTCCACAGGTTGATGGTGCATTGTGTAAAGAAGTACTTCCTTTTCTTTTTTTAAACTTGCTGACTATTAATTTCATTGGGTCACCCCTGGTTCTTGTGTCAAGTGAAGGGGTAAATAACATTTCCTTATTCTCTTTTTCCACCAGTCAAGATTGACACTGTACCCCATATTCTTCACAGTGATATTATTGTAACATAATCACATTGTATTTTATGCAAGATTAGTCATGTGAGCTATCACTGGAAAAGTTATGGTTTGCTGAATATGATTATTCTATTTGTATGCATGTATCATTTTTGTATCCAAAGTTATGAATATTAACTATGTACCTGTATTTCAAAATGTAGTTACACCTGGGCAATGCCCACTAGGCAAAATGTTCTCAGTCTAGATGGCTGCCTTGGAAGGGCCCATTCAGGTTAATGAGCCATTAGGAAGAAACAATAGGCCTTAGGAGAAGCTTATCTGCCACCTGGGCAGCCTTCCTGAGGACCCTCCAAGTAATGGCTGCTGTGACACTACAGGGACACGTGACAGCCTTAAGAATCGGCAGCCTGCTTGTATCATCACTTAGGGTGAGGATCTGCTATTCATATCAAATCTATTTAGCATATTAAGCTTAGTTTGTGTTTTTTATTTGCTAGGTAATCTGCTTTGATCAGTTTGCTATCCCTTATAGTCACTTAAAATCTATTTTTTGTAGTTAATAAACTTGTTTTTGCTTTATCTAAAACCAGTGTGTGGTAATCATAACTAAGGGGGGAAAGCTATTGCATATTCCTCTCCACATTGAGGGAGGGGGTGAATTTTATGGGCTTATGCTGTACAGTTCCCTTTGCAGTGGCTTATACTTGGGGGGGGGCATGCCTTAGGAACTAGGAGATGCCCTAACTGAAATCTTTCCATGCACGGGCTGGTTAAAGAGCCTGCCTGCATGTACTGCAGCTGGGTGTGTCCCTACCAGTATGTATGCTTGTGAAAGTGCAGGCTGAAGCCTGGAGGGCTTGGCAGCTTGTCATAGCAGTATAGTGTAGAAGGGAGCCAACACTGATGGCTCATGCTGGCCAGGGGGATTCAGTGGTACCCCAGTTCCAGGTGGCACCCTGGAGGGAGCCCATCACAAAGATTATATAGGCCTCCCTCTATCATATCCCCTCTTAGTCACCTCTTTTCCAAACTGAAAAGTCCCAGTCTTTTTAATCTCTCCTCATATGGAATCTGTTCCATATTCCTGAACATTTTTGTTTCCCTTCTCTGTACATTTTTCCAATTCTAATATATCTTTTTGAGGTGGGGAAGCCAGAACTGCACACTGTATTCAAGATATGGGTGTATCATGGATTTATATAGTAAAAGTGGAGGAGCTTGGTTTGTCTGACTGCTCAGACAAGCCACTACTGAGAACCTACATGAAAAGGCTGCAAAACACCATGCCTCTGGACTGCATTGACATGCAGAAAGCCTTATAAGCCAGTCACTGTCAAAGCCAATTTTAGAACTTAATGAGGCTGTTAAGAATGCTGGAGACACAACACAGTGTATGTGAACCAACATGGCTGTTGCATCATACTTTCTATTTAACCAAGAGTTACCACACACTACAAACTGTAGGCCAATGTTAAGTGCATTGTCACTTGTTAATCCTGAAGTTGGACGCTGGTTCCGAACAAGACTGACAAATGCTCGCTATCTTTCTGCAAAAAACTCAGCTGAGTGGCTGGAAGCACGCAGTGCAACAGTAAAAGACTCAGCAGGTGAAAACGTGAAGAACTCTCGCACCACATTCAAAAAATGTGCATACATGGCTGAAGAAATCACCAATACAAATGGGCATCAAATATTAAGTCATTTCATAGGTTTTCTTGATGTCCATGGTAAGCCAGTTAGTGCATTCTAGCTGTTCAAGTGATAGAAGACACATCAGCTGCATCTGTGACAACCCACATCTTAGAAGAGTTAAATGCTTGTAAATTGAATCCCAAACAGGTGGCTGCTTGTGCATTTGATGGAGCTGCAAACTTCTCTGGAAGACATAGCGGAGTAAAAACTTTGCTCAGAGAAAAGTGGAACCCTAATCTCTCCTATACGCTCAGCAGAGGACATCTAGTCCAACTAGTACGAACTGCAGAATATTTAAAAGACATTAAAAAGCCATACATTTAATGGCTTTGTTATACTCTTTTTTCAGCAACAGTCCAAAAGGACTGAACTTCTTGGAAAAGATAGAAGCTACATTGGGACTGAAGTTCAAATGAGTCCAACCTGGGAAAACCTGCTGACTTTCCCGTGAGCGATCCTTGACTGTTGTTTAAAATTATTGCAACCATTATTACTGGCTGTGTTGGGGTATCTGCCCCACATTGGCGGAAAAGGGGTTAAAAGCAGCCCTAGGGAGGCTGTACGGGAGGCATCCAATCAGAGAAGGGCTGTGGGGAGCAGCCTATCAGGGCAAAGCAGGCCCATATACAAAGGGAGGTGCAGGGCAGAGGAGGGTAGTTCTCTGTTGAGAGCCCAGGGAGGAAGGACTGGGTTCCTGAAGGGCTGAGAGAACTGCCAGCACCCTGGAAAGAGCAGTGCTGCCAACAGGGGCCAAGCGAGCAAGAGACAACTCCTGGCTGGCTGTTGGGGTTTGCAGACTGAGGCCCTGATGTAAGGGCAAGGTGCTGGAGCCATGTGGGAAGTAGCTAGACTGTGGACTGCAGTCTGCTACTGAAGGGACTGGCTGGACAGTAGACTGCAGGTTCCTCAGGAAGGGGGAGAACAGAGTGTGGTATAGCCGGCAGTGTCACTGAAGAGGATGCCGCAGTCCTGGGAGTGATGTGGGTCCAGGAACAGTGGTGACAGCGAGTGAGATAGTGGAGAGTCGAACCCTGTCACATTGGCTTTGGCATTGGAAGTATCTACCGAGATGGGATATATCAGGGGTCTCAAATTCAAATGACCACGAGGCCACATGAGGACTGGTACATTGGCCCGAGGGCCGCACCACTGACCAAACCTCCCTCACGCTGCACCGGCCCTGCTCCCACTCCACCTCTTCTGTGAAGCCCCGCCCCTACCCCGCCTCTTCCCTGCCCCCATTCCAACCCCTTCCCTGAAATCCCCACCCCAACTCCGCCCCCTCCCTGCCCCCAGGGGATGCAGGAGGGGTGAAGGGTGTGGCAGGGGGCTCAGGGCAGGGCAGGGGGGTCAGGGTGCGGCAGGAGGCTCAGGGCAGGGAGTTGGGGTGCAGGAGGGATGCGGCAGGGGGCTTAGGGCAGGGGGTCAAGGTGCAGGATGGGTGTGGGGTGCAGCAGGGGGCTCAGGGCAGGGGGTTCAGCTGAAGAAGGGGCTAGGGGGGTGGTTCGCGGCCAATGGGAGCTTTGGGGGAAGTACCTGGAGGAGCGGCCAGAGCAACACACAGACTCCCTGTGCCCCCCCATCCCCCAGGTCCTGACCACTTCCCAGAGCGGCGTTGGGGCAGGGCAGGCAGGCAGGGAGGGAGCCTGCCCTGCCCCCGGTTCGTGCCGGGCCAGAGCCGCTCTAAGTAAATGCTGAGGGGGCAGGGGTGCCACGGGGAGCTGGCAGGCAGCAGAAAATAACCCCGCGGGCTGCCACGTGTTTGAGACCCCTGGGTTAGATCTAAGTAGTGCAACTGGCAGACTACTTTAGCTACTGAGTTCAGAGAAGACCATCGCCATTCTCTCTTGTAAGCAGCGGCGTATTAACGCCTAGGCCGACAAGGCCTAGGCCTAGGGCGACAAACTTGCAGGGGCGGCAAATTTATAATAGCAGCTAGAGGCTGCTTCCCCCGGCACCGGTTTGCACCCTCTGCCCCGGCCCTGCCCCAACTCCACCCCTTCCCCGCCCCCATTCCCCGCTCCCTCCCTGCCCCTATTGGTCCCCTTCCCCAAATCCCCGCCCCAGCCCCACCTCCTCTCCTGAGAGCACTGCGTTCCCCCTCTTCCCCCCTCCTTCGAGAACCTATTTCGTGCACAAGCACTGGCAGGGAGCGGGGAGAAGCAGGACCCGGTGGCGTGCTCAGGGGAGCAGGCGGAGGTGGAGCGGAGGCAAGCTGAGGGCAGGGGGGCAGCAATTATTTCTGGGCCTAGGGGCGGGGGGGGTGGCAAAATCATTAATCCGCCAGTGCTTGTAAATCTACTGTTGAAACCACTTGGGTCATTAAACAATGCCATCCAGGAATCTGCTACAACAGTAGTAGATCTTTTTCCAACAAAAGGAACTACACTTGGATCAATTAGAGAGATATCCATTGAAAACATACTGGAAGAAGCAGACTTCAGTCCAGAAGTTGGCTAATGAAAGCACTTATAGGACTTCAGGAAAAAAATTGGACATTACACTGTCTGCTTTAACAGGTTTCCCCCGAAGAGTAGAAACATTTAAAAGAAGTGTTTCGCAATATTTTGTGGATATGATAAAGTCACTATATAAGAACATGATGGAACACAGATAATTAAATGCCATTTCATAACTACTTTAAAATCCCTAGCTTACATGACAAATTGGAACCTGAACAAGAAATCAAAGAATCTTGCACACACATCTTTGAATACAGTTCTGAGACAATTTGATAATTTGAGAGGTGCATTAAATACAAGTTTCACCAAATAAATGTCAGGACCATGAGTCTTTAACACTAGCCCACAGGGACCCTAAGGTGTTACCAAGTTCTAACATGCCGCCAACTGACCTGTTAACAGTTGTCAAAATAGCAGCTGAACAATGACAGAGGACTCCGGTCCTGGGAACTGATTGGCAGAATGCTGGGGGTCCTGGTTGGTTCCCAGCTTCTATTTAAACCAAGCACAGGAACAGGAAGTTGTCCATAAAACTGAGTTCTTCTTAGTTAGGTCTGCTTTACCTGCAATACCTGCTCCCGATCTCCTGCCTGCCTCCTGACACCTGTTTTGCTCTCTGGCCTGTCTTGGACTCTGACCTCCTAGTATCTGACCCGGCCTGATTCTGGTTCCTGCTCTGACCACTAGCTCAAACTACCCATACCTCAGTCATGTCAATAAAACAGGAAGACCCATGAGATACACAAAGCAATTTTACTATGAAATAAGGATCAAGGGAAACTGTTATTCTGAATTCCTTTTAGTTTTCTGGCTAATTACACTATTCCAACAGTTAAGGAATATTCAGACAGAAGTGGTGGCACATCCAAAGGCTATCGGGTATACACTCAATGTATTTCAGCAGTCTTTATGCAACAGATAATCCCAATTTAGAATCACAGAACCATAGGGTTAGAAGTAACTGCAAGGCTCATCTAGTCTAACCCTCTGTCAGGATGCAGAATCTGTTGAATATAAACCATCCAAGACAGATGGCGATCCAGTCTCTTCCTGAAAACTTCCAGTAAAGGAGCTTCCACGACTTCCCTAAGCAGCTCATTCCTACTGTCCTTACAGTTAGGAATTTTTTCCTGTGATTTAATCTAAATCTGGTATGATGTAATTTGAACCCATTGCCTCTTGTCCTGCCCTCTGTGGCAAGAGAGAACAATTTTTCTCCATCTTTTTTTGCAGGCTTTCAAGTATTTGAAGACTGCCATCATGTCCCCGTAATCTCTTCTTTTCCAAACTAAACATACCCCATTCCTTCAGCCTTTGCTGATATGGCTCAAATTGCATCCCTTTGATCATCTTTGTTGCTTGCTTCTTGATCCTTTCGAGTTTCTCTACATCCTTTCTATACAACGGTGACCAAAACTGGACACAGTACTCCAGCTGAGGCCTAACCAGCACTGAGTAGAGTGGTACTATGACCTCCCATGACTTGCAGGCTATGCCTCTGTTAATGCAACCCAAAATTGCATTTGCTTTTTTGCAACAACATTACATTGTTGACTCATGTTGAGGTAATCCCCCATTCCACATTTCTGCATTTGGTTTTTCTTCCCTAAGTGTAGCACCTTACATTTTTGTTTGTTGAATTTAATTTTATTGTCTATAGCCCAGTTCTCCAATTTATCAAGATCCCTTTGAATTTTAGCTCTATCCTCAAAAGTGTTTGCAATTCCCCCCTACTTTGTGTCATCTGCAAATTTGATCAGTATGCTCTCTATCCCTACATCCAGGTCATTATTAAAGATGTTAAATAACACCAGACTCAAAACAGATCCTTGTGGAATCTCACTTGAGATCTCCTTCCAATCTGACATCATTCCATTAATAGTTATTCTTTGTCTGCAGTTGTTTAACCAATAATATATCCACTTAATGGTAGTTCTACAGAGCCAGCATTTCTCCTGCTTACTTCTGATTTAGCTAAAACCACACAATATATTAATAAGGTAAAATTATCTAAAATTAACAGGAAACATTATGACAAACTGGGAAAATGTATATTAGTTCTTATGGGTATTATGTGACAACCCTATTCGGTTGTCTACTGCTTCCTGCCTCAATGTCTAGAGCTACATCAAAGAAGACTATAAGTGGGTTGTTACAGAACCAAGCAGAAAATGTAAAATAATGACACAAAAAACCCAGACTCTCAGGTACATATCTTCAAAGCAGCTAAGAGAACAGTGTCTGGGTTACCAGTTGTGGGGAGAAGTGACCTAGCTGGCTTCATCCCAGCTACTAGGTTTTATGGGGGTGGGGGTGGGAAGGTGATCTGAGAGAGACTGGCCAGGATGTGTCAGTGAGAGAACATTGACAGTCTGCCTGGGACTCGGAGACAGAGGGATAGGGCTACAAGTTGTGTAGCCTGGTTTTCCCAACTCAGAGAATAAGCCAGACCCACCTAAGCTGTGGATAGAGAGTTAGACTTCAGTAAAGGAATGTTCATGTAGGTCTCCTATTTTACATCCATTGCTCTAACTGCTGTGTACCTCTTGGGAAAAATAAATCATGCTTTGTTTTCAAGCGACTATTTCTGCATCACTGCAAATGTATGTTGTCTCAGGCTCCCAGAGAAAAACTCTGGCACGTGCCAAGCCCATTGAGCCTTCTAAATAACATAGTTGGCAGCCAAATAGTGTTTGGATTTCAGGAATCTGATCCCAAAGAGGTTCACTTGGGGCACTGGAAAAGGCTCTTAGCTGGGGTAGCCTACACAGTAACTGTGAAATTGACATTGAGATGTTGGAATAAAACACCACAGAAATAGGGTTAGCAGCTACAAAGGGTGTGATAAATAGTAGTGTTTGAATGTGTTTAATGCATTGCGAGTGAAAAAAGAATTGCTCATTACTATGGACTCAGTTGTGAACTGGCTATGTACCCACATAGAGGAGCAAGGGGGAAATGATTAAAGAACAGATCCATTAGCTAATACATTTTTCCTAGGGAACCTTCAGTCCACAGTCCTGTAGTGAGCACTGTATGGGTGGAGATCTGTGCCTATATGGGAGCCCACTGAGATGCATGGAGCTCTATAAGGGTTGCCTGTACAGAGCTCATTATTTGATCAGGATCTAAGTCACCTTATAGGGACTTCTAACCGCTATTCCTTTTAATAATTTAATTTAATAATTTATTCAGAGAACCTTCATTTCCAGCAAAAGCAAAGCACACTTACTTTGACTAATGTATAATTAACTGTTTGTGATTTAGTTTGCTAACCATAAAAGGAAATACATCAATTTTGACATCAACTAAATACATCTCCAAGAAATTAGCCTGCAAATGTAAGAAAGACGACTATTCATGACGATGTGAACTATGTTTCTCTTTGATAGGAAAATGAAACATTAGTCTATCTGATATACCAATAATACATATCAGTAAAAAGTCATCTGTGAAACCGATTGGTATAGCTGCTTGTGACCATTTTAATGTAAAATAAAGAGGAGGGAGTATAGATTTGTACTGATTTTACAATGTTATATACAAAATTTTTATAAACAGAAAACTATATGTAATTTCATTTTAAAAATTAAAACCTTTTAACTAAAACCTAAAGTTGTGACACTACACCCCATATTCTTCATAGATATATTGTTAAGATATGATTTTGGCATAACTAAGATGTATTTTATGCAAGATAGGTAATGTGACATATCATTGGAAAGGTTATGATTTCCTGAATATAATTATTCTATTTGTTTGCATGTATCATTTTTGTATCTGAAGTTAGGAATCTTGTCTATGCATCTATTACAAATGTGTTTACACCTGGGGAATGCCAGCAAGTCTGGATGGCCAGTTGGGAAGGGACATTAGGGAAAACAATAGGTCCTTGATTATGCTAATCTCCCACCAGGAAGCCTTCATGGGGATGCTGAAAACAGCCTCTGTGTAATGGCTGTGGAGAAATGTGACCAAGTCTGGTACTGGACTCCATGATAATACTAGTGCTTTTCCACTGACCGGGAGTGGGAATCAAACTAGGAGACAAAGGATTCCTGCCATATGCAAAAACTATTTAAGGCAGGGGAGTGACATCATCGGGGTTGCTTCTTCATTGACTCCCCACCAAAAAGAGGACTGCTGGAAACACCTGAGAACAAAAAGACTGGACTAGGTTAGAAGGCTGAATCTAGGCTAGAGGGTGTGTGGCCTGTGAAAGGAATATCTGGAGTTTTAAGCTGCAAGCAAATGCAGCTTGCCTTCAAGAAATTCTGCAACCTGCCTAAAACAACATTTAGGGTGAAAACTGGCTACTTATAACCAAGTTCTTTAGTATATTAAGCTTAAATTGCACATTTGTTTTATTTGCGAGATAATCTGCTTTGATCTGTTTGCTATTCCTTATAATCACTTAAAATCTATCTTTTGTAGTTAATAAACTTGCTTTGTTTTGTCTAAAACCAGTGCATGTGGACATCCTAACTTGAGGCAGAAAGCTGTGTATATCCCTCTCCACACTGAGGGAGGGGATGAATTTAATTAGCTACACTGTACACTTCTCTGTGCAACGCAAGACAGTATAATTTTGGGTTTACACTCCAGAGAGGGGGGTGTACTTGAGTAACTGGGAAGTTCCTTAGCTGATCCTTCCCATGCAGAGCTGATCTCAGCATCTGTGTGTATAGCTGCAGCGGGGTGTGTCTCTACCTGTATGTGTGCTGGTTAAGTGCAATCTGAAGCCTGAGGAAGGGCTTGGCTTGCCTCAGCAATACAGTGTAAAGGCTGGTGGGCCAGGCAGGCTCAGTGGTACCCCAGTTCCAAGTGGCACCCTGGGGACTGGACAGGGGGTGGGGGAAGCTGTCACACTCTTAATTCTAAGAAATTCATGTATTCCATTCACAAAGGCCAAACTTTTCAAATATGGTGGCCTAAAATTAAACTATGAGACACTTCTAAAACTGGAATGAATTGTTTAAGTATTACCAGTTCCAGAGATATGCCCTATGCTTAGAATGGGAAATACCACTGGTACCAGTAATACCTCTGAAACCAGAATGATTTTTTTTTAAAGGTGTTCACTGTCAATCTATAGCAGCTTGATTCTGCAAGTACTGGACACCCTGGCAGTGATCCTGCAAAGCATTTAAGAATGTGACCAATATTAAGCACATGAATAGTACCATTTACTTTCTGTCTGTCTACAAAGGAAACAGATGGGCTCCCATGTTCTCATTGTGCAGTATATCACTAATTTACATTTTAATGTACTGTACACTTTACAATCCACACCCCAAATTGCCAGTTTTCCCAGCCTTTGATAGAATATTTAATAGAAAAGACTACAGAGAAAATGTCGCTATTCTGATTTCACTGTTTTTACAAAATACATTACAGTAATCCTGTATATCCTGAAATGTTATTCTAAATAATGAAGACTAGTTAAAGCTAATTTTCTGTCTGAATTACCAAAATCTCATCGCCATAATATAAAAAGGAATTGTACATAAATAATCTATTTCATAGTGCACTGGAAGACAATCTGCTACTCGGTGAGCATCAGGGACTAGAAATACCTGAATGCAAATGACTGCCTGAGAAGAAGTGATAGAATCTGCATGAATTTTAACAGCTTGAGGGGAAGGCAAAAAAAAAAACAACACAAAGATAAAATCTCCGATACACGAAACATTTTGCAGAAGCAGAACACCTAAATCATGTCAATAGATAAGTTATCAGCACTAGCACAAATGAGTCTGAAGCCTGTAAATTTGTTTTGTTACGTAAACATAAAGAAGGAAAAAAACAAAGAATTCGTTCAGCCAGTGTGACATTCCAGACCATTTATCTTCAAGTTTTCTTTACATGGGCAATATCTTGGTATCAACAATACACAAAGCCCTCTTTTTTGGTGTTTGTGGTACCTGGCCAAGTGTTTTTAATGTCTAATTGGTGGCAAAATTACAGTTTTGTATATTACCTCAGCCTGTATGCTGCCAATCAGAAACTGAAAATGTTCATAAGCACAATGCTAGTTTAGAATAAAATAAACTATTACATTTTACATTAAAAAAAGATATCACAGTTGAAGGCAATTTCTTATAAATAACTCCAAGATTAGCAAACAAACAAACAAAAACAGGGCAATAACAATCGGTTTTGTATCAGTCTGTTCAAAATTCTTTCAAAGTCCTGTTGAAAAATAAATCAGCAATATGATCCCCTAGGAGGCATTGGCATGTTTCATTATGACAATCTCTGGCAGCTCATCAGTTCTTCTCAGGAAGTGATCTTCTCCTTCCAGCAACCAAACTAATTTGTTTCCTATTTCAGCTTTTTAGATTCTCCACCCTCTGGCCTTGTTCTTCTCTCTCACTATTTTGATAAAAGCAACACAAAACAAAACTTCATATTTTGGACTAGAATCTGGACTAAAAACAAGCAGTATTCTATTCCTAAACCTGAGTGATATAATGATCTGCCAGAGAATATAGGTCGGTGGAGGGAATGAAGTGAAGATAAAGAGATGGGAGCCAGGTGTTTTTGATGCTTAAAGATACTCTACAAAACTGTATAAACATCTGTCCAACCATCTTGGAAGAAAGTGTGCTTGACTGACACTTTTTAAAGTTTTTCTCTTTTAATGAAACTGGTCTCACTAAATTCAGTCCGAACAGTTTTCAGTCATTGCACGACAAACTTCAAGTTATCCCCAGATCACTGTTCCATGAATCCGTGTCTTGATACCTTTATTCATTTAAATTATCAGTCTGAACAACATTTCTGTGATGCCTGTTTAGCTGCTGTTCTGAACTCAATTGCATTGATTTGTCTTTATTCTTGATTATGTGTGCATGTGCGATTAAGCCATGCAGAATGCTTAATTTTAAGTTGTGAAGTACAGTATAACTAAATTAAGTAACTTTCAAACTGAGTCTTTCACAGTTAGTTAAAGCACTATGCTTCTTCTGTTAGCAGCTCAGCAACGTAAGGGAGCTGGAAAACCAAAAAGTTAGATTATGTTCAGAACACACTACAAGACTTATTTGGTTGCCAAAAAGCTTTTCAGTTTAAAAAAAAAAAAAGATAGGGACCCCTTTATGGTTTACTAGCCTAATCCTCCTTTTCTAGCTAACATGGAATAGGAGCTCAAATTGCTATGCCTGGCCCTAATCCTAATGCAATTCCAGATTGGAGGGGATGTGGGGGCAGGGCGTGTGAAATCCTGGCTCCCCTGAAGTTCATGACAAAACTACCCTTGATTACTGTGGGCCGAGATTTCACTCTGGGTCTTTGGATTTTCTCTTTTGTTCTGGAACCACTCTGTTTATACAACTACATCAAATATAGTTGCCACCTTGTTATAGAGCAAGAGGTGGAGACCCCATTAACTGATTAATTAATGTTGAGATAATATAGAAATGTCTAGACATTCTAGATTCCCTGCGAAAAACTGACATTTCAGTCTACAAATAGGCAACTATTAACACTGCTGTTGGAATTAGCTTGTAGAGGTCAATGAAAGAGCGGAGTAAGTATATACTCTCCATGGTGTCTCTCAGACGAAAGATAGACTATGGTACTCGAGGCCATGCAAGTACCTGATCACCTTTAATGTATTTATTCTCACAATACCCTCTGAGGTAGAAAAGTACTATTATCCCATTTTATAGACAGAGAATGGAGAGAGCGAGAGAGAGACTAAGTGACTTACTCAAGGTCCAATAGGAAGACTGTAGCAAGGTATGTAACCCATGTTCTCAGTCCCAGACTAGCGCCCTAACCACTGGACCATTCTCCCCCTCTACCAGCTAAAGGAATTAGAGACTTCTTGTAATTACTGAAACTATGTATCCCATGTAGCATTGTCCAGCTGTGCTAGAAGAAAGACAGACATTAGATTTGGTTTAATTAGGCTACAACTTTATTCTTAAATAAAGGGAGTACCCAGCAGATAAAGTACAGTGCAGGTAATTCCATAATTGTTTATGTAAACCAAAGTGGGATGGAGGGCTGCTGTCTGCCCTCTGCCTTTACCCATCTTGATCCCCAGCCAACCTGCTGCTGGGACTTCAATACCACTCCCCTCTTGAATGAGGGTTAAGGGTGGCTATAAAAAGAGTGGATGGTTGACACCCTGCCATACCAGCCATAGGAGCCCTGAATCCCGCCCCCTCCACTCCTGTCCCCCATTTTCCCTCCTTTTAAAAAGACCTCCTTTAAATCCTTTACCAACCCATTTTGTCTGATCACCGTATCCCTTCCCTACAGATTACCTGCACTGGACATGTGCCACAAGAAGGTGCAACCAGCTAAGGTTGGCTGCCTCTCCCTGCCATGTACATAGCTAAGTTTCCAGACACTTACTGGTGTCTTCTTTAATATCAGCCAAAAATGTGTCAGCTCCAAGTCTGACAGGTGAATCCCATCCTCAGTGAATAATTCTGGACCTCCTTATGCTATGTCCAAATGAGAAATTACCAAAACCCACAATGCCACCTATGAATTTGGCCACCTCGCTCTTCGTATACCTCCTAGCATTGTCAGTCCAATTGGGCTTCACAGCTCCCTGTCACAGGCTGCATTGCAACATGTGTAACCAAGTAATTTTCACACCTGGAAAGAGTTCCAGGATCTGTCCCAAGCCCTCTTACCTCTGAGCATTAAGTTCACCCCTTTACATGTTCCCTAATCACTTTCCCCAAGATTAACCACAAATCACATCTGATGCTTGCTCACGAGCCATCAAGGTGTTCAGAAGGGGCATCAGCTGGTGCCATAAATGCCCTTCCCCCCATGCCTGCTCAGGACTGCTTCATCACTGAGGCCCAGTGCAAACACCCAGACAACCTGGAATCCCGCCTATACGCCCAGTAAACAATACTGTGCCCACAGATCTTCACCGCTGTCTGCCTGGCCCACTTGCCAGCATCTGAAATGCAGACACAAAGGAAAATTGACACTGATTCCCATCCTGCAGTCTCACATAATGTTCCGTATGCCTCAGAATTCCAACACCCACTTTCCTGAATTGCACTAGCCCCCAGATCCAGCTGGGCTGCTGTTGCTGCCGTCGTAATCCTGAGTGGAACCAAATTCACATGCTGGAAACCCCAGCCATGTCAGTCCCAGTCTTAAAACTAACCAACTGGGGGTTCCCCTCACAACATACCATCAACCATGAATCAAGAGAGGCTAATCCCTCCCTGGCCTTATTGCCATATACACCTTCCATGCCTGCACAACATTGATCCCAGACTTGCCACCCTCCTATAAGATAATGGATTCACCCTGCCTCCTTGATCTGCCTTCGACCTCCTCAAGGTTAATATCACCAATCGCCCATCCCAGCATGTATCTCTCAATTTCAAGCCCTTCCAGAAGACTCCATACAGGACTCAGACCTAGTTTGTTGATTCTAAAAGCTCCAAAAAAACACTACCAGAAATGCTGCTCTAAACAAGGCCACCTCTTGTCCACAATGACATAAGAGCTCTAGAATCCACATCAGATCCCTAAGCATATTAAAGCTGATGGGATGCTATATATCCTGCCTAGGGCCAGCGCTTTCAGATCGCCCTGCGTGAAACCTCTGAACTAAAAATTTGCTACAAGGATCAGGTAACAATTTAACCTACTGACACATGTAATTCCTGATAGGCGAGTGGAGATGGTTAGTGACACCAGTCACCAGGTTGCTAAGACCACCATGTAATGCAGCATCCATTGCTCTGCAATTGGCCCTATTGGTGACAGGCCTCCTACTCCTGAAATAGCCCCAAAATCATTAAATCTTCTCTCATAGCTTCAAAATGTTTGCAGTGCTACCGATCTCTGCTACACTGATAGTCGTCGTAGGCCACAGTTCTACAGCGCGAGCAGCATCTGTTCGGGTTCCTTGCTGGCTCCTTGTGCCAACTCCCAAAATCCGTCCATCAGAAAAGAAGATAATGAATCAGCTATGCCATTGTAAACCCCAGGCACATGTTTGGAAAGGAAACAGATGTTAAAGTTTAAACACTGTACTACAAACCCTCACCAACCACGTCACCCTGTGAGAGGTGGAGATTGATAAGATGTATCATCACCATATTGTCACACCAGAAACACACCCTTTTATTAGAAAACTCCATTCCCCAGATGACCACTGCCACCAAAATGGGGAAAAAAACCCAGAAGTGTTATATCCTGCACTATCTCTTTTTATATCCAGGTGAAGAGCCATTTCTGGGTGAGCCATCTGCCTTAATAAGACACCACAAATTCAGTATCTCTCTAAGAGTCTGAGTGGATCTTTAAATCAGCCTTGAGTATCCATTCCTCCCTCCACAATGATACTCCAGTGAAATGATTCAGAAACTGTTCCCAAACCCCCAAATCCTCCTTCATCTCTCAAGTACCTCTTATAAACTAGCTTGGTATAGATATGCCTGTGGTGTCCGCTGGAAGCCAGGCATGAAATGCCCACCCTAGGGCTATCACTCAGTAGGCAAAGTTTATCTTGAGGGAGTTGCAATATACTCACCAGTGTGCCTAGCTCAATCCCCAGGTAGGCGAACACAGTAAAAGGACCTTGTTGTTTCTTCCACTAGGGTTACCCCCAATTTTTTTAAGATAGGACCTAAAAGGCATCCATCAGGCTAACACACTCATCTCAATTCACCCTGACCACAAACAAAAAGTTATCTAAGTATTGTGCATGTAGTGCCTACCAGCTTCTCACATCAGTGCAACATTGTACTAAATTTCTCTAATGCTGAACAGGATATTGCACCCCCCACAGGCATAACTTTATCACAATAAAATTGCCCTTCGAAGGAAAAACCCAAAAGGTTAAAGTCAGAAAGATACACTGGCAGTAGTAGAAAAGCAGACTTGATATCACACTTGGCCATCAGCACTCTGGGCCAGAAGACCTAATTATGTGCACAGCCGCATCAACAGAGGAATAGTCATGGAACACAAGGCTGGGTCTAATCCATTGTTAACTGACCTATCCCACAAGTATGACAGGTGGTGCATTAAGCAATAGTCACCTAGAGCCTTGTTAGGGACCAAGCCTAGGGGAGAAACCTGAAGTTGAGTATAAGTATAAGTAAATGAACCAATGGTCCTTCTACTCTATTCTCCTTTAATTCTTGTGTAATTTTTTTTCTTTACAATATGACTCCTTCCCACCAAGGACTTCAAATTTCTTATCACCACATGAATTTTCTCCCCCAGATAGGGAATTCTAAACCCTGCAGTAAACCCATCCTGCAAATATGCACCATCTATCTTGTTAGGGTAATCCCAAAAGAGCACCCTTATGTCCTCCATCTTAACTAGAGATAGTGCTCTTGTCTAGACCCCTCCATTTTTAGCTCACGCTGACCCCTTCCTGGGCTTTGGCCCCCATATTTTCCTCCTGCCCCCATAGGTCTACAGATGGCACCTGACTTACTTCCCATACTGCAGCTTTCCCTAACTGCTGTAGCAATTGCAGGGTGAATGGGCCCCAAAGTACATTTCACAAACAAGCCTAAGGCTGAGGATGTTAGGGAGATTCCCAAACCTGAGCCTTCTTTTGTAGGTGACAAATCTGAGGAATTGTCACAGATTGAAGTGTCACTAGAGGAGGTTTTGGAATTAATTGAGAAACTTAACACTAACAAGTCACTGGGACCAGATGGCATTCACTCAAGAGTTCTGAAAGAACTCAAATATGAAATTGCAGAACTACTAACTGTGGTTTGTAACCTGTCCTTTAAATCAGCTACTGTACCCAATGACCCAAAGATAGCTAATGTTAACGCCAATATTTAAGAAGGGCTCTAGAGGTGATCCTGGCAATTACAGACTGGTAAGTCTAACGTCAGTACCAGGCAAATTAGTTGAAACAAGAGTAAAGAATAAAATTGTCAGACACATAGAAGAACATAAATTGTTGCGCAAAAGTCAACTTGGTTTCTGTAAAGGGAGATCATGTCTTACTAATCTATTAGAGTTCTTTGAGGGGGTCAACAAACATATGGACAAGGGGATCCAGTGGACATAGTGTACTTAGATTTCCAGAAAGCCTTTGACGAGGTCCCTTACCAAAGGCTCTTATGTAAATTAAGTTGTCATGGGATAAGAGGGGAGATCCTTTTATGGATTGAGAACTGGTTAAAAACAGGGAACAAAGGGTAGGAATAAATGGTAAATTATCATAATGGAGAAGGGTAACTAGTGGTGTTCCCCAAGGGTCAGTCCTAGGACCAATCCTATTCACCTTATTTATAAATGATCTGGAGAAAGGGGTAAACAGTGAGGTCGCAAAGTTTGCAGATGATACTAAACTGCTCAAGATAGTTAAGACCAAAGCAGACTGTGAAGAACTTCAAAAAGATCTCACAAAACTAAGGGATTGGGCAATAAAATGGTAAATGAAATTTAATGTGGATAAATGTAAAGTAATGCACATTGGCAAAAATAACCCCAACTATACATACAATATGATGTGGGCTAATTTAGGTACAACTAACCAGGAGAAAGATTTTGGAGTCATTGTGGATCGTTCTCTGAAGACGTCCATGCAGTGTGCAGCAGCAGTCAAAAAAGCAAATGGGATGCTAGGAATCATTAAAAAGGGATAGAGAATAAGACGGCCAATATCTTATTACCTTATATAAATCCATGGTACGCCCACATCTTGAATACTGCGTACAGATGTGGTTCCCTCATCTCAAAAAAGATATACTGGTATTAGAAAAGGTTCAGAAAAGGGCAACTAAAATGATTAGGGGTTTGGAAAGGGTCCCATATGAGGAGAGATTAAAGAGGCTAGGACTTTTCAGCTTGGAAAAGAGGAGACTAAGGGGGGATATGGCAGAGGTATATAAAATCATGAGTGGTATGGAGAAAGTGAATAAGGAGAACTTATTTACTTATTCCCCTAG
The DNA here is from genome assembly GCF_015237465.2 of Chelonia mydas. Lineage (NCBI taxonomy): Eukaryota > Metazoa > Chordata > Testudines > Cheloniidae > Chelonia > Chelonia mydas. The sequence goes on along the minus strand of NC_057852.1, from coordinate 85,942,867 downwards.
TATAAGAACTAGGGGCCACCAAATGAAATTAATGGGCAGCAGGTTTAAAACAAATAAAAGGAAGTTCTTCTTCACTCAGCGCACAGACAACCTGTGGAACTCCTTGCCTGAAGAGATTGTGAAGGCTAGGACTATAACAGGGTTTAAAAGAGAACTGGGTAAATTCATGGAGGTTAAGTCCATTAATGGCTATGAGCCAGGATGGGTAAGGAATGGTGTCCCTAGCCTCTGTTTGGCCGAGGGTGGAGATGGATGGCAGAAGAGAGATCACTGCCTGTTAGGTTCACTCCCTCTGGAGCACCTGGCATTGGCCACTGTCAGTAGACAGGATACTGGGCTGGATGGACCTTTGGTCTGACCCAGTATGGCCATTCTTATGTTCTAAAGTTGCAGTTGCTATAAAGAGACCCACTTACATTAAATGCCCAGCAAGTGTCATTTCAAGTCTCAGGTGGGCTTGCCGCTGAATGAACAGACCACAGTCAGTGTGGAAACCCTGCCCCCATAGAGTCATTAACTCTAAGAGGGCTTTTTCTACATCAGCATGGACATGGGTAGTCCCTGCTTTCTTCCAGTCACTGCAGGGGGTAGGGGAACAAGGGAGGGGAACAAAATCAGACAGCAGCTCCATGCTGACATGATATGAAGCTGCCACAGCACTCATTGGCTCTCTAGCCCTTAAAGTGGTACACACCTTTTCTGACAAGCCAACCAATGGCCCCCACTGCTTAATGTGCAGTGAGGTCATTGAAATATAGGCTAGTTCATCCATCCTTCAGTTGCATGTTAGAAACTATAGCCAAATGGTATTTCTCAGGATTTTATTAGTCTGATATAGCTAAAAGGGCCAAATTCACAACTGGCATAGTGGGCGTTAACTTTTAACCAATATTTGGAGTTGCACCGACTGCTAGCAGTGAATGTGACCAACAAGTGGAGGGCAGCTAGAATGACACTGGCTGAGAGAAAGGGATGTGATACTGCACCTATGTAAAGAATTTTCTGCCTGCATGCAAAGATAACAAAAGTAATTTCAAAGATTGACTTTCACTGAGAAATCAAGAAGATCAGAGAAGCACAAATGTATGGTGCATAGCTGCAGTCATGAGTTAGGAAGAAACAGAAAGCGTTATCCACCAAGTCCTTTCCAGAATTTAGCAGCTCTTCACATTGTTCCTAAAGACTAACATTCACACTATTTTGGACAGCAGAGGCTTGAATAAATAGCAGCTGCATTGCAAATCCTGCTGGTGACTTATTGTCCAAGAATCAGTTCTGGATTCTGAAACTGAGAGCTGCTCAAGCGCACGCGAGTGCCGCATTAATTAATCATGAACACGACAGCAGAGCTCCTAGGTGCATGGATTGTACCTTCCTCTCCTTAGGGTACAGAAACTCAAATAATAAGCTAACATCCTTTTGGCTTCACTACGTAATCAGTTCAGTTACATAGATAAATATCAGACCATCTCCTAATTAGAATGTATAAATTCTCTATGGACCCTGTTCTGCCCTCACTTATGTGGACACAGCTACCACTAATATCAATAGGCGTTATGGCTGGAATTTTGGAATGAGTCTAATAGAGTTAGGCACTTGCAGGCTAGCTCTCTTATGCTTCTTTGAAAAGTTTGGTCAGACTAGTAAATTGCTGTTAACTCTGGAAAGGAATTCAAAGAACAGGACTAGCAATAAAGAATCACATCACAGAAGACACCAATTAGAAATGGTAAACCTCGCTATTGAATATAATACAGTTATAGGGTGAGATTTTCAACCTTAGATACCTAAGGTTAGATATCATTAAAATGTTGGTACCTAATTTTAGGCACCCAAGATTGAAAATGTTGTCTCTGTGTACAAACGGTAAGCCAGCTTTTCTCATCTATGATAAAATGGGAGAAAGTCTAATAAGGTGCAATTCAGAGAGTGATAGAGAACACTGCTGTGTAACTACTATCCAATTCCTGATGTCAGTGAAAGCATCTCTTATGGAACATATATGTGATGAGTCAGAGAAATATAGGAGAAAGAAGACAGTTTACAAATTAGAGATTCTGTGGGAATTTTGTTTTTAAATGAGGAGAGAAAGGATGATGCAGTGGTTAGTGCACTGGCTTATTGTATGGGAGACTAGGGTTCAGTTCTCTGTTGTACCATTAACTTCCTATGTAATCTTGGATAAGTCACTTAGCCTCTCTCTGCCTCAGTTCCCCACCTCTCAAATGGGAATAATGCCTACCTCAGAGGAGCATTGTGCAGGATAAATATATTTAAAGATTTTGAGATCTTCTGCTGACAAGCATTAAGAAATAGGCATCACAACTCTGAATGAGCAAGAGTGAAATGGTAATTCTGATCTATTCAAAAGATACGTTGATTCTACATGCAAATGCAGGCAGAATCAAGTGAGGGCTTTCACATGTATTATGTAATATTCTCTCAACTCTTAAGTGTCTTTAGCCTGCCTGACAGCACGAGTAGCCTTGACAATGTAAATTGATATCCAGTTGTCTGTATTTTACTTATTTTAGTGGTTCTAATCCCTACAGTACCTGGGTTCTTTACAGGAATTAAAATACAGATTTCACAAAATATAGGACTAAAAAAAAACTCAATAAAAACTGCATATCTTGCTCTTAAAAGCTTGATCAAACATATGTCAAGCACCTTGCCCCAAAGCTAATGAAACACCCAATCTTGTTGAATCTGCAGCCAGAAAGACTGCCACAATAGCATTTAAAGACACATGAACTTCCCCCATCCATCATAAATTACATTTGAAGCTTGGTTAGCAAAGACCAACGACCCTCTGCTTTCATGGAATCTAAGTTGGCCAAGCAGAATTTCAATTTCATGCCAGCATGAGTGCTATCTTTCTGCTTAGTGCCAGGAAGATAGAAAGCAGAATAAGAGGTCCTGAATTTTATTTAAAATGGCCTCAACCTGGTCTGTTAGTGTGAGTCTCCAAATAATCTGTGAGCCTCCAAATAATTGTGCCTGTATTTTTAAACAGTATTATACTATCTAAGTGTCTAACAGGATTAGAAATAGGATGGTCTTGTGATAAACGCTCTTGACTCAAATATAGAAGACTGGGGTTCAGTCCCCACCTCTATATGCATTTTCCTGTGCAACCTTGGGGAACTCATTTAGGCCACATTTCAGGAAAACACTTAAGCACATGCTTAAGTGCCTTCCTGACTCAGGGCCATTAGCTGAATTCTCAGTGTAAAATATGAATAATAATACTTCCTTTCTCCCACTCTATAAGTTTTGTCTGTTTAAATTGTTAGTTCTTTGGGGATAGAGACCGTTTCTTACTTTGTGTTTGTAGAACTCCTAGCAAAATGTGATGCTGATCTCAACTGGAACACGTAGGTGCTATTTTACTATACATAAGAATAGGTCACTACTCTAATTTCTATGATTCAACAAACAGCACAGAAAAAAGTATGCCTCATCTTTCAATAAAAGTGACAAAACAAGATATAATAGCTTTGATTTTTGGAATTTTAATGGGAGACTTTTCCACACATTGACGTGGATAATTTGTATGCAATTGCAAGAAGAAAACTAAAATGAGGCAATTGCACTATTGCAATATTGTAGATGCATTGGCCTCTGAAGCAAAATTAGCTGTTAACTCTCATTGGAAATATATGGGGTTTTGCAATAACTATATTGTGATAGGGTGAGTCCAGCTCCTGTCTTCTCTTTAGTCTACAGACTATTCAGAAACCTTTTGTGGTTAAACACCACCAAGTAGTTTCTTTACACTGCTCTTCCCACTACCTTTACTGACTCATTCACCAAGTCTATTATGGCATCCAGTGCTCCTCTGGCCAAAGATTGGAGACAGAAGAGATCACTCGACATAGGGATCCTTCTTGGTTCTGGCTCTGCTAGCTTCCCTCTCCTCCCACCACTTCCTTCCTGTGCCTTCTTCCACCTTCTGCATTAATGGGCCAATTAGCTATTTTGGAGTCACCAGTCCATGCTAATCCACCAATTAGGCACAGTCAGGTCCACCCTGGGGATGGTGTTTAAGTGATCAGAATGCTGGTTCAGCAGTTGGTTCCCAGCACTCTGTCACATATACATAGAAGCAATCTTCTTCACATTATCCTGATCAAAGGCCTCCCTTTTTTAAACAGGTCTCTAATAATTTTTAGAGCCAAATGATCAAAAATCAGATTCATTTATTTCTAGCATCTAGTTCTAAGTAAATATATAGTACTGGTATGTTCAAAGAATATAGCAACTTAAGACAGCTTCTGTAAAATGGTTAATTTTTAATCAGCAAGATCAAAGCTGCAGTTGACAATTTAGCTCTCAATATCTCAGCACCATCATTATTTTGCTATGATTTTTCCATTCAATTAAATGTGAAAAGAGCTTTTATGATAGTAGTTACTATACAAATCTTGTGTCCTGTAGCTGCACTTTCACCTTAAAAAATGGGGAACATATGACTTGATAATAGATAGTAGTAGTTCTCAGACACATTAAACATGTTGGCCTAGAAATGAAAATGTATAGATTGATGGTTATCTAAACCTATTTTGTCCTCCTAAACCATCTCACTATTCCTATTCTCTACTACTGCTGATGTCACCTCCATCCTACCTGTCACCCAGTCCCACAGAATACAGATTCCTTGCCCTTCTCCTCCCATATCTAAGCTGTGACAATATCTTGCTGCTTCTATCTTCGTAGCATGTCTGCATTCCTATGATTTAAGTACTTGCCCATACTTTAATCAGTTCCCACCTAAACTACTGCATTCTCCATCCTACCGCTCTTCTTGACACCCACCTGACCCTCATTCAGTCTCAAAGGGTACTGTTAAAATACTCTTCTTTGCCTACCATGATGACCAAGTCACCCCGTGTCATAAATATAAAGGGAAGGGTAAACCCCTTTAAAATCCCTCCTGGCCAGAGGAAAAATCCTCTTACCTTAAAGGATTAAGAAGCTAAAGGTAACCTCGCTGGCACCTGACCAAAATGACCAATGAGGAGACAAGATACTTTCAAAAGCTGGGAGGAGGGAGAGAAACAAAGGGTCTGTGTCTGTCTGTATGCTGCTTTTGCCGGAGATAGAACAGGAATGGAGTCTTAGAACTTTTAGTAAGTAATCTAGCTAGGTATGTGTTAGATTATGATTTCTTTAAATGGCTGAGAAAAGAACTGTGCTGAATAGAATGACTATTCCTCTCTGTGTGTCTTTTTTGTAACTTAAGGTTTTGCCTAGAAGGATTCTCTATGTTTTGAATCTAATTACCCTGTAAGGTATCTACCATCCTAATTTTACAGAGGTGATTCCTTTACTTCTATTAAAAGTCTTCTTGTAAGAAAACTGAATGCTTTTTCATTGTTCTCAGATCCAAGGGTTTGGGTCTGTGGTCACCTATGCAAATTGGTGAGGATTTTTACCAAACCTTTCCCAGGAAGTGGGGTGCAAGGGTTGGGAGGATTTGGGGGGAAAGATGTGACCAAACTATGTTTCCCAGTAAACCCAGTTAGAGTTTGGTGGTGGCAGTGGATATTCCAAGGACAAAGGATAAAATTAATGTGTACCTTGGGGAAGTTTTAACCTAAGCTGGTAAAAGTAAGCTTAGGAGGTTTTCATGCAGGTCCCCACATCTGTATCCTAGAGTTCAGAGTGGGGGAGGAACCTTGACACCCCCCTTCTTTGAATCCCTCCAGTGATTATTTGTTCTGTGTATAAGTTTACATTTATTTACATTTTAAGGCCATGAGTCATTTAACTCCTGTCTACAACTCCAACGTTGTCTCTTCTTCCTGTTTCTCTCCTCCCTTCTATCATTCCAACTACCCTCTCCATTTCATTGTGTCTTCCTCCAACTCACCTATTATACGTACTTACTGGTATATCACACCCACTACCATAGTATCTGAGCACCTCACAGGCTACCATGTTTAACCTCACAACATCCCTGTGAGGTAGTGAAGTGCTATTATCACCATTTTCCAGATGGGGAACTGAGGCACAGAGGGTGGAATTTTTGAAGAGGTATTTAGGTGTGTAGCTCTCAAGGTCACCCCAGAAGTCTGTGGAGTAGCAGGACTTTAAGCCAGGTCTCCCAAGTCCTATGCTTGTGCCCTAACCACTGGGCAAACCTCTTTATGGAAAGCCTTAAAAAAAGTCTGCTTGTTAAGCCACGATTGTTGCCTAATTAAAATCTTTTCTAAAATGTATTTCTGTTAAGTGTACATAAAGGGAAGTAATTAAAATTAAATACCCCCCTCCCCCAAAAAATACAAGACCAAAAAGTGCATGTGAGTTAACCAAATCACCTTGTGATTTTACTTACATAAGCTGTTTTTTCCTCACTTTGTTACCCATCTTAGTTTTTGCTCCCTCACTTGTTGTGCCATGTCTAGAGTCTATCTGGTAGATGCTTTGGGGGGCAGGGACATTGTCTATTTGCTTGTTAAGTTTCTTGAAAACATTATGTTCCTGGAAGGCCTAGCAAAAACTAATCACTCTAAGTTAAAGCCAAACAAATTCAAGTTAGAAGTAAGGCACAATTTTATCTATTACACACAGTGCATGTGAGTGCACACACATCATACATATATAAAACCAATGGAACAAACCACCTATGGAAATGCTGGATTCTCCAGCTCTGGAAGTCTTCAAAATCAACACTGGATGCCTTTCGGGAACGTATGTTTTAGTCAAACACAAATTACTGGGTTCAATACAGGAGTAACTGGATGAATCCTATGATCTCTGTGGCCAGTACAGGAGGTCAAACTAGATGATCTAATGGTCTCTTCTAGCCACAGACTGTGAGTCTCGGAGAGATTTTAGGCTGGAGGATGTACTACTGCAATAAACTCCACTTAGCATGGCATAAAATTATTTTAAAGGATGCAAACACATTATGGTAATCTAAAGTACAGAGATAATTGAAAAACATCAGCATTTACCAATCACCACCACGCTGGTATCTGAAATACCATAATTTCCCCCTATTCTTAAAACATGAAATAACTGAGATGTCTGTATGGTATCTACTAAGTGCTCTCTTTTGAATGGTGACTACTGTATATTTATTGAACACACAAACATTCGAAGAAGTAAGATTGTCAGAAATTAATTCTAAAAAGGCTCACAGCGTGTATGAACTTGGATTGCACCACTTAAACACAAGATACTCCACACTGCAAGTAAAGGGCCCTAACTCTGCAACTTCTATCTGGTTGAGTAGCTCTTACACATAAATAGTCCCAATAAAGTCAATGAATTAACTACTAAAAGTCATGAATCAAACTGTACCACAGAATCTCTATGGATAGAAATTCCATGCTTGAACAATAAAACTATTGCAGCAGAAATATACTACTGGCCGCCTGACCAGGATGGTGACAGTGTTTGTGAAATACTCAGGGACAATAAGGCTAGAAAGGCAGAAAAATGGACCAGGTAAACCTGACTATGCCTAACTGGTGGATTAGCATGTGCTGGGGACTACAAAAACAATAATGGTGGATTTCAACCATCCCCATATTGATTAGGTATATGTCACCTTATGAAGGATGTACAAATAAAATTTATAGACAACTGACTGCTTCTTGGAGCAGCTTATCCTGGAACCCATTAAGGGTGAGGCAATTCTTGATTTAGTCTTTACGGGCACACAGGATCTGGTCCAAGAGATGAATATTGCCGAACCTCTTGGTAACAGCAACAATAATGTCACTAAATGTAACATCCCTGCAGGGGGAAAAATGCTAAAGACACCCACCGCAGTAGCATTTAACTTCAAACAGGGGAACCACACAAAAAAGAAACTAGTTGAATGGAAATTAAAAGTCACAAGGGTGAAAGGCCTGCAAACTATTTCAAGATACCAGAATAGAGGCTCAAACTAACTCTTGTTTCTCCTCACATCATTTCTTTTCAAAGATTTCAAAGTCTCGCATGAAAGGAAGCAGTATGTCCTTTCAGAAAACAACAAAATACGGCTCCTAGAAGTGTTAAGTCAGAACAGGCTGCAGCCCAATAAAGAATTAGAAAGCTGGTTGTATTCAAGTCACAGCATTTTCAAAAAAACTTTTGGCTGCCCTACTAACTTCAGATTTAATTTTGTAAACTTTATCTATCTGCAGTCCCACTCTATCCTTTCCAACGGGAAAAGAAACAAACATAAGTCAAACTTGTACTAAATGCCTCTTTTATTATTCTGTACTCTAACATCTGGAAAAAGGTAAACAAAGGTATCCCACAAGGTTATTCAAAACTTCTTTATAGGTCATGGATTGATTTTCAGTTTTTAAAGTATTTTCTGTTGTACAGATACAGTATGCAAAACTGCTTTACTCTGTTGTGTATCAGTATTATCAAAAACAGCCTTTTTCCATTTTCTTATTCAGGAAGGTTTTTTATTGAAACAAATAGATTAAAAAGCTTATTTTGCAGAGTATATTTCCAGTGTCATATACTTCCAAAATCTGACTGAATAATACGAATTAAGAGAAAGTGCAAGTGTTTAATGCAAATTTAAGTTTCCTTTAATAGAATAGTATTCACTTGGCCTTTGGGCCAACTTTCCAAAAGAGTTTTCTCCACGCCGATTATTGTGGGTGAAATTTTTAGTTTGTAAAAGTGCACTCATTATGCCTGTCTCTGAGAAGCTGTATAGTTGGTGAAATCCTGACCCAATTGAAGTCACTGGCAAAACTCCCATTGACGTGAATGGAGCCAGGATTTTACCAATTAATGTCTTATAAGCCACTATAATATTAAAACTAATTTAAACAATGCTAAAACTCTACCAAAAATCTCAATAAACAAATGCCCAAAGCCTCCTATTTCCTAGAGGCCTGGAAAAACAGATGGGCTTTGCACTATGCCCTGAAAACCATTCAAATCCGTGGCAGAACTCCCAGTTAATTCCTCTACCACTGGGGAAAAGTAGCAATATTTCATGCAACAACAATATTTTCAGCATGAGTGCTTGAATGGCTGATTTTAAAGGCAAAGAATAAAATAGTTTCAGAGGTTGTTCAAGAAGTATGCCCATTGTTTTTTTCAGTTCTCCATATAATTAGCTTGTAGTTTGGCGTTACAGCCAACTTGACTTCCAAGCATTCAAAGTGGTGTTAAATTAGAAAGCAATTCTTTGAGAAAATAGAAAGCATGATAGCCTGAATATCCTCATTTTTAAAAGTTACTTTGATCAGATACAGATTTAAGTATTGAGATCTCCTAGCTACTGAAATTTTAGACTCCCTGCTACTTGAAGAAATCTTGGAGGATCAGTCACTGTATTTCCTATTGCATTTATCACAGTGATTGTCCATTCAAGAAGTCTTCTCTCATACACTTTTTTTAAGTGCTAAAGGGAAACACTTACAGTGTGCCAGCAATAAAGCACAGCAACATAAAATTAGCTGTAGGCCCAGAAATCAATTCATATGACCAAATCCTACCCTGTATTACAGGGGTCGGCAACCTTTCAGAAGTGGTTCTTCATTTATTCACTCCAATTTAAGGTTTCGCGTGCCAGTAATACATTTTAAGGTTTTTAGGTCTCTTTCTATAAAAGTCTAGAATATATAACTAAATTATTGTTGTATGTAAAGTAAATAAGGTTTTTAAAATGTTTAAGAAGCTTCATTTAAAATTAAATTAAAATGCAGAGCCCCCTGGACTGGTGGCCAGGACCCGGGCAGTGTGAGTGCCACTGAAAATCAGCTCGTGTGCCGCCTTTGGAACGAGTGCCATAGGTTGCCTACTCCTGCTGTATTACATGGGTGCCCTGGAGAACGGCAAAGTTCCATGGAGGCATTTCCCTTTAGTACACCCACATAAAAGAGTGACAAGGCAAATTTCCTGTGAATTCTGCATTGCTCAGGAAATCAGTACGAAAGAAGTTCATCTTCTGTGCCTGCATAGGTAATGATGCTGCTGCTGCTGCAGCCAGAAAACCTGGCTACCCCACTCGCAGAATCTGTTTTTCCATGTACAGCACAATTTTCAGGGGCACACATAGTCTTACTGGGAGACAACCTGCTGTACCAGAAGTAGCTCCTGGATCACATGAGTGGTCAGCACCCCTCGACTCCAACCCTGCACCCCCAAGCATGGCACTATGCTAAGCAGATAATTTTACCCACAACTGCTGGGCCTGCTTTCCCCAGAGCTCAGGAACGGCTCCCTGCTAAAATCCTCTGGGGTATAAGCAACTCTTAAAGGGGTAGAAAGGTATCTTCAACAAGGTACAGTAACTATAACCCTCAGTGAAGTTATTTTTCCACCTTCAGAGAAGTTAGAGTCTGAATTTTAGCTGAAGTTTTGAGTCAGCCCTTATAGCCGAGCAGTAGACACCACCAGTTTAGTCAATTTAATGTGACAGCTCTCCCCTCTCCACACACACATGAAAGCTTACTATGTCTGCTTCAAGTAGAAGTATGATGTGAAATAACTGCCATAGAAACAGCAAGTTAAACAAGTTAAAATGACCACTTTGAAATATTTGGATTCATGTTTTCATTTAATGACTATGCATTATTTCATGATAAAATTGGATTTCTTTGCAACCTCAAAAAGCATAACAATAATCTAAAGGACAAGACAAATAGATAAATTTGTACAGGCATCATGGAAATGCAACAGCACTGTGACAATTCTAGTCAACATCATCTTTGTTCATCGTTTTGATTTCTGTGGAGTGCATGGGATGCACACCATTTCTGTGCAGGGAAGATTGTTCTGACAATAGATACAGTTGATTGTGCAGCAACCCCTACTGGTACAGGCACAAATAAGGTCTTGTAGAAGCTCAGTTGCTGTTCGGCCCTTGAAGAATAGCAGGTTATTATCCATATTTTTCAAATCACATTGCAAGGGTAATCCAATATCTGGTTTACCTATGGGCAAAGCTATCCAAATCTTTGTTTGCCAAGATGTTTTTCTGACCTGCTCTTCAAAGCGGTCCTCACATACTGGGACTTTGGCCAGTGATTTGTCCTTTTTGACAGACAGATTGAGGTGCAAATAATTCAAATTTCCTTTTCTTTTATGCTCTGGTCATACTGCACTGCTACCAACTTTGCTGCAGAAATTGCAGCTTGTCTGTCACTCTCTCCCAATTTGACAAGATCTCTGAAGTGGTAAGTTCCCTTTGTTTTGACAACATTAAAAAGATTTCTCCTGCCCCTCCTCAGTACCAAATAGGGATGACAGTCACATCTTGCTAATGCATGTACAGCACAAAGTATGTCGCTGAAGTCAGGATTGAGAGTATCACGGATTACATGCACAGGTATGAAGCAAAACATCAATCGTGCAGGTAATGGGGCTTGTTACAATGCGCTTGTTATCTATGTTCCATTTTTGGAAAGTATGGACCAACAGGTGACCTAGTTAGTATGGTTCCTTTGCCAATATGGCCTTTGGGTCTCTGACACATACAGCATACAGAAGCATCCTTGCAACCACTTCCTCTTCAGTACTGTACAGTCTTGGGCTTCAGCACCTCTGTTAGTGATGAACTTTGTTACTTCACCACTGGAAAAGCCTCCAGCAAGAAGGAGTGTGTGTGTGTTGGGTGTGATCCTACACACAGGTGCATTTTGAACCCTATATTCACAGATTGCAGAGTAGCAGCCGTGTTAGTCTGTATTCACAAGAAGAAAAGGAGTACTTGTGTCACCTTAGAGACTAACAAATTTATTTGAGCATAAGCTTTCGTGACCATGGATCAGCAGCTGATTTCTGTTACTCAGTAAGTGAAATGAACTCTCCCAGATGAACTTGGTACCAATGTAATTTGCCTGGGTGGCTTCACACTCTTTGCTGTCTTACTGTATGTACTGGGAAATGTTGGGGAGATGCAGGGTTGCTAGATCTTGTTGATTCTAATGTGTATGCAGCTTGTACTGCAGATCAAATGCTTGCTGGTAAGCAATTCAGCTGTGCTCTGCATGGCTTGACTCTAGCACATGAAGCCCTGAGTGCTGTGAAACTTTATTCATTTGTTAAATGGTACAAGCAGGGAGGAGATATTCATGTAGTTCCAGCATTTGACTAGCGAATGTTGACTGACACTCAAAAGGTGTTTGAGTCTGAAGACAATGAGTCCTTAGAACATGTCATTAAAAAGCTGTAACTCAGCATTTGCTACTACTACTGGAGGAATTTCAGACATGGGGGGTAGGCAGAGTCTCCTACATTCAAGTTCTGGGTTCACTTTTTCCAGGTTATGCAGGTACTACTTCTTAATGTTCCTGCAGAGTGACAGGATAATTGGAAACTTCACTCGCACACACAGCATGCCATGCTTCCATACTTTGCCATTGGATGCATCCGATGAAGTGAGCTGTAACTCACGAAAGCTTATGCTCAAATAAATTTGTTAGTCTCTAAGGTGCCACAAGTACTCCTTTTCTTATATTCACAGAGGAATTTTACAATCAGCTGGTTGTTGGATCCCATCTCTAGAAACTTTTTCCATGGAGGCAACGGGCATCCACCAATCACCTGGTATTTCTTGCATCCAACCTCGGATCCTGTTCAGCACTATCTTTCTGCAGTTTTCACAAAGTTACTGTTGTCATATCTGTCAAAGACGTCAATTAAAGAATTAGCTTTGTCAAATTCTTTTTAAGACCTGCCTCAAAAACTCAGTATCCAATTAATCAAGTGTGTGGAATTTGTCTCCAGCCATCATTTGTATGGCAGCCATGGCATCTCTGATGTACACTGATTTCTTTGTTGCATCGTTTTGGCTCATGGATTCTTTCAGCTTCCAGCTGATGCCCTAAATCAGCTTTGTCTGTTCTTCTCATTGTTCCAGGAGCACAGAAAAAGGATCATACTCACCCAATAGAACCTGTGCCTAAGAAGAGTTGCTATTGAAACTATCTCTGCATCTTGCTAAGGAGGGGGCTCTGCAGAAAACAATTTCTGGACTGAGAGCGGCAGCATTCCTCCCTTGCCAGACTTAAATTTGGTCTTTTTCGGCTATGTCAGCAAGCATTTTGATGCTAAATTTCTTGATTGAGCTGAAGAAGCTACATGTCCCATAAGAATCAAGTACACCTCTCACAAACCTTTCAATTTGTTCTTCATTAACATCTGCTATTTTCAGTGGAGACTCTTGTACACTGGATATTACATGCAGTCCAGTAGATATGTTGATAAGCACCTCTAGATGTGATTCAGGGTCAAATGGGTTGATGACCATGGTTGTCAAGAGCTGTAATATGCTCTACATCCCTCTTCAGTGCAGAGGCAAAGACTTGTTTGTGGACCTTACCATCACTTATTAAGCCACTTCTCTCATAGGTTTTGCATATTCACTCTGGAGAGGTATTCTGAGGGGTCATCTGACAAGGGCTGGCTTCTTTGTAAGCTCTACAATCCCATTGCTGCCTTTTGAGTCTTTGATGATATTTCTATTCCTATGTCACTCCAAATTCCATTGAAAGAACCAGGAAACACAGCTCAGCAAATTCCTCAGATTCAAAGGCACTGTGTACTTGCTCAGGGAGAATTAACATATCAAGAATGTTGATTGGTATCCACCTGAAATAGCTGGGCCTGTTTGTGGCAAAGTATGGAAGCATGGCATGCTGTGTGTGCGAGTGAAGTTTCCAATTATCCTGTCACTCTGCAGGAACATTAAGAAGTAGTACCTGCATAACCTGGAAAAAGTGAACCCAGAACTTGAATGTAGGAGACTCTGCCTACCCCCCATGTCTGAAATTCCTCCAGTAGTAGTAGCAAATGCTGAGTTACAGCTTTTTAATGACATGTTCTAAGGACTCATTGTCTTCAGACTCAAACACCTTTTGAGTGTCAGTCAACATTCGCCAGTCAAATGCTGGAACTACATGAATATCTCCTCCCTGCTTGTACCATTTAACAAATGAATAAAGTTTCACAGCACTCAGGGCTTCATGTGCTAGAGTCAAGCCATGCAGAGCACAGCTGAATTGCTTACCAGCAAGCATTTGATCTGCAGTACAAGCTGCATACACATTAGAATCAACAAGATCTAGCAACCCTGCATCTCCCCAACATTTCCCAGTACATACAGTAAGACAGCAAAGAGTGTGAAGCCACCCAGGCAAATTACATTGGTACCAAGTTCATCTGGGAGAGTTCATTTCACTTGCTGAGTAACGGAATACAGCTGCTGATCCATGGTCTGAACAGCATGCTCCTGTCCTAGAGTTGCTGACATTTCCTTACATTTCAACATAGTTGAGACTGTGGCAACGTCACCTTGTTCATTTCAATAGGTGCCATAAGCAAATACTGTGTAGGTGCTGTTCTTTGTTGCAAGCTTGTGGTTGAACACAGTTCCAAATGGAATCACCCAACCATGAACAATATCAGCATAATTTGGTATTGGTAGGATATCATGAGGTAGTAATCTTAAACAGCACCAGCAAAGATCTCAGAGAACATATATTTGTAGGTGACAAAAGTTTATTTTCTTAAGTATTTGATCGTGGCAAGTCAATTCTTGACATGTTCTAGGTTTTTCTAATTCTGCACATTACATAAGAGACTCATTGCCCAGGAAAGTAAGTGACTTCTTTCCCACATTTCAGTGATATTTCTTGTTATCCTGGAATATCTGCAGACTATGCTTGCCATACCACTTGAGCCATTGAATGAAAGGTATTTTTTCAAACAGTGATCTTTATGTTGATGTCTATATTATCTCCTTCATGGATGAGATTTCCACCAACATGCAAAGTATCTCATCTCCTCATTGAAGTTCTGTCTTACACTGGTTGCTCACTCAAAATGTTTCTATTTTATGAAGCATGTGTTTTTCCTCAAGCAAACAATGCAACAGGACCAGTCGCTGGAGGATATGTTTGCTCTCTTGGCTATAGAAGCAACTGAACATGAAGCTCTCTAATCAGATTCAGAATATGTTTTCTTTCCTGAGTTCAATACAACTCTGAAATGTGCCAAATTCAACATGCATGTGCATTTCTGAAAACAACCCTTGTGATTGGTGGCACATCATCTAACTAGAAAAACTCACCCAGTAGCCACCAATACAATTAATTTCTCCTGGCTTCTGCTGCTAGTATCACCGAATTCTGTCCACGGCTGGTGGCTTTTATGGTTTTGCATTTTTTTGATCTTCTTGACAAACATGTTTTTCACAGTTTGTGGAGTCTTTCTTTGATGTAAGCTTTAAGGGGCTTGTGTCCTCTATGACTTAATATACTATAACTTCCTTGTAGAGGTAATATTCCTAGAGTATGTTGTTAGCATTACCACCATTTTTCATTTTGCACAAGTATGCAGATCTATATGTTAGTATCAAAATTGCCATTCTTGTTTAGTGAGCACTTTGATTGAAGCCCAATATGAAGCTATATTTTCATCTCTGACACTAATCCTGACCTGTGCAGGTCACTGAATTAAAAAGCTAGTTTCTAGACTATTACAAAGGCTAGTACTGCACGCAGAGACAATTACAAAATTAAAACCAACCTTGGAGACTAGATGCTACATTGTATGTTGCAAAGTTTACAAATAAAGAACCATTACTTTAGGAGTTCATGTACATTTTTTCTATCCACTATGTAGTACAAACTACAGGCATGTAATCTACTGCTACTGGTACACAACCAGGCCTGCCGACAGCAATTCCGGGCCCCAAGGCAAAACAGTCAATGGGCCCCCTCGAAAGGGATGGCTGAGGTTTGATTCATACAGGGCGGGCTGGCCCAGCAAAGCATCGCCACCCAGGCACAGAGCTGGACCATGTGCGTCGGCTGGTGCATGAACTGCACTGGCTGGTGCCCAGCGAGCTGCTGCCAGCTGTGCTGCTCTTCCAGCATGACCAGCCTAGGCGCCGACTCCATGGGTGCTCTCGGGCTGGAGCATCCACGGAAAAAAAAATGGCGGGTGCTGAGCACCCACTGGCAGCCCCCCATCAGAACCTCTGCCTCTCCCAGCACCTCCTGCCTGAGAGTGGGCCCCGCCGATCAGCACCTTCCCCTCCCTCACAGCGCCTACCACCTTAAGGTGTTGAAATTAACACACTGTAAAAACTGTACTCAGTCTGGTCATGTTGCAGTGTTTCTGGAACTGTGCAAAAAGACATGACTCATTTTGAGTACTATTGTTTCATCTCACCTACAGGCTTACAGAACCATGTGAGAGTTCCACATCATCATTCGTCTAACCATACTTAAAATAAGCTTTTCAATAATATATGATGTGGGTATGTGTAATGTGGATTCATGACACTCCAAAAAACATGGTCCTTTTTGGAAAACTGTTACATGCCTATTTTCCCTGATCTGGTTGGCCCAATAAATTAATATACCATGGGCAGCCTTGTAATTAAATGAAATAAATTACATAAATTACACAAAATACATACAAATTTGGACATCTCTCATTCCTTTCATTGAAGGCTCTCAAAGCCCTTATAAATACATTCACTAAATTCTTATCAAACCTATTAGTTAAGGTTGTAAATATAATTATTTGTATTTAATAGCTGGGGAACCTGAAGAACAGATCCACTAAATACCTTGTTTAAGTGACACTATGAGTAAATTGCATAGTTGTAAATAGAACTCCGGAGTCCAGATTAACTATTCTCTCTATCCTTTTGCAAAAGACCAAACAATACTTTGGAGGAACTCTATAAATAACTTGTAAATCGATGCCATTAAAGAAAATACTATCCCAGTGAACTTTTTAATAAATAACAGGACAACAAAATATAAGCTTGGCTTGAAAGAAAGTTTATAGTATCTCCTTTTCAGGTCCTGAACTCTTTATCCGATATGTTGATGTTGCCACTGATTCATTAATTCTGTGGAACTGCACGTTGTTTTGCACTCATTTTACTAATTCTGAACTAGAGTAGGTTACGAGGGCAAAAAACTCTTTTTAAAAAATATGTCTACTAAAAAAAAAAAAAAAGCCTATGAGATAAGGCTGTGCACAACTGCATTTGATGTATTACATCTCAGTGGTATCTGACAACCCTTACTCCCTGGTGATGCAATTCTTTTCTAATAATTTAGTCTCAGTCTATTAAAAGACAGTTACAGATAATGCACCCAGGCAAGTGGTGAAGGATGTCCAGAACAGTATTTGTAGAAATGTTATCAAAACACAATTCTCAAAAAAAGTAGTGTGTTATTGATCTTTTAATCATTTCAGACAGATGGTTATATAGATTTTTTAGAGGATTGAACATAACTGGAAGATGGAAATAGATTTCCTCTTTGCTACTTCATATGTCATAATAGATTATTGTATTTGTTCACAGCCAGGAAGAGACCATAGCCAGCCATTCAGAGGTTATTTTTGCTTATTGTAACTGAAGACCTAATGTGTTATTGATTTTTTTTTTTTACAGTTTTGGATCTATTATTACAGTTGATGGTACCTGGTGTCATTTTATAGTGCTCTTGACTCAACATTACTTCAGCATTGTCTACAAGTTAATGCAAAACCAAGGATGCTATTTATAGTTTATAGAATTGTGTTCTGTGTGGTTATAATATATCAGGCTCTACATTATATTAGTGTATTATAAAGCCATAGTGTAGAATATGGTTTCATAAGTTCTTTTCAAATTAAGGCCCTGATTCAGGAAGACATCTTGAGATAAGAAGGTTGCTTCATCATGTGTATAACTTCAAACATGTGGGGCTGGACTAGAAGTTCAAAGGGTCCATGCAATTCCTGTTCTTTTACTTTTTAATTTAGAGTGTTGACTATAGTAGCTAAAATATGCTAATGTGGTTAAAAAAACCTTAACATTTCCCTAGAAGATTTATTGTATTTTTAAGAAATTATACAAGTTTTGTTGCTCGGTGTAGTTAAAGATTTTCTTTTCGAAAACATTTCTCAATTATTCCTAAAACAATTAAAAGTGTGTGATTTAAAAAGAAAAACTAAATTCACTCCATTTAATAAAAGAAAACACAAGTGTTCTACATTTGTGGCAGCAGTAACAATGGCAAATATGACATTTATATGTGCATCACTGTAGTAGTGCCACTAGTGATATTTAATACTCTGCTAGGCACTCCAGACATTCATGGAATGCCCACCAAAAAATATCAATGGAAGTTATGCATTCACAGTAATATTGTTCTAACACTCCCTTCCTGCATTCTGTTTGCACTGGTTACAGTGAACTGGCTGCATGCATTCACTAAGGCTATATAGAAGTCAGATTAAATCTTAGCTGAGAAGAGAATTGCTTTAGAAATATTCATGTTTATTGTTACAATGCTCTTGCAACTGCTAAGTGTGTGCAATCATGTCTCCCTCTAGTGGCTGGCCCATACAGAAGATAAGAACCTGCTACTTAGAAGACAACAGTAGAGCTGGGTTAAAATGTGAATTTGAAAAACATTTTTGTTCCATTCATTTCCAAAACTCATTTTTTCCAAAGCTTTCTGCAAAAATTACATTTTGCTTCAATAGTAGTAATTATTTTATTTTTTAAAATTATAATTTCAAAATTGAATTTCATAACTGCACATTTTTTATTTTGGAAACACCTCACCATATCAACAGGGGAACCAATCAAAATTGGGAATGGAAAACCCACAAGCTTCAAATTGGCAAATCAAACACTGAAAATCAAAAGAAAAGGGATCCATCTGGTCTACTGCCTGCCTGCCAATCTGCCTAGCCCACTGCCTAGCTCTGTGCCCCTACGTCCATAATTCCACCTGGCCCCACCTCTCTGTTCCTCAGAGACCATACAAAACACAACACAAGCTACAAACAAATGACAAAGCAGGTCAAAGAATAATTAACAGGCTTTTTTTACCGGCATGTTCCCATTAAAAAAAAAAGTTGGAACACAAAACGGTTTTGTGAAAGTTCAATTTTGAAAAAGAGTCCATTTTCCATGGAAAGTTTTTGTTCCAAAATCTTGACAATCTATAAATAATAGGGTTACTCCTATAGCTTCAGTGATAGGGTCTTTGCTTCTGGTGCTGATCAGCCTGGATTTTTATCCTCACTTACTGCTAGGGTGTCTCATTGACCTCAATGAGACAAGGATTTCACCCATCAGATTTTTTTTATAAATAAGCCATTTTAGATACTGGTGTCATAAAATGCAGAGCTCTCCAAAGTTTTTAGAGCTGGAGGTTGTCTCAAGTAATCAGTATCACAGGGGAAAAGTAGAGTGCACAAGTCACGGACATTACATTAACAATAATAGACTCAGTAAGCCAAACACTTCCCAAGATGTGCAGCAATTTTGTTGATTTGAGGCATATTACTGTGTGGTTATAACAAAATAAATGATAGTGGAGTTTGGCCTAAAATCTTAGCACCTGAGCATGATCAATGAGAGGGAGTGCTGACTATACAGCTGGTCAAAAAAATGCAAATTTTCTTTTGAGGTAAAAAGAGAAAATGTTTCAATATTTAACAAAAATTCAATGAAAAAAAGCAGCCCCATAATTTCAGTTTTTGTAAAGCATCTTTGATTTAAAAAAATCATTTTTCAAAAATCATTCTCAATATTAAAACTTTGGTTTTAAAGAACCCATATGCTTTTCTTTTTTTTTTTTTTTTTTACCATACCCAAATCATTTTCACTGACATTTTTTTTGGTATGTGGTTTTCAAGTCAAAACTGGACAGTTTTGAGGAAAATTGTGTAAAAGCTTTTTTCACTGAAGAAAAATTGACAAAAAAGAATCAACCAGGTTTTACTCAATACCTCAAGATCAGGCTGTTAGTCCAATTTTATTTAAAAGCAGCAGTTAATATCCTCCTTTAACCTCAGAACTTTGAAATATAAGAAGCTAAAGAAATAAAAAGTGGATTGATGTTCCCCCATAACAATAAAAGAAAATCATTAACTGGGGAAGAGGATGAAGGGGTGAGAAATCAGCATCTGATTAATACAGCAGAAGATACTGAGTAATACAAATTAATCTCATCTGCAACAAAGTTTTCCCACTACAACTATAATTTCAGAAGATTTTTAATTTCATAAGGAAATTAGCACAGATTAGAAATTCGTGTGTCACTGATTATTATAAAAGGAACTCTAAATGATATAGTATTTCTTCTGTGTCTCTCAATGGCTGAGCCAATTTAAGTCATTAAGAGGGTGCACGACTCATCAGTACACACTTTCATTTAGTCTTTCATACACAAAGGGGTACTTAAGTATGAATTCAAGATCCTAGATTTAGGCCTTCTTTTTAAAATCAGTTTTTAGTGTCCTGTCTTTTAATCCATAACTCACTCTATTTCCCCTAAATATTATTTGAGTTCCATGCATTAGGATATGAAGCAACAGCATGAGTTAAAGATGGAAACAAGCTAGTTAAAGGACAGAATTTTAGATTTAGTTTTGAACTTCATTCTGTGGCTGTCACAATGTTAATATACTATTAATTTTTTCTGTTAATATGAAAGAAAATGAATATCCAGTTTCTCAAAGAAAAAAATATTGTCAACTATTGTAATTTGCAGAGAAACTAAGTTAGGTTTATTAACTTTTCAAAGGACTCATATGCATTCTTTGATGAAAACTAATAAAATGAAAAACTGAAAGGGGATAATTTAAATGGGGAAATAACCCGCTCTCTAGAAAAGCTGGAAATGAAATGAGAATTATTGTATAAACAACATCAAAATATTGCATGATGATTGATAAAGATGACATTTACAAGGTTTGGAAAGGCGAAGTGGTGAAGTTTACAGGAAATTAATCTAATATTGTAGACATATCATTTTTCACACAATCTGAATCATATTTCAACTGTCTTCACCTGACAAGGTCAAAATTTACCCGTGTACACTAAATGACTATAAACTGAAAAGTTTATCACATCTTAAATCAGTTTGAGTAATTTCAGACATAAAAATCTATTTCTATGGCAACCAGAGGATCTATCCCCACTATAATAAAAAACACTCTCCAAAACTTTCACTTAAGCTATAATGGAGAGAGAAAAGCTACTTAACAAGTCTGCTAATAAGTAATTTGAATTATCAGCAAGCAATTTTGCATTCAGTTTTCTGGGAGTGATAACAGAAAATACAGCCAGCTGTTTCTTTCAGCATATCAGTTTCATTACAGACTCAAGTGTTACTCTGATTAAGGCTAACATGATGTGATCAATTTCATAATTTGCAGCTGCTCTTGTAGTTTGTAGATTTCAAAAAAGTGTATATGCTGTGAATTTAGCTGCAGCTAGGGTTTAAGACATGCATGTCTCATTAGGGATTGTTTTAAAAGCACAGGGCAAACATTCACAAACTCAAGATGAATTTTGCTTTATATCCCAATAGGTCCTGATTCTAAGACCACCATATTAGACCTCATTTTGACAGATAAACAGGAACTGATCACAAAACTAAAAGTTAATGGTAGCTTAGGTACAAGTCATCATGACTTGATCACATGTATAAATGTACAAACAGAATGAAATCCAGACCAGTAATAAATATGCCTGGTGCTTTAATAGGGCCAGTTTCACAAAGGTGAAAACAATTATTAGCCAAATCAGCTGGAGGAAGAATTTAATCAGAAAAATGTCAATGACAATTGAGAATCATTCAAGTACACTTTACTAGATGCCCAAAAAAGGCACAATCGAGGAAGAAGGCTGTACTGGTTAAAAACTGATCTAGCTTAGAGGAAAAGTGAAGATAACTTTAAAACACACACACACACACACGACAAAAGGCGTAAATTTGTAACAGTGGGAGTAATTAAAACCATTGGAACAATTTACCAAGGGTCTTTATGGATTCTCCATCATTGATGTTTTTTATTTAAAAAAATCAAGATTGGATGCTTTTCTAAAAGATCTACTCTAGGAATTATTTTGGGGATGTTCTTTGGCCTGTGCTATACAGGAGGTCAAATTAAGTGATCACAATGGTCCTTTCTGGCCTTGGAATTTGTACATCACTGAATGGGCTTTGGATCCATCCACTAAGCCTTGATTCAGCAAGCTACCAAAAACACGTGTTACTAAGCACTGGAACTACTTAGTGGAGTAGTCACATGCTTAATGGAACTAGGCCAGTATGTTCAGCTCCTTGCAAGAGTGAATACTTCAAGCAAAATGGTTGTTTATTATGAACAGCATTCAACCTATTGTGATTCTCAGGTAACTGTAGCATATATATGACTTTGATTCATAAGCTACAAAAAAGAATCAATACAAGATCAACCACTGTGGCCCCAATTCAGCAAAGCACTTATGATGTGCTTCAGAATTTTCTCAATGATTTGTAGATTTAAATAGCTTTCTTCATTGCAAAAAGGGACCCTGGTGGCTTCTGTCAGCACAGCTGACTGGGCCACTAAAAGTCCAGCTGGCCACAGCACTAGCGGAGCAGGTAGGTTCCGTGCCCAGCTCTGCATGACTCCCGGGAGGTGGATGGCATGTCTCTTCGGCTCCTAGGCAGAGGGATGGCCGTGGGTGCTCTGCATGCTGCCCCTGCCCACAGGCACTGCCCCAAGTGCCGGCTCCGCAGATCCCATTGGCCAGGAACTGCAGCCCATGGGAACTGTAGGGACATCGCCTGCAAGTGGGGGCAAAGCATGGTGCCCCCTTGACGCCCCTCTGTCTAGGAGCTGGAAGGACATCCCACCGCTTCCTGGGAGCCACCCAAGGTCAGCGCTGCTTGGAGCCCACACCCCACACCCATTCCTGTATCCCAACCACCTGCCCCAGCCCTGAGCCCCCTCCTTCACTTTGAACCCTTTGGCCCCAGCACGGAGCCTCCTCCTGCACCCCAAACCTCTCATCCCCGCCCACCCGAGCCTGCACCCCCAGCTGGACTCCTGACCCCCACACCCTAACCCCGTGCCCCATCCCAGAGCCCCCTCCCACATCCTGAACCCCTAATTTCTGGCCCCAACCCAGAGCCCACACTCCCAGCCCATACTCCCTCCTACACCTCAACTCCTACCCCAGCCAGAGTCCCCTCCCAAACTCCAAACCCCTTGGTCCCACCCCCTGAGCCCAGACTCCCTTCCTGCACCCCAAATCCCTCATCCCAGCTCCATCCCAGAGCCTGCACCCCCAGCCTGGAGCCCTCACCCCCTCCCACACCCCAACCACTCCTGCCATAGCCCAGAGCCCCCTCCCACATTCCAAACCCCTCAGGCCCAGTCCTCTCCCCCAGCACGGTGAAAATGAGCAAGGGAGGGGGGATGGAGTGAGCAGGGGCGGGGCAAGGATGTTTGGTTTCTACAATTAGAAAGTTGGCAACCCTACAAACCATATGAAAAAAACCTTCAGAATTTAAGAGAAAATTGTAGCTATATCATTTTTTGGGGGGTAGTTATACCACAGTGTTCAACAGAAATTTGTATCCATGCTATATAATTCTGTAGGATTGTTCTAAAGTCCATAGGGAAAATAGATCATTCCCTATTTATTTCTATAGGTTTTTATAGAGTAATTCTTATGGTACCCTATTAAATAAGCATAAAAGCCAATGTTTCATCCTTATTAAATGCTATAGGACTTCTCCATTATGTAGGCAGGTAGGTTGAGTTATAACATAGATAGATGCCTCTTGCAATTTTGAATGTACTTAATAGATTTAAGGCCAGAAGGACCATAATAATAATTTCATCTAACTTCCTGTATAACAGAGACCATACAATTTTACTCAGAAATTCCTGTGTTGAGCCAATCACCGGTGAACTAGTTTGACCACATGCATTGCCAACTGAGTATACTGCATCAGTTGAACAAATACCTTCAAATACCCAAACTCCATGTCCATACAAGACAGTGGATTATGACATTTGTAATCTCTCAATAATCAAGTGATAGCATTATTATTGAGCCTAGTACCTCAACATTATAGGACAAAAGTGTATTACTTTATTTTATTGTACTAAATTTAGAACCAGGCCTAGGTCACTGTAATCTGTCCTGTGTGGGACATATTATGTAGTTTTGACACCAATCCTAAATTTCGCAAGATGGTTGTGGCACAGAATGACAATTTATCTGTGTCACTGTGATAGATATATGTCACAATTCAGGGAAACGGCACCTGTTTTCCTATTCTGTGATCCAGCAAGAGCAACCACTTTTAGGCTCCCAACTCCTCAGCCATCACCTCTCTTGGGCAGAGACTCACCCCTCTCTCCTTCAAGACCAGATTTTTCCAGGCTGCATACAGCTCCCTGCCTACACTGTGAATTCCCCAGCAGGTCAGACTACCTAAGCAGTACAGATACACTTTCTCCCCAGAGGCTAAAAACAGCATAAGTGCCCACAGTTAAAATTTACCATACAGCCTTTTCTAAGTGAGCACATTTATTCTTAAGGTTAGAGCATTACAGAGAAGACACACTAAAACAATATAAGAACCTACACCCATGCTAATAAGCTTACTAGAGGTCAACCCAACTACAGCAGTTGTTCTGGTAGAATTCAGTCCTTCAGGGAGGGCAGTTTGAAAGCCTGACCGAGTGCCTGATTGGGTGGTAGCCTGCAGGGGGCGGGTATTAAGGGTGTCTGTTTGTTTGTTCCAGGGAAGCCTGGCTGTTTAAAAATAGCCAGAGCTCCGCGAACCAGCTGAGCGGCGGGGAACCAGCTGAGCAGCACACAGCAGGAGTTCGCCTGGGGTGAGCCCAGTGAGGCTTACATCTTGCCAGCTTCTCTGAGGAAGCTCATAGTAGGAAGGTGATATGGAGGGGGCGTGTTTAGCTACTGTGACCTGCACTGGATGTGCCATGTTTGTCTTTCTTCCACAGGTCAGAAGCGACTTTGTCTGTACAAAGTGCAAGCTGGTATCCATATTGGAAGAGAAGACTGAAGGTCTGGAGCAACAGATATCGACCCTGAGTTGCATACGAGAATCTGAGGATTTCCTGGACAAAAGTCAGGATATGCTTCTACGGGCACAAAGCTCTAAAGATTTAGAGCAGGTTGCACAGCGGAGCCAAGAGGTCAGTGAAGAAGCTTGGCAACATGTGACCTCCAGAAGAAGAAGGGGGAATGTCCGGGTACCAGCAACACAGACACAGGTAAGTAACCGTTTTCATGCTCTCTCCACAGGTACCATTGCGGAGAGTGGACCAGATGATACATGGGGGGAGAAAGCAGAAGGAGACTCCGCTGGTTGGAAGGCATGAGATGCGCTGTCCTGGGGTTGGGGGTTCCACGACCACCACTCCCAAGAGAAGGAGGCGGGTGGTGGTGGTCGGGGACACTCTCCTCAGGGGCACTGAGTCATCTATCTGCCGCCCTGACCGGGAAAACAGAGAAGTCTGCTGCTTGGCAGGGGCTAAGATTCGCGAAGTGACGGAGAGACTGCCAAGACTTATCAAGCCCTCGGATCGCTACCCCTTCCTGCTTCTCCACGTGGGCACAAATGATACTGCCAAGAATGACCTTGAGTGGATCACTGTGGACTACGTGGCTCTGGGAAGAAGGATAAAGGAGTTTGAGGCGCAAGTGGTGTTCTCATCCATCCTCCCTGTGGAAGGAAAAGGCCGGGGTAGGGACCGTCGAATCGTGGAAGTCAACGAATGGCTACGCAGGTGATGTCGGAGAGAAGGCTTTGGATTCTTTGACCATGGGATGGTGTTCCATGAAGGAGGAGTGCTAGGCAGAGACAGGCTCCACCTAACGAAGAGAGGGAAGAGCATCTTTGCGAGCAGGCTGGCTAACCTAGTGAGGAGGGCTTTAAACTAGGTTCAGCAGGGGAAGGAGACCAAAGCCCTGAGGTAAGTGGGCAAGCGGGATACCAGGAGGAAACACAGGCAGGAACGTCTGTGAGGGGAGGGCTCCTACCTCATACTGAGAATGAGGGGCGATCAGCAGTGTTAGAGAGCTTATTCCTTCACTCTCCCACTTCCCTGGTCCTTCTCGCATGAACAGAGAGCAACAATACCCGAAGTCCGAAGGTGCAAACAATTCGATGTTTATTGGGGTGAACTTCCAGCAAGCTTAAATACAAGTTCCTTTTTCCTTATTTTCGAATCCCCACTTACTTCCTGTTTGCCCCTAATTTATATAGTAATATTCTTAGCTATACCTTAACCAATCATTCTACTGAAATTTAACTAACCAATCCTAACATATTGTAACATGATTAGCTAACCAATTATATCCCACCACCTTAATTAGATTATACCCCGCAAAATTAATTATACAGCAGACAGAAACAATCACAGAACCACACAGAGATTATACAGACAAACAATAGCAAAATGGGAACTCTAATGACAAAACAATACAGAAGTGAGGATTTCACATCCCAGCTATTGATAAGTGAGTTCTTGCCAGACAGGATGCTATCAAACTAAGTTTCCTTTTACATTTTCTAGGCACTTCCCTTTCTCTGGAGGTGATAGGAATTATCAGGACAGGATTGTATTCAGGACAGCCCAATAGCACCTTCTTTCAATGTGACTAGTTTGGAATGTGAGGATGTGACTGTTCGCTTCCTGGCTTATGGCTGCCTCTGCTGCTTAGCCAAAGGCCTTAGCCTAAGAACAGGGCCTCAAACTGTCACAGTAAGAAAAGGCCCTTACACCAGCAGACAGTGATTTTGATTCTTTCTTTTATACCTCTAGAACTAGCCAAGTGATAAGAATACACCTAAATTCTTAAAGTACAGGCCTTTACAGACAGGCCTGAATATCTATATCCTAACAAGCAGGTTATCTCAAGTGCCTATATACAAATGCACAAAGCCTTGGTAACAAGCAGGGAGAACTGGAGGTCCTGGTGATGTCAAAGAATTATGACGTGATTGGAATAACAGAGACTTGGTGGGATAACTCACATGACTGGAGTACTGTCATGGATGGTTATAAACTCTTCAGGAAGGACAGGCAGGGCAGAAAAGGTGGGGGAGTAGCACTGTATGTAAGGGAGCAGTATGACAGCTCAGAGCTCCGGTATGAAACTGCAGGAAAACCTGAGTGTCTCTGGATTAAGTTTAGAAGTGTGAGCAACAAGGGTAATGTAGTGGTGAGAGTCTGCTATAGACCACCGGACCAGGGGGATGAGGTGGATGAGGCTTTCTTCCGGCAACTCGCAGAAGCTACTAGATCGCACGCCCTGGTTCTCATGGGAGACTTCAATCACCCTGATATCTGCTGGGAGAGCACTACGGAGGTGCATAGACAATCCAGGAAGTTTTTGGAAAATGTAGGGGACAATTTCCTGGTGCAAGTGCTGGAGGAGCCAACTAGGGGGAGAACTTTTCTTCACCTGCTACTCACAAACCGGGAAGAATTAGTAGGGGAAGCAAAAGTGGATGGGAATCTGGGAGGCAGTGACCATGAGTTGGTCGAGTTCAGGATCCTGACACAGG
Organism: Chelonia mydas; assembly: GCF_015237465.2. NCBI lineage: Eukaryota > Metazoa > Chordata > Testudines > Cheloniidae > Chelonia > Chelonia mydas. The sequence continues at coordinate 85,915,535 of NC_057852.1, read as the reverse complement.
GAAGAAAGGTAAGCAGCAGAATACGGATCCTGGACTTCAGGAAAGCAGACTTTGACTCCCTCAGGGAACTGATGGGTAGGATCCCCTGGGAGAACAACATGAGGGGGAAAGGAGTCCAGGAGAGCTGGCTGTATTTCAAGGAATCCCTATTGAGGCTACAGGGACAAACCATCCCAATGTGTCGAAAGTATGGTAAATATGGCAGGCGACCAGCTTGACTTAACGGTGAAATCCTTGCGGATCTTAAACATAAAAAAGAAGCTTACAAGAAGTGGAAGATTGGACAAATGACCAGGGAAGAGTATAAAAATGTTGCTCGGGCATGTAGGAATGAAATCAGGAGGGCCAAATCGCACCTGGAGCTGCAGCTAGCAAGAAATGTTAAGAGTAACAAAAGGGTTTCTTCAGGTATGTTGGCAACAAGAAGAAAGCCAAGGAAAGTGTGGGCCCCTTACTGAATGAGGGAGGCAACCTAGTGACAGAGGATGTGGAAAAAGCTAATGTACTCAATGCTTTTTTTGCCTCTGTCTTCACGAACAAGGTCAGCTCCCAGCCAACACAGCATGGGGAGTAGGTGGCCAGCCCTCTGTGGAGAAACAAGTGGTTAGGGACTATTTAGAAAAGCTGGACATGCACAAGTCCATGGGGCCGGATGCGTTGCATCCGAGAGTGCTAAAGGAGTTGGCGGCTCTGATTGCAGAGCCATTGGCCATTATCTTTGAAAACTCATGGCGATCGGGGGAAGTCCCAGACAACTGGAAAAAGGCTAATGTAGTGCCAATCTTTAAAAAAGGGAAGGAGGAGGATCCTGGGAACTACAGGCCAATTAGCCTCACCTCAGTCCCTGGAAAAATCATGGAGCAGGTCTTCAAGGAATCAATCCTGAAGCACTTACACGAGAGGAAAGCGATCAGGAACAGTCAGCATGGATTCACCAAGGGAAGGTCATGCCTGACTAATCTAATCGCCTTCTATGATGCGATTACTGGTTCTGTGGATGAAGGGAAAGCAGTGGATGTATTGTTTCTTGACTTTAGCAAAGCTTTTGACATGGTCTCCCACAGTATTCTTGTCAGCAAGTTAAAGAAGTATGGGCTGGATGAATGCACTATAAGGTTGGTAGAAAGTTGGCTAGATTGTCGGGCTCAACGGGTAGTGATCAATGGCTCCATGTCTAGTTGGCAGCTGGTATCAAGTGGAGTGCCCCAAGGGTCGGTCCTGGGGCCGGTTTTGTTCAATATCTTCATAAATGATCTGGAGGATGGTGTGGATTGCACTCTCAGCAAATTTGCGGATGATACTAAACTAGGAGGAGTGGTAGATATGGTGGCAGGTAGGGATAGGATACAGAGGGACCTAGACAAATTGGAGGATTGGGCCAAAAGAAAACTGATGGGGTTCAACAAAGACAAGTGCAGAGTCCTGCACTTAGGACGGAAGAATCCAATGCACCGCTACAGACTAGGGACCGAATGGCTAGGCAGCAGTTCTGCAGAAAAGGACCTAGGGGTGACAGTGGACGAGAAGCTGGATATGAGTCAGCAGTGTGCCCTTGTTGCCAAGAAGGCCAATGGCATTTTGGGATGTATAAGTAGGGGCATAGCGAGCAGATCAAGGGACGTGACCGTTCCCCTCTATTCGACATTGGTGAGGCCTCATCTGGAGTACTGTGTCCAGTTTTGGGCCCCACACTACAAGAAGGATGTGGAAAAATTGAAGAGAGTCCAGCGAAGGGCAACAAAAATGATTAGGGGTCTGGAACACATGACTTATGAGGAGAGGCTGAGGGAACTGGGATTATTTAGTCTGCAGAAGAGAAGAATGAGGGGGGATTTGATAGCTGCTTTCAACTACCTGAGAGGTGGTTCCAAAGAGGATGGTTCTAGACTATTCTCAGTGGTAGAAGATGACGGGACAAGGAGTAATGGTCTCAAGTTGCAGTGGGGGAGGTTTAGGTTGGATATTAGGAAAAAATTTTCACTAGGAGGGTGGTGAAACACTGGAATGCGTTACCTAGGGAGGTGGTGGAATCTCCTTCCTTAGAAGTTTTTAAGGTCAGGCTTGACAAAGCCCTGGCTGGGATGATTTAATTGGGGATTGGTCCTGCTTTGAGCAGGGGGTTGGACTAGATGACCTCCTGAGGTCCCTTCCAACCCTGATATTCTATGATTCTATGACCCATACAGGGTTTTTCCGTGGTTACAAGTTCATAATCCCTTTTGCTCAGAACAAGAACTCCCTGAATCTTAGAGTCACTGGGAGCCTGGGAACAGGTAGTCAGCAAAGAAAGGTCCCCTCCTTTGGGGCAAAGCTTCAAAAGCTGGTGATGTAAGAACTCAGAGGGGGTACATTTGCATACACCTTCTCCCCCACACGTCGGAGTTTTCCTGGGAAACTCACCTAACATTCAGAAGGGTAGCCGTTTTTGTCTGGATCTGTGAAAGCAGCAAAGAGTCCTGTGGCACCTTATAGACTAACAGACGAATTGGAGCATAAGCTTTCGTGGGTGAATACCCACTTCTTCAGATGCATGTAGTGGAAATTTCCAGAGGCAGGTATAAATATGCAAGCAAGAATCTGGTTAGATCAGCCACACCATCACTGGTTCATTCACCTGCACGTCCACCAATGTAATATACGCCCTCATGTGCCAGCAATGCCCCTCTGCTATGTACATTGGCCAGACTGGACAGTCCCTATGTAAAAGAATAAATGGATACAAATCAGATATTAGGAATGGCAATATACAAAAACCTGTAGGAGAACACTTCAACCTCCCTGGACACACAATAACAGATTTAAAGGTAGCCATCCTGCAGCAAAAAAACTCCAGGACCAGACTACAAAGAGAAACTGCTGAGCTTCAGCTCATTTGAAAATTGGACACCATCACCTCAGGATTAAACAAAGACTGTGAATGGCTAGCCAGCTACAGAAGCAGTTTCTCCTCCCTTGGTGTTCACAACTCAACTGCTAGAAGAGGGCCTCATCCTCCCTGATTGAACTAACCTCGTTATCCCTAGCCTGATTCTTGCTTGCATATTTATACCTGCCTCTGGAAATTTCCACTACAATTCCACAATACTACATAAACTTTGCATTTTTAATACAATGGACTTCAAAGCCACCTAAACTTAATTCAATAAGGTTTTACAAGGATATTGCTGGAAAGTGCTAGATCTGTCCTAGTCGTTACATCACAATATCACTTTTCTTGTGAGACACAAGAAAATTCCCTAAAGCAAATTACCCTAATAGAACTGCTGCAATGACTTTAAATGGGACTTAGGCACTTTTGAAAAGCATATGGCCTATCCAGTAATTTAGATACATATCTAGTCCCCTCTTTGAAGCCTGGCACCTTTTGTTTAAAATAGTATTTTTGTGGCTTGTTGTAGCTGTCATTTCAGTAACTCTCTGGTTATTGAAGAAAGGCTTTTGTCAAAGAGTCTTACAGCATCTTCCCAACAACTCTGTGTCTGATATTGCAAACACAATCTTTTACCCATAGGCTTCATTGCACTCAAGTTAGTGAAATCCATAAGTATTTGAAGGATTAGGTCCTATACTTGTTCAATAGGGAGTTTCATTCTAACAGTAAACTTTCCTGCCTCTTGTTGCTTTGCAGCACAAGCAGAATATTTATTAAAATGCATGTTTTTGTCAGTAAATAATAGAATCTCAGAATAACCCACAAGATTTTCTTTTTTTAATATTCTGAGATAAACACAGCATGCCTTATATATTGAAATAATCTATCACAGCCTATTGTCTGCCTTGTGTATTCTCTTTTATTTGATTACCTTGGTAAATTATTGTTGCCACATTGCTTATTAGATGTAATTCCTTTTACTACAAGAACAACCTTCATTTCCTCAAGTAGAATAGTGAAATGGCCATTATGCCAAAGATATCTCTGAATGCCATAATCAAACTGCTTTAGCTTTCTTAATGTTGCCTCAGAGGGAATATGCAATTCTATCCTATGTACTCCAAGTAAGGAATAAATATTAACCTGAACCCTGACAGGAAACCCTCTCCTGACTGTATTTCAAAATTTAATAAAGGAGAAGTAGGTGGCACAGTTTTATCCTAAGGTTTCAACTTCTGAAAATCAACACAGGCATAGCAATGAGGCACAAGAGGCTATGTTTTGGTTCCCAAAACTGTGTGTGTTGAGAGATATGAAGCTAAGTGCCTTCAGCTACCCAAAAGTATGATTGTTGTCAAACTGCATGCCTTTGATTGGCTTATTGATGTTACCAAATTGATAGTTAAAAAAGATTTAAAGTCATTTTATGAAAGATTTCAGTCATTAGTCTGATAATTTGGTTTATGTCATCCCATTATCACTTCAAAAGCAGTTCATAAAGAGCTTGACCTTTAAAGACAGGTTAGATGTGATTGTGCTCCAAAAACTGTAGCACGTCAAAAGCAGCATTGGTTCTAATACATTTACATTTCAAGTAAAGCTTTTATTTTTTTTCTGGATCAGCCTTCCCTTCTTTATTAATCACATGCCCTAAGAACTGTCACTGGGTTTGTCACAGAATATATTTTTCTCTATTTAATTTGAGTGTGGCAGCTTGAATTGACATCACAATTGGTTTTAAATTTACATGTAGCCTTCCTTCGACTTCCTACAGGATGAAATGTTGGCCATATAAACTTTCAGGCTCTCTAGACCTTACAGAATCATGTTCATTTTCTATTGGAAGATTTCTTGTGAACTTCAGATGCTGAATCAGAGGCTAGAAAAGGAATATCTTCCAAATGGTTATTAGGTTAAAGATTTTGTTTTACTTTCAAAAGCAGTGTACTGAAAGATGAGCTCATTTGAGCAACATGCATTTTAATACAGTCAAATGCAAGGTCATGCACCTAGGAACAAAGAAAGTCGATCAGATTGATGGGATGGGTGTAGGCAGAGACTGTATCCTGGAATGCAGTGACACTGAAAAGAACTTGGGGTCATGGATCTAATGGTTATCTACCAACAATTATGCTGTAGTTTTTTTTGTAGAGGGCAAAAAATCTTTGGAGGTACAAGCAGAATAATATAAAGTAGGAATAGGAAAGTGGTATTATCTTTGTATATGGTGTTAGTGAGACCATGATTGGAGTAGTGTGTCCAGTTCTGGTATCTAGACTTCAAAAAGGGTGTTAAAGAATTAGAAAGGATTCAGAAAAGAGCTACAAGAATGATTCAAGATATGGAATATGTACCTTACAGTGAGAGAAACTTAAGAAGCTCAATTTATTTAGTTTAGGGATTTCATCATGTTCTACATATACTTACATGGGAAAGATTTATGATAGTAGAGGGCTAGTTAGTCTAGCAGGAAAAGGCATAACAAGATCCACTGGTTGGAAGTGAAGCTCGACAAATTAATGCTAGAAATGTTTTATATTAAGAGTAGTTAATCATTGGAGCAACTTACTTAGGGATGTGATGATTTCCCCATCACGTGAAGTACTTAAATCAAGGCTGGTTTGCTTTCTAAAAGATATTCTATAGTTTAAACAGAAGTCATGGGCTTGATACAGAATTTACTGGGTCACTAGCCTGTGTTATGCAGGAGGCAAGACTAAATGATCATCATTGTCCTCTCTGGAATTTTAATAGAACAGACAATAATCATTGAACTTGTCAAAGAGTTGCATATACATTGAGCCACATAACTTTTATTGATTATAATCCTATGCAGCTATCTGAAATTACAGCAAAAAAAAAATCTCCATAGAAATAATGAAAATGCCCAAATGTAATATGTAAAGTCATCAATCTATTACTGGGGTTAGGATGTACCAGAAAAGCAGGGAAGATACAGAAATTTTACTTTAATAAATAATTGCAAAGTGACTGAGAACCCCTGGCCAACAAGAGGAGAAATTTGCAGTTACTTTGACTCTAGAGATAGGGGTATGGCGTAGGGAAGATGAAAGAGAATTTATGGCACCCCTCCACTGAGGTGAAGGCTGGACTTGTGTTCATTTTTGTTTGGATCTTTGTTTACCCCAGAATGTGAGGACTTTTAGTTTGGCTTTTTAAGAACCAAGGGAATGTACTGTAGACATCCAGATGGGAAGAGGGAAATTGCTGCCTCCTGGGAAATTTAGTGGTGGCCACACCTGATGTCAGATTAAGTGATGCCCCCACATAACACCATAACTTTTAATCTGTTCAAGGACAAAGACTAGAAAGTTACTGTATACACTTACGGTGAAATTCATCTGTCTGAAGAGGGCCAGCACAAGACCTATGCATATTTAAACTCCTTCATAAATCCTCAAAATAGCATTTACCAGTAAGTAGGACTTTGTCCAGGTCCTCTCAATGGAATGAATTTCATCTCTAAGGACTCATTCTCAGATACATTTCATAAACAACGTCCATTGGCTTCAGAAGTAAGTGTTTATAGAACACATATGAGGAACAGGCTCTAAGAATCTACTCATAATTATGTACTGTACATCTGATTTGAAAAAAAAAATCCAGAAATAATTTACCAAACTACACTATTTTACAGTCTAGACTGAGGTTTTTTCCTTCACCCAAGTCAAACTTTTGCACTCCCATCTGCCCTAACATATGGTCAGAATTACTACCTAGAATTAAAACATGAAGCTGATCAGTAAAGTAATTAGAGCGATGCATATTTAATACTTTTCTATTTATCTCCAGAGAAATATAGTCAGTGACTAGAAACTGTTCTGTTTGCTTTCATTTTGCTTTATGTAATTGTAGTTCATGGATTACACAAATTTATAAGTCTTCTGTTCACTTAATGGCTGCATATTATATGAGCATATAAAGCCCATATCTGGAAATAATTTGTTGAATATAACAAATTTAAACAAACAGAACAAGCAAAGCTGCAAACAGAGCACACTCCAAAAAAAAAAGTCACTGAAGTATTAGGGTAAATGACATATTTCATCACTAATTTAAAGCTATTCAACATAGGACCTTTGGTCATTTGACTATGCATTCAATGTTTTTCATATAAAGGGTGAAATTCAAACCAGTGCAAAGTACCAGCACAAGGTCTATTTACTTAAATTCTGTATACATGAGCCTTGTTCTGGCCCTGAACATATGGGTGCTTTTCACCAAGAAGCACTAGCCAGTGACCCCCAAAACCTGTTAGGAAAGAGTCCAGCCAATATGCTCAATCAACTCTGGTTTCAGTAGCAAAGTTACTGTGAAAGCCCTGGGAATTTGGTTCTAATACGTACTTTAAACACCATGGTGAATAGTAGTTTTCCTTTGGGTTAGCGCCTATGTAACCTTTGTCCCAGATCTAGTTGACCTGTCCTCCCATGGGCATTTACCAGAATGTTCTGAGGGATCCAGTTGTTAGATACCATCTCCTTTAAGCCTCCATAGTCTGAACTGCATCCATGCACTGCCATTGGCTGAGGTCTACAGGCATACTCTTGTGGTACAGAGCCTCTGTCTGCACCCTTTCCTGAGAGGCGAGACCTCATGGTCCAACTGTCCAATTCCTAGAACCACTACTGAATCCCCAAACTACTCCATAACTTAAACACACCCTCTCCAAGAACTCCAGTTATGTGGGCACTCTGGGGTCAGTGACACACGAGTGGTATAACACGCACACTTCACACAAGATTCTAAATCACTATTGTTCTTTACTTAATCGCTCGATAAATACACAGATCTATATAAAAATAACAAACCCTACATGCATTACCCAGCCTCAGTTTTCTCAGCAGACCAGATGATTCTTTAGATTGCAGTCAGTGTCCTCTGCAGCATCCAGGATCCTTCTCTGGCAGTGTACAGCTGGTCTTCTCAACTACAGAGCCTCCCTGTCTCTCCATGTCAGCCAGCTCTGACCTTGGTTGGTCCTGCAACTAAACCAGGCCCCCATACTGTGAAAGCATGCCTGTCTCTTCCCCTTTCCCGCCAAAAACTTCCTGTGTGGCTTTAAGAGTCTTCTGACCCACCCATCCTCTGTGGTTTTTAAAGGCCAGAACATATTTGTGTCTTTGTTCTGTGTTTGGTGATTTCCCATTCTCTCCACTTTCCCTTTTCTGTAGCCACATGGAAGGACGTAGCTTCTTCCAGACTCATCCAACTTATTGTCACTCAGGTGTTTTCACCTGAATAAGCATCCTTTACGTTCTAACGACTCCTCCATTGTACCTTGTCTGGGAGGGACATGACAGCCCTTGTCAGCATGGGTGAAAGACTCTGCATACACAGATATATTCAAAAATAAAGCAATTTCATCAGAAAAACTTCATAGCATCAACTTGAATTCATGAGTTGTACAGATTCCCCAAATCACCACACCTTACGCTGCACTTTACAACTATTATGGTTGCTATTTAACCATTTTGTATGCTCCACTTTAATATTACTCTGTATTACTATTTACTCATATGTTTCATATTGCACAGAACAAGACAAGAGTAGCAGAACATGTCACAAAGTGATCTGAATTTTGAAGGTCCATCTTCTTTCTCAGACAAATCACCATTTTCCATATTACTAGCCATTATTTCTGTCTGTTGAAATAATTGTTTTATTCATTTGCATACAATTGGCATAATTAAATAAATAGATTTATTTTCTGAAATGCAGGTTAAATAAAATTATATTTTATACAGTTCACAAGTAATTTAAATCAATCAGAGCTCTTAAATGTTTATCTACAAGTATTTGTGCAGGCTCTGCTCAGTTTTTGCAGCCAGATCTTACATGGAAGGGAAGGGTTTGAGGCACTCCATGCCAGCACCAGTCACTGCAGGCATTCTTGGAGACTTAGGCCTTGTCTACACTAGAAAGGATTTGCCAGTATAACTATATTGGCAATCCCTCCTGGTGGAGGGACAGCTTATATCAGGTTCTTTTGCCAGTTTAGCTTATGCCAGTTCCCTGAACAAAATAAGCTTTAACAAAAAACACATTTTTGCTGATACAGCTGTAACTAAATCAAGGCTTTTGACAGCATAACTATGTCAGCTCCAGGTGTGATTTTTTCCCCCACACTCTTAACTGACATAGCTATGACAGCAAACCTTTTAAGTGTAGAGCAGGCCAACTATGCCCTTGGGAGAGTTGTGACAGTACACATCAGACCAGGAATTGTGATGTGTGCTCTCCTTCCCTGTACTGGCTCTAATTTGTTGGCAAGTGTATAAAGGAGATGGGCCATGGCTCTTCCCCTGCATCATCATGCCTTACCACCTAGCATCACTCTTAGTGCTAGACATCCCAGTCTCCTACATGCCATGACTACAGTGAGATTATGGTTTATACCATTGTCATAAATGTAAAGGGAAGGGTAACCACCTTTCTGTCCCCAGTGCTTTAAAATCCCTCCTAGCCAGAGGCAAAACCCTTTCACCTGTAAAGGGTTAAGAAGCTAAGATAACCTTGCTGGCACCTGACCAAAATGACCAATGAGGAGATAAGATACTTTCAAAGCTGGAGCGGGGAAACAAAGGGTCTGGCTGTCTGTCTGTGTGATGCTTTTGCTGGGAACAGATCAGAAATGCAGCTCAGAACTCCTGTAAAAAGTTAGTAAATAATCTAGCTAGAAATGCGTTAGCTTTCTTTTGTGTAATGGCTGGTAAAATAGCTGTGCTGAATGGAATGTATATTCCTGTTTTTGTATCTTCTTGTAACTTAAGGTTTTGCCTAGAGGGATTCTCTGTGTTTTGAATCTGATTACCCTGTAAGGTATTTACCATCCTGATTTTTACAGAGGTGATTCTTTTACTTTTTCTTTAATTAAAAGTCTTCTTTTAAAGAACCTGATTGCTTTTTCATTGTTCTTAAGATCCAAGGGTTTTGGTCTGTGTTCACCTATGCAAATTGGTGAGGATTTTTATCAAGCCATCTCCAGAAAAAGGGCTGTAGGACTCGGGGGGATATTTTGGGGAGAAGACGTCTCCAAGTGGGCTCTTTCGCTGTTCTTTTATTAACACGCTTGGTGGTGGCAGCATAGGGTTCAAGGACAAGGCAAAGTTTGTACCTTGAGGAAGTTTTTAACCTAAGCTGGTAAGAATAAGCTTAGGAGGTCTGTCCATGCAGGTCCCCACATCTGTATCCTAGAGTTCAGAGTGCGAAGGAACCTTGACACCTATACAGGTACACGTAATGTTTGTGCCTTATCACCTTTACTCATCCCCATAGTCAAATCTATTCAACAGATTCATAGATTTTTAAGGCCAAACGGGACCATTATGATCATCTTGTCTGAGGTCCTGCATCATACAAGCCACACATTTTCATCCAGTTACCCCTAAATTAAGCCCAATAACATGTGTTTGGCTACAATATCTCTTCCAGAAAGGCATCCACAGTTTGATTTAAAGATCTCCAGAGGTTGAGAATCCACCACTTCCTTTGATAGCTTGTTCCAGTGGTTAATCACCCTCACTATTAAAAATTGTACCTTATTTCTAATATGAATTTGTCTTGTTTTAACATTGAACCATTGGTTCTTGCTATGCCTTTCTCTGACAGATTAGATTAAATCTTATGTTGTGGAAAAAAATATGAAAACAGATGTATGATTTCAACTGATCAATTTTCCAAGTCATTTTACTCTTTGATACACTTCACAGAAAGTTTATTCCCTTAGGTTTGTGCCTTTATCTCAGTTTAATTTAAATGGCATGCATGGGATCACTCTCTCGTATGTGTTTGATTTGCTGCATAGAAATACAGTGTTTGACTATTCATTGCTGAAGACAATACCTCAGATTTTTAGAATATTTTTTTGATTTTAAGATAAAACAAAAAGGTTTATAACCACAGATGATACTTTTCTTCCTTCTGTACTTAGACCCAAATCCCATCTCTAGTACACAGGCCAAGGTGACAGGCTGGGCAATAGAAGACCCTCAGGAACTGAGGTGGGAAGGCAACCAGGCTGTGCTGAAGATGCAGATCTGCTCCACAGCTTCTATTCTAGCCTCAGGGTTGAAGCAGCATCTGCAAGGTCAGACTTTGTGGACCTCATGGGCCATGAGCCTCATGGGCCCTTCTGTACCCTCTGTTCTCCTCTTGGGGTGGTGGTAGGACTCACAGCGAGCTGAGTCCTGGAAGGAGGAAGGCTGAAGAGTGTGTACCCTGAGTCATAGCTTGCACAGGAGGAGCCCAGTAACCCCCATCCTGGCACCAGTTAAATACCTGGTAAAGGAGACTATGGGTGATGGGCAGGTAGTGCCAATCCCTGAGATTAAATTTAATAAAAGTTGCGGTCTGCCACTTAAAATCCATCTATGTATCTGTCCTCATTTCACTGTTGTGTCTGCATCAATATATTCATGTACATTCCTTTGACTAAAAGCTGTGCATTCACTTTGACAGCATTTACAACCTTTTTCATGTATTTTCTCTGAACATGTCTCCAAACATTTTTTTTAATTTGCAGAAAGGATCATGGAAGGTGAAAGTTTCACCAACGCTTCTGTGAATGAATTGGCAAGTGTTCACATGTACATTTGAAAATATCTTTGAAACTGTCATAAACAGGAGGGGAAAGGTCAATCATGGAGCAAAAGCAACACCATGAGGTAACCAATCACACACTGCAAGAACAAATAGTTGTAAACAAAATCAGTGTGAAAACAACTAACCCATAGACTGATATATTTGTAGGATATCCTCATTGGATAATTGATATCACTGTTTATTATTTGAAATGACATCTTTTTGTGGATAAAGTATGAACAGAAATCATGGCAAAAATAGAAAGTTTTATTGACTACTAATAGTCCTTCCACATCAGAATATGGGAAACAGGTTTTTTTTTCAGAATAATTGGATTAATCATGAGTAGAGCTGTGTAGATAACAGACTTTTTGGTTGATTGGCAATTCAAAAAAAAAAGAAAAAGAAAATGACACTCTCATTTTGAAAATTTTTCAGCAAATCGAAAAGTAAAAAAAAAAATTGTTTGGACTGAACAAGAAGTGTTTAATTTGACCCAAAATGAAATATTTCATGTGAATTAAGCTTTGTTCTCTAGTTTTTAAAAATAAAATTACATGCAATTTAAAAAAAACCAAAGTAATTGCAAATCAAAAAGTCAAAATGTTTCATTTTGACAACATGGAAACAAAACATTTACTTTCAGATTTGTGTTTGTTCATCTGAAGCAATTTGTCAAAATCAACATGTACATATAAAATATTTTGGTCAATCCAAATCTGCATGTTTTGCAGAAAAATGTTGCATTCAAAAAAATTCACAGACCTCTGATCAGTAATAAATCACTGGGTAAAACAGCACACAAATGGGGTCATATTTTCCCTCCCCTCGCACCTCCAAGACTTAGAACCCTGCATGTGAGACCCTCCTGTGGGGGCCCTAAGGCCCATGTGTCACCTCCTCTCCCACCAGCTATCTGGCTTCAGAGGCAGCTAAAGCAGGGACTGGTGTACACTGATGTCAGTAATTTCTACCGTGTTGACTGGATTTTCTCTATCCAGTGCTTACTGGTTGTTCGCTCTAACCCTCTTTGCTGAATTGCTCACAGCCCCTTCAGCTCCTGCCCTCCTCATTTCAGATAAACCGGAAACAAAAGATTTTTCAGCAAAACAAATGTCAAAAAGGGGTTTGGGGGCTAATGAAACATTCAATTTTGTTTTTGTGTTTAAATATTTTTTTTAAAATAAACTAATATTAAAATTAAAAATAACTACGACAATGTCATTTTGAACAGAAAAATCCAGATGTTTCATTTTGAAGGTATCAAAATATTTAGTTTTTTTCAGAATTTGATGTTTTTAAACCAGACAATTCCGTGAATTCCACACAAATTTTCAAAATGCTTCAGTCTATCCAAATCTGCACTTTTCAATGGAAAAAAGTTTTTGCTGGAAAACGTCATCCAGCTCTGAACAACAAGCAAAGCCATAAGTGAATTTTGTGGGTCATTCCAAAATAGTACTGATGAAACCTTTACCTCTGTCACACCATCATCCATTCTGGGTAAGCCAAATATTTTACAGAAACACTACGTACAAATGGAGAGTTTTAAAATAGACTATAATCAGTCCTTTCCATATGGCTCAACATTTAAAGCCTGGCTCCAAGACTATCATAAATCCACCTATCCAGGCTCAGGAGAAATACAAGAGATAATTAATACATTTTAGTGACCTCTAAAATTAATCTAAAATAGTTGTCCATAGGTCATAATGCAGTGAGTTTATAGTCCAATATCTTGTGACCTATCATGGCCGGTAGCTTATTAGCAGAGAGAGATTCCCATCTCCCCAGGATTATCAAGCATCCATTTCTAGTCTTCATGGCTAATTGCAATTTACTCATTTATTTAAATAACAAAAAAATGTCTATTCAAGGCTCTAGGTGCCCTAACATGTAATTAATATTACAACAAAACCCTAGCTGCAATTAAAACCATCATTTAGACAGGAACTCAGCCACCTACAAACACCTCCTTTCCACCCCTTCATTGTTCTAGGAAAACATATCCTCAAGTCTTCCCCAAATCCCTTAAAGAGATGATAAACTTTTCCAGTAGCCTAGGAGTAAATATTTTTCATAATATGACTCAGCACAATGCCTAATCCTGAAAGGGAATTGGCTATTTAGAGTGCAGAAGAAAAATATCTTTTGGTTTGTTGTTTTTTTTTTATTACAGCAAAATCTACAATTACTATTTACAATTACTTTCTATTATTTAGGCTACTTACCTTTTGCAGTTCACCAAGCTTGGAAAAGATCACTTAAACTATAGGAAACATCTTAACAGCCCTTTCTTATCTTAATCACCTGTTAATCACTCTGGGTATGTCTATTCTAGGTCGAGTTTTATAGAAGTCGATTTTTAGAACATAATGCAGAGATTTATCTACAACTGCATTGACTGAATGCTGTGTGCAGTAATATATGGACCCCTGAAGAGGGGTGTGATGGTGGGGCTGAGCGGGGAGGGGCAGGTCCTATTTTACTGCTGTGATTTGGTCACCCTATGCGCGCTGTTTCTTTCCCCCTCTACAGGCTTCCACACACCGTCAGTGCCTTGCTAGCGTGCCATACGCCGTGAGAGATCTCTTCTCTTTGTGTGTGACTGAGAGTGTTTCCCTTGTGTGTGAATTTATTCAACAAAATCTTGAGCATCATAATGGATTTGATTTAATTAAAAAATTCTTAATAAAGTATCACCCCCCTAAAAAAAAGCTTCCTTTTCGGCCCACAGCTGTTTCGGTGGGGCGGTGTTGGGTGAAGGGGATGTTTCGGCGGGGCCGGGGCATTTTGGCCCTCAGCTGTATTCTTTGGAGTAATATGGCCCTCACTGCTTTATGAATTGTGCAGGCCTGTGATAGTGGGAGTGTAGAAACATTCTACGCTCTACAATTCTGGGGGGACTGCATGATCACCTGTGCTGCTGAATTTGCCATGCTGACCGAACAGGAAATGAAATTCAAAAGTTCCCGGGGCTTTTCCTGTGTACCTGGCTAATGCATTGGAGTTCAAAGTGCTGTCCAGAGTGATCACATGGAGCACTCTGGGATAGCTCCTGGAGGCCAATACCATCAATTTGCCTCCACACTACCCCAAATTCAACCCACCCAGGTCGATTTAGCGCTACTTCCCTCGTCAGGGAGGAGTACAGAAGTTGATTTTAAGATCCCTTTAGGTTGACGGAACAGGGTTGGTTGTGTGGATGCAATCATTTTTAAATTGACCTAATGCTGCTAATTTGACATAACCAAATAGTGTAGACCAGGCCTCTGTTTATAAACAAAATTCTGACTCCCTGTCTCAGGGGCCCAAGCTGGGAGAAGTCTCCTGTCTCCTCTGTAGAACTCATTACATTGAGCCCTCAGGCTGCCGGTGGCTTGTAGTTTGGGGGTGCAGTGCCCCTTCCTGGCCCCCAAATTCCACACAGGCAATTAGATCAAACTGCTAATGAGATTTATAGTGAAAAACACTGAGTTGAAATGGTAATTAGCTGCAGAATACACAGCAGTAGGAGCACAGCTATAAATTTAGGGCATTATTGTCCTGCGGAGGTTGTCACAGAGCTTCTTCCCAGCTTCAAAACATACATTGCCCCACCCACTTTCCTTTAAATAGGTTTATTATCCAAATATAAGCAAAACAAACACAAACAGTTCCTTAGCTCATACTTTTCAGCAACTCTGTTCTCCACTAGCACTGTTACTCTTCTGGAACAGCAGTTCCAGGGCAACCTTCAGGGGCAAAAGACCCCTTGCTCCAAGGTCCCACCACTGGTGTTAGCTTTACTCCTTCATAGCTCCTTTTCTAAGGCAAAGCCTGCCCTAGTCACTTCTCCCCTTCCTCCCCTCTGACTGGCCTTCATAGCCCAGTTGTACTCATCCCACTTTACTGAGCTCATTTGGGCCTACCTGCCATGACATAGGGGTCCTGGGCCTGGTCTAATTAGAGGGACCAGCTGCCCTATGACAGAGGTCATTTTTCAACCTATGGGAAAGTAACTTGCACTATAAACAAAACAAAGTCCAAAAATGTTTTAGAAATACACACAAAAGATGTACCTAATATTGCCAAAATTTCTGTTTTCAAAAACAAAGTTATTTTGGTATGTAAATAGCTTAGGATTCTAAAAAGAGTGGTATCTAATGGTTAGAGAAGATAACTCCTGGATTCTACTCTTAGATTTACTACAGCCATGTGTCCTTTGGCAAGCTGCTGAACCTCTCCATGCCTCAATTTTCTCATCAGTAAAATAAGGGTAACTAATACTTCAGTGGGTGAAGAGAGCTCCCCAGTTCAAGATCTTTGGAGGAAAATGCTATGGATGCTTAAAATCATATCAATAATGATAATGTAAATATTTTATAACATTTTTGAGAGTCTGGAGCTTGTTGAAAGTGCTTTTAAATGTATTGTGTTTTGGCTGTCAAAAGTACTCAAAAAAAGAAAAACTCTGAGCAAGCAGCATGTTCCCAATCTCATTTTGAAGCCTCTGTTTGTTGCCATCAGCAGCTTAATGAGAAATATGTTACTGAAAGTTTTTGGAACAGACTTGATTTAAAACAGATCTGAACTAGTTAAATGTTATTTCTGTAGGTTGGTAAAATGTTTTTATCTAAAGGTCTTATAAAATAGAAGTACTGCATTTGGAAATGCATGAAGAGGTTGAAATTTTAGAGGTGCATAGTTTTGTGACAAAGCTACTCATGAGTTCTATCATCCTGCTCCAGGTGCATTGCTTACTACTGGTAGAAAAAAGCTCTTTTTAAGCTCTGATAGTAGATTCTTGTTTCTGGGAAAGAATGATAAGTGTTCTAGTCACCAATCTGTTGTGCGGGAGGATGAAATTGTACTTGTATCTGTTGTCTTCAGCATATCAATTAATTACATATTGGTGTCCTGGTACTGGATTTAAATGCCTGTGAACCTTAGATGCTAGCAATGAGCTTTGCCTAACTGGAGGTTTGATGAGTATACAACATGTTTGTATGTGTGAGATGCTTCCCCCTTAGAAGCTGGATTACAGAGAAAATATGGGACCTACTGCCAGAAGATTATCATTTAGTTCATGTTCAGTAAATCCTTTTTGTAGCCAAAAGAAGTTTCCAGCACTGATATCTGATGCCAACTTTTTCTTACAGGAACAGACATTGACAGCTTAGCCACAACTATTTCTGGGTTATCTAGACCAGATCCCTTCCATAAGACTTTTCCCTTCAGTACATATTGATATGTGATGATGGTAAATAATTGTATAGAGTCTTCCCTCTTCCAAATACTGAACAGTGAACATTATTAGGATAATTTTAAAAGTTTTATCTTTAAAGCTACCATGTCTCACTTTAGAGCTTCTGCCTAGAATCTTCCCAGCCCCCTCCTACCTGGCTTCATGCTACAGATTTAAAAACACAGTACACCTATCCTGACATATATAAATTCTACAGTATTTTTTCCAGTCTCACTTAAATATCTATACTTACAAGACTCCAGTCTCATAGATCTCACTTTCAGGAAGATTTTTCATTTTCTTAATGTTATCAATATTTCTTTGGACAACACTATTTGCAACATACTAAATAATTTCTCTAACTCTTTGGCATGTACTTGTTTTGGTAATTGTTGTCATGGAGGCAAGCTATACACATTTAGCTCATCAAACCTTTCCTTATCATAAGTCCCTTCCTCCAATCTTTATTTTTGTTGCTCTTCTCTCAGCACCCTCAATTTAGCTACATTTTTTCTGATCATGAGATGCCTAGCCCTGAACACAATATTCCAGGAGCATTCTGGGGCTATACAGAGGGGCTATACTTCCCAGTCTGGGCCTTTGCATATAATTAGGTTTGAGAGGATTCCATTTTTTTTAATAATGTACATATAATATCATAGAATCATAGAACTGGAAGGGACCTCGAGAGGTCATCTAGTCCAATCCCCTGCACTCATGGCAGGACTAAGCATTATCTAGACCATCCCTGACAGGTGTTTATCTAACCTGCTCTTAAAAATCCCTCATGATGGAGATTCCACAACCTCCCTAGGCAATTTATTCCAGTGTTTAACCACCTGACAGCTGGGAAGTTTTTCCTAATGTCCAACCTAAACCTCCCTTGCTGCAATTTAAGCCCATTGCTTCTTGTCCTATCCTCAGAGGTTAAGAAGAATAATTCTTCTCCCTCCTCCTTGTAACAACCTTTTATGTACTTGAAAGCTGTTATCACATGCCCTTTCAGTCTTCTCTTCTCCAGACTCAAACCCACTTTTTTCAATCTTCCCTCATAGGTCATGTTTTATAGACCTTCAATCATTTTTGTTGCTCTTCTCTGGACTTTCTCCAATTTGTCCACATCTTTCCTGAAATGTGACGCCCAGAACTGGACACAATACTCCAGTTGAGGCCTAATCAGTGCAGAGTAGAACGGAAGAATTACTTCTCGTGTCTTCTTACAATATTCCTGCTAATACATCCCAGAATGTGCATCCGATGAAGTGAGCTGTAGCTCACGAAAGCTTATGCTCAAATAAATTGGTTAGTCTCTAAGGTGCCACAAGTACTCCTTTTCTTTTTGCGAATACAGACTAACACGGCTGTTACTCTGAAACCTGTAATTTTGCAATAGTGTTACACTGTTGACTCATATTTAGCTTGTGATCCACTATGACCCCCAGATCCCTTTTCGCAGTAGTCCTTCCTAGGCAGTCATTTCCCATTTTGTATGTGTGCAACTGATTGTTCCTTACTAACTGGAGTACTTTGCATTTGTCCTTATTGAATTTCATCCTATTTACTTCAAACCATTTCTCCAGTTCGTCCAGATCATCTTGAATTTTAATCCTATCCTCCAAAGCACTTGCAACTCCTCCCAGCTTGGTATCATCCGCAAACTTTATAAGTGTACTCTTAATGCCATTATCTAAATCATTGATGAAGATATTGAACAGAACCGGACCCAGAACTGATCCCTGCAGGACCCCATTCGTTATGCCTTTCCAGCGTAACTGTGAACCACTGATAACTACTCTCTGGGAATGGTTTTCCAATCAGTTATGCACCCATCTTATAGTAGCTCCATCTAGGTTGTATTTCCCTAGTTTGTTTATGAGAAGGTCATGAGAGATAGTATCAAAAGCCTTACTAAAGTCAAGATATACCACATCTACCACTTCCTCCCTATCTACAAGTCTTGTCACCCTGTCAGAGAAAGCTATCAGGTTGGTTTGACACAATTTGTTCTTGACAAATCCATGCTGACTGTTATTTATCACCTTATTATCTTCTAGGTGTTTGCAAATTGATTGCTTAATTATTTGCTCCATTATGTTTCCAGGTACAGATGTTAAGCTGACTGGCCTGTCATTCCCTGGTTGTCCTTATTTTCCTTTTTATAGGTGGGCACTATATTTGCCCTTTTCCAGTCTTCTGGAATGTCTCCTGTCTTCCATGACTTTTCAAAGATAATTACCAAAGGATCAGATATCTCCTCAGTCCGCTCCTTGAGTATTCTAGGATGCATTTCATCAGGCCCTGGTGATTTGAAGACATCTAACTCGTCTAAGTAATTTTTGACTTGTTCTTTCCCTATTTTAGGCTCTGATCCCACCTCATTTTCACTGGCACTCACTATGTTAGATGTCCAATCGCCACCAACCTTCTTGGTGAAAACCAAAACAAAGAAGTCATTAAGCAATTTATCAATTAAATCAATTTATATTTAAGCATTTTTTCTGAATGTTACTTAATTTTTCATGCTTGTGCAAAATTATGGCTTTTAAGCCTTTTTTTAAAAAAAATCAATGTAAATTTTCACATTGCAGGATATTATGGGTGGGGGTCAGACAATTATTTAATGACAGTAGGTGTTGAGATTTTAAAAGTTAAAGCCTGATAACTATTAAAACAAACACCATATATCACACTACACAAAGTAAATATCCTTGAATAAAAAGTTCTTAAGCAGCATTTCTCTTACTTGGCTATCTGTAAATTTCAGTGATTATTGATGGAAATATTTTTGTTTGTGTGTATGGTAAAAAAAAATCAACATTTAGAAATAAAAATCTAATTCTACATATTATAAATTAATATCAAATTTATAAACATTTTTATTAATAGATTTCAAAGTCATTTACAGTGTGAATACACATTGTTATTTCTGTTTTACAGATGGATAAATGACTTATCCAAGCCACTGGCAATGTTTCGAATATAGCTTATGTCTTGACTCCTAGTTTGCTGCCCTATCCACTTTAAATAGAGCCCAACTTCATACTGGCCTTTTTGCTGTTATATCACACTGCAAACTTGTCAAATTTGCTTCCATCAAAACTGCCAGATGATTACTATTTTCCTGGTTGCTTCATCCCCTTGAATATCTGTGTTTCTGATCATATTTCTGAAGATATATTAGCTATATAGACATATATATTAGATATATATTTTCCAAGATTATAGCAGCAGTGAATCTGGACCCATCCCCTGAAACGCAACACATTCACATTTTTAGAGCTTTGGATCCAGATTTGCAGCTTTGTGTCTCAGACCATACAGGAAATATATGATGCTGTGGTGTGGTACAAAGACCTGGTCAGCATGATGTTGAGATGACTACATTACTCAGAGATACTATTTTTCAGGTGAGATGAAGAATCACGTTCTTGACCACTTTAATGAGGATTGCTAAAATGCCATATCTAATTCACAAGTTTGGACAATAAAGGCTGGCTCTGGCCTAATTTGCTTAACAATGAAATGCTGCCTTAATTGACCATGTTATTGAGAAAATTTGTTCATAACAGCTGGGCAGGGCAGAGGGGGATATTTTTTTAAAGAAGAATGTGATTAAATTGAATAATGTATCTAATAAATGTTCTGCCAAAAGCAATTAGAGGAAAAGGCAAGTGGGAAAAGGACTTGAAAGTCCCGCCCCCCCCCCAAAAAAAAGAAAAGAAAAGAAAAAGAAACCTATGCGGAAAAGTAGGTCAAAGTGACCTGGCCAAATTATGCACAATAGTATAATCGGTGGTAAAAAGCCAATCAGAAAAGTGAACAGCAACATGAATTTAACAAAGACAGCAGAAAGTTATTAAAGTTGACAAATGCATATTGTATAAATTACCTAAGATACTTAATATTTATAATATTTAATGGTGGTTGGGAGAGAGCTAATAAATATATAATTTGGTTATGTATAATATAACAGAGATTGTAAGGGATAGGTGGCATTTGTAGGATAAATTCAGTGTGATCCACCTATGCTCCAGGAGAAGAGAATTGTTAACTATATTTTTTGGTATATCTGTCATTTCTTACTTGAGTAGTAAATGCAATCACAAGGTATGCTTTTGGTTCAATTAAAGTTTTGAATTAATAAACCTGAATCTCTCAGAAGCAAGTATATATCTTTCTCATTCAACAACTTGATCAATTAAAAATCATATGACACTATCACAAAATTAGAAGTTCTAGTCATGGTGTGCTGGCCAAACTCTACTTTGGTCTAGTTCCACAAAGGGCTTTAGGTACCTAACTTCCACTTTAGGTGCCTCAGTTAAAAATTTAGATTCTCAAAATCCCCATTCAGCTGCCAACTAACACTGTAGTTGCCAAAATTCCCTAGGCACCTAAGTTTCCAGCAATAAAGTCCACTAGGTACATCAATTTTTGTGGTGTGCATGCGCACAATCCCCTAAATCCTGACACATCACAGCAGCTTGACACCTAAGTCCTGGAGAGATCCTAACTAGGAATTGCCCTTCCCACCTTGCCTGCAGATAGGGTGACCAGATAGCAAGCGTGAAAAATCGTGACAGGGAGTGGGGGGGTAATTGAGACCTATATAAGAAAAAGCCCCAAATATCGGGACATCTGGTCACCCTACCTGCAGAGCCTGATATGGTAGGTGTACTCAGAGGCTGCCTACCATAATGGACCCACAAAACACAGCCTGAAGTTGGGAGGTGATCCCCTTGTGGTCTATAAGTCAGTGATTGAAGCCCTCTCCCAGGATGTGAGACACCCAGATTCAAATGCTTGGAGGGGCAGAGATGAGGCTCTACACATCTCCTTGGCATTTCCTGCTGACTAGCTTGGGTGGCTCCTCACTCAGTGTGCTGTTGGCTTTGATTAATCCCCTTTTTATGCTCCTAAATCTCCTCATGCTTAGTATAGGAGGCATTGGCACTTAACTCAGGGCTGTGGGTTCCACAGAATGGCAGGCCATCTAAAGTTTGGCATTGTCCTAGTCCACTCTGTGGATTAGCATTTTAAAAAAAGATCATAACCATTTCTCAAATAAATTCCCCATCTCCTACACATAGGGAATTTATTGGACAAATAGTTGTGATCTTTTAAAAATATTTTTCTCTCAACCTTTAGAGATGATTGAATAATTTGAGAATATAGTCACTGAATATTTTGTAAGATTTTTCAAATAGTCAAAAATATTTTTCTCCATTAATCATCCAATTCCATTCTTCATGCCTATGGGATGTGTCAACTGTTGTCCTAAATTATTGCATGGTATGTCTGTATTCTGTATTAAACATTTGTATTTCACCAGTTGGTGAGCAAAGTGATTCATATGTATTTGTAGAGAAATTTGGGATTTTAGGGGACTAAAGAAAATGTACACATATGATCAGGTATCTAATGTATATATTTAGATTTGGATTTGTACAATACCTAAATAATTGTCTCGTATTTACACCTTGAAGTATCACTGTAGCAGGGCAATGACTCACCAGTGAGGTGCCTCCTGCTGGTTGTCCTGGGAATTAGCTCTCCAGCTCCGGAGCACCCTCTGCAAGCTGGTGTCTCGCCTGCCTCAGGCCCCAATGTCCATCCCGGACCCCGGTGCCCCTTACCTCGGGGTTCTGCCCGCTGCAGTACCCCCAAAGTCTCTGGGTCTCCCCTCCCTGGGGAAGCCCCAACCCTCTATCCCCACCCTGCCTCAATGGCTACTGCCAGTCATCGTCTAGCCCCCGCTCACTGGGATAGACTGCAGTCTGTAATCCACTCATCACTGGCAAGGAGGGTTTGGACTTGCTGCTTTTCCCTGCAGCCCAGTACCTGCTTTGGCTTTTCTGTCAGGCCGCAGCCTGGGAGGTCTCTGGGCCTGAGCTCCTCAGCTCAGCCTGCCCCTTCCCTAGCACTGCTCCATTCCATTCCCTGTACCCTGAGCTCCCAGGCAGCCAGGTCCATCTCCCTCCAAGGCTGGAGAGAGACTCACCTCGCTCCTGCCTGGCAGCCCTTTTATAGGGCCAGCTGTGGCCTGATTGGGGCGTGGCCCCAGTTGTGGCTGCTTCCCCAATCAGCCTCCTCAGGGCAGCCCTTTCCCAGGGCTGTTTTAACCCTTTCAGGGCTGGAGCAGGTGACAACCCTGCTACGATCACCTTTTAAATGAAGGTAACTTTATACACATTGAGGGGTTTTAGAAAATATTAATATTTCTTATAACTAGGCCTTTTGCACACTGCATTTCCTAAGTGATAATCAAATAATCTAAGTCATCGTTCTACTGAGACACAAAAATTCATCATTTTATTGCCATGATATTTACAGTAAGATCACCAGACTACCGGGATGAGGCATAGATATTTGAAAAGGAGTACATGTGGCACCTTAGAGACTAACCAATTTATTTGAGCATAAGCTTTCGTGAGCTACACGAAAGCTTATGCTCAAATAAATTGATTAGTCTCTAAGGTGCCACAAGTACTCCTTTTCTTTTTGCGAATACAGACTAACACAGCTGTTACTCTGAAACCTGTCATAGATATTTGAGACATCTATATAAAATTATTAAACACCTGAAGGGTTAGGCCTACCACAGAAGCATATTCCCAGAGAAAACACTCGCCAGAAAAGCACAACAGAAAAACTCTTTTATTCACCAGAGCTTATTTATGAGTCTAGCATTTGTTCATTATTGTTTAAGTGACCTGAATGGTTTCCCCAAGATATTTTTCAATATCTTGGGCTACTAAAATGACCTGCTATATGTAAAACAATTTTCCTCCATTAGTGATAACAAATAGGTTAATTTTCAATAAGCACTAGTGTTACCAACAAGTTAATGATTGTTTAAATTCTGCATTGCCAATTACAGCTCTAATGTCTGGAATAAGTTCCCTAGAATGTCATGTCATGAAAGGCACATATATATTATATATATATATAGTGCTTTTGCTTAGGTTACAATGGCACTGTATACCAAAAGATTCTGTTTTCTCCTACTCCATCCTGGGGTCATACCTAGATCCAAAGACCATTTCACAACATAAACACTTTTACCAACAATCATTCCTTCTGAAATATTGTTTAGCTACAAAGAGTATTAAAAAAAAATTGTCAACCCAGAAGATGGCATCCCAGTCTTGTTGCCAGTTAACATATTAAAATGTCTCATGGCTTGTAGATGAGGATTTATATGTTAGAATAAGGTAGATAAATGTTTTATAAAGGGTAATGAGAGACAGTAAAGAAAAAATATGTGATATACATCTTAAAAAATGAGTTCCCAGGTATCTGGGGAGTGAGATGGGGGAGAAGGAGAATAAAACAACAAACTAAGTTATGAATTTCTGTGACATAAAGCAGTCACTCTGTATTGTCAGAGGTATTTTCTCCTCAAGGTTTCTCATAAGCCAACGGCCCATAGGCATTTGTCACACGTTCTGAGGTTTAATAATGCTGCCATCTATGAAAATGTGTTTCATCTCTTCACCCTGTTTTGTGTTTTAGGATTAGGAAATTAATGTGAATATTAATTACTAAATTTGGCAAGAGTACTTTAATGTTTACCACTGTTTCAGTGCATTTAGTACACTATGTTGATCACATTTTTATTTAAAAGATATTTTAATTTGACATATGATAATAAATTAGCATATCTCTTACATGCTTCAAGCTGTAATGTTAAGAATTTTGCCCTTTTATTACTATCACACATCACATTTCATAATGGGACTAGCAGAACGTACGTTCATATCTGGGCAAATAAGCTTTTTAAGGTTTTAAAACTAAACCCTTTAATCTCTGTAGCTCTTATCATTACTACAACCACAAACACTGTTAAAAGGGAAATCTTTAGAACAAAAATAGTTTAATTGGAAGTGTGATACAGGGCAAATTCTCAACCGGAGGTGGTATTTACTCAAAGCCATATTCTTTTCACACATTTTGTGGTTTGACCTCAGAGAATATAATTTAGCTTTTTTCCACGTCAAGATCAATTTATCGATTGCTAAACTTACCTCATCTACTGGAACTACAGTGGCCAATACAAATACACATCATGATGTTCAGCAAATTGAAAACAACTATTGTGTGTGATTACAGGAGAAGTGCCTATATTTCATCACTGGGCCCAATCCTGTAATGTGCTGAATGATCTTTGAGAGGTGTTCAGTGTCCTGAACTC
Organism: Chelonia mydas; assembly: GCF_015237465.2. Lineage (NCBI taxonomy): Eukaryota > Metazoa > Chordata > Testudines > Cheloniidae > Chelonia > Chelonia mydas. The sequence goes on along the minus strand of NC_057852.1, from coordinate 85,890,638 downwards.
CCATACACTTCAGCACGATGGAGAAGGTGCTGCTTGGTACTTCTGAGATGAGCTCCCACATGTTTACAAATACCAAAAACTTTGCATTAATTGGGTTGGCTATAATGAATGTCTGGGTAAAGGTAGAATGGGCAAAACGTATAAGGATGCAAAGCCAACATTCTTCTTAAGAATTTTAGAATTCTCATATAAGGTTAATATAGAACAGTGGTGCCCAATTTGGGATTTACAAGGGCTAGTTTGGCCTACCAATGGTGAGATAATGAGCCACAGTAAACAATTCTTACACCAGCAGTTAATGAAATGGACCTGAAACGTGTTCCCATTTGTAAGATAAAGTTTATATGCCACATAAAAAGTTTTTATTTTATAGCCTTTGAGGGCTGCATGTAAAAATCTTGGAGGCAGCCTCAAGTGAAAAAAAACATTACCAGCCTATCATAAATTCCGTGCAAACAATTTATAATTCAGTTCAATATCCTTCTTTATCCAGTAGATCCTAGAGGATTTTCTCTCAGTAGCTGACAGGAGAGGCACCCCAGCAAATTTAATAAGTGCTTGAGAGTACATCATTGAAGCAGCTTCACATGCAAACAGGCCTCTGAACATTGAGGGTATTTCTTTGTGATTTTCCTGTTTCACCATGACTTGGAGGTAAAGGTGAGATGACTAATGTAAATACGTGCTAGATTTTTACATAAAGAGGCAGGACAAACTAGGATATGAGGCTGCATCGGCTGCATTTTGAATCTGTCCTTGCAGTGAGTGTTTTGGTTGCTTTTGTTAAGAAACTAAATCTCATTTTCATAGAATCATAGGATATCAGCGTTGGAAGAGACCTCAGGAGATCATCTAGTCCAACGCCCTGCTCAAAGCAGGGCCAATCCCCAATTTTCGCCCCAGATCCCTAAATGGCCCCCTCAAGGATTGAACTCACAACCCTGGGTTTAACAAGGCTCAAACCACTGAGTTATCCCTCCCCCCACATTTCAGCAATGGAGTCCTGATTGTGGAATTTATCCCTCAGATGGCTTAACACAGCCAGAGTTTGGGAGGGCTCAGTGGATGGATTCATTCTGGCAGACTTTTGATGTCTTTTATAGGGCAGTGAATCGGCTCCTTACATACTAGTTACGTTGCTTTTGGGAAAAGAAACAATAAAGCCTGACCACCATGTGTGAAAGGTTATTGACGTTTTAATGACAAAAATACTGATACTTATCAATATACTTTATAAGCATATGTAAATATATTGGAAAGTGCCCCAGTACTAGAGCATTGTGTGTAATATGCAAGGATGTCTATCAATGAATGCTTTCCCTCTACCATGGGTATGAAAAATGGCCACATATAATGGGTAGTTTCTAATTATTCAAGCTGAAAATGAGGTTCTGGAAAGATGAATAAACTGTGTGCTAAATTCTACTCTTCTTAATTAAGAGGGATTGTAAAATTAGTTCCCTATTTTGTCAATTGCTCAGTGGCAAAAAGTGGTCTGCCCTCCTGTAAAACCATGCAGGACCAGCAATAATGTAGCCTGAATAGTTAGTATCTGATATGAACTTATACCTACATAGGGTTAAAAGTTGAGCTTGTTTGAGTAAAATGCTGAAACTTATATTCACTTTTTTTCTGAGCATGTAGAACACTGTGAACTACAAATAAGATTCACATCTCCTGCACTAATTATTTTACTCTTCTTCTACCCTTCCCTGCAAAGAGGGCTGTTTGCATTATTTTAAAGCACACAGAGTTGATCGGTCAATTGGATTGCTTGGCTGGCTGAACTTCCCAAACCTTACTGTTTTACAGAATAAAGAGGGTGGTTCATGCAGCAGAAGTAATTTCCTAGACTGTCACATTGTAATTTCTCAATGGTTTGGCTTTAAACTTACAGTAGAGAGTACTTTCTCATTTAAGAAAAAAAATTTTTTACTCAGTTTCATTATACTTGATATTCATATACGGGGAGAGTTTTCAAAATCACAGAGGAGAGGTAGGTATTTAACTCCCACTGAAAGTGAATCAGAGTTGTGGATCTTATCCCTCTGAAAATCTCCCCCTTAAATGGTGTTTTCATGGTATTTAGATTGGGCTACTGATCTACCCCAGGAGCATAGGAAGTCACAAGAACTAGGCTCTTGCGGGGATCTTGATCCCATACTTCACAATACTCAGTTTCCTAAGGTGAAGACCAAAGTAGATAAGAATCAATATTCAACACAGGATAGTTAAAACTTACTGTATGTAAAGTAAAGCTATGTCCCACTCTGCCCACTTTTCTGCAAATGAGTTAAATGGTTCAAAAGCTGTGGGTATGAGACAGGGGATGAAGGAGGGCAGGGGAGAGGGAGACAGCAGTTCCAGCTTTATTACCATTGGTGGTCACTTCCTCCTGCAACACTTTACAGTTGGGTGTAAAGGGAACAGTTTGACTCATATCCCTGAATAGAAAATATGCTTCCACCTTCCATCAAGTACTCGGATACCACTGAGACACTCAGATATCCTGCTGATGGAAATGGTATTGCTAGCCAGGGTCTTTTGAACCCAAAGCAGTGGTAACTTAATTGTGTTTTTGTTGTTGTTTTCTAAGGCGGTGTCAGGAACAAATCAATGGGGACACAGCTTCTCCATCTGCTAAGCAATTGATACAAACCAGAGTGCATGAATTAAAACTACTTTGTTACCTGGTTTTAAGCATACACATATATATGCAATAGGTTTAGAGTATTTTATACAGACTTACCCAAAGTCTGAGATGGTTTTGAATGATCACCAGCCAGGCTTCTGGGGACCCTCCTTCTGTCCAGCTGATGGGGAGTTTAGGTGTCAGCTCCTTGCCCAAAGAAAAAACTTCCGTGGACTGCTCCAAAGTGTATTTTTTTGCTTAATATTTATAGCTAATTTAAACAAAGCACATATCTTATAGTGACTTTTAGTGAGTTACTATAGTAATCCCTAGTTGGGTTACCAATTTTTTTAATTTTAGCAAAAATTTATTTATTTTTAACGCATTTTTAGTTATAACAATAATAAAAATTATATCTCGGGGCACTTAAAACCAAGGTTGGCTGTTAAACTTTTTTTTATTGTGTGTGTGTGTGTGTGTATATATATATATATATAATGATTAGCAAAACTGCAGTTATACAGCTATTTGGACTTGCCTTTCAGAGCCCTAATGATTATTTCTAGCTATGTCATATTTGTTTTTTAGCGTGCTGAATGCACAAAATGGCTGACTGCAGTTATATCAAGTTCTGGGGCAACAGTATTAACATTTAGATTGGGGTTTCTCATGCTTTCCCATTAAAGGGCAAAATAACTTCTGAGCCACCTCCCTTTCCATTCACACAACATATGTGTAACAACTACTGCAATTGCTTTAATGGAAAAGTAGTATTAGGGAAATATCTAATGTTGTTTCTGTTGCCTCTGAATAAACTTCAGCTGAAAACAGAGAGGACAGCCAGCACCATTTAATGAACCAACACTCCACAGGCCACCAGCAATTGCTTCATGGACCATATATAGCAGTTTGGGAACCACTGACTCAGACAGATAAATTAGATAAATTTTTACCCTGTTACCTATTCACTGCCAGCCAGACATTTCTAGGCCTCTAACAACTGGAAAAACAAGTAGTTAAGAATGAAACCTCCATCCCTTCCCCCAACCTTACCCTTGACCTTTTTCTAGTTGCAAGGTTTTATATTTAATTTTTGAAAGTGTTTATTGTAAAAAAAAATAATATTTTTTTTAAAGAGAAATTTAGCATTTATACAGGACAGATATTGACCAACAAATAGGAGTCAGTTTTGAAACATTAATAGTAACCTAAAAAGCACATTCATTTTAATTACATTTACCATCTCCAGATTTTGCAGAGAATACAATTCTTACTGTATGCTTCACATCCAGCAGAAATTTTCAGTTTATGCAGATTTCATTTATTGTATAGAATCTTCACCTCTAAGTGTCCAAAGACCTCATTTGTGCCTATGAATTCTTGACTCACCACAAAAAAGTAAGAGATGGTTCCTTTATATAACATGGCTTCCATTTTAGATTTTCTTACCTTACAGCCTGAAAATCCTCCATATCAGAAAAGGATCCCTCCTCCCCCAAGTTTCACTTCATTGTTTACTTTTACCTGCCTCTTAGATACGTCAGAGAAAATAATGAGCTTCTTATAGGCTTCTGGTTCCTCTGCCTTCTCTCTCCTCAGATCCTTGCCCCTTTCCTGCCTGTCTTTCTCTCTGTGGGTAATGTCAATTTATATGACCTTTCCCCCACACACACACTGAAAGGAGGCTCTCCTCCCACTCAATTGTTCATTTGTTGGGGCTCTCCATGGCCTTGCCTTAGTCCTTCCTGGTAAGACTTTTTGTGTCTGTGTCTCTGTGGGTGTCCCCTGCACCCACAGCCATAACACCTGCTGGGCTGGGCATCTGACCTCCTAATCCTGAAGCACCTTTCCCATTCCTGGTCCCTTTGATGTCCCCTACTTCCCTCTTATAGGATTCTATTAAAATGTTGCTGTTGATCAGCTACCGTCACCAAATAGTCCTGTAGGTAAACTTGAGCTTCCCACAGTCTCTGCTGATTCTCCAACATCTGTCCCCCCACAGCATAGACCTACCTCCGTTGCTTCTCAGCTCCCCTCTGTAGCAGGGGCAACTCTGGCATCCACCCTGATTGGGGATAACTTCCCTCAGCAGAAAATTCCTGCATCATCTCCCCCTCCATTTTCAGTTTCCCTAAAGGGTCCTTCTCCGGCTCAGCCCCTTCATCAAGGTTTAACTCTTTCTAACCCCTCACCTTTTGATACTTGTCCTGCACAGTCTGTCACAGATCCCTTTTTGTCAGGGGTAACAGTCACATCTCTGTTCTCCACCAATTGTGATGGGGTGCTCTACTCACCACCAGATGGCACATCTTCCTGGCCATTCTGGGAATTAGCTTCATAAGGTCAACACCCCTTCCTGCAATTATACACTGTTTCTCTACCTCTCTCTGTCTACAGCCCTTCTCTTGTTCCACAAGCTGCTGCTGCCTCTTTGTGACTCAGCCCTCTGGTCAGATCACTATACATGTTTTCCCCTTCTGGAGTACCAGAGGATTTCTCCAGCAATCTTAAGCAGTCTTCCCATTCACTGCCTCATTGCCACTTCCTCAGTCTTAGACAGTCTTCCCACTCACTACCCTGTAGTGCCATGTCCATAGTCACCAGTAGGGGAACCCAGGCCCACCCTCTACTCCGGGTTATGGCTCAGGGACCTCTAGTCAGCAACCAAGGTCTGTTCCTTCTAGTCTTTACTGCCTTTCCCTGACTCCTTTCTTTACCCTCTGGCATCCCCACCTAGGTTTGCCAGCCACCCAACTCCCTCCTCCCAGACAGTAACTGTAGGCTACTTGTCTTTGCAGCTTCCAAACACTCCTCCCTTCTCCCAGGGAGTGACTGCAGACTTTCCCAAAAAAAACCCTCTACTTCAAATTTCCTGGTTTATAAATCCAGCCCTGCTCATTCCTGCACAGCTGGGCTCCCTCCCTCAATGAGGGGATTGCTTATCAACCTCAGTTATGGCCTGTCAGTCAATTAGCACCTTCTCAATATGCACTGACCCTTTAACTGCCAGTGAGGAGTAAACACACCATCCCAATACCTCTCAAGTCTTCCCCAGTATGATAATAGTTGGCTTACTCTCTTCTAGCTAGAATGAATATAGTGACTCTGACATCGTGGAACTGGAAAGCACATTATGGCTACAGTATGTCAGAAGAAGGGTATAATACAACTTTACATAAAGAGATCTTTGCTTTTCCTGGTAACAGAATTTCGCAAAATTACAGATGAAAATTTTGACTTCTTGTTAGGCTTCCAAGCTTCTGGGTTGTTTCTGGTACAGACAAAATTTATAAAATAATTTTTAAGACACTTTATTTGCTATAACATGGACAAAGTTGTCCTATTAACACAATTTGCCCAAAAGCTTCCTTTACAAAGATGGTGATGTATGTTCTGATAACAAAAGAATTAACTAAAATTTTCCTAACTATAAATGGTAGATGGTACAGAATGGTAGACTGAATTCAGGTTTTCTATTATTTTCTATGCCAAAATGCAATTACATTTTTGATCTTGTCTTTCAGTTGCTACTTTTCCCCCTTTTTTGTCTCTAATGTATTTTAATAGATTTTTTTGAGAAGCCTGGGTTATTGTTATGGTTTTGCATTTATGCCAATCTTATAACATTTGTTTATTTTCCTTACTGACATTCCTTGACTGTAATTGAAATACTGTTTCAGAAAATAGTACTTCTTTTAAATACAAGCATGAATATTGCCACATGCTACCGAAAACTGGCAGACCTCTTCAGTGAGATGGATGTTTAAGTGAAAACCATTGCTGAAATATGGTACATGATTCTGCATAAATACTTAGCTAAATGGGACATGTCTAAGAACATGAATAGAACAGGGAATTGGTGTTCTGAAAAATGACAACATTTAAAAGTTGACAAATAAGAGGTAGCGTAGTTAGTGGTAAGAGCTGCAACAACATGTTTTGTAAAGCTTCATAGGCACACATTTTCATCAGGTCTGTGCTCCTACACTGATCCACAATGACAGCAAAGCTTCTGGGTTTATGGAAAATAGATCCTGTCAAACTAACTTGCTATACTTTTTGATGAGAGTACAAGTTTGACTGATAAAGGTAATAGAAAAATCTAAGTATATTTCATCAATACTAAGATATTTGACTTGGTACAGCATGACATTTTGATTAAAAACCTAAAAAAACTATACAATTAAGATGGCACACATTAAATGGATTAAAGTTGGCCAACTAGTAGGTCTCAAAATGTAACTTTAAATAGAGAATCATCATTGAGCAGATGTGTTTCCAGATGGGTCCCACAGGGATTGGTCCATGGCTCTACACTATTTAATATTTTTATTAATGACCTGGAAAAAAACAAAATCATTACTCATAAAGTTTGCAGATGACACAAAAATATGAGGAGTGATAAATAATGAAGAGGACAGGTTACTGATTCAGCGTAATCTCGATTGCCTAGTAAGCTGAGAGAAAGCAAACAATATGCATTTTAATACAGTTAAACATATATATATAGGAATGAAGACTGTAGGCCATACGTACTCATTCGAGGCCTTTATCCTGGGAAGCAGTGATTCTGAAAAAGATTTGGGGGTTGGGGTGAATTATCAGTTGAACATGAGCTCCAAATGTAATTATGTGGTCAAAAGGGTAAATACAATACTGTACTTGGATGCATAAACAGATGAATCTTGAGTAACTGTAGAGAGGTTAATTTACCTCTGTATTTGGCACTGGTGACAACTACTGGGATACTGTGTCCCATTTGGGTTTCCAAAATTCAAGAAGGGTGTTGATAAATAAGAGCAAGTTCAGAGAAGAACCATTGGAATGATTAAAGGATTAGAAAACATGCCCTATGGTGACTGAACTCCTTGAGTCTATCTATTTAGCTTAACGAAGAAACGGTTATTGAGTCTATATGTACCTACATAGGTAACAAATGTTAATAATGGGCTCTTCAATCTAGCAGAGAAAGACATAGCATGATCCAATGGCTGGAAGTTGAAGCATGACAAATTCAGACTGGAAATAAGGCATACATTTTTATCATGGAGAGTAATTAACCATTGGAACAACCTACAAAGGTCAGGATGGATTCTCCATCACAGACAATTTTTAAATCAAGATTGAATACTTTTCTAAAAGAGATTGTCCAGGAATTATTTTGGAAAACTTCTATGGCCTGTGTTATATGGGTGGTCAAACTAAAAGATCACAGTGATCCCTTCTGACCTTGGAATCTATATTCTTTGGAAGTGAAAAAGAAGGTATCCACACTAACTACCTTTAGTGTGGTAGATGATAATTATTCCCAACAGAGGAAGAAATGAACATTGCTTTTCTGGAGTTCTTTGAATATGGACCGTGAATACAGGTCACTGAAGAAGAGCTCTGTGTAAGATTGTCTCTCTCACCTACAGAAGTTGGTTTAATACAAGATATCAACTCACTCATCTTGTATCTGTAAAACATGTGACATGTGCACTGGAAGGTAATGTTCTTACATGTACAGATTAATTAATATTGGACATCCTAAAATATAATTAAGGACCAAATCCTTAGCTGGTGTAAATCAGGGTACCTCCATTGACTTAAATGGAGTTATGCCAATTGAAATTGGCGTAACATAGTTTTATTCTTTATTCTTGTTTCATCTAATTTGCCCAGTATAAATTGGCATATATATACTTATGCTAATGATATTCCAAGTTATATATATATATATATATATATATATATATATATATATATATATATATATATATATATTAGTTATGCTAATGTTATTCCAATTTATACCGGGCAGATTAGTTGAAACAACAGTAAAGAATAAAATTGTCAGACACATAGAAGAACAAATTGTTGGGCAAAAGAAAACATGGTTTCTGTAAAGGGAGATCATGTCTTACTAATCTATTAGAGTTCTCTGAGAGGGTCAACAGACATGTGAACAAGGGGGATCCAGTGGACATAGTGCACTTAGGTTTCCAGAAAGCCTTTGACAAGGTCCCTCACCAAAGGCTCTTATGTAAATTAAGTTGTCATGGGATAAGAGTGAAGATCCTTTCATGGACTGAGAACTGGTTAAAAGACAGGGAACAAAGGGTAGGAATAAATAGTAAATTTTCAGAATGGAGAGGGGTAACTAGTAGTGTTCCCCAAGGGTCAGTCCTAAGACCAATCCTATTCAACTTATTCATAAATGATCTGGAGAAAGGGGTAAAAAGTGAGGTGGCAAAGTTTGCAGATGATACTAAACTGCTCAAGATAGTTAAGACCAAAGCAGACTGTGAAGAACTTCAAAAAGATCTCACAAAACTATTGGGCAACAAAATGGCAAATGAAATTGAATGTGGATAAATATAAAGTAATGCACATTGGAAAAAATAACCCCAACTATACATACAATATGATGGGGGCTAATTTAGCTACAACTAATCAGGAGAAAGATCTTGGAGTCATTGTGGATACTGAAGACGTCCACGCAGTGTGCAGCAGCAGTCAAAAAAGGAAACGGGATATTAGGAATCATTTAAAAAAGGGATAGAGAATAAGATGGAGAATATCTTATTGCCCTTATATAAATCTATGGTATGCCCACATCTTGAATACTGCATACAGATGTGGTCCCTTCATCTCAAAAAAGATATACTGGTATTAGAAACGGTTCAGAAAAGGGCAAGTAAAATGATTAGGGGTTTGGAACGGGTCCCATATGAGGAGAGATTAAAGAGGCTAGGACTTTTCAGCTTGGAAAAGAGGAGCCTAAGGGGGGATATGGCAGAGGTATATAAAATCATGAGTGGTGTGGAGAAAGTGAATAAGGAAAAGTTGTTTGCTTGTTCCCATAATATAAGAACTAGGGACCACCAAATTAAATTAATGGTCAGCAGGTTTAACACAAATAAAAGGAAGTTCTTCTTCACTCAGCACACAGTCATCCTGTGGAACTCCTTGCCTGAGGACGTTGTGAAGGGTAGGACTATAACAGGGTTTAAAAGAGAACTGGATACATTCCTGGAGCCTAAGTCCATTAATGGCTATTAGCCAGGATGGGTAAGGAATGGTGTCCCTAGCCTCTGTTTGTCAGAGGGTGGAGATGGATGGCAGGAGAGAGATCACTGTCTGTTAGGTTTACTCCCTCTGGGGCACCTGGCATTGGCCACTGTCGGTAGACAGGATAGTGGGCTGGATGGACCTTTGGTCTGACCCAGTATGGCTATTCTTATGTTCTTATACCAGAGGACGATATGGCCCGAAATCTACAGCTATGTTTTAATTCATTTTACATCCATTATAACAATTCAGTACAAGTTAACAAAACAAGACACATTAAGGCCAAATTTTGCCCTCAGAGAGGTGTGTACAGCTGTCATGCAAGTCAATGGGAATTGCACATAGATGAGTGGGCAGAATTTCACCCTATGGTTGACTTATAATGCATGATTCTACTATATTATTTTCTAATCTATATTTTTCATTAAATTGGGCTTTTCCCTCATCCCCACATGCACTAGGGCCCAAAAGAAAATGAATGGGACTATTCCTGTGAATAAGGTGGGTAGGTTTAGGCCCCAAATCTGTTGTAAGTAAATTTCATTTGACTGAGATATGTGTATCTCTTTTAGGCATAGTGTTTTAAAAATGGAAGGCCAAATCCTCACCTGTTGCAAATCAATACTGAAGTCAATGCAGCTAGGGTAGGCTAGGCTAATTTACTCCAGCTCAGGTTCAGACCCGGAGTCATTAAAATGTTCAAAACTTAAGTTATGCCTTGAAATCAATATTCCTGAAGGATACATGAGACAAGTTTATACCTTGGGAACTATATTGTTTCAGTCTGTCTGGAGGCAGAACAAACAAAACATCAGCGAATCGATTTTCAGAGTGTATGCAACCTATGAACCAGAACCAACGGTGAAAGTAAGCCGGTCTGTCCAGTACTGTGTACCAGTAAGAAAGCCACTGATGGGGGGGAGGGAGGGACAAAACGGGCAGCTGCCCTGGGGCCTGGCGATTTAAAAAGGCCCGGGGCTCCCAGCAGCCACTACTGCACCAGCGGCCAGAGCCCTGGGCCCTTTAAATCACTGCCAGAGCCCAAGGCGGCGCGGGCCAGGCAGCACTGAAGGGCTGGCTGGGGGAGTCTAGCCTCAGCCCCGCCCCTTCCACCTAAGGCCACGCCCCTTTCAGTAGCCCAGAGCCACACCCCCACACCTTGCCCAGGACCCTGGCCGCCCTGCTTACCAGTAAGTCCGTTAAGTTACTTTCACCCCTGACCAGAACATATTTATTTCGGGGAGAGGAAGGGAAACCTTAACACCATAGGAAAATATGTGAAGATACCATACATTTTCAGATCCCCATATATTTTCCATACCTGTGAATTTCCTTTGCACATGAATGTAATGAAATTTTAGAGTACTGTGAGATAAATCACCTGCACATGATATAATCCTTCTGGAGTCCTTTTGCTTTCACAAGCAAAAAACAAGTGTCTCCAGCCCGCTCCTCTAACCAGTCGCTCTTTCATTTTTGGCAAAGACTTAATTTTTCTCCCTCTAGTAGGAAGCATTGCAAATTATTTACTACTTTCTTAGAGCGCTGAAACTTGCAGTGCTTCGGTGTGTGTTTTTACATACCCCGAGTGAGAAAGTTGCAGCGCCGTAAAGTGACAGTGTGGACCTCATGGGGGTGGGTTTTTTTACGGTGCTGGGAGAGCTCTCTTCCAGCTCTGGTGCCACGACTACATAGCCACATTAAAGTGCTGGCACAGCAGCGCTTTAACGTTGCTAGTGAAGACATAGCCTAAGTGTTGGTATTTTTCAAATACTCAGTGACAGCATAGAGAAGCCAGTTACACTTACCTCATGGTTTTTGTCATCATCAGAAGAGAATTATTCATGGATAGACATAGATGCCTTTGTCATAGTTTAGGGTGTGAAGAAATTTCATACTTTACTACATGGTCCACGTTTTACATTTTTAATTGACTCATTTCCATGCTTATTAGGAGGTACAATGGTGTGACTGCCCTTAACATTAATGCTCATGGATTGTTCAGCCTACCATGTGAACAGTGGGTAATGAATAGACCCAGTCAAATATTTTTATATACCTCAACTGGATTTTTTTAGCTGTGCCCAGGCCAATGATTAAAAAAGAAACCTGAAAGCACCCTGACTTTGCCAGCGCTTATGAACTAGTAATGTCTGGGTGGACCTCTGAAAACAGACAGGTGGTGGCCTCTTTCTATCATCAGAGACATGAGTTAACTACCTATCTGTATTGTTTCCTGTGGTGAATGATGGTAGTTGTATACAAACCATTACAATCACAAGCTGCTTGAAGATCATGCAGACAGAATAGGAATGAAAACAATGTCCAAGAGCTGTATCCGGTGGCCATGCTTTGATCAACAGATTGAACAGACAAAGCATTGCGTTGGCTAGATGTGCTCTGAGACGCTCCCAAAAGTGCACTGTTCCATCTGTGGGAAGTGCCTAAATCATCTGTACATTGCTGTACCCATGTTTAATTCTACATGTAGGGAAATTGAGAGAAATTATTATTGTTGCTGCTTCTTTAATTACCTGGGTAACAGTTCTGATACTACAGTGATGGGGCACCTAAGTAGAGTACCTTGCATAGATGGATAATACTAATGAGAATTCCTCCTTTTATTACTGTTTCCTAACAAGTTAACATTTGGAATTGTTCTAATACTATTGATAGTGTAAAATAAAGCAAAATGGGATTGAGGGAAAGTTATTATTAAGCATAAAATGGACTGTTGTGTAAACTACTTTAAGACCTAGAGTGTTAGCTGACACGTTAATGAAGCCATCTAGTGGTGCTGTTGTGGTGTTCAATCTGTGATAAAGACCATGTTCACATAGGAATAATATGTGTCATTCTATTTTGTTTGCTCTAAGTGCAGTGATTTAATTATAGAGAATTGAAATGCATCCACATCACTATGTTGGCGTAAGGTACTTCACTTATGAAGCTGCTGTGTCTACACAGCTCTGCGCTCATTCAAATTAACCACTCTGTTTTCTGGGCAGATATCCCATGCTGTAGTGTTCTCCCACTCAGGTCTGTGCTTGGTAATTTGTCTCACAGTGCATTGTGGTACGCCTTCTGATTCAGGTGTGAAGCAATACAGTGAGGGGTACTAGTTGGAGAGTGTCCACACAAAACTTAAAGTGAACAAACTCATTGCAAAATGGAGTTACTCCAGTTCCAAGGAATATTTCTGTGATCTAAGATGTTTGGTTTAAAAACAGGTTTTGTGTGGACACAAGGCACATGAAGGCAAACAAACTACAGTTACTCTGAGGTAACATCCCCATATAGACAAGGCTCAATAAATGACTGAGATGTGTGCATCTCTTTGCTGAATTTCTGTTTCACCATGCTAAATTTTGCTCTGACGAAGACCAAAATATATGCACCTGCAAAAAAAATTAAATAAATATGGAACCTGACTGAGTCAAGCTTGGTTTGTGGGGTTTTTTGTTTTTGTTTTTACTTTCTTTGATTGTTGATGATGCCCCTGGCAATGATCAGTCCAGAACTGTGCAATGCCAGATGCTTTGTCCATTTAATGAACTAACAACCTGCAACTTTTTAAAAATGAAGCTGTTTGAGTTTTGCATAATTTATTTCAAACCATTAATTTATACTCTGATTTTGCAAGCTTATTACTTAAAAATCACTAAAATATATCTTATTTATTGAATACTTATTTAGTGTTTGTGCCCACAAAGGTGGGGAGATACCAGCGAAAGGATGACATTCAGGCTTAAGAATAGCAAGCTACGCTTTATTGAAGGAAGAATTTACGCTCCAATCTGCGCAGGGAGTCCCTAGGCACGTGGAGGGGCTGTAGGGGACTCTGGCCATTCGGGACAGCTGACCAGGCAGGACTCCGTTGCAGGGGGAGTCCTCTGTGGTGTTACATTCTCCGCACTTATCTCGAGGTTACATGGGGTCAACAGCTGGTTACATCCGTTACATTCCTGATTTATGCTTGTTATAGAAACTGACTCATTTACAGGCAAAAAATATGCTGAACTATGCTAAACTATATTTTGGCAGGGTATGTTGGATAAAGTTAATTGAACTGCCTGCATCCTCCGCTTACATTCAGTCACGTACGTGGTCCGCCACTTAGCTCCTCGCCAATCTTCTGCAACCTGCCCCTACACTCCACCCCTTGGCAGATTGCGGTGTGTTCGTTACTGCAACCAGTGCACGCCGAGCGTGCGCACTGGTTTGGGGGTTGCTAGTCAGGCCAGGAGGGCAGAGGAGCAATTCACACAACATTGAAGAAGGACAAACACACATAGAAAACCCACTGGTCCAATCAATAGCAGGAACCTGATGCGTCTCCCCCAGGCGCTGAGATCCGGAAGCCAGGAGGTTAGCCACCGCCAAGGGTCATCCCATGCAGAAGTCTCAGAGTCCATGTCATGTATCACCTTCAAGTGGTCCATCATATTATGAACATCAGTCTTGATATGCTTAACTGTGCAATTCTGGTGGGCCGACGGTAACGTTAAATTCCCCGGTGTCTGGCACGTATTCTGCTATCACTGCGCACGAGGACGGGGGAAGTTCTCCAACAGGACGAATGGCGTCCATCGCCGAAGATCACTGAACACACCAACAAGCATCCCCCAATACCACTACCAATGTCCCGTAGCTCAGCCCACTGGCTAGACAGGCCGGGGCCAGTCTCGAACAGTATTTCCTCAAGGCAGGGATTATATGCGGCCGCTCACCACCATCGTTCTGTCCCCCTGTATGAGGCCGATCCATCAGTGAACTATGCAGCCTCTCGTTGTTGTTCAGTCAAGGAGGCGTAGGGAGGAGCCTTCATACAGAGGGGCTGAGGTACCTCAACGGGGCGAGGGCATAAGTGTGCTGACCTACGGAGGGCAGTTCCTCGAAGGTGTCCGCATGGGTAATGCTTGCCTGGGTCATTTGCATACACAGCTGCAGGTAATGTTTCCATTTCCATAGGGTTTGGGTCTGGGCTACCCCAGTCTGCATGAGCGGGCTCTCATCCTGGACCCAACCCATAAGTGGAAGTGGGGTACGCACCTTTACAGGCTCCGTGCCCCTTATGGGCTCAGTTTGCTGAAGGGCCCATACTACTGCAAGCAACTGCTGTTCAAGGGGTGTATAACGCTCAGCCAAGCCTCGTAGGGATCGTGACCAATACCCTATGGGCTCCTTTCGAGATGAAGCTTGCTGCCACAGCCCCCATGAGGCCACGTGGTCAACCACTGTTACCTCAAGTTCCAAGGGGGTGCCTCGTCTGCCTGGGCTCAGCACTGCGTGCTGGCTGAGTGCCTCTTTAGCCTGTTGGAATGCAGCATGCAGTTTGGCTGCCCAACTAAACGTGGCTTTCTTCCTGACTACTGCTTGTATGGGCTGCAAAATGTACCCTAGATGGGGAATAAACGTGGGCCAATATCCGAGGAGGCCCAGAAAAGTTTGGGCTTGGCTTACGCTAGTGGGCTCTGGGAAGTGGGTAATTGTTTCGATGGCCTTTTGTGGGATTTTACGTTGAGGCCCCGACCAAAGTATGCCCAAGAACATCACCTCCTGGCTGGACCCCTGGATTTTACTAGGGTTGATGGCCCATCCCCTGGCTGTCAGAGCCTGCAAAACATTATTCTTGGCCTTGGAGAGTGCAGCCTCATGGGGCCCACTCAGCAGGACATCATCAATATAGTGCTCTAGGACCACTCCCTCTGGAAAAGTACTTGCTCCAGGTCTCGACTAACCAAATGGTGACAGATGGTAGGGCTATGCTTGTAGCCCTGAGGCACCACAGTGAACGTGTACTGCCGATCCTGCCACATAAAGGCAAATTGATCCTGGATCTGCGGGGCAATGGCGATGAAGAAGAAAGCATTTGCCAGATCCACCACTACATGCCACTGCCCTACTCGCATCACGAGGCACCCCATGACGGAGACCATGTCGGGAACTGCTGCCGTTAGGGTTTGGGTGACCCTATTCAGGTTGCGGTAGTCGACCGTCATGCGCCAGGTTCCATCCTTTTTAAGGACTGGCCAAATTGGGCTGTTAAATGCACTCATGGCGGGGTGAATGATGTCTGCCTGGAGCAGTCCTTTAACAGTCGCGATTATTTCCTCTTGCCCACCAGGTATCCAATACCATTTGGTATTGACTACTGTGGTAGCGGTTGAAAGCACCACGGGATCCCACCGTGGATGGCCCTGCAGCATGGTTACAGCTTCTCAGACATACAGCGGGCACCCAAAGGAAAAGGGCCCCCACTGTGTGTCTATGGTTTACCCTCGGAGGAGGTCTATACTCAGTATGTATTCATGAATGGGGGTGATTAAGATGGTGACTTGTATGGGGGAGGTCCCTTCCCGATGGCCAGCCTTAACTGCATCGGCGCAGCCCGAATATTCGCCCATCCGAGGCCGCTCACCATTACCAACCAGCCGCGACAGGGTGGGGTGCCATGTACTATAGTCACCTCTGCTCCTGTGTCCACAAGGGCCATTACTCATTGTTGCCCCCGGCTAGGCCAGTAGATCTCTACTGGGACATAAAGGTGGTGGTCCCCCACTCCATATCGCCTTACCTCTGGGGGAGAGGTGCAGGGGACCCACCACCCCTTCAATACTGGGCGGGCAGCTTCCACTCAATATAGTCTGCCAGCGGGGCAGACAGTTGGGGCCGCTGAGGGGTACTATCTACCTTGTTTGGGGGCCCTCCTTTCATCAGGGCCTCCACCCTTTCCTTGGTATGCTGTTCTGGCTTGAGCTGTAACTAGCATCTTAACAGCTCAGCATTGGTTTCCCCATCCACTTCCTCCAGGGGAATCCTTTTGCTCCACATTCATATGACGCGGCTTTGTGGTCTTCATCATACCATCCATTTCTGTTAATTGCGTCACGAGCTGTGCCGCATCTCCCACTGACTCTATGGTTCCCCCAACCTTTGGAAGGATCATCACCTTCAGGTGGGGGTGGGCGTTCAGCAAAAGCCAGGTATGGATGGTGCGGGTCAGCTCCACGGCATCGGGCCCTTCAAAATCCTCGGCAAATGTGCCTAGCTGTCGGAGCTGGCTAACCCCCTCTGGGATGGAAGCCCACTGTTCCAACCCGCTATCCATGTCTGCAGGCAAACTCCAGATGGTTTTGATAGCCATGGTCATCCATGACATAAGAGAGGGATATGGGAAGTCCGCCTCCATAGCGGCCCCTGCATTGAGACTTCTACGAAGGAGGGGGTTTGTGGTTAGCAAGCCCATTCTGCCTAGCTCAGCGGGTGTAAGGCTAATCACATCCACTCCCTCGTCCCACCATAGCAGCCAGGCCAGCAGCGATTCTTTGGGACACTGCTGGAAACGCTGCATGAAATCCTGTATCTCGGAGGATTTAAATTCCCGGATAGTATCTCTTCCTACCATGTTATCATTATCCCTGTGCGGTCTCTCGTACCATGTCTCGACAGTGGGTCACAATTGTGGGTATAGCCCCGCCTTCCCGCCGTCCCCCTCCCCGGGGGACTCGTCTTCGCTTGTCTCCCAAATGTCCCCATCCCAGGTCTCTGGGTCCCAGTCGCTTTTGCGCACCAGTGCGCATACGGCAAGGGGGCGCATGTCCCACTGTCCTCCCTTTCGCGGCCGGTGGTTCGCAATTCGAGCCGCCATAACCGCGCATTGGTGCTCTAACCGCTCGGCCCGTTCGGCTGTACCAGTGATGACTTCCTGGGTTAGTGAATGGGCCTCGTTTGCTTGCTGCAAATCAGTCTCTAATTGTCCTCTCCTCTGGCGCTGAACCAGCAGTGCCTTGTCCACCGCGCAGAGCATGGTCAGGAAGACCCATCCCAGGTCTCCCGCCGCTTTTCGCTCTGCGGGTCCTACTTTGTCCAGCTGGAGCTTGGATATCAGTTCCTCCAGCCTAACTGGGGTGACCCCCGGCTCTAGCTTGAGCTCTGGCCATGTGGCGGGGGCAACAAAATCCACCAGCTTGCGAGCCACTGGTGCCCACTGTCCCATGGAGGGTCACCCGGGGATGCAGCTCTCTCCCTTCCCCTTATCCTTCCTTCCCCAAAGAGGCATCCCTTCACTGGTATCCTGTTCGTGACGCCAATTGTGCCTGCAAAGGGGGGGAGATACCAGTGAAAGGATGACACTCAGGCCTAAGAATAGCAAGCTACGCTTTATTGAAGGAAGAACTTATGCTCCAATCTGCGTGGGGAGTCCCTAGGGTGCATGGAGGGGCTGTAGGGGACTCTGGCCGTTTTGGGACAGCTGACCAGGCAGGACTCTGCCGTGGGCGGGGGGGGGGGGAGTCCTCTGCGGTGTTATATTCTCCATGCTTATCTCAAGGTTACATGGGGTCAACAGCTGGTTACATCCATTACATTCATGATTTATGGTTGTTATATAAACTGACTTATTTACAGGCAAAAAATATGCTGAACTATGCTAAACTATATTTTGGCAGGGTCCGTTGAACAAAGTTCATTGAACTGCCTGCATCCTCCGCTTACATCCAGTCACGTACGCCACTTAGCTCCTCACTAATCTTCCGCAACCTTGCCCCTACAGTGTTGCTTACGGTATTATGACAGATCAAAAATGTATTCTAATTTTAAATATATTATATATATTTCTGGAGGATTTCCCAGAATATACATCTGTTACTTTGACTTACAAGTCAGAGAAAGAGGCAGAATTTGGTTGCAGTGAAAATGATTTTTACAAAATCCTCTTTTTTTAATCTATGTGCCATATATTAGCTGATGATCCATCTGGAAAGCTGTGTATGCCAGATACTTGATGTGCAAAATATCACAGAGTATTTTCTCTGAGTGATCATTTATTTTTCTCCATTCTCTGCACTGTCCATCATACAACAATAGTAATTTATCTCACACTAACCTTAATTCTGCAAAGGCAAAGTTAAGGTTGCACATGCAACTTTTACTTGTCTTTTTCCACACTTCTGAGGACTTAACTCTGCAACCATAATAGTCTCTTAACATAGCTTCTTAGATAAAAACACTAGCTTTTTCTTAGCTTTACAGCTTTAATGTTCTCAGCATTGTTTTCTTGGAGGAATATATATAATTAGAAACAGGTAAAATTTATTCTTCTCAATCCTTTTATTCTTAAAAATGGTCAGATCAATTTTGCTCATATTTTACAAAAAGAAAGATTCACCTAGGACAAAAACAAAGTTTGGAGTATTTTAGCGCTAATGGCAAAAGTTTCAGAAAGCTCCGAGTAACTGAAAACAGATCAAAATAGAAACTGTTCTGTGTCTTAACTGTAGTGGAATAATACAGTGAGAAATGTCATGAACAGAGTCATTCCTCTACAAAGCTAAAGATACTGGCAGAATCTGAGCAATCTTTTTCATTAATCTGGTTGGAGTATCAGCATACAAATCCAAATCTAGTCTAATGTCAGTAGGTGTAAGGTCTTGTTCATAGAAAATTCATTGCTTTGCCTGTTGAATTTTAATGGAACGTAATTGAAATAATTGATCGTTGCCAATATCTTATAGCTTGCTTTTCTTGATGCATATTTTTATCCCATAGATGCAAAAAAATCATGATTATATACAGTAAGTCTCAGAAGCACTGTTATTCTGACGACCATTAGAATGAGACTCTTCCGCAAGCAGAGCTTTCGATTGCCTAGAGTGGCAGAAGAGCCAAAGAAGTCCACTAGGGACATAGGCTGGCAACAGCTATTTTATGCAATGAGATACTAATGTGAGGAGTGGCAGTATAAAACGCTAAAATGGATAGCTAATCTTGCCCTGTGCATCTCTGCAGCATGACAGATGTGATATATATTGATAAATCTGGGTCTTATCGCTCCAAGAACTGGTACAAAAATGCTGAAGGTGGACTCTAGATTTGTAATGAGACTGTCTCCTGGTGACACTGTCTCCATGCACTAGCTACTTTGGTGTAATCACCAAGTACCATTAACATGGATTTATTTAAAAATCCTGCACTTCCTCTTGCTATTAAAGTGATCCATCTGTGAGCCCTGGAAAGTTCAGAAAAGAACTAAAAAGCTATAGAATGATGAGGCAGCAAAATGCTTAGACTTTGTGCCCTTTGACATACCATCAGCAAAAATAAGTTAAGGTCTAATCCTTCACATTAAAGTTAATGGCAACACCCTCATACCCTCTGTATTTGGCTCAGGAGGAACCACTGTTGGAATACTGTGTCCAGTTCTGGTCTCTACTCTTCAAAAAGGGTGTTGAAAAATTGGAGAGAGTTCAGAGAAGAGCCATAACAATGATTAAAAGATTGGAAAACTTACCTCATAGTGATACACTGTAGATTGAGATCCTTGAGTTTACCAAAGAGGAGGTCACTGCACCTACATAAAGAACAGAAATTTGAAAAGAGAGGGCTCTTCAATCTAGCAGACAAAAGTATAACAAAATCTAATGGTTGAAATGGAAGCTAGACACATATATCTCGTAAAAAGATATCGAACTGTAACAGTGAGAGTAATGAACCACTGGAACAATTTTCTAATGTTTGTGGTGGATTCGCCACCATTTGGAGATAAAAAAAATCCAATTGTGATTTTATAAAGGCATGCTCTAGTTCAACCATAGCTATTGCACTTGATGCGGGAATTAATTCAGGAAGGTCTCCTGGCCTATGTCATGTAGGAAGTGTAACTAGATGATCACAATTGTCCTTTCCTTCTGGCCTTAAAAATCTATGAATCTATTCACTTCAATGGCTGCAGGAATGAGACCTCTAAGGGCCCAATCTGGCCAAGATATGCACTCAAACTCCTTTTAGTTTCAGTATGTGTGCTGGATGCAAACCATAAGGCAAGCTCATCCCCTAAAAATGTGCATTTCCATTGTACTCAGCATGAATGTCCCCAGCAACTTTCACATGATATAGTATTGAGAGTATTATACTTTTAATCAAATAAATGTGCAATTCAGTCCATGCATTCAAACATTAGGGTTTTTTTCTATCCTTTCTTTTATGTCTACTTTTCTGTCTCTTTAAACAATTGAAGGGTTTAAAAGATGAGGGATGAATCTAAAATGATAAAGAGCAAAGCATAATTAACCTGTGGAAGTCGTAGCCTGTTAATAGGACAGCTCCCCTATTGTCTCAAATTTATGGAAAGAAAGAGAAGACACAAGGGACGTGGTTTAACTAAGTTGCAACTTTATTAATTTTATTCAGCTGGGAACTATCAACTAATAATTCATTCAATGCACATCATCATTCCTTCCTTAATTCTTTCCACCTGGTGGAGAGTGGCCAATAGCTCCCACCCCTGCACAGTTGGTGCCAGCCCATGGCTAAGACCCTAACACCCTCTCCTTATCTGAGTGTTAAGGGGCTGCCTACAACTGCTACCAGACTTTAGGAGTCCCAACCTATTCCCCAGATTCTTTAGAGGATGTCTTCTCCTAAGTACACTTCCAATTTTGGCATAGTAGGGACCAGTCCCCCCATGGAATGACTACTTACAATGGACACCTGGCACTTGCTAAATTGCAACAACTTGAAGTGTACCTCCTGACCTACTCACCAGATCCCTAGCCTGCTGTGGGAGAGGCAAAAAAACCCACCCCACCCTTTCTGGCAGTCAGGAAAAATATCTTCCCAGTCTTCATAAAGGTGACTAGTGCAGTACCCACAGCAGAACAACAACAACAAAAACAGGTCTGTACTAATCTCATGGGTGGGAGGGTGAAAGCTGCTAATTGGGCATGAGTGGGGGCACACTCTGGATGGATAGGTTTTATATAACCCTCCCCATGTGTGCAGGAGCCATTACCTGAGTCCCACTGGCCAACCCATGAATTCAGGTGATGTCCTCCACCCCACTTTAAGAAGCCACTACGCTTTTTCCTTCCAGTCCAGAAAAAGTCCTCCTACTTTGAGGTTGTGGGGGTTGCATTTGGAGATTGAGGGCAACCTAAAACTCATTCAGAACTTGCTAGAACACAAGCCTTGTTATGTTAACCCTAGAATGTTTCAGTTATTTAATAGTTTACAGACATTCATGTTTTTTCTTGGTTTTGTATTTTCTTACATAAGTTTCAGACATCCTATAAATTCTGTCAGTGCAGCATTTGAAAGAGAACATTATAGCCTGCACTACCACTACCGGACGCCTCATGGAAGTTGTAACACTGTTCAGAAATGTTAATGTCAATATGAGTGTTTATGTACAGCCTTAATTCTAGCTTAGATTTCCCCTCCCCCCGCCCCCACCCGGATACATAATGCTGACCTCTGTGTCTGCAACTTGAAATTCTGGTCCCCACAGACTAATGAGAATATAGAAGACCTAGAGAAACTACAATGAAAGGAAACCATAGTGACACAAAGATTGGAAGATAAATCTTACAAGGAGAGACTGAGGGAACTAAATTTATATAATTTAGAATGGTGAAGACACAGGGGATATCTTTTCTTTCTGACAGTCTACAAATGTCTTCAAAGTGATAGCATATGTGATAAAATGGAATCATTCACAGCCTCAAGATATGATATGCCAAGAAGCAATGGCTTGAAGCTAAGAAAAGAAAAGTTTAGATTAAATATTATTACGAAAAAGCTAAGAGTAAGAGCAACTGGATGATGGAATGGCCTGAAGTACAACGGGAAGTTGTGGCACCATCACTATACATATGCAACAACAGATTAGATGAGACATTAGTATGTACTATATAGTCTTGAAAAATACAAGGGTCAGACTAAATGAAACCACTGTTCATTTTGACCATGCTGTATTATCTTTGGCTGCAAAAATAAATGTTATTCATGCACACTTCAGAAAATACATCTTTGTTTAGGTTGAAGAAAAGTAAAAACCCATATTATGCAACGCAATGTAAACCATATTAGCATTTTAATACATTAATAACTGAATTGCTCTCCCTGATCCTTAGTTACAATGATAAAGCATCATACAGCAACAGTGGTATGGGTAAGAAATAGTACAAATGTGAGTCCTTCAGTTTTGTAGCAGTTGGTTAGAGTGATAGAGAGAAAAGAGCTTCAGTTAAAGACCAAAAGTAAATATCAGAATATACATGAAGATAAATGCCTCTGTCATAGGTAACTTACTTTTTCTAGAAAGAATACAGAAGCAGACAAGCTGCTAAGCCAATTACATTGTAATTACATGCTTACAGTCCCAGAAGTATGACTAAGAATAGAGTGAACCCAGATACTAAATAATTCTGATCCCTAAAAATGCCACAGTACCTTCAAGTAAGGTTTGAATTCCTTTGGCTGGATAGTGTAGGAAAGCTTGCATTTCCTCTGCACCTGTTGTACATGTGGGATGGATACCTAAAGGTCTTCATTTTCCAGAATCAATCTGCAACAAAGATTTAATTATCAATTTGGCATATACAGCATGATAGAAATATATTTGATTACTTTCAATAACCTTTTGAATATTCTTTTAAGTTCTTTGCAGATTATTCATGGTCTCTGTATCTGGGATGTATTAGCAGGAGTGTTGTAAGCAAGACATGAGAAGTAATTCTTCTGCTCTACTCTGCACTGATTAGTTATCAGCTGGAGTATTGTGTCCAGTTCTGGATGCCACATTTCAGGAAAGATGTGGACAAATTGGAGAAAGTCCAGAGAAGAGCAACAAAAATTATTAAAGGTCTATAAAACATGACCTATGAGGGAAGATTGAAAAAAATGGGTTTGTTTAGTCTGGAAAAGATAAGACTGAGAGGAGACATGATAACAGTTTTCAAGTACATAAAAGGTTGTTACAAGGAGGAGGAAGAAAAATTGTTCTTCTTAACCTCTGAGGATGGGACAAGAAACAATGGGTTTAAATTGCAGCAAGGGAGGTTTAGGTTGGCCATTAGAAAAAAAGTTCCTAACTGTCAGGGTGGTTAAGCACTGGAATAATTGCCTAGGGAGATTGTAGAATCTCCATCATTGGAGATTTTTAAGAGAAAGTTAGACAAATACCTGTCAGGGATGGTCGAGATAATACTTAGTCCTGCCTTGAGTGCAGGGGACTGGACTAGATGACCTCTCGAGGTCCCTTACAGTCCTATGATTCTATGATTCACAGATCAGTAACTTATGAAAAGAAGATACCTCAAATTACAGAATAGGTAAAGGCCACATTGCAATATACTTACTCATGTACCTCACATAGGACCTTAAATCAAAATGTTCTAATTCAGTCACTAAGAATACTTGTGGAGTAAGGCACTATTTATAGTAAGGATATCACAATCTGACTCTCAAGCAGTTATAACTTCAGGTACACTATCACAGACACTACTGAGTATTTCAAGTCTGATGATATGCTGTTCTCGTGGGACCTGATTCAGGAATATACTTAAGCACATGCTTAAATGCATCCTAAATCAGCAACATTATAAGTTTAAAGTTTAGCACTGTCCTAAACAGGGATGCTTTCCTGAATGGGCGTCATAATGAGATAATTAAACAAAAAGCAGTAAATCCTATTCTTGTGACAATCATTTTAACAAGAAAAGAAAAATTCCTCACTTGAGTAATACATTTTTGGGTAATAACATAGGCTGTAAAAGTCCCATCTATTTCCAAAGGAAGAGAAGATGCCTCAAGTGTATCTCCTGTTGTTATGGGCTATAAGAGGAGAATCTGCCACATTCATGGTATAATTCACGTGTCGTAGGCAGTACAGACCCTTTGGGATGCATTTGTGAGCTCTAGCGGTCATGGTAATTCCATATCCCATCATTCATAATGACGGGAGGCACCATCAGCCTTGGTAATAGAATTCAGAGGAGTTATCTCAGGAGCTCAAGAGAAAGGAGGCAGGACAATAGGGTGAAACTTTCATCACCAATCCTGTGCTCTACCTCTTCTGTAGATAATAGGTGGCTTTATCCACCAAGGGCTGTCAATCCAGCACCTTTTGTGAACACTAGAAAGAATCACAAATTAATGTTCTATTTATACACCTGAGTTTCATCATTATATCACAAGAGTTCTTGACAGTTATTTTTATCTACATTCTGTTGTTTTTCTTATTGCTTAATATTTTATAAGAATCCAAAAATAATAACCTTTTGTTCTGTACAAAAATTACTCAGTATCTGTAATAATACTTACAGGATCATTAAGGAAATAAATAAAAGCAATAATTATTCACCACTTAAAAATGGGATATTTAAATCAGATACGCTTTAGCCCAGTAATATTTAACAAAGTTCTAGCCAAACAAACCATCAGGAAGAGGAGAGCTTTTATGTAAAGATCTTTACCGCTGTGTAGTAGTCCTACCTCAACCTATCTTACTTTAACTATAAAACTGGTTCTGGTATCCTCTGGTATCCATTGTACTTATTCATAGTCCTTATTGTGGGAGTGTGCATGGACGACCCTCACAATATTAATATAAGCAGTGACAAATAAATATTCATGAAACTCACCATTAACTACTTAAAAACAATGTTCAATTAGGAACTGCACTTCGAAAATAATTTTATTACCATATGAAAATGACCTCCAGCTTTAAACAGACTTCTTCCAACTTTGGTATTAAAATGTGAAACCTAATCCTCTTCCGCATAATACCTAATTAAAATTGTTGTATTATCAATGTCTTACAGATATGAAACAGAAAGTCTTATGTGGCCTACTTAGGAGGGAGCTTCGATTTAAAAAAACCCTCTGCTTTATTTAAAGGGTCCATACCATTTTTACTCAAACCAAAAAATCCATTTTAATACATTTTCAAATAAGCTTTATGGCTACAGAAAATGCCATTTATACATCATTTAAGAATTAACTTGCTCTAGAAATCATCTAGAGAAAAGCAATCAGCAAGTGAGGCATGACTGTAAAATTACTCAGTATCTGTAATAATACTTACAGGATCATTAAGGAAATAATGAAACAAAAATGTAAGCATAAACAGGAAAACTAATAGGCCTTCTTTTCACTTTGCTCCCCTTCAGTAAATTCTTCCAGAATCACGATTAAAGAATCTTCATTAGAGGCTGATTTGCCTTGGCATTTTTTGCTACCTTTTTGTATTTGTTGTTGTTTGTTTGCTTGCAAAGCAACATTCTCTTTGTACTTATGCTGATGTTGCCTTTGCCATTGAGTGCGCCACTTGTTTGTTTATTTTCCTTCTTGCAGCTCCTCATTCATGCCAGACAATTCCCATAGTTGTACTGAAACTAGATGGTACAAAATTAAAAACACACTAACATACTTAGAGCTGCTCTCCTTCTCCACTGTCTATACCCCTTCTGCTGATGCTGCCCTATGAACATTTGTTATGTGGTGGGATGTTGTGATCACTGTTCATCAGGGGATTATGATAATGGCGGTAAGTGGGTGCTGTAAGAAGGAACCTGGGCAAATCTGTCCTCCCTCCCCAAAAATTCTTGACAATGTCTTTTCAAGCGAGCAATTAGAATTCTGTATAGTTTGTTGCACTGAGCAATCCCTTCACATTTGTATGAGCTAGTGGTGTGACCCAGGCAGGAAGCCAGGAGCTCTTGAATGCTAATCCCAGCTCTCACACCAATTTCCTATATAACCTTGGACAAATCATTGAACATGATTGCCTCAGTTACCCCATCTGTAAGTATAGGGTTAATCATACTTATTCACAGATTTATAAGGAATGCTGTGCAGATTAATTATTGAAATTGAAATCATCTGTGTGACATTATACCTCATTCTTCATAGAGATATGGTTATGATTATAGCATAACTATGATGTATTTTATGCAAAATAGGTCATGTAAAATATCATTGAAAAGGTTATGATTTACTGAATATGATTGTCCTATTTGTATGCATGTTTCATTTTGATATCTGAAGTTAGGAATATTGTCTATGCATCTATTACAGAATTCAATCAGTCTAGATGGCTGGCTGGGAAGGACCACTGGGGAGAACAACAGGTCTTAGAAGAAGCTAATCTCCCACCGTGGAGCCTTCCTGAGTACGCTACGAACAGCCTCTGAGTTGTGGCTGCTATGATCCTACAGGAACATGTGACTAAGTCACCTGGTACAGGACTCTATCTTGGAATACCAGTATTTTTCCACTGAAAGGCTGGGAACTAAGCCTGGAGACAAAAGGTTCCCACCATATGCAAAAGCTATTTAAGGCAGCAGGGGTGTGACATCATCATGGTATTTCACTGACACGCCTCCCAAAGAGACTCCTGAAAACACCTCAGAAACAAGGACTGAACTGGGGGAAAGGGCTGAACCCAGGCTAGAAGACTTTCTAGCCTATGAAAGGAATACCTGGGTTTTTAAGCTGCAAGAAGTGCAGTTTGCCTTTTAAGAAGCTCTGCAACCAGCTTAAATCATCATTTTGGATATGAATAGCAAATTCTCACCCTATCTCTTTAGTTTATTAAGCTTACATTGTGTTTTTGTTTATTTGTGAGGTAATCTGTTTTGATCTGTTTGCTATCCCTTATAATCACTTAAAATCTATCTTTTGTAGTTAATAAACTTGTTTTTGTTTTCTCTAAAACCAGTGTGTGGAAACCATACTTGGGGGAGAAAGCTGTTGCATCTCTCTCTCGCCACATTGAGGGAGAGGGTGAATTTTATGAGCTTACGCTGTACAGTTCTTTGCGCAGAGCAAGATGGTATAATTTTGAGTTTACCCTCCCAAGGAGGCGTACATCTGAGAAGCTGGTAAGTGCCCTAGTTGTATAGCCTTTCCTTGCAGGGGCAGCTGAGAGAGCCTGTTTGCATTTTACTACAGCTGGGTGTATTCCTACTTGTGTGCTGGTCAAAGTGTGTGGCCATAAGTATGTTTGCAGCTTGCCACAGCATTAAAGGGTGAGTGGGAGCCCAGGCTGGTGGTACCCTAGTTCCAAGCGGCACCCCGGGGGGAACCCATCACAAGTTGGACGACTGAAAGTGAGCCCTGCTTTCTTTCAAAAAGAAATTGTCACACATTCCTAGTCAAATCTATGTGATCTGCCAGCCAATAAAATCAAGCCCCATTGAACAACACTACTTTTCAAGCAAAATCACCTTGCCTATATCTACAGCTCTACCTGACTGATTTTTTGAAGTGCCTTGTCACTCTGCCAAGAGGTTGTAGTGGCTAGAGGCCCAAAATAAGGAATATAACACCAAATAACATAGATCAAGATAAATAATCTGCTCAAATACATCATAGCTGAAGGTCTGATGTGAAAGAAAGAAAGAATACACATCTACAGTGAAAATAAAACATATGTGAGCCTTTATAAACTAACTGAGTCCACAAAGGCTCATCAAGCTACCCATAGCTGAACAGGGAAGAAACTTCCACTCAAGGCTCTGGGCATTAATATTCTGCCTTCACAGAGGAGAAATATACTGTAGTAGCAGGGGTATCTGAAGGGAGGAGACAAGACCATATGGTCAAAAAAAAAATCCCGCAAACTTAAATGCAGCCAGAGCCCTCACACACTTCAGCACTTGCCTCCCCAAAGCCAGTGACAGAAAAGTCCCCTCGCAAAAGAACAACTTTGTTTCAATTTCCATTTCCCCCCATCTTCTCTCTTAAACAACATCCAACAGCTAGTTGTGGGAGGGTAAGGAGAGTTCCTTGGATACTTGTGAATGTCTGCAGCTGACTTCAGCAGCAGTTGCAGATATATCTAAGAACAGGATTTGGTTCATTGTACCCAGTGTAACTGTCTTCAGGGAAAGGAGAGTTCATTTACATGGCAGATTCCCACTCAAACCACAAAAGATGATATTCACAAACCAACTGATTTTTTGATGAATCACCTGGACATGTCTTGAGGGATTTTTCATTTCTTTTCAAAAGTATTTCCTTAGTTAAACTGAAGGTAGAACTGATGACAAGAGTTAATGGAGAAGGGAAGGGCATAAATGCCTTTACTCCTTCTTTCTACTCCCCTTCAATTCTCGAGGCTTCTGGGGGTCATGTCCATTATAGCAGCCACAGGGCTGCTTTAATTTGTGTTGGCAAATAAAGCTTCTTTCTTAAAGGACTGCTCCACTAGCCAGGATGACCAAAGTCCGTTGTGCTCCTGTCTCACTCCCTGCCATCCCCTTTTAGCCAGAGGACCAGGAGCTGAGGGAGAGCTTACACCAATTCAGGATTCCTCTACAGTAGAGGAATACTCAGGTGCTGTCTCACAGCACACTTAAGTCCCCCTTGTGCCACTGAAGTGGCACAAATGTGATTTAATGGTAACTGGGGATCTGGTCCAATGTATTCAAAATATTTTACAATAACAGTTTCTCCAGCCTATTGATAATTGAGCATTTTATAGGAAAATAGGCTCTGCCACGCCAGCTCAGAGAAACAAACTGGAGTCCCAGTCGTCATGTTGCCTCCAGATTAGATTAATTCCTCCTTCAGAATCAAGAGGTAAGAAAAACCTCACTATGCACCTAGGCAATCGAGTAATGCTGTACATGGTGGGAAAACGCCTTTCTCAACCTTGAAGCAATCAGTTCATGACATGAGGCATAAGATTTGTTTACAATTTCCTTAGCATTCATAACTACAAATGTTATTAGTGTACGTGGAATTATCCAGCCCTTTGAACATCCAGCCATAGCATCTGTCTGAATTACACTGTGATTTTACTGCTACAATAGAAAAGTTACTAAAACTCCACAATAGTCCTTTGTTTGTTTCTTACACAGCACTACAGTTGGTGAAATTACCTCAGTATAGTTTTTAGTATTCAAATAAATAATGCAACATCAGATCTATATCGTCTGGCAAACTTTCAATTGTTTCTTGCAAAAGATGAAATATTGCTGCCACTTCTTCAAAACACCCACGTATTTCGCTGGAGAACAGAACATGCTATCTGTACTTACACAGAACGTTTGTTCTGGATGTTTGACTTAAGATGTACTTAAATCTCCTACAGATTTTATGGATGACAGAGAACAATGCCCAGTGCTCAATAAAATTCAAAAATGCATAAATGAAAGACTAGATTACAAAAGCCAACATAGCAAACTTTTTATTATCTTGAAAAACTGTACTTCTTGCCATCACTGTGGCTGACACAGCAGTTTAAACTTCTGACTGCAGTTCTCTAAAGAAGACGTGGCAGTGTATATAACACAGAGCAGCCTTTATGAGGAGGATTTACAAAACCAAACTGTTAGAGTACCTGTTCCAATTAAAGTAAGTGGTCTTTTAAGGTGTAAATTTTTAACAGGGAGGGTAATTAACCACTGGAACAATTTACCAAGTGTCCTTGTGGATTCTCCATCACTGACCATTTTTAAATTCAAGATTGGATGTTTTTTCTCAAGATCTGCTCTAGGAATTATTTTGGAGAAGTTCTATGACCTGTGTCATACAGGAAGCCAGACTACATGATCACAATGGTCCCTTCTAGCCTTGGAATCTATGACTATGAATCAATAGGAGCAATTCGGCCAATTCACACTTTTAAAAACTATCACCTCGTCCCTGTTTAGAAATGGAACATGTTGTCTTTGAAGCCATTCCCACTGTCTTGTGTGTTTGTCCAGCTGTGACTACTATCTAGCTGTGATAGAAGCCAGCTTTCTCTGTAGGAAAGGTGTAGATATTAGAGGTGAAACATAAATGCCTGGGAAAAGAATGTTCTCTTATAACTCCTTTATCCTTGGAATCTCTCTCTAGATATTTATACCATGCTTATTTTCACTTATTTTCATCTGAGAATCTACACCAAGAACTGCATAGCAGTAGAAATCATATTGAAACCCCTACAGTTACATTATGGGATGTGTATGAACACTCACTGCATATAACCAACCTGAAAGAAATTCAAAAAGAGGAACCGAACTGCATACAATGAATTTTTTCACAAAAATATTACCCAAAGTGATTGACTGATAAATTGAATATATCAATCCTAATTGATTTCTGACACAATATACTCTCAGGCACCTAAAATTTAGTTTTCCTAATGGAGACTGTCTGAGATTTCCAAACTTGGTGACTTCTCTGTCAGGCCCTCTGTGAGGTCAGCCTTATCATTACCAAGTAGGCTGGAACAAGGTCAATTTATTGTTCAACATCTGTTCCAGCTAGGGTGACCAGACAGCACGTGTGAAAAATCGGACAGGGGTGGGGGGTAATAAGAGCCTATATAAGAAAAAGACCCCAAAATTGGGACTGTCCCTATAAAATCGGGGCATCTGGTCACCCTAGTTCCAGCTGCTCAAAGCCAAATAGCTGTAATTAAAATGGAAGAAATACAATTTGAGGTTACAGTATATTATATATATAATTTAGGCTGACCTAGAAATGCTTAACTTCTGCATGGGGTCTTATGTGCGGGGGGTTTTCCTGATACCCCATCTAGTCAACATACATGTAAAACATCAGTAAGAGTTGGTAAGACATTTTGAGCTACAGAACTATCACTATGCTGTTGACAGTTGCCTGTGTCTCTTCTTCAAACCTAGTTTCTGTGGCCTCTGTTTTCTTAGTGCCTAGATTTGATAGAGTCCTGGATGAAAGATCATAGTTCTAAACGCCCCCAAGACAAGCCTGAGGTGATGCTGGTGGATAGAAGAAAATATCCTGCAGAAACAACAGAGTTCATGATGACCACTCCATTCCTTGGCGAGATATATACCCACCCTGTTCCTCACATATTCACAATAACAGATTCTCATTTAATTTATTCATGCTCTTTAATTCCCTTGTGGTAACACTGGCCTGAAAAAATGTATACCTTCAGGTGTCCCAGAAACTGCAACCTCCTTCTAATGCAGATCATGCCATAGTTATCCACATGTCTTGTATTACTGCAATGTGCTCTGCTTAAGGCTACTCCAAGGTCTTGAATAGTAGTTTCAGCTAGTGTCTTTTAAGCGGTACAAGCCAATATATGCACATGAGACCTGTATTTCATACCTTGCACTGGCTTCTTATAAGTGTCTGAATGAAATATATGGTCCTGGTTATCATCCAGAAAACTGTAAATGGCTTGAGACCTACTTATCATTGCCAAAACACAGAATCATAGAATATCAGGGTTGGAAGGGACCTCAGCAGGTCATCTAGTCCAACCCCTGCTCAAAGCAGGACCAATCCCCAATTAAATCATCCCAGCCAGGGCTTTGTCAAGCCTGACCTTAAAAACTTCTAAGGAAGGAGATTCTACAACCTCCCTAGGTAACACATTCCAGTGTTTCACCACCCTCCTAGTGAAAAAGTTTTTCCTAATATCCAACCTAAACGTCCCCCAATGCAACTTGAGACCATTACTCCTTGTCCTGTCATCTTCTACCACTGAGAATAGTCTAGAAATGAGAATAGTCTCAGGTAGTTGAAAGAAGCTATCAAATCCCCCCTCATTCTTCTCTTCTGCAGACTAAATAATCCCGGTTCCCTCAGCCTCTCCTCATAAGCCATGTGTTCCAGACCCCTAATCATTTTTGTTGCCCTTCGCTGGACTCTCCAATTTTTCCACATCCTTCTTGTAGTATGGGGCCCAAAACTGGACACAGTACTCCAGATGAGGCCTCACCAATGTTGAATAGAGGGGAACGATCACGTCCCTTGATCTGCTGGCTATGCCCCCACTTATACAACCCCAAATGCCATTGGCCTTCTTGGCAACAAGGGCACACTGTTGACTCATATCCAGCTTCTCGTCCACTGTCACCCCTAGGTCCTTTTCCGCAGAACTGCTGCCTAGCCTTTCGGTCCCTAGTCTGTAGCGGTGCATTGGATTCTTCCGTCCTAAGTGCAGGACCCTCCACTTATCCTTGTTGAACCTCATCAGATTTCTTTTGGCCCAATCCTCCAATTTGTCTAGGTCCCTCTGTATCCTATCCCTACCTGCCACCATATCTACCACTCCTCCTAGTTTAGTATCATCCACAAATTTGCTGAGAGTGCAATCCACACCATCCTCCAGATCATTTATGAAGATATTGAACAAAACCGGCCCCAGGACCGACCCTTGGGGCACTCCACTTGATAACGGCTGCCATCTAGCCATGGAGTCATTGATCACTACCCGTTGAGCCCGACAATCTGGCCAACTTTCTATCCACCTTACAGTCCATTCATCCAGCCCATACTTCTTTAACTTGCTGACAAGAATACTGTGGGAGACCATGTCAAAAGCTTTGCTAAAGTCAAGGAACAATACATCCACTGCTTTCCCTTCATCCACAGAACCAGTAATCTCATCATAGAAGGCGATTAGATTAGTCAGGCATGACCTTCCCTTGGTGAATCCATGCTGACTGTTCCTGATCGCTTTCCTCTCACATAAGTGCTTCAGGATTGATTCCTTGAGGACCTGCTCCATGATTTTTCCGGGGACTGAGGTGAGGCTGATTGGCCTGTAGTTCCCAGGATCCTCCTTCTTCCCTTTTTTAAAGATAGGCACTACATTAGCCTTTTTCCAGTCGTCCGGGACTTCCCCCGATCGCCATGAGTTTTCAAAGATAATGGCCAATGGCTCTGCAATCACAGCCGCCAACTCCTTTAGCACTCTCGGATGCAACGCATCCAGCCCCATGGACTTGTGCATGTCCAGCTTTTCTAAATAGTCCCTAACCACTTCTTTCTCCACAGAGGGCTGGCCACCTACTCCCCATGCTGTGTTGCCCAGCGCAGCAATCTGGGAGCTGACCTTGTTCGTGAAGACAGAGGCAAAAAAAGCATTGAGTACATTAGCTTTTTCCACATCCTCTGTCACTAGATTGCCTCCCTCTTTCAGTAAGGGGCCCACACTTTCCTTAGCTTTCTTCTTGTTGCCAACATACCTGAAGAAACCCTTCTTGTTACTCTTAACATCTCTTGCTAGCTGCAGCTCCAGGTGCGATTTGGCCCTCCTGATTTCATTTCTACATGCCCGAGCAACATTTTTATACTCTTCCCTGGTCATTTGTCCAATCTTCCACTTCTTGTAAGCTTCTTTTTTATGTTTAAGATCCGCAAGGATTTCACTGTTAAGCCAAGCTGGTCGCCTGCCATATTTACTATTCTTTCGACGCATCGGGATGGTTTGTCCCTGTAACCTCAATAGGGATTCTTTGAAATACAGCCAGCTCTCCTGGACTCCTTTCCCCCTCATGTTATTCCCCCAGGGGATCCTACCCATCAGTTCCCTGAGGGAGTCAAAGTCTGCTTTCCTGAAGTCCAGGGTCCGTATTCTGCTGCTTACCTTTCTTCCCTGTGTCAGGATCCTGAACTCGACCAACTCATGGTCACTGCCTCCCAGATTACCATCCACTTTTGCTTCCCCTACTAATTCTTCCCGGTTTGTGAGCAGCAGGTCAAGAAAAGCTCTCCCCCTAGCTGGCTCTTCCAGCACTTGCACCAGGAAGTCCCCTACATTTTCCAAAAACTTTCTGGATTGTCTGTGCACCGCTGTAGTGCTCTCCCAGCAGATATCAGGATGGTTAAAGTCGCCCATGAGAACAGTGTAAAGGGGTTTTAGGGTAATTGAAAATCGGGCCCATACATTTTGAGAGCACTGGGTTTGCCAGTGTCAATGTATGGTAGCTGGTAGTTGCACAACTTTATTGTCAACAGAAGTGAAGAAAAACTTTAATAAGTATTTTCAAAATGTTCATCTAGAAGAATATGTGTGGGTACATAATCCATTCTTGTCTCACATGTTGCATACTTGACAGTAGAAGACAAAGAATATTGATTGGCATTTCAGGCAATGCAATGGAGATGGGGGAGTCGGGGGTTCACTGGAATTCTGATTGTGTAGGAAGTAATAATACAAGTTCTAGCAATCGAGCTGCAAATGAGATTCCTCTATCGGCAATATCATACTTGTGTGAGACAGGATTTTCAGTGTTAGCACTGATAAAAATCAAAATATCACAGTCACCTTAGCATAGAGAGTGAATTGAGAGTGTTTGGCTATCTTGAAAATGAAGCCACAGATGTTATGAAATGTTATGCTCAGAAATGCTGGCTAAACCACGTCAGTTACACAGAGCCTGATGCAAAGCTTATTGAAATTCATAGGAATCTTTACTTTGACTTCAGTGGGTATTAAATCAGGCTTACAGTTACACAAATAGAAAAATCATGCAGTTTCTATTGTGCAGCATCTTCAAACTGTTTTGGAGAGACACATGATAGCCTTTCATTATGTAGTGTATGTACCATAGTGCTAGTTTTATGGCACAACATTTGGTCCTATTTAATAAGTATAAATATTTGTAAGTACTCTCCCCGATAGTGTCATTTTTTAAAAAGGAAGATACAAAGATACAGTTATCCTGAGGTTCTGAGGTAGCATAGCAAGCGAGGCTATGTGAGTTACCATCAGAAAAAATATGAATGTACAAAATATAACATTTTAATTGTAAATTAGGTACAGTATGTAAATTAGATTGTAATGTCTTTTAGGGCAGGGACTACTACTTCCTGTTTGTTCATAGGCCAGGGTGGGAAATAGTTTTGTCATCCCATGAGAATTTTTGAAATTTCAGAAGTTTTACAACTCTTCAGGGGGAAAAACACAAGACCGTTAGAAGTTTGGGGGTTTTTTTTCTTTTTTTTTTTTTTGTGAAAAACCAGAGAGAGGTGATCCAAATAAGGGACTTGAACTTCTATC
The DNA here is from genome assembly GCF_015237465.2 of Chelonia mydas. Classification (NCBI taxonomy): domain Eukaryota; kingdom Metazoa; phylum Chordata; order Testudines; family Cheloniidae; genus Chelonia; species Chelonia mydas. The sequence goes on along the minus strand of NC_057852.1, from coordinate 85,855,395 downwards.
TCCTGCATCCTAGCTGAAGTCCCTAACCACAGATCTGTTGAGGTAAGTCTTGATTTCATACAATCTCTTCTGTTGGAACAATTCCACTTTGTATAAATAAATATCTAGCCACTGGCCCAGAGAGACGGCACAAGAGACTGGCTTCAGTGGTTAGTACCCCCTCTGATGTGGAAGTCTCAGGTTCAAATCTTTGCTCCAAAAATTATTTGTACAAAGTGAAACAGCTGTACCAGGAGGCTTTCAGAAAGACCCATCCACACAATCACACACATACACAAGCCTCACTGTTAGGGCAGTCAGCTGGGATGTATGATCCAGGTTTAAATCCCTTCTTGGTCTGATTCTGTTCAGAGACTTGAACCTGGTTCTCCCACATTAGCACCCAAACCACCAGGCTGGTCTGGAGTTTCTCTCTGATTTTGACTAGAAATTCCATTTTGGACCTGATAAACCTTTCCTGGCTAAAACTGAGCTGAAATAGATCCATATTTCTGTGAAAAGTTTCAGAACTGGCATTCCCTTAGGAAAACAAGTTTTGTAAAAATGTTTCTGACCAGCTCTATTTGAACAGTGCTTTGCATACTGGAATCCTGATATGGACAGGTACCCTCAGGCACTACCACAGTACAAATAATCACTAATAATAGGCATGCATTACATAGGTAGGACTACTTTTTAAAGGTTAGTAAGGCTCCATCTACGCTACACACCACTTTTGGCAGCATGTAGTGTACGTGTAGCGACACACCGCAATGAAAAGTACACCATGTCCATGCTGCAGTGTGCAGCTACACCACCTGTGAAAAGCTCTGGCAGAAGAGAGGCAGAGGAGAAAGACTTCAAAAGCTTCCCACTGATGGAGCCTTTTATTGCAGCAAGGAAAGGCTCCCTGCCAGAGCCTTTCCTTGTTGCCAGAGCCTTTCCCTGCAGTGGGGAAAGGGCTCCAGCAGTGGGGAGGCAGTGGGTCAATACACTGCTAAAGATAGCAGTGTAGATGGGGAAGCATAGCTTGGGCAAACAGAGAGCCATGTAGGGTATGTACTCAAGAATATACCCACAACCTTCAGATGTGTCTTTACTCGTCTAAGCCATGCCTCGCCATCTACACGGATATTTGTACCCATGCTAGGGGGAGCTACATAGTTTTGCGCGGTCAGATTTGATAAGGCATGATGTCAAATAACTAACTCAGTTAAAGTTTTATTTAAATAAGATGATCAAGCAATACTTAATTAACACAGCACTATACAGAATACAGAAAAGGTACCAAATTTGAGACTGGAGAAGTGAGACAGCCTACATGAGCTCACTTCTGACTAAATTCCTAAAAACTCACCTCTTACAAACTGTTCAAAACAGAGAAAAATATTTTCTCATGCTTGATCTTATTTTGAATAATTAAGTCAATGATATTTGTAACTACTTTATCATTACTAGCATCACCCATGACCACACCTAGCCATTAATGCTTAGACATTAATCCATATATTAATGTTGTGCTGCTACATTGATTATAAAACACACATGCTATAGCACACATCCCTTTTCTATTTTGTCAATTACCAAGTTTAGCAATTATAGCCCATTTCTGAGCATCCATTATCAATTACACCATTTTGTCCATTACAACATACATCGATAATAACATGCTTGTCTTAATATACTACATGTGTTCACAGAAAAGAGACAAATAAAATGAACTATTGACAGTGGATTTCTTTTCATGGTATCTGGTTTACATAATTGATAAATGAAAGACATCTGTTCAATCATCCACTATTGTATCAATTACAAAATATATCTGTAACCAAGTCATTATGAAAGAAATCATCTGTTAGAGTAATTCCTGATAAGCTGAAATCATCCTTTGATAGATTATTATTTTATTAATCATAGAATCACCTGCCCCATATTAGTTACAAGTTGTTCCTATCTGGACATTTCTCCAAGGGTCAAGTGTTTAGAGTAAAACCAGATACACAATCCATTATTTAACAACACTAAGGTTCATCTAAACTTCAGCTCATTGATAACACACTAAGGTCAGCTAAATTTCAGAGTAAACCAGAGTGGATAATAGACTACAGACCCACCAGGACAAAGACATTCATTTATTCAAAACAAAACCCTCTTTTAACATTAGCGTTTAGCTAGCACTTTGGCTAACACAGAAAAGCTTCTGGGATGTTTGGCCAAGAAATCATGAGAGTTTAATATGAAGAGAATAATAAAAGATGAGTATTTGCTAACAGGTACGTACATTACATGCTGCTGAAAGAAGCATTCAGTGTAGACGCACCCTAGCAGTAAAGATAATTGTTGCTAGCAACTGAACATATCTCCAACAAGTACAATCCACTGGCTCCATAAAATCTTTCGCATCTCAAGCAGTACCAAACAGGGTTTTCTACTCAATATCCACCAAAATCTGCATACAGATCTAGTATTTGATTCTCAATTACACTGAGGCCCCTTTACACCACTCTGACTGGATGAAGAGAAACTAAATTGGCTCCAAATTACATTTATGCCCATTTAAAGGGCCTTTTACTCTTCCAAAGCCATGTAAAGGGATCTTAGTATAAATGCGAATTAGTCTCCTGGATTTCAGTACTAACTTTTTGTTTTCCTGACTACTTTTTTTCTCATAAACACAGAAACATTCCTTACTTCCTTCCTTCCGTCTATATTTTCCTTCTCATTTCAAGGGAGCTTTTTATAGATTCAAATGCTGAACACCTGATTTCATTTTCAGAAATATTGAAAGAGTCAGGTTACCCAGTTACTAACAAGTACTCCTGGGCTTCTCTTAGTTCATCACCCTTTAGAACTAACTCACAGACTTCTCAAATCAGCTAATGTTTTTCTGCTTTAGCAACAACATAGTATTCTCTGAGAATGTACACTGGTGCATAACACAAAATAATTACCTGTAGGATTCATGCAGGGTTCATGCACTTGGTAACATTCAGGGCACACCCGGAGTGTTGTGTAGGAGCAGTGCACACACGGCTCCTCTCAAGGGCATGAACCTTGGAATCTTGCCCAGATGACATGAACCGTGGGAAGCCTCCCAGGACTGGGCTCAAGGCCCAAGAGCAAGGAATGCGGTAGATAGATATTGGTAAATAAGAATATTAAACAAAGCCAGTGTATTCCTTTTATCTGTTGTAGTATGTAATGAGCAGGAGGAGGGAGAGAAATAAAAGCAGACCAGCCTGCTTGCTTGCTTAAAGCCTTGTTCTGTCTTGTATATGGACTGCAACAATTACCAAATAATGTAATGAAACTAGCAGACAGCTTGCTTCGTGGAGTCCCATGCTGAAACTAAGTTATAAAAGCTGTGAGCTGACATGGCTCCTTGCTAACATTATCCATGTGCCTGGTGTCATTAGTGATTAAGTCACTTTGTACTACTGAGTTTATTCACACAAATGTGTTTTCATGTTTATTTTACCACTTAGGCCAAGTGAACATAAGATATGACAGAGCAGAAACTATTTCTAGAAATCAGTAGATTCTGTATTTTGCTGATAATGTATAAACTGCTGACTAATGCAACTGGAACAAAACTCACATTTGGATCTCTGATAGTATGTGCATTATTCTAGACTACTTAGTCTAAAGCATGCGTTAATGATTATAAATGTATTAGATGCTTAGCTTTTTATCTCCAGGAGCAAAATCACCATATTAGTCAGTTTCATGTTTAAAGGATAGCATTTCCTAAAGTATGAAAAATACTCTGTGAAGAAAAATTCTGTATCAGCACAATTGTGCATCTTCAAATCTACAATCATATTTAATTAGCAGAATTCTGCTAGAATTGCCTTTTCTGTTGTACCAAGGTCATCAAGTTTTTAATTCCTTCTCTAACAATGCAAAAGCAAACTTTATTATACTAAATATAAAACAGAAATGAAAATTAAAAAGGTGGAAGTATCAATGAATGAAAAACAGAAAACAGCTCGGATATGATCTTCATTCACACTAAGAGCCCATCAACGCCAACTGGCAAAGGGTTCACTATTCTTTCAGGAACCTCCAATAAGCCTGACAAACTGACTACACTCAACACACTGCTTTCATAGTATTTACCCAGAAAGGGCATGTGAGGTGTCTAATTGAAGTTTGCATCATAATGATCCTCCTACTGATTGCAGGATGTATGTACAGGTGATATCTAAGAAGTATGTATGTGTGTATTGAAATATGTTTAGAATCTTGTGTCCCAGGCAGGGTTGACAAGGAGGTTTTGCCAGACAAAGGGTGGAATCATCTATCCACCATGGCTCTGAAGTAAATTAAGTATTATGAAGTCAACACAAAGAAAGCCTGATTTCCATGTAAAATCAACAGGAAAAGCAGGTTGACATGGGAATGTGGCACCAGCACACATAGAGTGAACAGATGTTCCCATTTTATAGGGACAGTCCCGATATTTGGGGCTTTTTCTTATATAGGCTCCTATTACCCCTCACCCTCCGTCTCGATTTTCCACACTTGCTATCTGGTCACCCTAAGCATGCAGTAATGCAACAAAACAAACAGAAGTAATGCATTTCAAAGGTTTACTGGAATATAAGAGAGGGCACAAGGACAACACCCTGGTATTCATTTCACAGAGGAACACCCGTACCAGATGGGTCTGATTTGTGAATGTAGGGATCCTGGTTTGACTGAGAACCAGCAAGCTCTGCAGAAAAGACTTTAGGTGAGAAATTGCTTTTAAAAAGATTAGCTTCCTAGAATTCAGTTTTAGTCTAGTAGAAGGGTGTTATATTTTTGTTTTATGTAACCTACTCTAGTTATTCCCCATACTCTACTCATTTGAACCTTTACATCCCTGTTCTTTATTAATAAACTTTTTCTTGGTTTTATTATAAATACATCTCAGTGCAGCAGTATTAAGGAAAGGGTGAATCCGCAGATGACTCAAGCAAGCTGTTGTGCACAGTGTCTCTTTGGAGACTGTGAATTTGGTTATTTCAGACAGTGTCCAATGACAGGGGCTGGCTACTAGAGGGGTACATTCTTCAAAGGGGTTTGAGGCAAGGGTATACCAAGTGTTGACCTGCAATGCAAAGAAAAAGCTGGCAGAGCTTCTGAGGAGATTGTTTATGTCGGCCAACAGACTGGGGTTACATGGTGACTCTCAGTCCTGTGCTCCCCAAGAAAGCATCACAGACTGAATGTTCTTATCTTTAAAGCAGATTTATTCTCTGGGTTTTTTTCTTGCAGTATGTGGAGGAATGGGTTGTAGGGAAACTGTCTTTAATTGTTGCTTTTTGTTTTGGGGGGGGGGGTTTGGAGGGGAGGAGAGAGGTTTGTAGGATATATCAGAAAGAAAAAGAACTGTATCTCTGTGTGCTCAGCTAAAGTATAGCACAGCACTGCTTTTCTGGTCTAGGCAAGAATTTCATTTCATGGCATCAGAAGCCACAGTACTTAAAGAACATTATTTTTTGCACATTGGTTGCACATTTCTTTCTGAGCATGCTATATTACTGAAAATGCATCTCCTTTACCCATTGCCAGAGGTTACTGCTATTCTACTGCAAAACCTTTCAAATATAATGAATGAATAAAATCACAAAACAGGTTTTGCAGCAAAACAATAGAGTACATCACCAAGAACAACACAGTGTCTTTGCTGTTGGCTCTCCAAATGATGAGAATCAAGGAGAGCATCAAACAGTGGAGGGAACACTCTTGTCCAGCGCCTCCACTAAATAAAAGAGATGATGATAACCAACAGACACATTAAGAGTGGAAATGGCTATGGTCATTAGAGACATACACCTATATAATACCAGCCCAAAAGATCTTTTACCAAGGTTGTAGAAAAGTGTATGGAAACATCACTCTGCATGGGGGGGAGGGGGGGCAGGACGGAGTAGCTGTTTGCAGTTTCATAGATTCATAGATACTAAGGTTAGAAGGGACCATTATGATCATCTAGTCCGACCTCCTGCACAACGCAGGCCACAGAATCTCACCCACCCACTCCTGTGAAAAACCTCTTACCTATGTCTGAGCTTTTGAAGTCCTCAAATCATGGTTTAAAGACTTCAAGGAGCAGAGAATCCTCCAGCAAGTGACCCGTGCCCCATGCTACAGAGGAAGGCGAAAAACCTCCAGGGCCTCTTCCGATCTGCCCTGGAGGAAAAATCCTTCCCGACCCCAAATATGGTGATCAGCTAAACCCTGAGCAAATGGGCAAGATTCACCAGCCAGATACTACAGAAAATTCTTTCCTGGGTACTCAGATCCCACCCCAAAGTTGGTAGCTTCCAAAGAAAAATATTGTCCAATCAAGAAAATTTCTGGAGTGTTGCGATTCTAGAAGCTATCCAGAGTAGACTCTGTACTCTAACAACTAATCTTGTTAGCTCAAGAACTCATTGGACTGAATCCCAAAGTCTTTTTTTAGATTAATCTCCTATGGTTTGGAGTTGGATTTGTATTTGTATATTGGTACTTTTCTCCCTCCATCTTGGAAACTCTAACATACATGCAGTATGTCTATCTTAAACTAGCTTGGAGAAAAGAGCCATTACAGAGAAAATCTAAAGACATAGTGAGGACTACCTAGTCTATTTTCATCTCCTTATCTAAGATAATTTCAAGAAAAAAACAAAAATAAACCCCCACACTTGGTAAGCTAAGCAAGCACATCTATTTTGTAAAAAGCATGAGAACCTATTCATTTGTTAAAAGGGAAAGTAAAACTAGGAAATGCCTGTAGGAAATGACAATCCTTATCCTTTGTGCAGGGCTGGGCGTGAGCAGACTAAGGAAAGATCAAATAGTTGCACTAATCGTCAGATGGTTAATGATAAATGAATTGCAGGAGGAGAAGTAAGAAAAAACTCCAATAGCTATAAAGAAATCAGTGAGGCAGAATATTGAGTGTTGGCCAAGGCTAGGGCCTAAAGTGTATCTGTGTTTGGGAATGGAGGAATATTGCAGAGGTCCACAGTAGGAATATGTGCAGATGAGCCTGGGCTAGAAGAAACTCAGAGCAGGAGATTGGAAGAATAAAGAAGCCTGGAGCCACCAGGAGAAAATCAACTGTAGGGCTGATTGATTATTTTCTTGTGGGAGGATTTTTATGTGAGCAGACCAGGCAAGGAGCAGAATGCATTTAAAATGGAAAGGGTTTATTCAGCCAAGTTCAATGAAGGAAAAGAGGAAGGACAAAATATTTTGCAGTCACTCAAGTAATTTATGGAACTGAACACTCAGCCTGAAGTTTTGCTAGAAATTGACAGGTCATATATCCTGAAAACTCCAGGTAATTTCCTAGTGCATGCAGGTGGCATTTCTACTTCAGCTCTTCTCTGCTGTTGTATTTTATTTTGATTCTACGGTATTATCAAAATGCAATTCCAGCACATATCACTTGAACACTGTGTGATTTGTTAAAGTGACTTCTTTGGACCAGCAAGCATGAAGGGTTGCTATTCTGTGTTTTCAATACTTTCAGAATTTTCTCAAAATTTCTGAAACAGGCTCACTTTTCTGTAAATCTGTTCACTCTTAAGAGATCTGAAGTAGGAGTGGCCTTAGCTGCTTATTACTCAGGATACCGAACAATTTTGGTAAATCAACGTTGGATTTTTCTGTTCCAAATGATGTGATATGCTACTAATGTTAGAAGGCAATCTCTTTTTTGTCCCTGTCTGGTTTCAAAAGACAAATGCACAGATATCTTTGTCTGAAATATTTCTGTGCATGAAATTTATTTTGTGTTTTATAGCAATAATGTGACCTTCTCTCTTATACAGTGTTTTATATTGCTTGGCCTTTTGCTTTGTATATATGTGGCTTAGAATTTTTTGTGCATGTTCACCCTGTAGAAGCTTTATGTACTATAAATGTTGCCTAATATTTAACTAGATTTTTACAGCTAAATATACATCTTCATGCTTCTTAGACATAACACCAAGAAATAAAATCTTAGACTTCTTCTTGACCCAGAAGGTTTATCTAAATACATCTAGACGTTGTGGTATAATTTCAGAATCATTTTGCAAGGCAAATTACAACTCCTTAACAATATTTTAGAATTGCACATTTAGACCCCAGTTCAGCAAAGCACTTAAGCATGTTCTTAAACTTATGCATGCAAGTCTATCCCTACTGAGCAAAACACATAAGCATTTGCCTATCTGAATCAGGGCCTTCATCCATCCTCCTGAGGCTTATGCAAACCCTGAAAGACAGACTTCCAGAGGCAGCAGTGTAGCAAACACTTAGCTACTCAACCCTGAGCTTCTCCAGGGGGCTAATGCAGAGCCAACAGGAAGGGATGGGTTCTCTCTGACTGACAAACTTGGAGAGGGTTAAAGAGACTGTTTGTAACCCTCAATCAGCACGACAGCTCCAAAATGGAGTCATAGGAGAGAAAAAGGCTTCAAAGAACTAATGACCCCATCATTGAAAGTGCTGAATGCCACTCCCCTGATAGAACCTGAAACCCCTTGGAAGTACTGAGGGAAATTTTCAAATGCACAAATGACCATGAACAACTAAGTCCCATTGACCTGAGCACTGGCATCTAACAGCTACCTGTTCCTTGGAACAGTGCCTCTGTGATGTTTTTATTTTTGTTTGTTGGTGTAGGTGAAGGGACTCCAGTACCAGGGGGTCTGTCTCCTCTTGAGGCTACTGCGTGGGAAGTTGCTGCAGCCCAGATACCTTTTTCTTCTACACAATTTCACTCACTGTTGTTATATTTTACTGGTTTGGCCAGGAACTAGAAGGAAAAGCAATGGAATAATGTGAGACTGTTCTCCTGGTAATTCCAGCCCAGCCCAGGCCAAAAAGTGCTGAAAAATAGAGAAATACTGAAAGAGTCAAGAGAGACTTTCTGCAATATGGAGTGTTAGTGGATGCCGTGGAATGAGGCAAAACCTCAGCATGTGTGGGCAAGAAGGATAAATTCAAAACACTTCTGCAGAACTAATTTCTGTCTTTGGTATTTGTCAAAAGGCACTTTTCTGTGGGTGGATAGTCCTATGAATCCCCTGCAAGGGCTTTTTGATACCCTTTGCAAATTGCTCAGTTTAAATACTGGAGTGGAGCGGAGGGAAGAGAAGGGATGGGATTACCTGACATCACACAATGATGATAACTAATGTAACCAGCAGCAATATTTTAATCCCATCAGCAAATTTTAGTGAGATCTTCTTTATATTGAGTAACTGTAATGGTTGGTGGGGGAGGGATTATGCTCCAGAGTGGCAGTTCTCTGGTAGTCACTGACTACTTTTTTTTTTATTAGAGTCATTAAATTTGAAATGGTAACACTCATCTTCTCCCTTGAACTTGTCATCATTCACAGTGTATCAACTTTTGGGTCTCCCAGTGGCACATTTAAGTACCATTTTCCCATTTCTTTAACAATGAATGTAAAAATCTCAAACTAAATCAATCCTCTACATAAAGTAAACACATAATCCAGATGATAGAAGAGAGAAAAAAGAAACGAATTGGAGGGACAATCAAATAGGTCAGCGGCAATGCATTAAATACATTAATCCTATTCCCCATTAATAAATACGTTGGAGATGCATCAGTTTTCATAGAAGTAAAAGAAAAAATAAGCAATGGATGTTTACTACCCACAGGTACTGACATTTCTAAATTTCAACTGTATGTATAACTTTACCAAAATTAAATAATTATTTACGATAGTGATTTCCACGGTTGAATGTGAAATTATTCACATGATTTCTCAGTCTGGGGTATAAAGTGGGAAGCCCCATAATTCAGGGAGAGAAAAGAAAATTGACTTATGGTAGCAGGACCAGGCATTACCCAGACCTACTGTACAACTTCTGTCATCAAGAACTCCTTCCACACAAACTTTCAGTGGGACATGCATGCTATATACACATGTAAATGAAGTGAAAAGCATCACATACAGCTACTTTTTGCCCATGATTTGCACAGCACAGAAAGTATGTTAAAATGCAAGTGTGTCATATAGCTTTCACTTTTTCATATATACATATCACAAAATAAATACTACAATCCCCGCACACACACATCAGGATAAACTATTTCTATAATATTCTGTTCTTTCAAATGTGGTGCTAAAAAGTACTATATTCTACTAAAAATTGTACATTACTAAAAGTACTTTGCTGTACTGCAGTATCTGAACAATTGAAGGCCAGCATAAGATTTAATTTTTATTTATATTTTTACTGGTTTTGACGATTAATATTTTAAAAACATCACCATATCTAAAGCATATACAATGCATGGGTGAGGTAGAATAAAAAAAATTAAGACAGATTAGACACTATATAAAATACATAATGGTGAAGCATGATACAAAGGTTCTATCATTGTGAGTTTGGGACAGCCTCATCCTCATGAGTGTGAAGCCATGAGTGAGTTATGCAGGTCATCTTAAATGAGTGCTAGTTAAATATGAACTACTAGTCACTGGACTAGATTAGAATTATGTCTACACATAGCCCCTTCATGGGAAAGGGAGTGAAGCTCCTTAAATCTTAACGCTCTCCTAGAATGATACAATGCCTAGAAGAGCATATTTTAAGGAAGGATAGCCAACCCAGATTAAAGAAGGGGTAGGTCATTCACATCTGTGAGGGTCCCTTGCAGATATTATTGCCATGATAAATAGGTAAAATTCAATGAATATTGCACATTCAGATGTACAAAATGTCTTTGATAAAGATCCAAACCAGAATGAATAATTAAGGCGTGGACAGGAAAACTAGTTCCAAGAGTACTAGAGAAATTATAGCTGATATGAATGGCTCATTCTTAATGATGGGAATGGCTTGTGACAGCAGCAATCTGGAGGTTGGTTTTAGGATCTCTGTTGATCAATACATATATATCATATAAATGACTGGGACAAAGGTCATGATGTTCAAGATTGCAAATGATACAGAAATTTGAAGGTAGAGCAAATAAGAATGAACTGTACAAACAGCCAGATTTTGATCTTTTAGATGAATGGGCCAATAGATGGCAAAGGTGTTTCATTGTAGAGAAAAATGTAAAGTAGGAAGTTAATGTGAAAACTGACTGATATTAAAATAAACCACAAAAAACAGATAGGTATACCTGTCCTTTCCTCCTCTTAACATCTTAAATGTTTTAAGATGCCTAAGCTAAAAGCACGGTCACAGAGAAGATTTATGCTATGTAAATCAATGATAGCATCATAATAGTAATTTTGGTTCAATATTAATAAAGATAGTGAATAATACTAGTCAGAGGCTATGTTTAAATGAAATTCACTGAATTGTTTTCATTAACTCAGAAAGATAAAGCTAGCAATGAAAATTCAAAGAAGTTCAAGTCTAAAGGCTATATACAAAGATGATTTGTCTGTTCTGCTATCATAATGTTTTCCTCACTAAAAGAAGACTTTGACTTATTCTAATTTACATTTTAGTCTCCTTCAAAACAAGTAATTCCATTGCATTTAAAACCTAAATGTTGCCTATGACAGCTGGTTTCAAAAGTATATTAAAGTTTTAATATCAAAGGCTTTATAAAAGTGTTTCCTTTGTAAAAATCCTTAAAATATTTGTTAACCTTTTATTTACCATGTCTCTCTACAACAGGAATTTTATGTTCATATGTGCGCAGACAGAATTGCCCATTGTTATGGTGCAGCAATGGAAAAGTGGGATTCCTTGTGACATAAGCCTCCTCAAGTGTGCCTTCTTCCTTACTTTAAGTCATAAATGTCTGGTTTTGGCAGAACAATTAAATAACGAAAATCATTGTGACTCCAGTCATGGGAGGCACTTCATGCTGAGTGATCTTACTCTCACTGATTTTAGTGAGCATTCAAGACATAATTCTATTGAAAGAATGGAAGTGGGGAGCAGGGAGTGTTTTCCCAGACACAGAGAGGGGAATATGCAATGTGCATCCTATTTCTAAGGGACAGTGAAAAAACCCATTTCCTAAAAGCACCAATTCTTAAAAAAAAAAATCCCACTGAGTAAAACCTCACAGAAATGTCCTCTTCTCTAGATATATTCTGTAAGTTTGCCTACAGTAAGGGAGTAGAGGAATTAGATCCACTGTTATTTTGCTGGGTAGATGGCAAAACCTCCTAAACATGACTGTGTAAACTTGTGTTTATTGGTTTTCCTTCTTCCCAGCAAACTGTGAAGTATGACATCTCAGAATTCATTGCCTTATATGGTTACTGCTGCTCTGTGGCACACTGGGATAAGTGTTCAGATCTTCCGAGAATGGATGGATGTAAATACAGTCAGGCAGTATTGTAGGTCTGGGTACATGCAGGTTCACACACTGTTGCAAATAAAGTGCTATGTAGTCAAAACCCAGTACAAATAATACAAATATGAAATATCTACAGAAAGTCAATTTAGAACTAAGACAAGTAACTTTTCTCCTCCATCCTGAAATACACTGCATTAATAGATACCATTATACAATTTTATAAACTATTGACTTTCCATAGTTTTTCAACCAAACGAAAGGATGCAAATTTAAATAATTGATACTGGCAGGAACTAAACAAAGACTGCTATTTCATGGGTTCCCCTTATGCTTCAGAAAAAATAACAACAACAACAATAATGATTAGCCAAAAACAACACAAAAAAAGTATTTGTAAGTTTAAGTTTTTAACTTACTGTGGAGAGGTTATTTGTAAGACTAGGGGTCTGGCTGACCTGCCCCGCTCTATCAGGAAGGAGTCAAAGAAACATTATTCTAAAGACTAAAGTGATGCAGAGTTTTAACTGAACTAGCCTTTCACCTCTAAAACTCAGATTCAAATCTTTACATTGATTGCAACTAGTAAGTGTCATGGTTCCAAACTCTTAGTTCATTATAGACACTGGTCCACATCACACAAGCTTCAAAGCAATATTGACAGTCCTGCAACAGGAATGTAAACAAGAGCCATTGCTAGTCAGGACTGAGATAGGCTGGGGAGTCAATATGTTCAAAAGTTGCTGCGGCCATCTTGGTCTCATTTCTACCAACCAGGCAACTTTTACCATCTTAGTCTATATTCAAGCCAGCTACCAATGAAGATGATCCAGGGTGAAATCCTGGCCACATTTAACTCAGTTATTCTATTAGCTTCAATGGGGCAAGGATTTCACCCTGGTTTGTTAATTATCAGATCTTGTTTTCCCAAATTAATGTTTTTCCATGACATCTATGCTCAGAATTGATGCATTCAGTCTAACTATCTGTTGGTCAATACTGATCATCCAGCCACACTATATTACACAAAACATACACATGCAGCTTCTGTGTTCAAGTACACATATGCCACAGCTATTGTAAATTAAAAAAAAAAATCAACAGAACTTGAGTCTCGCTCTCTCTTCTGTATCACTGATTTGCTGTGTGATTGTGCTTCAGTTTCCTCATTTATAAAATGAGCTTTGCCACCTTTGCATAAAACAGATCTACGGGTGGAAAGTGCTGTGTATGTGCTAAGTATAACTATACTTTAGGCACCTTTATAAGCATGAAGACAGCTGTCTGCAGAACACAAGGAAAGCTTGCATGGAAGCAGCAGTGTTGATTCACTTGCATTTGAATTCATACTTCCTCTAGGTTCCACAGTCTGTCCCCACACAGCATCTTTGTTTTTGCTAAGTCTAAAAGCCTGCTGCGAGGTTAAGTTTTTCTGTTTGTTTTTGTTTTGACATCCGTCCACCTAGAACCTTGTATATATAACTCTAGTCTATAGACAGAGAATAAAGAAAGGCTACAGCTGCAAGCTGTACTTGACCTTTATTTAGCAAAGTGGTCTGTCCCACATTCCTTTTCTCTTGTTGCACTAAAGTGCCAATGTCAATGGAAAAGGAGGCGAGTCTTTCAAAAGATCTTTTTGAAATGAAAACTTTGTAAAGTAAATTACAAAAATTCAAGCTATTGCCAAAAATAAATAAATAAATAAAACTCCACCCACCCACCACTAACCTTCAGGTCATTTGGAGAATGGAGCTGGAGGTCTGATTCCCAGCCCACATAGATGTACCTGCACTAGATCTGCTCAAGCTAGCCACCCGAATATGTGCCTGGGTGGGTGGGATTATATTCAGGACAATTAGCCCGGGTGGCAGGCCTTGCTGCTGTGGATGCTCTGCTATTTTTAGGTGCTAGCTCAAACAGGTACATCTGTGCAAGCTTGGAATCAGACCTCCCAGCTCAAATTTAGAAGTACCCTGAATTACAGAAACAAAATGATACTTATAGTGCAAATGGAGCCGTACAGAAAAAAGGGGTCGGAGCAAAGATAAGTGTTATCATTCTTCTGTAGGGTCATGAAAAATGCATATGCTTAAAAAAACATAAGGAAGCATTTAAACTGGAGTAAAACAATTCATTTCAATGATTTTTGTTTAAGAATAACTGAGAGCCAAATTGTTCCAGAGATCTCTACTGCTGTTAATTCTGTTAGTCACCAAACAAGTGCCACATTTATCATCATCTCTTTGCTCAACTGCTTTGAAGGAAGACTTTGAAGTTATAACCAAGAGTGGTTTTTTTGTTCTAGACGTTAATTTAATGCTCATGAAAGGTGTCAGATTAGCAACTCATCAGACTTTATATTCAGATTCCATTTAAAAACAAATATACTTAAAGGGTTAATAAATTATTAATAGATGCTTTAATAAATGGTTAACCTGTTAGAGCCCCACAGATCAATGGGTTGGTTTTAAAAATGGCTTATTATAATCAGTTATAATCTCTTCTACCAATGTGTTTATAACCATCTCTTTTCTGTAAGGTGCTTAAAACACCAATCGATCATTTAATAATCTTTGGTAAACTATTTATAAATAGAAAATGAATATAAATTGATATTGACAACTCAACTAAAGAATGAAGTCCTCCCTTTAGCACAGAATAGGTACATTTCTGGCTTTGTCAGTGCAAACTTCACATCACTACCCTGCCAATGAGCCTGATACTGGGGTTAATCTGTGGGGAAAAGAGAAAAATTCATTTTCCATATACAATCAGGTTTTTGCCCCCTGCTAAGACTACTCATAAATTCGAAATAGCAGTAATTTTATTGCTGGATATCTCATTTGGAGACCTGCACTCTGTGACTTCGACTGCAGACACCAATTTATTTACAGAGGCCACAAAAAAATAATCTGATGATAAACACTTTTTTGTCTCTGCAAATGTTAGGGGGCTTACTCCTTCAACCACTTACTTCCCTGGTCCTTCTCGCATGAACAGAGAGCAACAATACCTGAAATCCAAAGGTGCAAACAGTTCGATGTTTATTGGGGTGAACTTCCAGCAAGCATGATTCCAGTTTCCTTCCTTAGTGTCCCCCTTCCCAACTCTGACACCACAGAGCCTTACGCCTGTGTCCCTCTTCCCATTCCTGCCGTTAGCCAAACATGATTCCAATTTCTCCACCCCCATTCCCTGTTCCCATTTCCACCACCCACACACCCACCCACTTCCTGATTGACTGCAGACTATATAGTAAAACTTGAGTTCTGCTTAGCTATACCGTAACCAATCTTTTTCCTGAAATTTAACTAACCAATCCTAACATATTGTAACATGATTATTTAACCAATTATATCCCACCACCTTAATTAGTTTACACCCAGCAAAATTAATTATACAGCAGACAGAAACAATTACAGAACCAGAGAGAGATTATGCAGACAAACAATAGGGAAATGAGGACTACAGTGGTAGAACAAATTGCAGTGGGGGAGGTTTAGGTTGGATATTAGGAAAAACATTTTCACTAGGAGGGTGGTGAAATACTGGAATGCGTTACCTAGGGAGGTGGTGGAATCTCCTTCCTTAGAAGTTTTTAAGGTCAGGCTTGACAAAGCCCTGGCTGGGATGATTTAGTTTGGGATTGGTCCTGCTTTGAGCAGGGGGTTGGACTAGATGACCTCCTGAGATCCCTTCCAACCTTGATATTCTATTATTCTATGAATAACACAGAAATGAGGATTTCACATCCCAGCTATTGATAAGTGAGTTCTTGTTAGACAGGATGCTATCAAACTAAGTTTCCTTTTACATCTTCTAGGCACTTCCCTTTCTCTGGAGGCAATAGGCATTATCAGGACAGGATTGTATTCCTAACAGCCCAATAGCACCTTATTTCAATGTGACTCGTTTGGAACGTGAGGAGGTGACCGTTCGCTTCCCAGCTTATGGCTGCCTCTGCTGCTTAGCCAAAGGCCTTAGCCTAAGAACAGGGCCTCAGACTGTCACAGTAAGAGAAGGACCTTACACTGGCAGACAGTGTTTTTGATTCTTTCTTTTATACCTCTAGAACTAGCCAACTGATAAGAATACACCTAAATTCTTAGAGTATAGGCCTTTACAGACAGGCCTGAATATCTATATCCTAATACCAAACTTGTGCCAAACACAATTTAATGTGCCCCAAAATAACATTTGTTTATAGATAGCATTAATATTTTCATTTGCTACATGCTGGTCTGAATCTATATTCAGACCCTTGCAAAATGTCAATATTTTAAACTTTTGGCACAAATACACTGCAAATTTCACAAATGGAGTCAGTAGAAAGCCAATGTTGTTCTCAATGAGCTAAACCTTAAGAGTCAGGTTTTTGAAAAAATTCACAGGTGCACAATCACAAGTGCAAAACTTCATGTACAAATTTGAACTTAATGTACATATTCAGTTATCGAGCTGGTCACAACAGAGATTTCCATCCTGAAGGATATTGTGACATTCATTTTTGTCCAAGAAAGAAGACATCAAAATATCAGTTGTTTTCACGGAATGAGAAGTTGCAAAAACTTTCAATTCAGAAATGCCAAAATGTTTCATTTGAGTTGGTTCTAATCAATGGGAGCTAGGCACTCAAGGACAGATTTTTAAAAGAATTTAGATGCCTAAAGGAGCAGATAGTGTTCTGATGGAGTTTTCAAAATATCTAGGCTCTAACTCACATTCAGATCCATGGAAGTTAGGTGCATAGACACTTTTGAAAATTCCAGTGCGGGCTATCTGTATCTTTAGGCACCTAAATACTGTTTAAAATACAGACATAAGGCCATAATCCTGCAAGAGAACCCCTCAAACCATGCAGCATCTTATTGACTTCTTTGGGAGTCTTTCCATGACTTCAGTAGGCTTTGTGTCAAGTCCTAAAGAAACATAGGCAAAATTTTCAGAAGTGCTTCAATGACTTAGGAGGCTCTGTCCCATTTTCAAAAGTGACATAGGAACCTAAATCCAGTGACATCCTATCAAACTTAGGTTCCTAAGGGCATGAGTCACTTTTAAAAATGGGACTCCGGCTTTTACATCATTTAGATGCTTTTGGAAATTTTTCTCTTAAATTTCAGTTAAGCCAAGCACATAAGCACATACTTAACTCTAAGAATGACAGTTGTCACATTTCTATGCAGCAAGGTCCCCCTTCAACAAGGCAGTTAATCTCATGCCTTATTTTAACTACAAGAGTATTCCCCCTGGATTATTCACATGCTTAAAGATGGGCACCTGCTTAAATAACTGCTGAACTGAGGCCTTAATCTGTTCAATGGATACTTGAAAATAATAAATACATTTGTAGAAACTAGGATCAACTTGCAAGTAGAGAAAATGGATATAATTCAAATTGTTGTAATAACAAACAGCTTTTCCAGGCGATTTATTAAATCTGGGTCATAACCTATGGGTATAGGCATTTTCTTGGTAAGTCTTAGACATAGGCATAAGTTAAGGTAGTAGAACAGTGAGCCTACAGACTTCAGGCATGTAAAACAGTAGCTTAGCTAAACAAGGCAGATGGCCATACAGCCTTAGCATACACATTTAACCAGGAGTAACCCCACACCCTAAGAGAATGCAGTAATGACTAAACTGCTAACAGGTTGCCACAGGATTCTAGTTTATATCGGCTTGGGATATTTTAAGTTAGGAACATCCGCAGATGTCTGGCCATAAGAGTGCCATGGTAACTAGCTGACATTTATTCTAATAAGCTTGAGGTAAAGGGCCTAGTAACTTATGAGAGAAGGGCACCCTAACATTAGTACAGTGAGGGAATACAAATAAGGAAAAGAGGAGAAACCCCTACTGAATATGGCATTAGACATAGTGGCATCAGCCTAACACATTATAAAAGTTGTATCCCGGCCTGTGCGCTTTGGGAGTGAGAGCTGTAGCCAGGATGATGACCACTGGCAATAGTGATGAGGAAGGAGATGGTGATGAGGAACTTAATGACTAATATTTCAGGTTGTTCTGCAAGGAATGAGATGTAGATGTTCAGATGTGCATTCTATATCATCTCTGACTACCATGCTGGGGCAGAGTGGTGGTGACTCTGAGAACTGCATTAATACAACTATTAGAAAAATAGAAGGGTTTTCCCAAATGTGAATGTTGCAACCGTGCACATTGGGGTTCCCAACTGAACAGTAATTTTACAAGGCCTGATATTGGGACAAGAACCATCAAACCTCAGGGTATTAACTGGGAATTCTTAAGTAATCAATATAATTGATCACAATCCATAGATCACGTAAAAGGATGATCACAACTCTCCTGACTAGAATAACTAGTAACTAATCCCCCAGAATTATTATTCTGAGTGGTAAAATATTACTTTTAAAATTATTAAATCAAATTAAAATCTTCAGAAATTATCAAATCAAACAATTTTTGCTATCATGAGTGATTATTTCGTTTAAGGAAAAAATATATTTTTTCCAGCAAAAATAAGAGTTTACAATATATATCCCAGTGAACAACTCTTACTGCTTTACAATATTTTAGTACTCAGTTCACTGCATACATATGGAATTATTTTATAAACAAAACTAATGTCAAGGGCCCTTATTCCATTAAAGAAATGGAAATTATTTACCACTTGTGTTTTTCACAGGATTTACACAATAGGAGTACAGTATCACAAATTAGTCATGGGTTTTGCACAGTTTACAGTCCTTAAATTGTCTCCCCATCAGTGGATTTTATGTAACCATATTGTTTCAGAATCTCTATGTTAACACTAACAAGTTACAGACAAATTTTTATTTAAAGCAACTTAAATATTTTGTGTTTTCCCCTAAAACCCATGATAAGCAGTGGGGGTGCTTGTAGGTGGATACAAATCACCCTCACATCTCCCATTTGAGATTCATGACTTCATAAATGTATTTGAGAACAAAATTTGTAGGAAATATAGGAAAATATAGGGAAGCCTTTTAATATGTTTGCCTCACTGACAATAAAGTATAGTATTTATACAAGCCTCTTACTAAGCAATGCAGCTACTTAGAGCTGTGCTTTGAATAAAAGCTGTGGAATTTGTACAATAATTTAGCTCCTTAGATAAATCTTTGTCATTGATTAAACAATGGCATTTTATGACTTATTTCTGGAATAATTTATTTATACTTGTTTTATGTGTACCTGCCCAAAGTTGCTGATTCTATAAAACTGAAAGCTGACTGGATTGTCTTGTCAAATTTGTGCAGTCTTGCATTTTCTTAATTGGATTTGTTCATTTATTGCTAGCGATGATAAAACTTCCTGCGCCAGACACAGTTACTGGTCATTGCAATAGCTTCAAAGTGGCATGTAAGTAACTTTATGCAAGTTTCAAAAGCTGTCTTCCCATACACTGGCCTTTCTATCATTTAGCTATAAAGGTGGCTCTCGTAACAATTAGCAAGGAAATTAGTAAGGAAATTGGTAGCACATTTTCTATTCTTTAAAAAAAAAAACATAATGACTTCTCATAGAGCACAAAAATGGCACAATTTCACTCACACAAATGGATTTCAGCAACATCTACTATCTATAAAATTACATCAAATTAATTACTGCCAGGCTGACATATTCCTGATTCTTAATATTCCTAATAGAAAAGAGTAAAAGCAGAAAGGTGACTTCATATTTAATTAATAATTAAAATATCAAGAAGGCATTCAAAAATGTTTCCGTTTTACAATTGCAATAGAAGGGGGCCAGACAGGGAGAAAGGGAAGGCAAGTTTATAGCATTAGAAAGGTAAGACTACTGATATTAAAATGTGAGTTGTGTGTTTTTATTTGTAGAACAAAAAACCGTTAATTATTATTAAGGTTTTTTTATATAGTGCTTTTATCCAAAGCGCTTTACAATAGTTAGCTAATGGTACAAACAACGTTTGGAAAGATCATTCCGTGGTCCGCCGAGACCCTCAGCAATTTGCAAGTGGCCCAGGGAAAAAAAAGTTTGGGAACCATTGCACTAGGACAACCTCTTAGCCCCCACCACCAATGTCAATTGCAGGACATAGTTAACAGAAGAACTGCTCAAATAATATTAATTGAATAATTTATTAAACAAACTCCATAATATTTTCAGAATACATTATTCAACAAATGCATTTTCTCACTATTTATCCAGATCTAGTTAATGAGGGCTCTCTGCCAACCTCAATGTGTGGATATAATTTAATTTTAACAACACTTAAGTGAGAGAAAAATAGCAGTTAAGGATGCAAAGCCTGATGGCTGCATTTTAAGCCAGATCTGACAGACTGTCTTTACCTGTTTTTTCAGCTGGTAGTACTGGCAACAAGTGGACGCTGGTGATATCCAAAAGGGTACAGGCAAAATTATAAGCAAAGTCATGCTTGATATCTCTTAATGATATCTAGAAAAGTCACACTCTCTTTGCTTCAAAATCAAAGTAGTGAAAGCCTGATCTGTTGATCTTGGGGCTGCTCCTTAACAACCCCAGAAACAAGGATTTGGCAGTGGTGAAGCAGATCATATTCACATTCAAATAAATATTCTCTAAAATAAATTAGAAAAAAGGGAGATCTATTAAGTTTCAGAACACCACTATGAACTCTTTGGCCTGATATTGCAATGAGCTCCATATGGAAGAGCCTTGCATTCCTGCTAAGGTCACTGAAGAGTCCAGTGCCTAGAATGATCACACTTCCGAATATTTCTGGAAATAATTGATGCCACCAAGGTATTCTTCACATTCCTTAGATATATTCTATAACAACATTTTTTAAAATGTGGTACAGTTATCTGCTCGCAATGGCAAAATTGTAAACCTTTTAATGGCAAGTACCATAACACACCAGTGATGTTGGAAGAACTTTGTGTGATGTTTTGGGCCATGTCAGCTGATGTAGCCATAAGACATTTGGCCAGATTCTTTCCTAATGTAACTATATTGCATTCAGTAGCCAAATAGATTCCAGTTCTGATCTCCATAACACCGATGTAAATCTAAAGTAACATCATGGAAATCAGTGTTGTTAGGATATAGATATTCAGGCCTGTCTGTAAAGGCCTATACTCTAAGAATTTAGGTGTATTCTCATCACTTAGCTAGTTATAGAAGTATAACAGAAAGAATCAAAACCACTGTCTGCCAGTGTAAGGGCCTTCTCTTACTGTGACAGTCTGAGGCCCTGTTCTTAGGCTAAGGCCTTTGGCTAAGCAACAGAGGCAGCCATAAGCTGGGAAGCGAACGGTCACATCCTCACATTCCAAACTAGTCACATTGAAATAAGGTGCTTTTGGGCTGTTAGGAATACAATCCTGTCCTGATAATGCCTATCACCTCCAGAGAAAGGGAAGTGCCTAGAAGATGTAAAAGGAAACTTAGTTTGATAGCATCCTGTCTGGCAAGAACTCACTTATCAATAGCTGGGATGTGAAATCCTCACTTGTTTTGTCATTATAGTTCCCACTTTGCTATTGTTTCTATGTATAATCTCTGTGTGGTTCTGTGATTGTTCCTGTCTGCTGCAAAATAATTAATTTTGCTGGTGTAAACTAATTAAGGTGGTGGGATATAATTGGTTAAATAATCATGTTACAATATGTTAGGATTGGTTAGTTAAATTTCAGGAAAATGATTGGTTAAGGTATAGCTAAGCAGAACTCAAGTTTTACTATATAATCTGCAGTCAATCAGGAAGTGAGTGGGTGTGTGTGTGGGGGAAATGGGAACAGGGAATGAGGGTGGGGAAATTGGAATCATGTTTAGCTAAAGGGGGAAATGGGAAGCCTCTGTTGTGTCAGAGCTGGGAAGGGGGACACTAAGGAAGGAAACTGGAATCATGCTTGCTGGAAGTTCACCCCAATAAACATTGAATTGTTTGCACCTTTGGACTTCGGGTATTGTTGCTCTCTGTTCACGCGAGAAGGACCAGGGAAGTAAGTGGGTCGAAGGAATAAGCCCCCTAACAAGTGTTGTTCCTTAAGATTCATAATAATGAAACTGAGATCAGAATCTGACACTTTGCATCCATTTGTTTGGTTTATTTACAGTGACAGATGGGATATTTTAGATAATTAATGAGATATGAAATAGCCAACTCAATTGGGCTTTTATAATCAAAGATTGGACATTTAGGATTAATCAGCACAAATACAGCCTGGCATCCAGACTGCAGCCTGCACGGGTCTGAATTGGTTTACAATTCTATAGGTTTTATAGATCATTTCTTTACATTTTTCTATACTTTATGGTTAGTTGCATAATTAAAGATGTCCAACAATGGCAAATGTCAACCTTATGGTCAATAGTCTCGACAGCATAGGCTCCATTATGCCCTGAATACACTCCAAGTTTCCAACTTAGAAAAAGTCTGGTTATCAGTTAGTTTCTGTGGTAATTTATCACCACCTGCTATTACAACGCTTTGAGCAGGAGATCTCTTCCAAGCCTAATCATCTATGATTCTAGGATTACTTCTTTTGTGTTTTTATCATATAACATGTCTTTACCAATCATTTCATTTTGCCCTCTATGGTAGGGACATTTCATTACTTATTATTCAAATAGCATGTTCAGTAATATTTACCCAACAAGCGTGTATCCTCTTAAAAACAACCCTTGCAGCTGTAAAAATAGGTAATGACCCTGACATTATTTCCATTTCTTTTAGGCTTCCTACATAAGCTTAATATACTCAAAACCAAATATACCTTTTGATTTCCTTGACATAATCATAAGGGATGCTGGGAACCCTAAGCCCATATGATAACAACTTAGCCTGCTGACATTCAGACACTAGAGTGACAAGCACAGTATAAATATTTAGATAGGATGGTTAGATGAACTGATACATAGATAGGTGGATTACTACACATTGATACCAATTGTTGTCCTCTGAATTGTAATATTTTTGACATTACATACTGTTTTGGTTGGTCTCTGTGAGTGACAGAAGCAGTTCTGAGCTACGTATGAATCCTTCCAGAGACTTAAACATTTGAAGAAACCTTTTCTGAAGTTTGCACATCTTCTAAAAAGAATTGCATCTTAGGTAACAACATAGCATTTTTTCCCATTTTCTCTCTAACCGCCTATACATTCCGTTGAAAAGAACTTCTAAAACTAACTATAATACCACCATCTGATGACTCCCAATGATATTACATAAATAACTGGCACAAATGTTCATTAAAGAGTAGAATAGTGTCTTTCTACCACACCCTTTCATATTTATCTTCATACCAGACCTCATGGATTTTTAACTAAACCAACAGCTGCTGAAACTCTGTAAGAGTTTGAGAATATTTCAAGGTGAAATTCATGTTCGCATGAATACCTCATTGAAGTAAAGATTTTCACAGTGATGATTAATGTAACACTACTGTACTCTATGACCAAAGGGTAATATATGGTCATTTCTCGTCTCTGAGGTAACTGTTATTGAATAACAGTGTTTTGAGAAGTCAGTTCTTAAATCAAATTGTTTATGCTTTAAATCAGTAAAATAATTCTAACGTTCTAATTTGCCTTTAGGAATCATGCAGTAAATGAAAGGAAGTATGGTATGTTTTCTGAAAAGCGATTGGCTTTTCTTCTGCTTTGGAACAGGCATGATAGAAAGATTCTAGCTAAGATGAAAACATTCAGCAACAGATATTGCTGACATAAAAAGGAAAGTTATCTATTCATTGTTACTAGCAGAAAGTGCTTTAACCCCCCAATAGACTTACCTGAAGTATATAAGGGAAAAGGAACAAAGTCTAAACTCCATGATCTAGTAGAATGAAATTAAAAGATGGGGGTGGGGAGAATCACAAAAATGTAAACAGCTTAAACAGACAAGTCAATCAGTATCCTAAATACTTTCTTGCCTTTATCAGCTACATCCCATCACTATGAACCTTACTCTGCTTTTTGTTTCTAACATAGTGATTAATATTACATTGTTTCTGAATGGATTGCTGCAGTTTGGTACAGGTGCTGTTTCTCTTATTTTGCTGGATGACTATCTAGTGATAGAAAGCAGGTACTGGTTGCTAGTTTCTATATCTGCCTCGCTCTGGGTATTTATATAAACTTTTGTTTATAGGTTAGAATAAAAAAAAAAATGTAAGAGTTACCAAGAGCTGTTAGGGAAGGCTATATATGCAGGTTGGCCTATTTTCTAGTTGTAAAATGAATGCCTCTGTTTTTCTTGTCATGCCTTGAGTGCTGAACTCCTACAGTTAGTTTTATTTTTAAAACTACAGAATGTTTAATTTAATGGAGTCAGAAGTTTCTTACATTAGAACCTGAAGACACAGCATACATAAACAGCATGACTAAATACTGAGAAAAGTAAGATGAAAGGCAATAGCTACTAAGAGAGCTGTACAAGAAGTTTTGCAAGTCAGGCAAAAATCTGAAGCAGTACAGTTCCAACCTTACTCCTAAAACAGCAGACACTGGAAATGGTCCAAATTTCCTCTGAGCCTAGGTTTTGCTTTTAATGCAAACTTAATAGCAATGTGTGTCATGGCCCTTGGGCCTCAAACCAAGCTTTACAGGAACAGCTACACTTCAACCTCCCAGTTGGCAACCTGCTGACAACTGCTGACCCATCATCCATGACCCCAAGCCATAGTTTGAGGCTCCACCACGGCATCCTATTGATGGAGTCCCAGAGCTGCCTATTTGCCCACTGACCCTACTTACGCCAGCAACAGGAAGCTGTCTGAACAACTGGGATCCACCCTACTCTGGACAGCATACCATGTGCCTCCTACTCCCATTGCCCTGGCTTGGCAAACGACCTCTGACTTGGGTTCTGGTCTCCAGTTTGTGTCCTACCACAGACCCCCTGGTATCCTGACCTGGCTTGACTGGTTACTGATCCCAAGTTTGTTTCCTGCCTCTGATCTCCCAGTATCCTGACTCAGCTGACTGTCAACTCCTGACTATGGACTCTGACCACCAGGTCTTTCTGCCCATATCCCAGCCTTGACAACATAAAAACAAAGTTTTCTCCCAAGCTTGGCTGTTCCTAAAGGGTTTTTTGCAGGATCTCTGTATCTCTAGTATACTTTGCCTATAATGTATGTAGCTGGGAGAAAAGATGCCTGGCTGGACTATCACCACTGCCCTGCAGCTATTCGAAGTTCCCAGAACAATCCCATGGGATGGTTGCAGCTAAATGTACATTGTATAAGCCTATTAGGCCATCATAAACCACTCAGCCTAATGATGGGGCTGCTCCCAGAATGCAGGGAGGCATAAAGAAGGTGTAAAGCTATATGTGTCCCCCACATCCACCTGTCTGAGTCATCATCAACCCATGTAATGCTCTTGGCTTGCAAAGCTAAAATGGGCACAAATGGGTGAATTAAATTTTGAAAGCAATCCCCAAAATACAGAGTTGTGTCAGCAACATTGGTGCATCAGCAGAAATAAGCAACTGATAAAAATATTTTACTGGCAGTATAAATCAGCACTGATGCAGTGATGGACGTCATTTTAAGAAAATGCTCCATAGATTAAGACAAACTAGTTGAAGCATAGGCCAATATGGGGCATTACCTATTTGTAAGTTAGGATGAGGTCTTTTTTTTTTTTAACATTAAGTTATTTAATTGCAAATTGATTCAGTAAGACCGCAAGTGCAGTCGAGCTGTATTTCTCTGACTTTTAGCTCTGCTGCAGGCAAGTAAACCCATTCTGGATTTGTCCTCATGTAAAAAGTCAAAACATCTTTGAAATACATTTTTTGTGGTGGGGACCTCTTCTTCCAATTGTGGGTAAATTACCTCGCACCCAGATTGTGCTCTATAAATAGTATTAAACCGTCTCTCATTTAAATAGGTTGCTTCCTGAATGTTACTTTATTTTGGAATTTTGATTAAAATCATCATTTATCAACATTACAACCTGTAGGCAAAATATGTTCTTCAATTTAAAATGTTATTCTTTGCCTGACTTAAACATTGTCAATATTAATATTTTCCTGTAGGGTCTCTGCTAGGGAGGTATGCTGAATGTTGATGAGGGTTTGTTAAGAGAATATCAGTGTGTGCATGTGTGGGGATGGGGCACTGAACTGTGTTTCTGGACATTGGTCCAACTTGTATTGATTTCTATTAATGTTTTGTATATGTATGAATACCCATTGCTCAATGAGTATTATGCTACAATCTTTGTGCCCAGCCTACCGAGAATGTGAGCCTATTTCAGCCCCCAGGGACCTCGAGTGGCTGTTTAGCTCAAGCTGTGGGGACATCTGGTGAAATCCTCTCCCTGTTAACATCGATGGTCCTTTCCCTATTAACATCAAGAGGAGCGTTGACATTGACTTCAGTGGGCCAAAATTTTACTCTCAGACATTTAATTCTGGAGGTCTCCAGTTCAGATCCCAGATGGGTACATTTTTAATATAACTAAATAAAATATTCCTAAGGAGTTTAAATCTGCCTCTTTCTACTGAAAATTTGGCAAAAGGACCCACAGGAAAAAAGGCAAACATTTCGAACAGGCCAATCTCTGGCTGAGCCAAACTTTTGTTCCTATTATTCACTGACAACGGGGGTTTTTTTTCCCCGCACTTACTTTTAGATCTCAGGATCCTTGATGGTTTTCCTTTTAGCCTCTTAGTTTTATTTTATTTCTGTGGTCTTTGCTCTAAATGAATTTGTTCTCCATCATAAGCACAAATGAGGCTTTTATATCATTGCCACTACTGTTTTTCTATCCATTTTATATAAAAATTCAAATTTTTATTTAAACAAGCCTTTCAACTTAAAGTTGTTGGGTTTTTTTAAAGCTTTGAATATTCTTTTAAACCAGCTATTTTAAGCAAACTAAAATTCTCCCCAACTGTTCCTCAGCCAGATCTTGATTATTTTAACGGTCATCAGTGCTAAGTCATTTTTAATTAGCACAAGATGCTCAATGCCAAAAGTAAACACATGTCAACTTTTTACAAAAAGGCTGAATAAATTGCTGCACATGGGGCATTCAGAGATTACACTTATTATACATGTATTATCATGATAGAATCTATAACAAATGTCTACATAGCAAATGCAAGGGGCTGTTGGCTTATGACATTCACTTAGAAAATGAGAAGGATTAGTTGGACAGATTTTCTCATCACTAATTTAGCAAAGATTGCTCACCCTTAAAAGCATACTACAGGGTTTTTACTTTTAATTAAGTTTTAACTGCTGTTTATGGAAATTCTCCTCTAAATCAGTATCAAACATATCCTAAAGCCATTCCTACATACAGCTAATTCATGCTGTGCTTGACAATACTGCTGCTAAAGCAATGTCAGCAAAATAGCTGATTATAGTTTGCACATTTGCAGATTTGGTTGAGGCTCATTTGCAAGTTCTGATTAAACTGCATTTATTGTAATGGATTGTAATGCTAATCAGAATTAGCTAGGTGCTAAAACATGAACAAAAGTGATCATAGAATGAGTTTTAAGAAGATCAGTATAAAAGTATAAATGGGACTAACCTGCAGTCTATTAAGATTAGCAGTAGAGCAAAACAAACTACTGTTCAAAGAATTTTTAAGTTTGAGATTTCATTTTCTATGACTCTGAGGAAGAACTCAATAGAGGTTTCAAAGGCAGGACTTTGTGTTTTAATTAAAACTATACATGGCTCCAAGGTAAACATTTGTACATCTGTACCCTTTATGCTTAAATCATAGGACTTTATGCTGTATTCCAACATAAATCAGAAGCTGTGTCCTTCATAGAACTCATTCTTCTCATCACTATGCCAAAGCAATTGCATGCAAGGTTCTCAACATTAGCAACAACCACCACCATTTAGTTCAAAAAGTAAATAGCATTAAACAAACAAATCAGATTGCTGTGGTACACTTGATTTGGTTAGGAAAAGTACTATAGGTCTATTAGTTATTTTACAAATCAGTACATTCAAGACTAGTGTTGTTTAGGCAGTGATTAATCTGATCTCCTTTCATTATTGAGCCACGTTGGTTTGAAAAAATGTCAGGCATTGTATCTCAGAGTGTATTGCTGTCTGGAAGCCCGCAAGTAGAATAAAACAGAATTTACTTTTATTTTGCACCGCTTAAGTAACAGTATCTCAACGTGCTTTAAGTGAGTTAAATACTGGGAGTGAAATCTTGGACCAATTAAAATCAATAGCAAAACTCTTACTGACCACAATGGGAGCAGGATTTCACCCTGGATATCTAATCACTACATTGGAAAATGGCAGTGATTAATGTACTGAGTGATAGCTTACACACAGGGCTGCAGGGACTAGGGGTGCTGGGAGTGCAGCTAGAAGTGGTTTCCATCATATACACGGTTTACAGTTTTGTTCAATGGCCTTCAGCACCCTCACTGTACAAACTGTTCCAACGCCACCACTTACACGTGACTTTGACATTAGAACTTGACATTGCCTTCACATTCACTCATTATGTGACCTTGCAGGCCACGTATTGGTGGGATATCACAACAGGCACGATCCCCAGAATAATGACTCAGACACAAATTCAGTAAGCACATGAACCACATCCATTTACAGCAGGGAGAGGGTAAAGACTAGATGCAGTGCCCCTTCCAGCTGCTAGAGTTAGTTTTCCTGAGTCTCTTTCCACACTCCCAGAGGCAGGAAGTACAGATACTGCTCTGAACCTCCTGAGTCAGGGGTCCTTTCCCTCTGGGAGGTTTCAAACCCTTTGGGGCTGTCTGTGGGTGTGAACACAGGAACCCTCACTCATCCAGCCAACACAGTGACATTGTTACAATACCTTGCAAGATACACACACTCACTGTTGCCCGCTAGGTTTCCATACCTGCCAACTAGTCTGTCAGGGCAAGGATTGTCCATGGTATTTAAAAACAGCCCCAAGTGTTTGCAACTCCAGCCAGAGTGCCAGGCAGCTGAGACAACCCAATAACAAAATATAAAAATTGGCCTCTGGACATTAGAAGCTTCCGTGTAGCACAAAAGGGGGGATTACAGCTGCCTCAGCTGCTGTGAATGGGAGAATCTGAGGAGTAATCCAAAGACTGGGAGAGATACAAAACAGCTAATCTTGCCTGT
Source organism: Chelonia mydas (assembly GCF_015237465.2). Lineage (NCBI taxonomy): Eukaryota > Metazoa > Chordata > Testudines > Cheloniidae > Chelonia > Chelonia mydas. The sequence continues at coordinate 85,826,059 of NC_057852.1, read as the reverse complement.
CCTGAAGCATGGTAAAGCAGCTAAGCAGGGAGCAGTGGCTCAGCAGTGTGAGGAAGGGAAAGTGCTCAGTGGGAGATTGGTTGATGTTGAGACCAGAAGGGCTGCTGTGTGAAGACAGGAAAAGGAAGGGAGGGAGGACATTTTCCTTCACCTAAACCAGGTGCAGGCTTGTTCCCTTCCTCCCCACTGCTGCCCTTCTGGCTTCAGTTCACCCACCGGCTCTCCCATTCCTTCTAAGCTACCAAAGGACTGGAGGATAGCTAATGTGACACCAATTTTTAAAAAGAGCTCCAGAGGAGATCCCAGCAATTACAGGCCGGTAAGCCTGACTTCAGTACTGGGCAAACTGGTTGAAATTATAGTAAAGAACAAAATTGTCAGACACATAGATGAACATAATTTGGTGGGGAAAAGTCAACATGGTTTTTGTAAAGGGAAAGCATGCCTCACCAATCTACTAAAATTCTTTGAGGGGGTCAACAAATATGTGGACAAGGGTCATCCAGTGGATATAGTATACTTGGATTTTCAGAAAGCCTTTGACAAGGTCCCTCAACAAAGGTTCTTAAGCAAATAAGCTGCCATGGGATAAGAGAGAAAGTCTTCTTATGGATTGGTAAATGGTTAAAATATAGGAAACAAAGGGTAGGGATAAATGGTCAGTTTTCAAAATGGAGAGAGTGGTAAATAGTGGTGTCCCCAGAGGTCTGTACGGGGACCAGTCCTATTCAACATATTCATAAATGATCTGGAAAACAGTGAGGTGGCAAAATTTGCAGATTACACAAAATTACTCAAGATAGCTAAGTCTCAAGTAAACTGCGAAGAACTACAAAAGGATCTCACAAAACTGGGTGACTGGGCAACAAAATTGCTGATGAAATTCAATGCTGATAAATGCAAGTATTGCACATTGGAAAACATAATCCCAACTATACAGATAAAATGATGGGATCTAAATTAGCTGTTACCACTCAGGAAAGAGATCTTGGAATCATTGTGGATAGTTCTCTAAAAACATCCATTCAATATGCAGCTGCAGTAAAAAAAAGCAAACAGAATGTTGGGAATCATTGAGAAAGGGATAGATAATAAGAGATAAAATATCATATTGCCTCTACCTAAATCCATGGTACACCCACACCTTGAATACTGCACGCAGATGTGGTTGCCATGTGAGAAAAGGGCAACAAAAATGATTAGGGATATGGAACAGCTTCCATATGAGGAGAGATTAGTAAGACTGGGACTTTTTAGCTTGGAAAAGAGATGACTAAGGTGGGATATGATAGAGGTCTATAAAGTCATGACTGGTGTGGAGAAAGTAAATAAGGAAGTGTCATTAACTTCTTCTCATAACACAAGAACCGGAGGTCACTAAATGAAATTAATGGCCAGCAGGTTTAAAACAAAGAAAGGAAGTATTTTTTCACAAAACGCACAGTCAACCTGTGGAACTCTTTGCCAGAGGATGTTGTGAAGGCCAAGACTATAACAGGGTTCAAAAAAGAACTAGATAAGTTCATGGAGCACAGGTCCAACAATGGCTATTAGTCTGGTCTTGTTAGCTTCCACTGATTGTTCAACTGGTCTTCTCCTCCCCAGCTTCCCCTTGTTTTTAGGAACCTCTTCCATAGTCCTCCTGTTCACCTCTCCCCATATAGCGAAGGGGTTACCAACTATAGTCATATCCCTCCTTCTTCCCCCCTTCATTAGCTTCCCACTCTCACCATTATCTGGATTCCAGCAGAAGGTTCCCTCCAACTTCTGGTTATCACCTTCCTACCTATCCTGGTGAAAAGAATCCAGCCATTACATTGCTGACCTGTTGCTAAGTGTGAGCAATGAGGTGTGACTAAGGGAGAGATAGGTGGGGTGACCTGTTAGGCTCATGCACCATAGGGTACCAGTCTCTGCACTAAGGCAGAATGATGGAGGCACTGGTGACCCAAGATCATGTGAGAAAGGGAGCACAAAAGACACAGACATTGGGGGACAGAAAATACAGAAGGACACAGCAGCAAAAGGGACAAGGACAAATAAAGATGTAATTAAGAGTGACTTATGGAGATAGTCATAAGAAGGGCAAAGGGGGACATAAGTGGAGATATTCTGAATCAAGGAGACAAAGAGGGGTCAAATGCTACAAACTATCCCTAGAAAAATGAGAGGGCGTGTCATAAATATAAAGGGAAGGGTAAACCCCTTTAAAATCCCTCCTGGCCAGAGAAAAAACCCTTTCACCTGTAAAGAGTTAAGAAGCTAGGATAACCTCCCTGGCACCTGACCAAAATGACCAATGAGGAGACAAGATACTTTCAAAAGCTAGGGGGAGGGAGAAACAAAGCCTCTCTCTCTGTCTGTGTGATGCTTTTGTCGGGGACAGAACAGGAATGGAGTCTTAGAATTTAGTAAGTAATCTATCTAGATATGCGTTAGATTCTGATTCCTTTGAATGGCTGAGAAAATAAGCTGTGCTGAATGGAATGGATATTCCTGCTTTTTGTGTCTTTTTGTAACTTAAGGTTTTGCCTAGAGGGATTCTCTCTGTTTTGAATCTAATTACCAAACCTTCCCAGAAAGGGGGGGAGTAATGTTTGGGAGGGGGAGAGACCTTTCTAAATGGACTCTTTCCTAATAATAATACCGGTTAGATGTTTGGTGGTGGCAGCGAAAGTCCAAGGGCAAAAGGTAAAATAGTTTGTACCTTGGGGAAGTTTTAACCTAAGCTGGTAAAAGTAAGCTTAGGAGGTTTTCATACAGGTCCCTACATCTGTACTGTAGAGTTCAGAGTGGGGAAGGAACCTTGACATGGTGGCAGAGCGGTGGGATTAACTTGAAATCATTTTGAGATCAATTTGAGATTTTTTGAACCAGAAGCACAGATTTAAAAAGGATTTTTTTTTCCTTTGGCCAAAAGCAGTTAGAGTTCTTTTTTCTCTGCTTTGGGGCCAGAGCAAAGACAAAAGTGAATTGTCTTTTGTGAGCTGGAGTTTTCTGTACCTAAAGGCAGGGTACTTAACCTCCTGGAGGGAAATTCACAAGTCTTCACAGACCTGAAGTTGTTTTTTACCTAAGAGCAACTAGAGAGGTTTTCTGCCTATTTGCGTGGAGACAAAGGTGTTGGGGGGGAGGGTTGGGTTTGTTTTTGTTTGTTTGTTTTTTTGGGGGGAGGGTTAGGATTTTTCTGTAGGCTGACAATCACTATCAGAGAATATAGGTATCATATTACAGCACAGCAAAATTTTACAAGCCAAGTTTTTTTTTGTTTGTTTGTTATTTCTAACTCTCGGTGTAAACTTAGTTAAAAAGAGAGATGCAAAGATGACAGAAACCAAGACACAATACAAATTGGAGTTAGCCAGACTGGAGGCAGAGAAAGAGGCAGAAAAAGCCCTAGAAGCTGCCCACAGGAGAGAAATGGAGGCAGCGAAAGAGGCAGAACAAAACCAAGAGGCTGCCCACAGGACAGCTATGGAGGCAAGGGCCAAAGAACTGGAGGAGAAGGAAAAAGAGAGGAAGCATGTGGAGGAGGAGAAGGAAAAAGAGAGGAAGCATGCACTGGAGATGGAGAAGGCAAGGGCTCAGCAGAATATACCAACAAACCCTAGCAATCCTTCTCCAGGTACCACTTCCCATCCCAGAAAGTTCCCCACCTATAAGGCAGGCGATGATACCAAGGCCTTCCTAGAAAACTTCGAAAGGGCCTGCCTTGTGTACAGCATCTCTACAGACCAATACATGGTAGAGGTGAGACCGCAGCTCAGTGGACCCTTAGCTGAGGTGGCAGCTGAAATGCCAAGGTGAGAGTCAGAATGGGGCTAACACCCGAGCATTCCCATCAGCGGTTCAGAGCCCTAACTTGGAAACCAGACGCGTCATTTGCCCGACATGCCTACCACATTGTAAAACATTGGGATGCCTGGATATCAGGAGCAAGTGTTAAATCTCCAGAAGATTTGCCCTTCCTAATGCAAATGGAGCAGTACTTAGAGGGTGTTCCTGAGGAAACAGAAAGATACATTCTAGATGAGAAGCCCAAAGCTGTAATCGAGGCGGGGGAGATTGAAGCCAAATGGGTGGAGGTGGCAGAAAAGAAAAAAACTGGTCACAGTTAGAGCGGATACCAGAAGGGACAACCTTAGACCACACCCTACTACCGGGGGCAGCCCAAGGCCCCACCTACCCCCCCAAGGAACCCTCCAGCCACCTTATCGTTCCGCCACACCGTTCTCCAGCAACCACCACCACCGAAGTGACCCGTCAGCTGGATGATGTTTTAAATGTAACGAGCCGGGGCATGTAAAGGCCAACTGCCCCAAGAACCACAACTGATTACAGTTCATTGCACTGGAATCACACCAGAGGTCCTCAGGCCCAGATACCTCCCAGATACCCTCGGATCGGAGAGAAACTGTGAGTGTGGGCGGGAACAAGGTCACCGCATGGAGGGACACCGGAGCACAAGTGTCAGCTATCCATGCTTCCTTAGTGGACCCCAATTTAATCGACCCAGAGATCCAAGTGACGATTCAACCCTTCAAGTCCAACTCTTTCAATTTGCCTACAGCCAAGTTGCCTGTCCAGTACAAGGGCTGGTCAGGAACGTGGACTTTTGCAGTCTATGATGATTATCCCATCCCCATGCTGTTGGGGGAAGACTTGGCCAATCGTGTGAAGCCAGCCAAGAGGGTGGGAATGGTCACCCGTAGCCAGGCTAAACAAGCCGTCACGCCTAGCTCTGTTCCAGAAACTTCTACCAGGACCCGGTCAGAGGTGATGGACCCGGACACTAGGACAATGTCTGCAACAGCAGTAGTGGATCCAGTCCCAGAGACCCAGACAGAGCCAGAGCCGGAACCGGCAGAACAACTAGCACCAGACCCATTGCCAGCACTGAATTCAGTACTTGCAACCCCAACACCAGAGGGCCCCACCAAACCTGAACTGGCAGCAACCAATAACCCTACACAAGAGGCTCAGCTGGAGCCTGAACCCTAACATAGTGCCCCAGCGGAGAGCGGTTCACAGTCAACGGAAACACCCCCATCCTCTACATCGTTTCCAGAGGGACCAAGCCTAGGTCCACAATCCAATGAGGAACTGATGTCTCCAGCATCAAGGGAACAGTTCCAGACCGAACAGGAAGCAGATGAAAGCCTCCAGAGAGCTTGGACAGCGGCCCGGAGCAACCCACCGCCTCTCAGCTCTTCTAATCGATCCAGGTTTGTTGTAGAAAGAGGACTTTTATAGAAGGAAACTCTTTCTGGTGGACACCAGGAAGACTGGCATCCTCAGAGACAGTTAGCAGTTCCAACTAAGTATGGGGTCAAGCTCTTGAGCTTAGCCCATGATCATCCTAGTGGCCATGCTGGGGTGAACAGGACCAAAGACCGTTTGGGGAGGTTGTTCCACTGAGAGGGAATGGGCAAGGACGTCTCTACCTATGTCCGGTCTTGTGAGGTATGCCAAAAAGTGGAAAAACCCAAGACCAGGTAAAACCCTTCTCCAGCCACTCCCCATCATTGAAGTTCAATTTCAGCGAGTAGCTGTGGATATTCTGGGTCCCCTTTTCCAGAGGAAAGCAGTACATACTGACTTTCATGGATTTTGCCACCCGATGGCCGGAAGGAGTAGCTCTAAGCAACACCAGGGCTAAAAGTGCGTGCCAGGCACTAGCAGACATTTTTACCAGGCTAGGTTGGCCCTCCGACATCCTCACAGATGCAGGAACTAATTTCCTGGCAGGAACAATGGAAAGCCTTTGGGAAACTCATGGGGTAAATCACTTGATTGCCACTCCTTACCACCATCAAACAAATGGCATGGTGGAGAAGTTTAATGGAACTTTGGGGGCCATGATACATAAATTCGTAAATGAGCACCCCCATGATTGGGACCTACTGTTGCAGCAGTTGCTCTTTGCCTACAGAGCTGAACCACATCCCAGTTTAGGGTTTTCCCCATTTGAACTTGTATATGGCCGTGAGGTTAAGGGGCTGTTACAGTTGGTGAAGCAGCAATGGGAGGGATTTACACCTTCTCCAGGAACTAACATTCTGGACTCTATAACCAACCTACAAAACACCCTCCGAACCTCTCTAGTCTTTGCTAAAGAAAACCTACGGGATGCTCAAAAAGAGCAAAAAGCCTGGTATGATAAACATGCCAGAGAGCGTTCCTTCAAAGTAGGGGACCAGGTCATGGACTTAAAGGCGCTCCAGGCCCATAGAATGGAAGCATCATGGGAAGGGCCATTCGCGGTCCAGGAGCACCTGGGAACTGTTAATTATCTCATAGCATTCCCCACCTCTGACGAAAGCCTAAGGTATACCATATTAATTCTCTAAAGCCATTTTATTCCAGAGAATTAAAGGTTTGTCAGTTTACAGCCCAGGGAGGAGATGACGCTGAGTGGCCTGAAGGTGTCTACTACGAAGGGAAAAGTGCTGGTGGCGTGGAAGAGGTGAACCTCTCCATGACCCTTGGGCATATGCAGTGACAGCAGACACAGGAGCTGTGCACTAGCTACGCGCCGACGTTCTCAGCCACCCCAGGACTGACTGAACAGGCATACCACTCCATTGACACAGATAATGCTCACCCAATTAAAGTCCAACCTTACCGTGTGTCTCCTCAAGCTAAAACTGCTATAAAATGGGAGATCCAGAATATGTTACAGATGGGTGTAATCCGCCCCTCTGGCAGTGCATGGGCATCTCCAGTGGTTCTAGTTCCCAAACCAGATGGAGAGATACGTTTTTGCATGGACTACAGCAAGCTAAATACTGTAACTCGCCCCGACAACTATCCAACACCATGCACGGATGAACTATTGGAGAAACTGGGATGGGCCCAGTTCATCTCTACCTTGGACTTAACCAAGGAGTACTGGCAGGTACCGCTAGATGAATCCGCCAAGGAAAGGTCAGCCTTCACCACCCATCTCGGGCTGTATGAATTTAATGTACTCCCTTTCGGTCTGCGGAATGCACCTGTCACCTTCCAAAGACTTGTAGATGGTCTCCTAGTGGGATTAGGAGAATATGCAGTCCCCTACCTTGACAATGTGGCCATATTTTCAGTTCCTGGGCGGAACATCTGCAAAAAGTCTTCGAGCGCATAAGGGAAGCAGGACTAACTGTTAAGGCTAAGAAGTGTCAAATAGGCCTAAACAGAGTGACTTACCTTGGACACCAGGTGGGTCAAGGAACTATCAACCCGCTACAGGCCAAAGTGGATGCTATCCAAAAGTGGCCAGTCCCAAAGTCAAAGAAACAGGTTCAATCCTTCTTAGGCTTGGCCAGTTACTACAGACGATTTGTACCCCAATACAGCCAAATCGCCGCCCCACTGATAGACCTAACCAAAAAGAAACAGCCAAATGCCATTCAGTGGACCGAAGAGTGTCAGAAGGCCTTTAACCAGCTTAAAGCGACACTCATGTCTGACCCTGCGTCCAAGCGTGGTGTGGGAGCAGTTTTAATGCAGGAAGGACCGGATCAAGAATTCCACCCTGTAGTGTTTCTCAGCAAGAAGCTGTCTGAGAGGGAAAGCAACTGGTCAGTCAGTGAAAAAGAATGTTACGCCATTGTCTACGCTCTGGAAAAGCTACGCCCATATGTTTGGGGACGGCGTTTCCACCTGCAAACCGACCATGCTGCGCTACAGCAGCTTCATACCGCCACAGGAAATAACAAAGAACTTATTCGGTGGAGTTTAGCTCTCTAAGATTTTTATTTCAACATCCAACACATCTCAGGAGCTTCTAACAAAGTGGCTGATGCACTCTCCCATGAAAGTTTCACAGAATCAACTGGTTAAAATCATCCTTGAGATGTGGAAAATATTGTTAGTCTTTATATACTTGGTAGTATATTTAGAGGTGCATGTGTCTTATTAACTCTGTTTTCCCCTAAAGCGTTTCACTCTATCTGGCCTGCTTTTTGTGTCTTTTTGTAACTTAAGGTTTTGCCTAGAGAGATCCTCTATGTTTTGAATCTAATTACCCTGTAAGGTATTTACCATCCTGATTTTACAGAGGTGATCCTTTTTACTTTTTCTTCTATTAAAATTCTTCTTTTAAAAAGCAATGTTTTTTCTTTGTTCTTAAGATCCAAGGGTTTGGGTCTGTGGTCACCTATGCAAATTGGTGAGGATTTTTACCAAACCTTCCCAGAAAGGGGGGTGTAACATTTGGGAGGATTTGGGCGGTAAAGACGTTTCCAAACGGACTCTTTCCTAGTAATATACCGGTTAGACATTTGGGGGTGGCAGCAATAAAGTCCAAGGGCAAAAGGTAAAATAGTTTGTACCTTGGGGAAGTTTTAACCTAAGCTGCTAAAAGTAAGCTTAGGAGGTTTTCATGCAGGTCCCCACATCTGTACCCTAGAGTTCAGAGTGGGGAAGGAACCTTGACAGGGTGGTAGACATATCCTGAAGAAACCATATGTCACAGAAATCCTGTGACACCACCTTGAGGGCAGGTAAATCAGGCTGTTAGGTCTTCTCCAAGAAAACAACTGCAGGAAGGGGAGCCAGATGGAAGAGGAGACTGGTTAGCGAGAGCATTGTGGGCGTAGGGTTATTTGTGTAATAAGATCTGACAGTGTATTGAGAAATGTTTATTTGTAGAAACCACTGCAAAGATGCTTTTTTAAATTTTGTATACAAAAAAACCCAAGAACCTAAATGGTTCATCTGACACAACAAGGCATTAGAACTCATTTATAAGTCAACAGGAGCTCTATGTGCATAAGAAATGAAGAACGGGGCCCAAAAAGACAGTTTGGTAGGAAATCCATTATCCACCCTGGGAGAGAGATCTAATCTAGAGATGACTATATGAGTCTAAAGCAAAGCGCACCCAAAAAAACCCACCCCCTGCACTTTCTCAATCCCAATCTTTTTTTCCCACTTTGTGACTCAGACCTCTAGCCCTTTTCATGTTTTCATCACAAGTTGAAAATTCCCTGAAATTTCACTATCTTCTTGTAATTTTTCAGTGTTCCTACTCATACTCATAAAACATTAAGATAAGGGAAGAAGAATACAACATCTGTGACTTGGCAAAAAGAAGTACACAATAAAAACTGTAAAGTCTTTGCTTAAACCTTTAGGCAAATTAGACTGACTAATTAGAGGTAATCTTGCTGTGAACAAGAAGGAAAGTATCAAATCCCTGAATTAAAATAGTTCATTGATTACATAGTAAAAAATAATGTAAAATTCTATACACCATATTCACATAGCTCTGAAATGGAAAATAAATATATTTTCCAAAACCTATTGGTATTGCAATTTCACTTGTCATAATAATTTCATGGCACGCCATAGCATTCTTTTCTATATATAAATTCCTGAATAACACTGAAACAAGGGATTACAGTTCATAGAAAAACAATCCATTTCTTCACCCCCACCCAAATCAGTTTGGGGTTCACGCTGAGAGAAAATAGCTTTTCTTCTTTAGTCCAAGAAAACATATAATATTGTAGGTTAAACAAAATGACCTTTGTGATACAGCATGGCCAGAAGGCAGCAGGAGAGTGATATAGGAGAGATATGTAAGTCCCAGGATGAGGAGAAGCCTTATTCCCTATAGAGGGAAGAAAGGTTTCTATAGATTAATTAAAAGCACCTGAAGCCAATTAGAGCACCTGAAACTAGTCACCTGATAAAAACCCCCTGCTTCAATCAGCCAGGAAAAGGAGTTGGAGCAGAGTGCAGTTTGGAGGAGTTGAAGTAGAGGAGAGTTTGGAGAAGTGCTGTGGCTGGTTAGAAGACCAAGACCCTAGGTAAATAGACACCCGGCTTGTGCGGTTCGCACCAGTTCGCTAGAACTGGTTTTTAAATTTAGAAGCCCTTTTAGAACCGGTTGTTCCACGAGGGACAACCGGTTCTAAAAGGGCTTCTAAATTTAACCGGCCAAAAGTGGTGCCTTAGGCGCCGACTCCACGGGTGCTCCAGCCCTGGAGCACCTAAGGGGAAAATTTGGTGGGTGCAGAGCCCCCACCGGCAGCTCCCCAACCCACCCCCGGCCCCAGCTCGCCTCCGTCTCGTCCCCTGAATGCGCCGCCCTGCTCTGCTTCTCCACCCCATCCCAGGCTTCCCATGAATCAGCTTTTCACTCGGGAAGCCGGGGCAGGCTGAGAAGCAAGCGGTGGCTTCCCGCTCAGGCCCAGGGAGGCGGAGGTGAGCTGGGGCGGGGGGGGCGCAAGGAGGGCCACCCGCGCCGCAGCAGGTAACCCGGGGGGGGGGCGTGCAGGGGAACCGCTCCCCACCCCAGCTCACCTCCACCACCCTCGGCCTGAGAGGGAAGCCGCGGCCTGCTTCTCTGCCCTCCCCAGCTTCCCACTGGACAGCTGATTCGCGGGAAGCTGCGGGGGGGGCGCGGAGAAGCAGAGCGGGGCAGTGGGTTCAGGGGAGGAGGCGGAGCAGAGGTGAGCTGGGGCAGGGCGTGGGGAGCTGCCTATGGATGCTCTGCACCCACCAATTTTCCCTGTGGGTGCTCCAGCCCCGGAGCACCCAGGGAGTCGGCACCTAAGGCGCCACTTTTGATGTGATCAGTGGGGGAGCAGCTGCTCCCCTGAGCCTAGGAGCCAGAGGGACCTGCCGGATGCTTCCTGGGAGCTGCCCCAGGTAAGCACTGCCGGGACTCCCCACCTCGCCCCCCGGCATGTGCCTCTGGCTCTTAGGGGAGGGGTGGGGTGGGGTGGGCACCCACTACGGTGGCCCACGAGATCCTCCTGCCCTGTTCTGGGGGCAGTCAGGGGACAGGGGAGGGGGGTGGATGGGGCAGGGGTCCTGGGAGGGGGCGTCAAGGAATGCAGGGGGGTTGGATGGGGCAGAAGTCCCGGGGGGCAGGGTGGGCAACGACCCCCTCGTGGGGTGAGGAGGGAACCCGTTAAGATTTTGGCAGCTCATCACTGGTTGAAACTATTAAAGAACAAAATTGTCAGACACATAGATTAACATAATTTGTTGGGGAAGAGTCAACATGGTTTTTGTAAAGGGAAAGTATGCCTCGCCAATCTACTAGAATTCTTTGAGGGGGTCAACAAGCATGTGGGGACCCAGTGGACATAGTGTACTTAGATTTTCAGAAAGCCTTTGACAAGGTCCCTCACCAAAGGCTCTTAAGCACAGTAAACTGTCATGGGATAAGAGAATGTCCTCTCATGGATTGGTAAATGGTTAAAATATAGGAAACAAAGGGTAGGGATAAATGGGCAGTTTTCAGAATGGAGAGATGTAAATAGCGGTTTCCACCATGGGTCTCTACTGGGACCAGTCCTATTCAACATATTCATAAATGATCTGGAAAAGGGATTGACATAAATATAAAGGGAAGGGTAAACAACTTTAAAATCCCTCCTGGCCAGAGGAAAAATCCTCTCACCTGTAAAGCGTTAAGAAGCTAAAGGTAACCTCGCTGGCACCTGTCCAAAATGACCAATGAGGAGACAAGATACTTTCAAAAGCTGGGAAGAGGGAGAGAAACAAAGGGCCTGTGTCTGTCTGTATGCTGCTTTTGCCGGGGATAGAACAGGAATGGAGTCTTAGAACTTTTAGTAAGTAATCTAGCTAGGTATGTGTTAGATTATGATTTCTTTAAATGGCTGAGAAAAGAACTGTGCTGAATAGAATGACTATTCCTGTCTGTGTACCTTTTTTGTAACTTAAGGTTTTGCCTAGAGGGATTCTCTATGTTTTGAATCTAAATACCTTGTAAGGTATTTACCATCCTGATTTTACAGAGGTGATCCTTTTTACTTTTTCTTCTATTAAAATGCTTCTTTTAAGAAACTTTTTTTTTCCATTGTTCTTAAGATCCAAGGGTTTGGGTCTGGTCACCTCTGCAAATTGGTGAGGATTTTTATCAAACCTTCCCCAGGAAAGGGGGTGCAAGGGTTGGGAGGATTTGGGGGGGGAAGACGTTTCCAGATGGACTCTTTCCTAGTAATATACTGGTTAGATGTTTGGTGGTGGCAGCAATAAAGTCCAAGGGCAAAAGGTAAAATAGTTTGTACCTTGGGGAAGTTTTAACCTAAGCTGCTAAAAGTAAGCTTAGGAGGTTTTCATGCAGGTCCCCACATCTGTACCCTAAAGTTCAGAGTGGGGAAGGAACCTTGACAGGGATAAACTGTGGTAAAATTTGCAGATGATACAAAACTGCTCATGATAGTTAAGTTCTAAACAGACTGTGAAGCGCTATAAAAGGATCTCACAAAACTGGGTCACTGGGCAACAAAATGGCTGATGAAATACAATGTTGACAAATGCAAAGTAATGCACATTGGAAAATATAATCCCAACTATACAATAAAATGATGGGGTTTAAATTAGCTGTTACTAGTCAAGAAAGGGATCTTGGAGTCATCATAGACAGTTCTCTGAAAACATCCACTCAATGTGCAGCGGCAGTCAAAAAAGCGAACAGAATGTTGGGAATCATTAAGAAAGGGATAGCTAAGAAGAGAGAAAATAGCATATTGCTGCTATATAAATCCATGGTATGCCCACACCCATGGTATGCATGCAGATGTAGTCGCCCCATCTCAAAAAATATATATTGGAATTGGAAAAGGTTCAGAAAAGGGCAACAAAAATTATTAGGGGTAAGGAACAGCTTCAATATGAGGAGTAATTAATAGGAGGGGGACTTTTCAGCTTCGAAAAGAGACAACTAAGGGGGGGATATAACAGAGGTCCATAAAATCAGACTGGTGTGGAGAAAGTAAATAAGGAAGTGCTATTTACTCCTTCTCATAACACAAGAACTAGAGGTCACCAAATGAAACTAATAGGCAGCAGGTTTAAAACAAACAAAAGGAAGTATTTTTTTTACAAAACGTACAGTCAACCTGTGGAATTCCTTGCCAGAGGATGTTGTGAAGGCCAGACTATAACAGGGTTCAAAAAAGAACTACATAAGTTCATGGAGGATAGGTCCATCAATGGCTATTAATCAGGATGGGCAGGGATGGTATGCCTAGCCTCTGTTTGCAAGAAGCTGGGAACAGGCGACAGGGGATAGATCACTTGATGATTACCTGTTCTGTTCATTCCCTCTTGGGCACCTGGCATTGGCCACTGTCAGAAGACAGGATACTGGGCTAGATGGACCTTTGGTCTAACCCAGTATGGCTGTTCTTATGAGAATCCCTCTTCTGTACACCCCAAACTTCCTGTGGTTGACTGGCTAGCAAACCATTATGTATGTCAGTGCCAGAGGGTAAGGCTGGAAACTAGGAGAGTAAGAGACAGAAAACAGTGCATAGTGACAAGTGATTTCAAATCTGACCCAAAGCCCAGTGAAGTCAGTAGAAACATTGACTCTATATGTATAAGGCACTTTATTAGGAATATAAGAGGATCAAGCGATTGTCATGGTATAAATGAATATCCTTAAACAAAATGTTTAAATAACTTAGTATGTGCTTGTCATAAATATAAAGGGAAGGGTAAACCTCTTTAAAATCCCTCCTGGCCAGAGGAAAAATCCTCTTATCTTAAAGGATTAAGAAGCTAAAGGTAACCTCGCTGGCACCTGACCAAAATGACCAATGAGGAGACAAGATACTTTCAAAAGCTGGGAGGAGGGAGAGAAACAAAGGGTCTGTGTCTGTCTGTATGCTGCTTTTGCCGGGGATAGAACAGGAATGGAGTCTTAGAACTTTTAGTAAGTAATCTAGCTAGGTATGTGTTAGATTATGATTTCTTTAAATGGCTGAGAAAAGAACTGTGCTGAATAGAATGACTATTCCTCTGTGTGTCTTTTTTGTAACTTAAGGTTTTGCCTAGAAGGATTCTCTATGTTTTGAATCTAATTACCCTGTAAGGTATCTACCATCCTAATTTTACAGAGATGATTCCTTTACTTCTATTAAAAGTCTTCTTGTAAGAAAACTGAATGCTTTTTCATTGTTCTCAGATCCAAGGGTTTGGGTCTGTGGTCACCTATGCAAATTGGTGAGGATTTTTTACCAAACCTTCCCCAGGAAGTGGGGTGCAAGGGTTGGGAGGATTTTGGGGGGGAAAGATGTGTCCAAACTATGTTTCCCAGTAAACCCAGTTAAAGTTTGGGGGTGGCAGTGGATCCAGGGGCAAAGGATAAAATTAATTTGTACCTTGGGGAAGTTTTAACCTAAGCTGGTGAAAGTAAGCTTAGGAGGTTTTCATGCAGGTCCCCACATTTGTACCCTAGAGTTCAGAGTGGGGAAGGAACCTTGACAGTGCTCAATAAATATAGACTAAAGCATGTGCTTAAAGTTAAGTATCTGCTTAAGTGCTTTACTGATTAGGAGAATTTATTTTTCAGACCTGCTCCCATTGAAGTCAATAGGATTTTTGCTATTAATGTAAGTGAAACATATTTGGGATTTATGGTTTTAAGGAGTGTTGTCTTCCAAGAAGCTGGGAAACTACAGGATACTTAAAATAGGACCACAGACCCAAGATCCCTTGGCCTCCTAATGGTTTTTTTCTCCCTGCCTGCCCCTGGGACCAGGACTCAGATTTCTAATTAGGGGGAAACTGGCTATTTCAATTCACAGACTGCAATGGTTCACCAACAATTACATTTTGCTATTGCAAAATGATTCATACAGAATTAGAACTGGATAAAGGCCAAGAGTTTGCTTGAGTATGAAATATTCACAGATCTCTAGTCACAACTTCCAACTCTTGATTTACATACTATAGCTTTAAAAATCTGTGATATCTTCTGTCAGGCTCAGGTCACAGAGACTTTTTTCATAGTTACAGTAGATCAGTTCCATAAACTGATTTTGAAGAGGAATCTCATGTGCCATCTCTCTGCTCATCTAGTTTTAGGTTTGCCAAAATGCCACCTCTTAATCTGGACCCTCCTATCTGCATCACCCATGTTTTCTCCCTCATGCATGATTTGTTTTTCTATGTATAGTCATTGGCTGACTTCTTGGAGACATTGGTGTAATTTCTGTAATCACTTGGGCTGGATCCTGTGCCCACTGAAGTAAATGTTAAAAATCCCATTGATATCAATGGTTCAAGATTAGACCCTTAATCTATTAGGGGCTTGATCCTACATACTGCAGATTTGGAATGTTGGATGCATGCGAGAGTGCTAGGTCAAAGGATGAGCAGGAATGGGATGGCCAAATGTTTGCTATTGTTGAAAGAATGTGCCATATATGTCCATGGTATAACCCTGTTCACTTCAGTGAAATTACACCAGAGATTAGTTTGGCCCTTAATTTTTGAATTTCCTGACATTGTCTGGTTTAAACTGTGCAATTTTAATGTTGCATGTATTTGTTTAATATTAGATCTGAGGGTTGATACTATTTTGGCAGAGAACATACATCTATTGTCATAGCTTGACAAAATCCATAAGAGGTTAGCACAACTTCCTTTATCTAACGATTTTAGCAGTCACGGCTGTAACCTATGAAGGACCTTGCCTTGACTTAGTCTGTCATGCTTGTCATGTCAAGGACGTCATGAGAAACATTGGCTTTCCAATGAGTTATCAGTGCATGGCTGGTTTCACTGTGTCTTCTCTGACAAGTTTGTTAAACATGTCTAACTGTACTTATGTTTTCCATTCTATATACAACTAAAATGTGTCATTTTCTCAGAATAAATCAAATTATGTATAGTATTTGCATATATCTAATTCGACATGGAATTCTTCTAGGCATGGCAAGTGCACTGGATGAGAATATACAGTGTAAAATAATTACCTACAATTCTGTGGAGTTGTCTTTTATATTTCATATACAAGGTTATTATTCATGAACATTATCATGGCACCTAGGAGCTCCAATCATCGGCATGTTTAATTTCCCAGGATTCTATTAATTATAACATAAATATATCAAAAAAATTAATTTGCCAACAAATTAATGAAATCTTCTTGTAAACTATTAGTTACTTATTTTAAATTCCGTTTTTTAGCTCTTAAATGACATTTTGATTAAAAATGTGACCTGGGACTGTGGACTGTTTGTTTTTGTTTTTGTTTTTAAATGCTAAGATCACCACTTTTACTTTTTTCCTCTGACCAAATTGACTTTCTATACAATTTACCATGACAAAAAATTAGCCCTTATGTGTCTTGCCATAACATCTCAATTAAAATAGATTTCTTTTCAGAGTTGGAAGAAAAGAAATACAAAGATTTAGGTTGAGCATGTACATCCAGGAAGATGCAATGACTTTCTGAAGCATCTTGGATACAATACACGTTGAGAGTTTTGCAACCTCTTAAAAATCCATTTACACTTCTAAATGGATTATAAAGTACTACAAGCAGCACTTTTTAAAGTGCATTTGATTCTATATATATATATATATATATATATATATATAAGCATATTAGCAAATTGGCATATTGGCTTTGATCAGTTATTCAAACTCTGTTACACCTGAGTTTGAAATTGATCTTGGCATAACAAATTAAATTGGTAACGCATTAAATAGAATTGTCCTAGTTTAGTTCTACTGTTTATCTAGCTCTGAATACTACATTCTGTAAATGCATGGTCATCTTTGTTGCTCATTGCTGCTAAGACTTATTACCAAACAACAGAAACTGAAGTGGTTTTAGATAGATACTGCTGATTGAACCAAAATCAGGTAAATCTGTGAGCCTTAAGGAGCTGAATTATTGCTAGCATTCTGGTTGTGCACTGCTGTGTTATGCAACAGCTCCAGGCAAATTCCCTTGTGATTTCTAATATGCTTTCACATCAAGATGGTTTTCCATTACTTCATTTCTGTAATAACACATGTTCATAGCTGCAGGCTAATATTAAAGAAAGAAATTGACCTGAGGAGCTTCAAGTTAAGTATGTTGCCCAGTGGGCTTGTAGGAGGTGAGAATGAAGTATGGTTTCGGGTTCTGAAGAAGGTCATTTCTTTTTAATGGATTTTTATACTGAATGATTTTCTTATTACATGTAAAAGTTTCTGTAGCCACTATACACTTTGTGTCCCAAAGCTGAAAGATTAAGAAAAAGTATAACTAATAAATATGATTCATAGTTCACACCACAGTAACCAACATCATGTTGGTTGGTCCTCCTCATCTTGTGAGCCCACCTCTGTTCCCACCATAGGTCACAATACCTAGTATTGCTTGCAAATAAGCAGCAGCCAGGGTCTATGGGAGGACTGGAGAGAGAGGGGAAGAGCAGTCATGCCCTGTTGTGCCCACTTCTACTGACAACAGCAGTGTGACAATCAGCAGCAGGAGCCACAACAGTGGTGGATGAAAAGAGAGACACAGGTACACATCTAAGTTCAGCCTTTTGTCCTCAAGTACAGCACCCTACATTGCTCAAAACAAGAAGCGTACTTCACTCCAAGACAGACTGTGAACTCTATAGTCAAACTGGTGAGCAGTTATTCACAATCCACTGGCAGGTTGTTGTGACTAAGTGGAAGGTGATCACAATATGGCAATTAATATTCAAATACAAATTCAAAACTTCAAACAATAATACAATTTCACTATTATAGCCAAGCTATAATGAGCATCTATTCTACAGTTATGTACCTTCATTAATATTTGACTTACTGTCTCTTCCTGTCTTCTTGAAAGTGTGCTGAAGAAGAAAGTCCAAGTGATCATCTCTGAAATAATCCCACTAGCAAAGGAAGACAGAAGGCAAAAGATTCTGGAAGTGAACCACTGGCTAGGTAAGTGATGTTGGGTGGAGGTGTCA
This sequence comes from Chelonia mydas, assembly GCF_015237465.2. Taxonomy (NCBI): domain Eukaryota; kingdom Metazoa; phylum Chordata; order Testudines; family Cheloniidae; genus Chelonia; species Chelonia mydas. The sequence continues at coordinate 85,808,342 of NC_057852.1, read as the reverse complement.
AGGTTCCTCCCCCACTCTGAACGCTAGGGTACAGATGTGGGGACCTGCATGAAAACCTCCTAAGCTTATCTTTACCAGCTTAGGTCAAAAACTTCCCCAAGGTACAAAATATTCCACCCTTTGTCCTTGGATTGGCTGCTACTACCACCAAACAAATACTGGTTACTGGGGAATAGCTGTTTGGAAACGTCTTTCCCCCCAAAATACTTCCCAAAACCTTGCACCCCACCTCCTGGACAAGGTTTGGTAAAAAGCCTCACCAATTTGCCTAGGTGACTACAGACCCAGACCCTTGGATCTTAAGAACAATGAACAATCCTCCCAACACTTGCACCCCCCCCCCCTTTCCTGGGAAATGTTGGATAAAGAGCCTCACCAATTTGCATAGGTGACCACAGACCCAAACCCGTGGATCAGAGAACAATGAAAAAGCATTCAGTTTTCTTACTAGAAGACTTCTAATAGAAATAGAAGTAAATAGAAGTAAAGAAATCCCCTCTGTAAAATCAGGATGGTAGATACCTTACAGGGTAATTAGATTCAAAACATAGAGAATCCCTCTAGGCAAAACCTTAAGTTACAAAAAAGATACACAGACAGAAATAGTTATTCTATTCAGCACAGTTCTTTTCTCAGCCATTTAAAGAAATCATAATCTAACACATGCCTAGCTAGATTACTTACTAAAAGTTCTAAGACTCCATTCCTGGTCTATCCCAGGCAAAAACAGCATATAGACAGACAGAGCCCCTTTGTTTCTCTCCCTCCTCCCAGCTTTTGCAAGTATCTTGTCTCCTCATTGGTCATTTTGGTCAGGTGCCAGCGAGGTTACCTTTAGCTTCTTAACCCTTTACAGGTGAGAGGAGTTTTCCTCTGGCCAGGAGGGATTTTAAAGGGGTTTACCCTTCCCTTTATATTTATGACACGCCCCCCAAATCTCAGCTAGGGTGAAGCACTGGCTGGGATTTCTTCCTGGAGCTCTAGGAAAAACAGAGTTAATAAGACACATGCATCTCTAAATATACTACCAAGTACATAAAGACTAACAATATTTTCCACATCTCAAGGACGATTTTAACCAGTTGATTCTGGGAAACTTTCATGGGAGAGTGCATCAGCCACTTTGTTAGAAGCTCCTGAGATGTGTTGGATGTCGAAATAAAAATCTTGGAGAGCTAAACGCCACCGAAGAAGTTTTTTGTTATTTTCTTTGACGGTGTGAAGCCACTTCAGTGCAGCATGGTCGGTTTGCAGGTGGAAACGCCGTCCCCAAACATAGGGGCGTAGCTTTTCCAGAGCGTAGACAATGGCGTAACATTCTTTTTCACTGACTGACCAGTTGCTTTCCCTCTCAGACAATTTTTTGCTGAGAAACACTACAGGGTGGAATTCTTCATCAGGTCCTTTCTGCATTAAAACTGCTCACACACCATGCTCGGACGCATCTGTGGTTACTAGGAACGGTTTGTCAAAGTCTGGGGCCCTTAGTACGGGGTCAGACATGAGTGTCGCTTTAAGCTTGTTAAAGGCCTTCTGACACTTTTCGGTCCACTGAACAGCATTTGGCTGTTTCTTTTTGGTTAGGTCTGTCAGTGGGGCGGCAATTTGGCTGTATTGCAGTACAAATCGTCTGTAATAACCGGCCAAGCCTAAGAAGGATTGAACATGTTTCTTTGACTTTGGGACAGGCCACTTTTGGATAGCATCCACTTTGGCCTGTAGGGGGCTGATAGTTCCTTGACCACCTGGTGTCCAAGGTAAGTCACTCTGTTTAAGCCTATTTGACACTTCTTAGCCTTAACAGTTAGTCCTGCCTCCCTTATGCGCTCAAGGACTTTTTGTAGATGTTCCAGGTGGTCTGCCCAGGAATCCGAAAATATGGCCACATCGTCAAGGTAGGCGACTGCATATTCTCCTAATCCCGCTAGGAGACCATCTACAAGTCTTTGGAAGGTGGCGGGTGCATTTCGCAGCCCGAAAGGGAGTACATTAAATTCATACAGCCTGAGATGTGTGGTGAAGGCTGACCTTTCCTTGGCAGATTCATCTAGCGGTACCTGCCAGTACCCCTTGCTTAAGACCAAGGTAGAGATGAACTGGGCCCGTCCCAGTTTCTCTAATAGTTCATCTGTGCGTGGCATTGGATAGTTGTCTGGGCGAGTTACAGCATTTAGCTTACAGTAGTCCACGCAAAACCGTATTTCCCCATCTGGTTTGAGAACTAAAATCACTGGAGATGCCCATGCACTTCCAGAGGGGTGGATTACACCCATCTGTAACATATCCTGGATCTCCCGTTCTATAGCAGTTTTAGCTTGAGGAGACACCTGGTAAGGTTGGACTTTAATTGGGTGAGCACTACCTGTGTCAATGGAGTGGTATGCCCGTTCAGTCAGTCCTGGGGTGGCTGAGAACGTTGGCGCGTAGCTAGGGCACAGCTCCTGGATCTGCTGTCACTGCATATGCCCAAGGGTCATGGAGAGGTTCACCTCTTCCACACCACCAGCACATTTCCCTTCGTAGTAGACACCTTCAGGCCACTCAGTGTCATCTCCTCCCTGGGGTGTAAACTGACAAACCTTTAATTCTCTGGAATAAAAGGGCTTTAGAGAATTAATATGGTACACCTTAGGCTTTCAGTTGGAGGTGGGGAATGCTATGAGATAATTAACAGCTCCCAGGCGCTCCTGGACCGTGAATGGCCCTTCCCACGATGCTTCCATTTTATGGGCCTGGAGCGCCTTTAAGACCATGACCTGGTCCCCTACTTTGAAGGAACGCTCTCTGGCATGTTTATCATACCAGGTTTTTTGCTCTTTTTGAGCATCCTGTAAGTTTTCTTTAGCAAAGGCTAAAGAGGTTCGGAGGGTGTTTTGTAGGTTGGTTACAAAGTCCAGAATGTTAGTTCCTGAAGAAGGTGTAAACCCTTCCCATTGCTGTTTTACCAACTGTGATGGCCCCTTAACCTCACGGCCATATACAAGTTCAAATGGGGAAAACCCTAAACTGGGGTGTGGTACAGCTCTGTAGGCAAAGAGCAACTGCTGCAACACTAGGTCCCAATCATTGGAGTGCTCATTTACGAATTTACGTATCATGGCCCCCAAAGTTCCATTAAACTTCTCCACAATGCCATTTGTTTGATGGTGGTAAGGAGTGGCAACCAAGTGATTAACCCCATGAGCTTCCCAAAGGTTTTCCATAGTTCCTGCCAGGAAATTAGTCCCTTCATCTGTGAGGATGTCTGAGGGCCAACCTACCCTGGCAAAAATGTCTGCTAGTGCCTGGCACGCACTTTTAGCCCTGGTGTTGCTTAGAACTACTGCTTCCAGCCATCGGGTGGCAAAATCCATGGAAATCAGTATGTACTGCTTCCCTCTGGGTGTCTTTTTTGGAAAAGAACCCAGAATATCCACAGCTACTCGCTGAAATGGAACCTCAATGATGGGGAGTGGCTGGAGAGGGGCTTTGACCTGGTCTTGGGGTTTCCCCACTCTTTAGCATACCTCACAAGACCGGACATAGGTAGAAACATCCTTGCCCATTCCCTCCCAGTGGAATGACCCCCCCAAACAGTCTTTGGTCCTGTTCACCCCAGCATGGCAACTAGGATGATCGTGGGCTAAGCTCAAGAGCTTGGCCCGGTATTTAGTTGGAACTACCAACTGTCTCTGAGGATGCCAGTCTTCCTGGTGTCCACCAGAAAGAGTTTCCTTCTATAAAAGTCCTCTTTCTACAACAAACCTGGATCGATTAGAAGAGCTGAGAGGCGGTGGGTTGCTCCGTGCCGCCGTCCAAGCTCTCTGGAGGCTTTCATCTGCTTCCTGTTCGGTCTGGAACTGTTCCCTTGATGCTGGAGACATCAGTTCCTCATTGGATTGTGGACCTATGCTTGGTCCCTCTGGAAGCAATGTAGGGGATGGGGCTGTTTCCGTTGACTGTGAACTGCTCTCCGCTGGGACACTATGTTGGGATTCAGGCTCCGGCTGAGCCTCTTGTGTAGGGTTATGGGCTGCTGCCAGTTCAGGTTCGGTGGGGCCCTCTAGTGCTGAGGTTGCAAGTACTGGATTCAGTGCTGGCAATGGGTCTGGTGTTGGTTGTTTGGCTGGTTCCGGTTCTGGGACTGGTTCCGTCTGGGTCTCTGGGACTGGATCCACTACTGCTGTTGCAGACATTGGCCTGGGGTCCGGGTCCATCACCTCTGACCGGGTCCTGATAGAAGTTTCCGGAACAGAGCTAGGCCTTACGGCTTGTTTAGCCTGGCTACGGGTGACTATTCCCACCCTCTTGGCCCGCTTCACATGATTGGCCAAGTCTTCCCCCAACAGCATGGGGATGGGATAATCATCATAGACTGCAAAAGTCCACATTCCTGACCAGCCCTGGTACTGGACAGGCAACTCGGCTGTAGGCAAATTGAAAGAGTTGGACTTGAAGGGTTGAATTGTCACTTGGATCTCTGGGTCGATTAAATTGGGGTCCACTAAGGAAGCATGGATAGCTGACACTTGTGCTCCGGCGTCCCTCCACACGGTGACCTTCTTCCCGCCCACACTCAGTTTCCCTCCGCTCCAAGGGTATCTGGGAGGTATCTGGGCCTGCGGACCTCTGGTGTGATTCCAGTGCAATGAACTGTAATCTGTTGGGGTTCTTGGGGCAGTTGGCCTTTACATGCCCCAGCTCGTTACATTTAAAACATCATCCAGCTGACGGGTCACTGGGGCGAGGTAGGTTGCTGGAGAATGGGGTGGTGGGACGACAAGGTGTCTGGAGGGTTCTTTGGGAGGTAGGTGGGGCCTTGGGCAGCCCCCGGGCATAGGGTGTGGTCTGGGGTTGTCCCTTCTGGTCTCCGCTCCAACTGCGACCAGTTTTCTTCTTCTCTGCCACCTCCACCCATCTGGCTCCAATCTCTCCTGCCTCGATTACAGCTTTGGGCTTCCCATCTAGGATGTATATTTCTATTTCCTCAGGAACCCCCTCTAAGAATTGTTCCATTTGCATTAGGAAGGGCAAATTTACTGGAGATTCAACACTTGCTCCTGATATCCAGGCATCCCAATGTTTCACAATGTGGTAGGCATGTCGGGTAAATGACACATCTGGTTTCCACCTTAGGGCTATGAACCTCCGACGAGACTGCTCAGATGTTATCCCCATTCTGACTCTCGCCTTGGATTTAAACAGTTCATACTTGTTCATGTGTTCTTTAGGCATTTCAGCTGCCACCTCAGCTAAGGGTCCACCGAGCTGCGGCCTCAGCTCTACCATGTATTGGTCAGTAGAGATGTTGTACCCAAGGCAGGCCCTTTCGAAGTTTTCTCAGAAGGCCTCAGTATCATCACCTGCCTTGTAGGTGGGGAACTTTCTGGGATGGGAAGTGGTACCTGGAGAAGGATTGCTAGGGTTTGTTGGTATATTCTGCTGAGCCTTTATCTTCTCCATCTCCTCCACATGCTTCCTCTCTTTTTCCTTCTCCTCCAGTTCTTTGGCCCTTGCCTCCATAGCTCTCCTGTGAGCAGCCGCTTGGTGTTGTTCTGCCTCTTTCGCTGCCTCCCTTTCTTTTTCCTTCTCCTCCTTCTTCAGCCGCATGAGTTCTATCTGTCTTTCATGTTCCCTTTGTTTTTCCTCAGCCTGAAATCTGGCTAATTCCAGCTTTTGTCGAGCCGTGGATTTTGTCATTCTAACCTCTCTGTTTTTAACTAACTTTACACCCGAGGTTTAGAAATAAACAAACAAAACTTGGCTGTAAAATTTTGCTGTGCTGGAATAGAATACCTATTCTCTGATAGTGATTGTCAGCCTACAGAAAAAGAAAATTCCCTTGTCTCTGCTCTGGGCCCAAATCAAAGCAGAAAACCTCCAACTACTTGGAAACATGCTTACCAGCAGCCTAAAAGAAAAAAAATTCCTTTTCAAACCGGTGCTCCTTGTAAAAAAATCAAAATCCTAAAAAAAAAAAAACCCTGCCACTTTTGTCTCCAGTTAAATGGGTAGAACACCCCCACGCCCCCCCGTTTACTTTTAGGGGAAAAAAAAACTCTGGGTTTGAAGACTGTGAATTTCCCTGCAGGAGTTAAGTACCCTGCCTCCAGGCAAAGAAAACCTGCAATTCACAAAGATAATCCCCTTTTGTCTCAGCTCTGGCCTTAAAGCAGAGAAAAAACAAGCTGCTTTCCAGCAGTCCCAAAGGAAAAAAAAATGTCCTTTTTAAAATCTGTATTTCTAGTTCAAAAGATCTCAAATTGATCTCAAAATGATTTCCGGTTAATCCCACCACTCTGCCACCATGTCAAGGTTCCTCCCCCACTCTGAACGCTAGGGTACAGATGTGGGGACCTGCATGAAAACCTCCTAAGCTTATCTTTACCAGCTTAGGTCAAAAACTTCCCCAAGGTACAAAATATTCCACCCTTTGTCCTTGGATTGGCCGCTACCACCACCAAACAAATACTGGTTACTGGGGAAGAGCTGTTTGGAAACGTCTTTCCCCCCCAAAATACTTCCCAAAACCTTGCACCCCACCTCCTGGACAAGGTTTGGTAAAAAGCCTCACCAATTTGCCTAGGTGACTACAGACCCAGACCTTTGGATCTTAAGAACAATGAACAATCCTCCCAACACTTGCACCCCCCCTTTCCTGGGAAATGTTGGATAAAGAGCCTCACCAATTTGCATAGGTGACCACAGACCCAAACCCGTGGATCAGAGAACAATGAAAAAGCATTCAGTTTTCTTACTAGAAGACTTCTAATAGAAATAGAAGTAAATAGAAGTAAAGAAATCCCCTCTGTAAAATCAGGATGGTAGATACCTTACAGGGTAATTAGATTCAAAACATAGAGAATCCCTCTAGGCAAAACCTTAAGTTACAAAAAAGATACACGGACAGAAATAGTTATTCTATTCAGCACAATTCTTTTCTCAGCCATTTAAAGAAATCATAATCTAACACATACCTAGCTAGATTACTTACTAAAAGTTCTAAGACTCCATTCCTGGTCTATCCCTGGCAAAAGCAGCATACAGACAGACAGAGCCCCTTTGTTTCTCTCCCTCCTCCCAGCTTTTGCAAGTACCTTGTCTCCTCATTGGTCATTTTGGTCAGGTGCCAGCGAGGTTACCTTTAGCTTCTTAACCCTTTACAGGTGAGAGGAGTTTTCCTCTGGCCAGGAGGGATTTTAAAGGGGTTTACCCTTCCCTTTATATTTATGACAGGAGGTTTTGTGTAACTTTAGTCCATCTTCTGTGGGAAGGGGGGCTATATAGTTTGGGTGGCCTCACCTTAGTAGAAGGGGAACCAATATCCTCAGGGACAGGCTGTCTAGAGTAGTCAGAAGTGTGCTCAACGAAAAGGGAGGGTAAAAAAAGTGAAGATATGTGCACTGACCACAATCAAGATATTTAGTACAAAACTAACCAAGAAACCTAAGGCCTTGAAGAAAATAAACTCTTTAATTGCTCATACCCAGGTTCCTAGCATTGTTGTAACAAACAAGCGGAACTGGAATTGCTCATTTATGACCATGAATTCAATCTAGTTGGTATTACTGAAACCTGGTGGGATGATTCCAATGACAGGAAAGTTAAAATCAATGGCTATAACCTATTTAGGAAGGTCAAGTGAGCAGAAGGCAAGTGGGAGTGGTACTCTAGTCAAAAATGGCATTCTGTGTTTCTAAGTCACCGATTAACTCAGAAGAAAATAATCTTGAATGCTTATGAGTGTATGTCTTAACAGATAAATCCCAAAATGCAGTATTAGTAGGTGTCTGCTACAGATCACCAAATCACCGTAGGGAACAGAACAACCAGCTCTATATACACCAGTTTATAATGTGTAGGAAGAAAAGCTGCGTGATCATGGGGTGACATATGCTGGAAATATGCAGTGTTGTTTTAACTGCGTTGGTCCCCGGACATTAGAGAGACAAGGTGGGTGAGAGAATATATTTTATTGGACCAACTTCTGTGTGTAAGAGAGCTTGTCTCTCTAACATGCTGGAAACCTCATTCTGCCAGTAATAAAACATCCTTGGAATTTCTAAATATTATACATGACCATTTCCTAACTCAAAAGTGTTGCATCCAATGTGGTAGAATTCTATATTAGAACTCATCTTGACAGATAAACAGGAACTGATCACAGAACTAAAAATTCGTGGTAATTTAGCTTGAAGTGATCGTGGCTTGATCCAATTTATAATGTGCAAACAAAATAAAGACCAGGCCAGTGATATTTATACATGGTGCTTTTAAAGTGCTAATTTCTCAAAGCTAAAAACAATTATGAGCCAAATCAGCTAGAAGGAAATACTGAATCAGAAAATGTGAACAACAATTGGAAATTGTTTAAAAACACTTTACTAGATGCCAAAAATCCATAATCCCATGACTGAGGGAGAAGGCTGTATTGGTTAAAAAATTGACCTGGTTTAGATGGGAAGTGATAGCAACTATAAACAAATTTCAAAAATAATATGTAAAAATGGAGAAAAGAGGAGTTGAAAGTAATTAATATAAATCAGAAGCTGAGAATTCAGCTAAGAGGGGCTCAGCTGCGCCTCACTACAAACAACAAGAGAGTTTAAGCATATTAGGAACAAAAAGATTCCTAACAATGGTATTGGTCCATTAATGGTGGCATAATCAATAATAATGAAGAAAAGGCAGAAGTGTTCAATAAATATTTCCATTCTGTATTTGGGGGGGACAACTATGTTGTAGTCTAGAATCTAGAAAATTGATAAGGGAAGGAAAGGGACACACCGGGCTATCTATAGCCAATGTGACAGGGTGCAGGGTAAGGAGTGCTTAACCAGCCCCCGCCACACTAGCCCCAATTAAGGGGAGTAGATTGGAGCTAGCTGAATAGGCCTGTGCCTGCCTGCAGCTAGCAACAGCTGCCAGCCTAATTAGCCAGGAGCTATAAAAGGGCTGGGAGGGAGGGAGGAAGGAAGGAAGCTGAGGCTGGAGAAAGGGAAAGGCCAGAGGCAGAGAAGGGCGGGTAGCTCTGGTCTGCTACTTGTAAAGCCTGGTTGTGAAACAAACCTGTATATAGAGAGTAAGGTGGTGGGGGGAAATAGCTACAAATAAAGTGCACTGGTGATTGCATCAGCTTGAGGCATCCCTGACTGGTTTGTGAAGGCAGCAGAGGCAGAGTAAGAGGGGCCCAGCTGCACCTCACTACAAACAGTGAGGTTTTTTAAGCATATTAGGAACAAAAAGTTTCCTAACAATGGTATTGGTCCATTAATGGTGGCGTTATCAATAATAATGCAGAAAAGGCAGAAGTGTTCAATAAATATTTTGTTCTGTATTTGGGGGGGAAAAAACGATGTAGTCTAGAATCATAGGACTAGAAGGGACATTGAGAAGTCACCTATCCAGTCCCCTGCACTCATGGCAGGACTAAGTATTCTCTAGACCATTCCTGACAGGTTTTTATCTAACCCGCTCTTTTCAATCTCCAATGATGGAGATTCCGCAACCTCCCTAGGCAACTTATTCCAGTGCTTAACCACCCTGACAGTTAGGAAGTTTTTCCTAATGTCCAGCCTAAACTTCTCTTGCTGCAATTTAAGCCCATTGCTTCTTATCCTATCCTCAGAGGTTAAGAACAACATTTTTTCTCCCTCCTACTTGTAATAACCTTTTATGTACTTGAAAACTGTTATGTCTCCTCTCAGTCTTCTCTTTTCCAGACAAAACAAACCACGTTTTTCAATCTTCCCTTATAACTCATGTTTTCTAGACCTTTAATCATTTTTTGTTGCTCTTCTCTGGACTTTCTCCAATTTGTTCACATCTTTTCTGAAATGTGGTGCCCAGAACTGTACACAATACTCCAGCTGACATCTAATCAGCGTGGAGTAGAGCGGAAGAATTACTTTTCATGTGTTGCTTACAACACTCCTGCTAATACATCCCAGAATGATGTTTGCTTTTCCTGCAACAGTGTTACACTGTTGACTCATATTTAGCTTGTGGGATGGGATGATCAGGGTAGTGACAGGCCTGTCAGTCTGGCATTGATCCCAGATAAGATAATGGAGCAACCTATAAGGGACTTTATTAATCAAGAATTAAAGAAGAGTAAAATAATTAATGCAAATCAATACTGTTTTATGGCAAATAGATCCTGTCAAACTAACTTAACTTCTTTAGATAAGATTACAAATTTGATTGGTAAAGGCAATAGTGTTGATGTCATATACTTAGACTACTATAAGATATTTGACATGGTGCCACATGACGTTTTGATTAAAAAACTAAAAGATATAATGTTAACATGGTGCACATTAAATGGATTAAAAGCTGGCTAACTCAAAGGTCTCAAAATGTAATTGTAAATGGAGAATAATCATGGAGCAGTGTGTTTCTAGTGGGGTCCGGCAGGGATAGGTTCTTGGCACTACACCAGGGATCGGTAACCTTTGGCATGCGGCCCCCCAGGGTAAGCCCCCGGCAGTCCGGGCTGGTTTGTTTACCTGCCGCGTCCACAGGTTCGGCTGATTGCGGCTCCCACTGGCTACAGTTCACCGCTCCAGGCCAATAGGGGCTGCGGGAACTGGAGCGGGCCAAGGGATGTGGTGGCCGAGGGATTGTGGTGATAAATTACCTAAAATCATCACTGATAATGTTTGCAGATGACACAAACACTGGAAGAGTAGTAAATAATGAAGAGGACAGATCACTGATTCAGAGTAATCTGGATTTCTTGGTAAACTGGGTGCAAGTTTTTAATTTTAATACGGCTAGCTGTAAACCTGTACATCTAGGAACAAAGAACATACGCCATACTTACAGGATGGGACTTGGAAGCAGTGACTCTGAAAAAGATTAGCGGATTGTAGTAGATAATCTGCTGGACATAAATTCCCAAAAATACAAATACAATACTCGGATGTATAAACAGAGTCAAGTAGAAGTGGAAAGGTTATTTTACCCCTGTATTTGGCACTGATATAACTGCTTCTGGGATATTATGTCCCATTGCTGGTGTCCACACTTCAAGAAGTATGTTGGTCAATTGGAGAGCATTCAGAGAAGAGCCATAAGCATGCATTGTAACAATAGGCTCAAGGGGCTCAATATATTTAATTTAACAAAGAGAAGGTTAACTATAGTCTATAAGCATCTATGTGGGGAACAGATACTTAATAATAAGCTCTTCAGTTTAGCAGAAAAAGGTATAACTCAGTCCAATTACTGGAAGTTGAAGCTACACAAATTCAGGCTGAATAAGTCATACTTTTTTAACAGAATAATTAACCATTGGAACAATTTACCAATGTTAATGGTGGATTCTCTATCACTGACAATTTTTAAATCAAAAGTAAATGGTTTTTCTACAAGATCTGTTCTAGGAATTTATTTGGAGGAAGTTCTATGACCTGTGTTATACAGGAGGTCAGACCAGATGATCAAAATGGTCCCTCCTGGCCTTGGAATCTATGAATCTGTTAATCAATTCCCAGGTACTGACATCTAGTGTCTGCATTTATAGGACTTATTTTATTACTGGTTTCAGAGTAGCAGCCGTGTTAGTCTGTATTCGCAAAAAGAAACGGAGTACTAGTGCCACTAGTACTCCTTTTATTTTATTACTGTGCTTCACTTGTAAGACATTCGCATCAAAATATTTTTCCTTCCAACATTAGGAAGTAAAAGTCAATTTTAAAATCAGAAAATGAGAGTGACTGCATCTTTCTATAGTTAATCATTACCCAAGCCAGCTGTTTGTAAGTGCACATTACCATGGCAAATAAGCAGCTCTCAATTTAATGTATTAAATTCTATTTCATGCTGAAATTAGGGATTCAGAAAACCTTAACAAGGCTTTGAATTTCACAAAATCTTTAGATTTTTGGGGGGGGGTGGGAAGGGTTGAGGAATTTTTTTAGCACTTCCAAAACTGATTTATCAATGTTAGTTTATTGCCCCTTTTAAACAGGAACAATTCAGTTGTGTTTCAGAGTAGGAGCCATGTTAGTCTGTATCCACAAAAAGAAAAGGAGTACTTGTGGCACCTTAGAGACTAACCAATTTATTTGAGCATAAGCTTTCGTGAGCTACAGCTCACTTTATGAAGTGTGCTGTAGCTCACGAAAGCTTATGCTCAAATAATTCAGTTGTGGTGACTGGTCACTAATTACTATTTTGAATTAATGGTCAATGTCTACGGATGCTGTTTTGCGTTATTTTGAATGTTCATTTGTTCTTCTTTTCACTTACAGTCTCTCATTGCCATTTTAGCCACTGATTTTTATATCCCTGGAATGCCAGTAGCTTCCTCTCCCTGCCTGCAGTTTCTGCTCTTGGATAGTAGGTAAGTGTTTTGTTTTTTTTGTTAATTCCTTCCTTCATTCCTCCCTCCTATTTCATTTTCCCCTCTTTTTCTCACCCCCAAACTCTCCTCACCTACATGTACTCTGGATGGTTATATTTAAACATCAACAGACTGATTTTACTATAGGTCTTTGGAATGTACGTGCTGTCTAAAATTAGTAGACACAAAATAGTTGTAAATTTCACTTCAGATTAGATCCCAGGGAGAACATATAGGAGTGCTCTGACATAGCACTGAATCAGCAGAGCATATCAACTCCGCATTAATGCAGACCAACCTAGTGGAAACACTGCAGCATTGAAAGGCTGCCTTTTGCAAACCTTAATTAATACTTTACTCTTTATGTTTGGTCTTGTGTTGAGATTTTCTTTAGGCAGATTAAATGAAATTGTTACAGAAAGCATTTTTAAAGGAATCCCTTATTCAGTAAACATAGCAACACAGAGGAACTCAGGCCAAATTCTGATATGTATATGTGTTTAAATTCACAGTCTGAGTGACTAAAAGGGTTGGTTTGTAGGGTGGCCTGTCTGGGCATTAAAGGCATTTTCAATACTGTGGGGGGTTGTCCATATGCCAAGTTAGTCCATGGAAAGCCAGGGTGTGAATCTACTGCACACCAGCTTGCTCTGTTGTAACATCTCACATGGACACTGCTATGGTACAGTGAAAGTCCTGATGTGCAACTTGGCTTACTGTGCCTTCAAGTAATAGTACAATAAACCATACTCTGGCACTTGCACTGTGCTGTAGCAGTATCATTACTTTGCAGCAAGCTGATGTGCCGTAGATTCACTCACTGGCTTGCAGCGCAGCAACTTGTGATGTAGACAAGCCCTTCATCTTGCTCAAGTCCCCTGAGTGCTGTATACTACTCAAAAAAGGGCTAGGTTTTGATTAGGAGCTGGGTGTCTTCCAGGACTTTTTAAAAAGCGTTCAGGGTGATTTCAGAGGGACATCACAACAAGGTTACTCTGAAATAGGTGTGCTTCATGAATGACTAAATCAGAAGGCACAAATAGAAAGCACCTCTCTGGCCACCACACTACACACCTGCTCATGGTTGACCCAACAGCACACAAAGGAGGACATATGTGGTCCCAACTCAGACAGATAGGTTGATATTCACACAGTAACAGTTTAGAAACCAAAGATAGGGTAAACACAAGGGAGGGAGAAGAGTTCTTTAAATTAAGGGCCAATGCTGGCACAAGAACGAATGGATGTAAATCGTCCATCAACAAATTTTGGCTTGAAATTAGATGAAGGTTTTTAACCAGCAGAGGAATAAAGTTCTGGAACAGTCTTCCAAGCAGAACAGTGGAAGCAAAAAACTTAACTTGTTTCAAGACTGATCTTGATAAATTTATGGAGGGGATGGTATGACGAGCTTATCTACAATGGCATATAACCCATCCACTGCTGCTATTTGCAAATATCTCTAGCAGCCAGAGATGGGACACTAGATGGGGAGGGCTCAGAGTTACTACAGAGAATTTTTTTTCACAGATGTCTGGCTGGTAGTCTCACCCACATGCTAAGTGTCTAACTGATCACCATATTCAGGACCAGGAAGGAATTTCTGCCCAGGTCAGATTGGCAGAGGTTCGGGGGTGGCTTTGCCTTCCTCAGCAGCATGGGGCATCTGCTGATTTGAATGAGACTAAAAGGTAGATTCTCAGTAACTTGAAGTCTTTAAATCAAGATTTGAAAACTACAGTAACTCAGCCAGAGATTATGGATCTCTACAGGAGTGGGTGAGGGAGGTTTTATGGCCTAAGAGGTCAGACCAGATGATCATGATGGTTCCTTCTGGCCTTAAAGTCTGAGAGAGAGATTTTCACTTCGTTTCAAAATAAATTAGAAGCAAAGTGAAGCTCTCTTTCTACAAAGGGTGATGCACTCATTTTATGTTGGAGTGAGGAAATCTATACAAAAGTGAGTGCACAAAGTTTATAGAAAACCTTTGAAAAACCAATATAAATTAGTATAGTTTAGACAAGTAAAGTTGAAAAGAAACAAAAATATTAGAATTAAAACTATACAGAAATAGTGCAAAAAGATGATAAAGGGATTGGTAGGGACATAAGGGGGAAAAAACTAATTAGATACAGTGCACAGATTATCACTAAAAACTGTTTCACACATACTTGAATATGTAATATGGGAAAACTGCTCACCAGTGCATTTCAATAATCCCAGATATTAAAAGTCCCAGGTATCTGGAAAACATAAGGAGAAAATCTATGAGAAATAAGATAAGAAATTATCAAGTATATGAACAATGCAAAGGTGAATAATAAGCAGTACAATAATGCATTAATGAAAAGTATAGATAACATAAAGGAAAAAGCATTAACATTTTAAAGATGATTGTACAGTTGCTTTTGATAAAAGCTGCTTTTGATAGCAATCTTGTCTTGTGGTGTCTTTATATGAAACTCTAGACTAAAATATGAAGATCTGATTAATACCAGTGACTGCTACATTATAATGAATTTCATATCTCTAGTTATTTGCTTCCGCAAACTAATATGCTTGCAACCTTTTAAATCTAATCAATATATCAGACATATATTAGACAAAAATCCAGATACTACAAACAATTCAAAGTAGCTCAGAGCTAAAAATAAAATGCTAAACTTCCATAGTAAACATAAACAGGAAGTTGATGTAGCCATCATGCCTTATAATACACAATGAGAAAGCATTTGATTTAAACAATACTGTAAAATGTATTTTCAGTTGTAAAGAATTCTCTGAAATGTATACACCTTTCAGGCTGAAATTTTCCATGGTTAGTCTCTGCCCAAAGGTAATTATTTCTGAGGGTTTATTTGTTTTTGTTTTTTTAAAAAAAAAAACCTCAAAGTTTAATCAAAACAGGTTCCATCATTTTTTAACATGAGGAACATGAATTTTAAATAAAACCATTTTCTCTGTATAAAAACAACTGAGCAGCTTCTTTTGACCAGCTTAATGCCAAAATGGTTGTGGGTAAAAAACTGAAATGTGGTCTTGCTGAGGAGGACTCTGGTGAAAATTTATTTTTGATTTGAAAACTGCATCCTAACACATTTTTGTGCAAAGTTCTTGTGCTAACCATGTCAAGTGTACAGCTAAGGAAAACCATGCTCTGTCTATATGTTTGCAAAACCGATAGTCTACTCCCTTTTACTCTCTATTTCCTGCACCTTATAAGATAGCTACTCTCCTCTCTCTTTGCAGAAGAGAACCCTTTCCCTGCAAACTTTAGGAGTTGGACAATTTTGACTTTGTACCTTAACATAGTGTTTTGACAGAATAAGCTGAAAGTGAGAAAAGTGTTTCCATGAAATTTCACAATACATTTTTACCACTAAATACAATTTCATGTCTCCCCCCCCCAACTTAATTTTTCTGCAAATTCAATTAAATTTTTATTTTTCACATAAAAAGTTTAGTTTTCAAATGGTCAATTTTCAAACCCGTCACGTTCCCATTTTTGTTCAGAGGAGCTCAATTTCAAGTTGATAGTGTGTGAAAACTCCCATTTCAAGTATTCTCACACCACTATTATGAGTCAGTGCTGTTATAAACTATTTATTTTTCCCCCCAAACCTGGCTCACATGTATATGGATAATGAGAAATAGTGGATCTTCCTATGGGCCACTCCTAACAATCTATTTCACAGAAAACCTCTACATGGAAGGGGAAGAATAGGTAATGTACAGTCAGCTACACTGGCTTTTACATTACCCATGGCTTCCCCTATGTCACAGTAATTCCTGGCTGCCTCATACAGCAGCTTTCTAATTGCTTTGTGCTGGACCTGGCACAATAAGCTTGCACAGAGAGAACAAAGTTTTAGTAGTTACATTGCTGTGAGTAGCATCCATCTCCTGAAGTCAAGCCATTAAGAGTGGAATTCTCAAATGTATATATGGTTGCAAACCGTATGGTTGGGTTGTGCACCCCAAAGAGAGCTTAGTGTATGGTTACTTAAAATAACATAATTCAAGATAGTGGAAAGCACTTGTTTGGAGGCAGTTTAGGCAGTCAGACTACCTGTGTAAGCTGGCAACCTTCCTCACCAGCCTGAGGAATTATCAGCCACACCTAAAGAGTTATAGCCCTTCCCTCTAGGTTCCATTTATTGTCCAAATGATCACAAACTCACAAAAAGAAAACAAAACTTCCATCTGGGGCTTTCTATCCAGCTACAACTGCCATGGCTTCTCACTAGGAATCTCACTATTCCAGGGACTGCTGCAGGAGACGGTCCTCCTCCCTTTTCCTGCAGCTCTTTATAGGGAACATCTCAGCTGCAACTGATTAGAGAACATGGCTGGCTGTCTTTAGGCCTCTGGGGCAGCCCCCCCGTTACTATCTGAAATATGTTTGTACCACCAAACAGATCCAGGTGCCTTTGAACATAAAGTTCTAAATTTCTGTTAAGCTCCATTGTTTGGAAAAAATCTGTCTATCTGACCTCATGTGAATGTGTTGATCAATGTCTTTAGTATCTCCTACTTTGATGATAGTACTGCTAGCAGCAGGATGCCAGGCTAAAGTACAATAATTCATTGTCACAATAAATTAATTTTATATATAAATGGTACAAATGTTTCTCTTTAGTTGATTAGATAAAAAGGAAATGGGCACTTTACCAGTCTTTGTAAGATATGATTAAAAAAGAGGATCAAAGATCTTCAGAGAACAGCTGTGTTATCACACAAGCTCCATAACCTCTACATAAGGAACTCTCCTTGTCAGGGACCACAGATCTTGAAAACTGGTCTACAGGGCTTTTAAGAACTAGATAGTCCCAACCTGCCACCCACTGACCTACTAACCTCTGATATGGCGATCAGCTAAACCCTGAGCATATGGGCAAGATTCATCAGCCAGATACTACAGAAAATTCTTTCCTGGGTAACTCAGATCCCACCCCATCTAATATACCATCACAGGCCATTGGGCCTATTTACCATGAATATTTAATTACCAAAACCATGTTATACCATCTCCTCCATAAACTTATCGAGTTTAATCTTAAAGCCAGATAGATCTTTTGAACATGAAAGCAGTATGAAAAAATAGACACTGCCCCTTTAAATTTCTCTTCTCCGCTAGCTGCAGTTACAAATAACAGGAGGCTCTAGGCCTCCAGAGTTTCCCTGGGAGCAGCAACAGCAGGTCACAGTAGCAGGAATCATGAGGCACTTGGATAAGTTAGATTTGTGTTTCTCTATGGTTCTTTTATGCTCAATGCCCGTTTGTTTTGTACCCGAACCCCTCTGGGGAACATTTGGAAAGCTTAATAAAAGCAAAGATGAGATTTATTCACTTTTTCACAGAGCTCAGATTCTTCCTTTTCTTCTCTCTCCCCACCCTCTGAGCATCCCGGAGCCAAGACTACAGAAACCACCTAAAAACAAACTTACAAATGCAAACTGGCGTAGCTATCATCACCTAGCTAGATTCCACAGTAGGTTTAATAATTTGCATCCCTTTGCCCATTAAACATGGTGTGTGTAGGGATGCAGTTCTTCAGCGAAATAAATGATTTTGTGTAGGGTGCAAACCAATACCTTATTTGTCTACTATTTGTTTGAGGTCCCAACTGTGCACCGCTGCAAGTTGGTGCAGAGTTGGGACATCATCCAAAAGAGCCAGTCAAGAGTTCAGCTTTGGACAATCAATATCCCCAACTATATTTCAATTTGCAATTAATTATGTAATGGGCTTCCCCAACCCCAATAGCTGGGTTCCAGGTGGATTGGGTTAGAGAGAGGTTGAGGGAAAAGAAATGGAAATCTGTTGGGGTGTTCTTTTGGAAAACGGGGGTGCCTGCTGCCAACTTTAGGGGAGGCAGCTGTTGCAATAAGAAGGTTGCTCTTCATAGTAATCATGTGCTGTTCTTACACGTCCTACTTGTGAAGGATGAACTCACATATTTATTTGAGTCAATTTCTTCTGTGCCAGAGTGCTAGCAAGGCATTTGGGATCTCTGCCTCCCTGCTCTGTCAAGCTGTGTCCCTACTCCCATCCCACATCTAGGGAGAATAATCATGTGTATAAGACATACATTAGTAACAGTGATGGTAATTAATCATTGGTACAACTTATTGAGGCTCCTGCTGGATTTTCCATCACTGGCAATTTTTAAATCAAGATTGGATTTTTTTTTAAATATATGCTCTAGTTCAAAAGGAATTATTAGGGGAAGTTATGTGGTCTGTATTACACAGGAGGTCAAACTAGATGATCACGATGTTCTCTTCTGGCCTTGAATCTGTTTAAAGTTTGCTAAAATACACAACCTTAAAATTTGCTTTCCACAAGCTCCTTGTCAAGCTGAATCATTTAGTTCTTGGAAATCAAACACAAAATTGATGCAAACATGGCTGAGGTGCATTAATTTTTAATTTGATTGATAACTTACCAGCTGTAACAAGTATTACAATTCTTGCATTTTTTCCAGTGCAATTGCTATATTTTGGAGAAAGAGCACGATGATACAAGAAAGAAAAAGATATGATGAATTTTAATCATTCAGAAGTTCTATCTGTTTAAGGTAGCCTTTCTATAACTATGTGTTCTGTTGGATTAATACTTTGCTGTAACTGGACAATTGAGTTGTATCTGGTGAGTAGAGCCAATGGAAGTTGCATCATTGTGATGATTATGAGGGGAAAAATTATTACTCATTATGCCAATTTAATTAAGTGTAAGCAACGATCCTCCTATGTAGTGCGATTCACAAACTTTTCCCAAGTGAAAGCAAAACCTTAAAGATGGCTTTGTGCCCCCTCCCCCGGGTTTGTTTGTTTTTTTTTTCCTATTTGGGATGCTGCAAAAATCTTTGCAATTTGTCCCACTAGGGATAAATTCATTGTGGATTCAGAGTCACTACTTTGCTCTCCTTGGCCCTGATTCTGAAGGTACTCGACATATAGGTGAAGCAGCTATTCAAATTCATAGATTCCAAGGCCAGCAGGGTCCATTATGATAATCTAGTCCGACCTCCTGCATAACACAGGCCATAGAACGTCCCCAAAATAATTCCTAGAGCAGATCTTTTAGAAAAACATCCAATCTTGATTTAAAAATTGGGCCCTTCCATTTAACATAGTGCATCAAAAATGAGGAATGTGAACAAAGTTCATGTGAAATGAAAATCTGCCCTTAAAAAGTAATATTGTACACAAACTTTTTGTGTAGTTTCAACAAGCTTTTTCCCTTGACCTTCCTGGCTTCATCAAAAAGAGGAACTCTACTTTATCTGCCAGAGGCATTTCTTGCAGTATATCCTGTCCACATTCTGGAGGTTTCACCATAAATCCTGATATGAAATTAATAGCCTGCTGAGGTTTGAAGGTGTATCTTAACTTTTGAATGCTTGCCAAAATGACCCTATAAAATTTTGAGGTTTACCCTCAAAATTCAACACGCTTCTCAACTCCATCAGCACTATTATGAAGCTATTTGCTGTAATTCATGTTTCATCTTCTACTACCTCATAGCACCTATCTTAGAACAATAGTGATCAAACAAAGTGACCATTTGTTTTCCTATTCCAGAGGTCTAGGTTAAATTGTATAATCCTCTCAGAAGCTGTAAGGATTGACTATTTTCTCAAATGTAATTCTGGTTAATTATTACACATAACCCAAGTATTTCACTGGCTTGCAGATTACTGTTCCATGAGATGTTCTCTGTTGTGGTACTACTTGAAGTTGTGCATTTGTATTGTCTATTAACTATCTTTAATTTTCTAGCAATTGTAAGTTGGAGGAAATATGCAAGCATATAGACTATATCTGTGTCAATTTTTGCAAGGGAAAGTTGAGATCCATCAGTTTGGGAGAGAAAATATGGACAAGATATTGAAGAAAGGGTTTGATTAAGATAATGAAGTAACAGGTATGGATCTGGAAGAGAACTAAAGGAGTTAGAGGAAAATACATGCTCTGATTCAGGATGTGTTTGTACTATTTAAAAAAGCAATAAAATATGTACGACTACTTAGATATAGGAACTACTGCAATCCTATTGAGACTCAGAATATGCTTATAGTACAAAAAAGAAACTATGACAGAAATGATAGTACAAAACATTAAAGAGACAAAGAAGATGATGAAGCCAATCACAAATGCTCTAAAATCTCATTGGGAAAGTTATACTGAAAATAAGTAGAGGATTCTTCTGGAAGTGAATAGAGGCAATTAAAGGATTATTTTAATACTCAAAGTGGAAGAGATCACTGAGGGACCATGAAGAGATGGTGAAATTACAGTTTTTCTTGTGTCTTGTTTCTAATTTAGTGCTTGTCCTCAGTATTCACCAGGAAAATTACAAGTGAAATGTAAGAATGGAACACAGTTTTCAAAGACTGAAAAACAGAGAGCACCAGTCACCAGCAGTAGGAACCTTTCTGTTGCTATTACCACAACAGGCTGACACGGTCTCAGGGTAGATTAAATCGTTCAGGTGTCAGAGAATTTAATAGCTCTAATAAAAAAGATTTAACAAGTCCTTGGTGGGAGAGAGCAGATATAGAGAAATTAGTTACAGGTCATAATCTCACTATCTGGGACAGCGTATAGTTAAGAGCCAAAGAATTACTCAGGCCAGGTCCTTATATAACTTAACTATGGTTCTTAAATCGGAAAGCCTAATGTCCAATAATAGTACTACAGAGCCAAGTGTTTCAAGGTAAACAGAGTTCTGAGTGTGGCAGTTGTTTCACAATTTATTTGTTGAAAATTTTATATAGATTACTGAGGGATGAGGTTTTCAGAACCAGTCACAATCACTTTAATGTTGTTAGACAAACTATCCAGGAAAGGAGCGCACATTCTTTGCTGCCATTCCAGGGCTAGATGGATCATTCTTTTTGCCCTACCAGCTCTGTAGAAATCCTCAGGCTTCACCTTGTCCCAGCCCATAGCTGGAATAAGGATTTGGCTCTAAAAGCATATGCTTGGAGTAACTCACATATACCGTAACTGCTCAAGCTACACTCTAAAAATCTAAAGCAAAATAGGAAACTTTTCTAAATTAAGTGAATATATGGAAGAACCTTGCTAGAAAAGGAAAATATTGACTTGTGTGACCTGTATGAGGGGAAAAAAAGAAATTTTCTGATGCTTCAATGTGAAGATGGATAGGCATCCTTTTATTTTATTTCCTGATTATTTAGAATTATATACATGCTAATAAACAGTGCCTACCCATATTGTTTAAGCACCCTTGCTATAACTTTTTAAAACATCACAAATAATAATCTAAGCATGGCAATACACTTAATTTTAACCTACCACCAAATAAGCCAGGCAATTTAAGAACTTTTCCTCCTCTAACAATTCCCCATCCTTACACTAGTCCCCTGCCTCTCTCTCTCCATTTTCAAATTCCTTGGTGAAAAAACAAGCTTTGTAGTGTGACCTGAAGACCATCAGAAATGGAGTATTTGAAACCATATGGAGAAAAAATTCTAAAGCCATGTGACCCTCAAAGAGAACATCCCACCTTCATCTTGAATGACTTCATAGTGTAGCATGAGGCAAGAAGCACTCTCTTATCCGGTAAATTATAAGCCATTTAGAGCTTTTTAGGTCAAAACCAATCCCTAAAACCTCACTCAGAAACCCATAGGCAGATTTGTTATGCTGTAGGACAGCTTCTTCCTCTTCTGGATTATTTCAGTGGGTTTTGCAGCTGTAATGCTCAGGTAACAGTCCACACTCAATATGCAGGTAGCTTTTTCACAGAGCATATCATGATCCCTAGTCATAAGTTGGCAGGTTTGTTCTATAGTTTCCCGCCCCCACAACGCTTTATTTAATCATTATGCTGCATGGTCTAGCCACTCGTTAAAATTTTTCAAAACTGTTTTCCTTTTCTTCCCGACAGAAATATTAGTGTCCAAGAGAAGAACACATGGTCCATTGTGTTTTACAAATACCCAAATTCTTCTTATTTTAACTATTGACTACAAAACAACATTGGTCAAACTGCTCATCAAGGAAAGTGAAACTATCCATATTCATACTGTGCCTCAGTGTAGACAATAAATGAAACATAACTCATTCATCTGATTATATCTTCTACCACATTATCCCTAAAAAGCAGCAATTCTTCAGCCATAACTCCTATAAGAACCCAGGAGAAAATATAAAAGATGAAATATATTAACTTTAAAGGAAAGTAAAGGTGAGAGAGACAACTTTCTCATTAGCATACAAAACAGACCACAGTATTGAAAAGGCTGAATGATGCTGTAAGATACAGTATGTTTAGGCTGGCTCTAGGACTAAGAAAAATTTACAGAGGCCTATTCCATTTTAAAAGGTGTGGGAGGAGAAGGTATTTGAATTATCATGTGATCAGGCTTGAATAGTACATTGAATAGTAAATAGAATAGTAAATTTAAAAAGCTGTAGATGATCCAATGTATTTTGGTGAGCTTTCCAAATAAAAACTAGATAAGCAATAACTGTTCATCATCTGCATTTGTGAGTGGTTCATAAACAGCAGTTATATCTACTCTAATGAATGTTCATTGTTCTTTTGTTAGCAAAAACACATTGGTGGTATACTACATCATCAAAGTGATGGGGCTTTGATGATACATTACAGCAATCTGTCACCAGGGAGACAGTACTTTGATAATGTGTTACATTAACTACATCATCCAAAGTACCATCATTGTGAAGATAAAGTGCAGTGCCAGCTGGCAGAAAGCATGATGCAGTTAGGTTTACTTTTAGATAAACTTCAGAAATGCATTCTTTCTTTAAGAAAAGAGGGTACATGAGTGAGTATGTTAACCAACTGTCTTCTATATCACTGTATTTTGAAAGATCTGCTTTTTAATTAGAAATAATGATTCCAGAAAGGTTTAATGCAGTGAGGAAAAAGTAAAGTACAGAAAGCCAGATCCCCAGTTATGGTTAAGCTGTGTTAAACTGTGCGGAAGAGGGTAGGAGGAAGGGGAAAAGCTCTAAGAGTATGTCTACACAATACACTAAGCCCAGCTCTGTGTGACAAGTGTTTGCAGACTAGGTGTTTGCAGGCCTGCAGTTGAGCATCCACACTGCATGAGAATCCAGGCCTCATAACTGTGTGGGCACAGCAATACTGCACTGTGCAGAGCTGAGACAGCACATCAACCTCTGTGGGCATGCACCATTGTATCCCAGGATTCCTAGCACCCTCACCAGCTGAAACCACCGTAGGGTTTGGCTCATGGTGGGTTGTGGGCGAACTTGTCCGTCCATGCTGCAGGAGTTGATCAGAAAGGCTTTGGGTGGTTTTAGTCCAACAACACATCCAGCTGAGTCATTTTGTGTCTGCACACTCCCAACACTTGGCACCATCAACATGGATCCCAACAAGTGGAATAATTTCTTCACCTTATGCTCTCAGTCCTATTTTGGGACATAAGCAGAGCATCTGCAAGATGCTCGTGGATATTTCTGAAGCAGTTTTTGAGCTGCAAAAGGAACCTCTAAGAGGGGGATACTGATGTGCCAGCTGTGACCAAGTTGATGTTGCTCTTGCCTGATGGCTTAGCCTCAGGCTCCTCCCCCTCCCTATGTAGGCTAGCACTTCTGGAGCAGGGCCGCAAGCACAGACTGCTGGGACCACATCATCATGTGGACCTGGGATGACCAACAGAGAATCTAGATGTTTCTCATGAAGCAGCAGACATTCCTGGAGGTTTGTGATCAGCTTGCTCCTACCCTCCTGCCTCAGGCCAATTACATGAGGGAGGCTATGCTAGTCCAGAAATGGGTCGCTACAGACATCTGGAACCTGGCTACCCCAGATTGCTACAGGTCTGTAGCTAGACAATTTGGAGTTGGTAAATCAACTGTTGAGGTTGTTGTGGTGGAGGATTGTGAGGCAATTAGGACTGTGAGGTACCCAAAGGTGACGGGCACTAGAAATGTTCCTGAAACAATTGCTGGCTTTGAGGGAATGGGCTTTGCAAACTGCATTGATGGATTGTTGCCTGCTGCAAGGATCACATGAGTATGTGAACCACAAAGGGTACTACTCCATTGTTATGCAGTCCCTGGTTGACCACAGGGGCAGATTCATAGACACAAACATGGAATGCACTGACAGGATGAATGATGCTAGGGTGTTCCAGAGATTGTAACTTTACCTTCAAGGACAAGCTGGACATTATTCCCACTGAATTATACTGCTATAAATGGAGCCATTGATCCCACTGTTGTTCTAGGGAACCCAAGCCAGTGCTGTGTTTGAATTGAAGTGATTGTTAACTCCAGTTACAGTAATAAGCTGTGCTTTAGTATCTTTAAAGGAGCAATGACCTTATTACTCCCCCAAATGGTCCAGGAGAGGGCTAGACATTTCAGGGCAGACAGTTTGTGGGAATTTGGAGTCACTTGGCTAGTAATAACCATGACTAGAGACCAGAGTGTGGTTGTTATGTAACAAGCAGACTTCTGGAGTTGCTGAACCAGAGCTGCTCAACACAGAGACACTCAGGGCATGCTTGTCTGCAGGCTGAGAGCATCCAGAGAGAGCTACAGCATCAAAGCATTTTAAGACAGTCAGGGTTACAGGACAAGTGGTGACACAATCTCTCACTGGTCAGGGTTGAACCCACACACAGATGGCAGTCCTCTGCTGGTCTGGAACAGAAGTTCTTGCTTCTTACTCGGGATCTCTAGAATATTAATGTTCTCCGGAACTTGCACTGCCTGACAGTATTGAAAAACCACAAGTAGTGACTAGACCACTGATAAGGCAGAAATCATTTCAATTGAATTTTGTATGTTTATCTTACAACGATGGGTGATGGCTTTCAGCACTGCTCCAAAGGACGTCTGAAGTGGCCAGTGTTTTTTCTGATTTTGAATTAAAGAAGCCCTCTGATAAAGCAGAATTTTTTTTTTTTTTTACAAAGGTCAGATCATAATGTGCTCTTTCTTTCTCCTTTCAAGGCACTTGCACATCTTCAGGGGAAATGCATGTAATCAGAAGCAAGGGGGGTAGGAAGACCCACCTCCAGCAGGCAAGGATAATGAGAGTCTGAGAAGAGCTAATGGGAGAGCTTTTAGATAAAACAAATCAGCAGATGGAGTTTCAGAAAGACCAAATTGATTACCAAAAGGATAAGTATTTCTGCAGTGTGGAAAGAGACAGAGGTTGCACAGCATGACGAAAGATTGGAGGACAGATTAATAGAGCATATCCACAGGTTGAGGGACGAAGACAGCGCAGCACAAGTTGATGTTCGAGCTATTACTTGCACTCATGGCTACCAGACTGCAGCCTCCAGCTCCTGCTCCTACCCCGACTCCCCTCCATGCTGTCATGCCCTGCAGACTATACATCCTTTGCACATTTCAGAGGTTGACTGGACCATGTCCCAGGCAATGAACAGTAGCACATGGAACTGACAAATGTACCCTGTGCATTCATCCACTCCAATCCAATCAAGGCCTACACATGCAAAATGCACCAGAAAGGCCAAGGAGAACAGAAGGACAGGGAAACCCAAGAATAGCTGGGCATGTAATTTAGGAACATTCATCTTTCACTGTTTTGTCACTGAGTTTGTTTACTGTGCTGTATGTTTTGATGATAGTTGGTCTGCCTTTCTGCTTCTTACACTGGCATGTAAATACTGTGTAAAATAAAGTGTTGAATCTGGACATAATGCTACAGTAGGAAGTTTTATTATCTGTAATGTTAAAAGTGGCACAAACAGTTATGAATGTTATATGCCCATTCTGAATAACTGTCATAATAAACATTTACAAACTGTCATCAGAGCAATCTATAAACTGAGAGTTGAAATACATTGGCAGTATTGATAAAATGCATAACATCGCCAGACATTTAATGCTGTGGGGCTGTAGGTCTTTAGCACTAAGGCCAGTGGTCAGTAGTGATGGCTCAGTGCATTACAGTGGTGTGAAAGCTAGGAATACTGTCTAGGGACTCACCAAGCCTGGGTTCAGTACTGTGGTCCTGACATCACCCAGCACTCCGGGGATACCCAGGAACCAGGCTTATCTGGATGGGCTCTGTGAAAGGCCCTGATCTTTTGGGGAATGTGCATGTAATGGACTGGTTCCCAGGACCACTTCTCTGCCCAATATCTTCCCACTTCATGTCTGGGAGTCTAGGTTTTCATGGACAAGGTACTCTCTTCTTGGACTTGGACTGGCAGAGGGGGAAGTTGTTTTCACTTGGAAAAGGGATTGTCAGAGAAAGGTTTAAGGAGGGAGACATGGAATACAGGGTGCACATTAAGGCATATGACATGGAGTATATTCACCCAAACAGAATCTCAGCTCCAGGTTTTAAATCGATTGGGCAGTCATATTCCTGGTGGTGAAGGGAGTGGGGGAGGGGACATGTGAATACATTTTGTTCTCTGAATACCTCTGAAAATTCTTGATACTTTTCAGGGACAGCGATGTCAAACCTAGCATCAGAAAAGCCCACTTATTGCTTGAGCACCTCTCCCTGTTTCTGGACCCCAGGCAAGGCGTCCAACCTGAGTTTCCAGGGATTTGAGTTTGGAAGTCTGGAGGCAGATGTCCCGGCAGAACTCAGAGTTAAAATGTCACAGTGTCCTGCCACCCCCAAATATGCAGGTCATGTTTTGCTGGCCTACAGCCATTGGGCCATAGCAGGAAATAAAGCCTGCACTGGTTCATGAAACCTTGAAGCTTGCTACGGGTCCCTTCATAGTGCTCTAGTAGAAGTACCATGGGTTTGGGCTCATAAGGTGATGTGGGACACAGGACCTGGGAAGGCATGTCCATTTGAAGTTCTGTGATCTGTTCCCAAAGGGCAGAGTTTTCCACCCAAAGCTCATCCATTGAGTCTGGTAAGGCTTGGTTTTCCACCTGTACACAGAAGATCCTCTCCTGGGGGCTCAGTGTCACCTGGGGCACCCGGGATGTGAACAAATTTACAAATAATGGTTGTACATATCTGTTAATTCCATATAATCCCATTTGCACTCTCCATCCCACTAACATCTCAGTTGTACCCAGATTGAACCTCAGCCAGCTACCTCTCATCCAAGCCACAGTCTTTAGCAGACACTGGCTTTTTGTATCAACTGCACCAAGGGGATCAGCCAAAGGAGAGATACACAACTCAGTAGCTGTCTAGGTTCCCATATGTCCCCTATCACCATGACACCTGTGAATTCAAATTGTCTTCATACTTCAGACACTATCACCTATGCCTCCTTATTAACCCTCCAAGCAAAAAAGAGGGGGAACAGAGTAGAACCTTGCAGTGCCTTACTTCAAAGGACACTCTGCAGGTGGATGAACACACACTTAAAATCATGCTCTAATTCCTGTGACATGAAAAGGAGCAAATACACTGCAAAGTGGTTTATCCACTCCTGTTAGGTACCACAACCTCATCACTGACACTTTATGGTCAACCAGATCAAATGCTCCTGACAGATGGAACAAAATCAGCATAAAAGTTTTCATCTTCCAGAGCCAGAAGTAGATCATCCAGCACCACTGTTCCAATTTCTGTTCCATACCGAGGTCTAAACCCAAACTAACCACGTTACGGAAATCTGAAAATGGCAAATATTTCCACACTCTTCTCTGTAAACTTCCCCAAAGTACACTGTATATTTTATCTCAGTATACTTATCTCAGAAGCATATTGATCTTTTTGAGGGTGCCAAAGTCAAAAAACTGTTACTTGAGTAGGGGTCTTTTAGAGAATAGTTGGCATTATATGCCTGACACAGAAAGACACTGACTATCTCCACCAACTGTATGCACATTACCTCCTTGCTGACTTTTACCAGTGTCACTGTGCCTCAGTGGGTCACAGCTGACAATACCAAATTCAGAATAGACTGTTGAGAAATAGGGCAGACTCACCCCAAACTGGTGGTTATTCTATCATTAGATTATACCAAGTCAGTAATAAAAGTGAACTTCTGTATCATCACACTGGTTAACAAGTCATCAAAATGCAGTCTCCCTAGGCATTCCAGCCCTTTGCTTACCACCCAGTCACTGGAATTTATGATGAGTGGTACTGAAAACCAGTTTCATCAGAATTAGGGTCTTTCTAATCCCAAGGGATCAGCCACTTAGGTCAATATGTAACTCAGATCTTACCCAATAATCACGCTGATGCCAATCCTTGAGTAACTAAAAACTAAATATTTAATAATAGAAGAAAAGAAGGAGTTATATATGGTTAATAGATCATATACATACAAATTATTACAAAGTCATTTATCAGATTTGTAGCAGTGATGGAATAAACTGTGAGTTTGCAATTATCTCACTGCAATCACCCAAACAGATTGGCAGTCATCAGTCTTTGTTTAGAACTTCCTTGTTAGAAATCCAGTCCAGAGAAATGAAGCAGGAAATGAAGACTAAATGGAGATTATCTCAATTGCCTTTTTATATCCTCTGCCATGTGCACTGAAATTTACTGTCCCAAACAAAGCTCACAGCCTCTGTCTGTGGAAAGTTACTGGCGCAAGATGGAATCCAGTGTCACATGAGCATATCACATGTCCTCACATGGCTTGCTGACTCACAGTGGGTAGCCATTGGCCCCCTGGTACTGGGGCATCTGAAGGAAGACCTAACTGGGCAGGATGAGTTTCTTCTATGGCCCATTGATAGAGTGAAATGTCCTTAATTGGCCATCAACACATAGCTTGATGTAAATCCTATCTGGTGGGTGTCACTCAGGAATACAACACATGTGTAAGATACAAGTGCATAGCCAATATTCATAACTTTAGATCTATGTATCATCTTTGTATTTAACTGGGATAATCATATTTGATAGATCACAACTTTTCTATTGAAACCTTACATAATACACTTTGTACAAGCTTTGTTGCAATTGTATAAGGGTGGTCATACCAATGATATGAATGGTCATATTCAATCATACAGCATAACAACCAGCCAACAGGGACACGAGTTCAATGGACAGGTAGTTAATTGAAATGCCCCCAACATCTCTGGAACCCAAATGAGCATCACTGGTCTCGTCCATGACAAAGAAGGAAACACTAAATACAAAAATAGACAACCCCCGCCCCCTCCCAGTACTTTTCTTATCCCCTTCTCAAAACATCTTCCCTTTCTGCCACTAAAACCAGATGACTCTTCAGTGGAACATGGGGAGGAAACCCCATGAAGCTCAGGCTCTAAAGAACACTCTCACCTTACTCCTTAAAATCGCTCCCAGAAATCACAGATTCAGAAATTCCAAGGCCAAAAGAGACCATTTCATCATCTAGTCTGCCCTCCTGTATAACACAGGTCATAGAACGTCCGCAAAATAATTCCTAGGGTATATCTTTTAGAAAAACATCATTTTTATTTAAAAATGGTCAGTAATGGAGAATCTATCATGACCTTTAGTAAATTGTTCCAATAACTAATTATCCTCCCTGCCAAACAATGTCTGACTTATTCCAATCTCAATTTGTCTAGCTTTAATTTCCAGTCGTTGGATTGTGTTATACCTTTCTCTGCTAGACTGAAGAGCACCCTGTTAAATATTTGTTTCCCATGTAGGTACTGTGACAGACCCAGACCAGTGGGGTACAGGAGTCTGGTCCTATTGGGATCCAGGAAGTGGGCGGGCAAAGCTCGCCCACCGCTAAAGGATCCCCCCCCAGCCTAAGGGGGAGATCCACAGGACCTGGAGGCCAAAAAATTATGGGGGACAACTAATGAAAAACAGGGACGGGAGTGCGGTCAAAGGGTCAAAAGAAGGGAACCGGACGGGGACACCGAGCAGAGAACCCCAGACAGCGCCCACCGCTCCTCAAAGGCGTCAAGGGAGTCGGTGGACGCCGCCCAGAGGAACTCTGCCTGGAGGCGTGAACGGACGGAGGATCGGAAATAGGCCCCGCAGTCGCAGGAGACTCCATCGGCCAACCTCCTCAACCTGGTTTTATAGATGGCCACTTTAGCCAGGGCCAGGAGGAGGTTGACCAGGAGGTCCCGCGACTTAGTGGGGCCACGGACAGGGAGTGCGTAGATAAGAAGGTGAGGAGAAAAGTGCAACCAAAACTTTAATAAAATATAGGTGAGGAGCCGGAATAGGGGCTGCAACCTGGCGCACTCCAGATAGACGTGCGCCAGGGTTTCCCTCACGCCGCAAAAGGGGCAGGTGTCCGGGATTGGGGTAAACCGCGCCAAGTACACACCCGTGCTCACGGCCCTGTGGAGGAGCCGCCAACTGATATCCCCGGCGGGCCGCGGGACTAAGGTGGAATAGAGGCTGGCCCACCGGGGCTCCTCATCCTCTAGAGGTGGCAGGAGGTCCCGCCACTTTGTGTCAGGGCGGGACGCGAGGGTGAGGACATGAAGGGTGTGGAGCACGAGCGTGTAGAGATGTTGTTTTGGCGCGGTCTGGAACCGGACCGGCTGCAGCTCGTGCAGCCGGCTCACGGTGAAGGGGCGGGGGGGTCGGTCGGGTCCACGGGGCAGGGGCCCGATGAAAAGGTCCGGAGGGCCTGGGGTGGAGGGTGGGCGGGGCGCGCCCTCTCGCAGGACCCGGTCGAGGTAAACCCGAGCAGCGGGCGGCAAAGCGGCCCTCACCTCCTGAAGTACGCGCAGGGCAGTACGAGGTCTGGAGAGCCCCATGCGCTGAGCGAGCGTCAGGGGATCCAGCCAGTCTCCCCGGTCATAGTCCAGGAGGTCTCCGACTTTGGTGACTTCTGCCAGGACCAACCTCTGGCGCACCGAGGGGGACTCCGCCGCCTGCACACGGAGGTAGGGGTTATGTAGCAGGGGCTCCGCGAGGAGATCTTCCCCCACGGAGGCCGCCACGGACCTGGTCGCTGCAAACAGTTTCCAGGTCCGGAGGAGGTCCTGGTAGAAGACCGGCAGCCCGGAGAGGTCTCGCGGAAGACCCCTCGGATGGAGATAAAGGAGCTGCCGGTCACATCGGAGCCCTCGGAGGCGGCGCAGGAAGGCGTACAGGAGTCTGGTAGAAGGCAAATATACGGGCCACTGGATGAATAGTTTTCTGTTCCCTGCGTTACCAGAGCAGGGGCTTCACTAGAGCAATCAGGAACCTGCTAGAACTAATTAGGACAGGCAAGCTAATTAAGACACCTGGAGCCAATTAAGAACATACCAGAATCAATTATGGCAGGCAGACTAATCAGGACACTTGGTTTTAAAAGGACCCCTCCTGACAGTTAGTGGAGGGTGTGTAAGGAGCAGGGAATGAGAAGGCATGCTGCTGGAGGACTGAGGTGTACAAGTGTGATCAGGCTTCAGGAGGAAGATCCTGTAGTGACGATAAAGAAGGTGCTGAGGGGAGGCCATGGGGAAGTAGCCCAGGGAGTTGTAGCTGTAGCTGTCACGCAGCTGATATAGGAGATGTAAACAGCTGCTATCCACAGGGCCCTGGGCTGAAACCCAGTGTAGAGGGTGGGCCTGGGTTCCCCGCAACTTCTGATTCAACACAGGAGGAGTTGACCTGGTCTTTGAGCAACACGAGAAGGGAAGGTCTAATTTGGTAAGGGATCTGGCCTGTCCCTGACCCACTAGGAGGGACAACAGAGACTGTTCTCCATTTTCCCCATGCTGATCAGTGATGAGGTTAGCTGAGTGAATGGTAGGTTTGAGCCTCTAGCAGAAGTGGCCAAACTGAGGGCTGCCATGAACCTCTGAGGTGAGCAAATCCACCAAAAAGTGCAGGACCCACCAAGGCAGTGGAGGAACTTTGTCACAGTACTTATAAACTGTAATCCAGTCATCTCTTAACCTTCTCTGTTAAGATAAATAGATTGATCTCACTGAATCTATTACTAATGGGCATGTTTTCTAATCCTTTAATCATTACCATGGCTCTTCTCTGAACCCTCTCCAATTGGTCAATACCCTTCTTGAAATGTGGACACAAGAACTGGATACAGTATCCCAGCAGCAGTTACATCAGTGCCAAATACAGAGATAAATAACCTCTCCACTCCTATTTGAGATTCTTCTCTTCATGCATCCAAGTATAGCATTGCACTGGGAGCTCATATTCAGCTGATTCTCCACCACAATCCCCAAATCTTTTTCAGAGTCACTGCTTCCCAGAATAGAGTCCCCCATCCTGTAACTATGGCCTAAATTCTTTGTTCTTACATGTACATATTTACGTTTAGCTGTATTAAAACATGTTTGCTTGCACCCAGATTACCAAGTGATCCAGATCACTCTGTATCAGTGACCTGTCCTCTTCGTTATTTACCACTCCATCAAATTTTGTATTATCTGCAAACTTTATCAGTGATTATTTTATGTTTTCTTCCAGGTCATTGATAAAAATGTTAAATAGCATAGAGCCAAAACCCGACCCCTGTGGGACCCCACTAGAAACACATCCACGCAATGATTGCCTGTTTATAATTGCATGTTGAGACCTATCAGTTAGCCAGCCTTTAATCCATTGAATGTGTGCCATAGTAATTTTATGTATGCAGTGTTTTTGTAGCCATATTGGTCCCAAGATATAAGGGAGACAAGGTGGGAGAGGCAAGTGTATGAGGTAATATTGTTTATTGGACAAACTTCTATTGGCGAGAGAGACAAGCTTTTGAGCTCATACAGAATTGTTCTTCAGACCTAAAGAAGACCTCTGTGTAAATTTGAAAGCTTGACTCTCTCACCAACAGAATTTGGTCTAATAAACAATATTACTTCATACACTTTGCCTCTATAGTAACTTTTGTCTAGTTCTCTAATCAAAATATCATGTAGCAAAGAGTCAAACGTCTTATAGATTTCTAAGTATATTACCTCAGCCCTATTACCTTTCCCACCAAATTGTAATACCATAAAAAAAGATATCAAGTTAATTTCTGTAAACCCACTTAGATTGGCATTACTCTCCTTTAGTTCTTTACTAATAATCAAGTCCCATATCAGCCATTCCCTTATCTTGCCTGGGGTCAACGTTAGACTGCAAGTCCTATAATTATCTAAGTCATCCAATTTATTCTTTTTAAATATTGGTACAACATTAGATTTCTTCCAGTCTTCTGGAACTTTCCCAGCATTCCAAGACTTATTGAAAATCAGCATTAATGGTTCAGTGAGCTCTTCAGACAGCTCTTCTAAAACTCTTGGATGCTAAAACTCTTCTAAAACTCTTGGATCCGGACCTGCTGATTTTAAAATATCTATCTTAGTAGCTGCTGTTTAACATCCTCCCAAGATGCTAGTGAAATGGAAATCATCATTATATGTGACATGACTGAATCATCTGTTTTTCCCCAAACACAATACAAAAGTATTTACTGAACAATTGTACCTTTGTGGATTATGGATAATTCTACCATTTTCATCTAGTAATGGACCAATACCGTTAGGATTCTTTTTGTTCCTAATATACCTTTAAAACCTATTTTCTAACTCTGCTAGGCATAGATTTTTTTTTCTTTTTACCTCTCTGTTTCCTATCAATTTTCTATGACTTTTCTAGCTTCTGATTTATATTCATTCTTATTGACTTCCCCTTTCTTCCATTTGTTTTTATATATATATTTAATTTTTATAGCTGCCTTCTCTTCTCCTCTAAACCAGCTCAGATTTTTTAAGCAGTATGGCCTTCTTCCTCAGTCCTGGGACTGTGGCTTTTTGAGGCATCTAGTAAAGTTTTCTTAAACAATTCCCAATTATAATCAACTCATGATCACTTGTACCTAAGTAATTGTTAATTTTTATATCTGTGATCAGTTTCTCTCTTTGTCAAGATAAGATCTAATATAGAATCCGACAGTATTGGATGCAACACTTTTTGAGTTAGGAAACTGTCATCTATAATATTTAGAAATTCCAAGGATGCTTTGGTACTGGCAGCATAAGACCTCCAGTATGTGTTACTCAAATTGAAGTCCTCCCATGATTATAAAGCTTTTTTTCCTACACATTAGAGAAAGCTGCTTAAGGAGGTGGTCACCCTGTCTGTTAATGTGATTTGGCGGCCTGTAGCAGACACTAAGACATCATCTCCTGCTTTATCTGTTAGAACATTGACCCATAAGAATGCAAGATCATTTTCTTCTAAGCTGTCAGTGACTAAAACCGATAATGCCATTTCTGACAGAGTGCTACTCCCCCTGCCACCTTTTGCCCACTCAGTCCTTCCTAAATAGGTTATAACCATTGATTTTAACATTTCAGTCATTGGAATCATCCTATCAGGTTTCAGTAATACCAACTAGATCAAGTTTTTGCTAATAAATGAACAATTCCTCTTGTTTGTTACTTGGGCTTCTATTATTAGAGTATAGGCAATTAAAGAACGTATTAGCTTCATGTTCTTTGGTTCCTTGAATAATGTTGTTCTCAGTATCTTGATTTTGTGCTAACTGTGTGCTTCTCCCTCTTTATTAGTTTAACACCTTCCTGACTTCTCTAGCCAACCTGTCTCCAAGGAGATAGCTTCCCCTTCTACTGAAGTGTAGGCCATCCAAACTATGTAGTCCTGTCTCCCCATAAAAGGTGGACCATGTTCCACAAAACCAAAGCCCTGCACCCTATTCAGCTTAACTAGCTAGTGGTTCACTTCCAGAATCTTCTGCCTTCTGTCTTCTTCTGCTCCTGGGACAGGAAGGATCTCTGAGAAGATTCTTTGAACATTATTCTTTAACATGCTTTCAACTTCTCTGAATTAGCTTTCAACTTCTCTGAATTAATCTATTATCTTTGAGATATCCCTCGATCAGCATCATTAGTGCCAATATGAACTATCACCATATGATCCTTGCCTATTGAATTCAGAAGCAAACCCAATCTTACAATGATCTCTCTGGCTCTGGGAAGAGAGGACACTGTCCTGTTGTCAGTTGGTCCCTTGCAGAATTCTGAGTATTGCGTGCTCAACAAGGATTGCCCATCTCCTCTTTGTGGGCAAGCTTAAATTTCTTACAGGTTTGGCCAAGCTGCCATCTCTCTGTTCCCTTAGACCAGCTGGATCTTGAAAGTTGTCTTCCACAGTGAGGACCTGGCATTGATTGGAAACTACTAGATATGTGGAATTCCTCCTGGTCCTCTTCTCTCTGGTGGCCACAACCTACCCATCCTTATTTATCTGTAGCTTTGTAGAAAGCAACTGTGAACTCTTGCCTCCAGTGGTTATGAACTTCCTCTCTCCAACTCCTTAGTGGGCAGTTCCTTTCTTCCTTGGACAAGGGGCACCTATGTTTTCCAAACCTTGCTGACCAGGATCTCCTCACCCTCTCTGATTATCCTAGCATCTCTACTTTCTTACACTTATTTACTTTCTTGACACTAGTCATGATTTTATGGACCTCTATCATATTCCCTCCTTAATCATCTCTTTTCAAAGTTGGAACCTCCCAGTCTTATTAATCTCTCCTCATATGAACTTGTTCCAGACCCCTTATGTTTCTTGGTTGTTTTTTTTCCCTGTGCCTTTTCCAAATTCCAATACCTCTTTTTCAAGATGCGGGCATACCATGGATGTATATGAAGATAGATAATAAAACAGGAAATATTATACTATCCCTTTCCTAAAAATTCCCAATATTCTGTTAGTTTTTTGACGGCTGCTGTATATTGGATGGATGTTTTCAGAAAACTATCCACAATGATTCTAAGATTTCTTTCTTAGATGGTAGCAGTTGATTTGAACCCTATTATTTTGTATAATTGGGATTATATTTTCCAATATGCATTATTTTGCATTTATCAACATTGATTTTCATCTGCCATTTTCTTGCTCAGTCACCCGGTTTTGTAAATTCCCTTTGTAACTCTTTGCAGTCTGCTTTGAATTTTACTATAAGTAGTTTTGTATCATCTGTAAATTTTGCCATCTCATTGTTTACTGTTTTTTCCAGATCATTTATAAATGTGGTTAACAGTACTGAAACCAGTACAGATCCCTGGACACCACTATTTACCTCTCTATTCTAAACACTGACCATTTATTTATTACAAAACCTCCTTTAATAACTCTCTCAATCTGGGACAGTTCCTCAGATTAACTGTGATCACCCAGTGGAATCATTGATTGTCTAGCAGGCTTCCTGCTTCTAATGTACTTTTTAAAAAAGCGTAAACTGATAGTTATTGAACCAGGTGTGTAGAACATAAAACAAGCCTACCAATGAAAGTACTCAATTGTCCTGTTTAAGCCCTTAACAGACCAAAGTAATAGCAAAAAAAAAATCCCAAAACCTAAAAGTAGCCTCTGAGGGAGAGGAAGTTCCAAAAAAGCTTTGGAAAGTCTAAATTCCAGTATTGGGGTACAGATTTAATCAAAGTCCCAGCCAAAGTAAACCTTACTGTGGGCAACAACTTGGAACAATCCCTACAGAAATGCTGTACAAAAGTACAATTGGCACATACTGGAGGGCAAGAGGAAAGAATGGATCAAGAAATGGGATACTCTGAATTGAAACTAAGTGAACTACTAGAGAAAAGCATTTTGGAAATTGTTAAACAAATAAAAGATATCCGTTCAGTATTGTCCTGAGGAGAAGTGTGTACATAGAAGCCTGGGGAATATTGGGAAAACAATAGGGAGATATCTTGGAACAAAGTTGAAACGGTAATTGGCCAGAAACACTTAATTGGGTATTGAGTTTTACTCCTATATTAACTAATCATTCCAAGATACTTGGGAGGTGCAAGTGCATTCATGTATATATGCCAGTTCACCCTTGTCCTTTCCGGTATAGCTAATGGAGAGGTACAAGAAGCGTATCCGGTAATATATGCAAGCACCTGGGGAAATGAAATAGGGCAC
Source organism: Chelonia mydas (assembly GCF_015237465.2). Taxonomy (NCBI): domain Eukaryota; kingdom Metazoa; phylum Chordata; order Testudines; family Cheloniidae; genus Chelonia; species Chelonia mydas. The sequence goes on along the minus strand of NC_057852.1, from coordinate 85,771,206 downwards.
TATAAAATAGTGCCAAAAGAAAATGAATTGTGGTGGATACCTGGAGAGGAATGGAAACAAATAAATAGGAGCCCAGTGGGAATGGGGCACCTTAATTAGAAAAGGAAATTAAAGTTTACAATGAAAAATAAAAGGGTAATGTGACATAGAACAAACAAGCAGACTTGTAGTAACTGTAAAAGCTGCACTTGCTCAAAAATAGAAAATTATTTTAAAAGCTGCAGAAAACATAAGATCTAAAATGTGTGTTTGGTATAATGTTGTATGTCAAATAACAGAATGGAATGAAATTGAATGGGCATGAAATTGAATGGGCAATGTTGTTTTGGATTTGTGGAACCGCACTATTAGTACTTTTGTGCTTCTGTATTGGATATCAAATATGTAAGTAGTATTAAAAAAAAGACAAGCTTTGCAGAAAACTTTTAAGATTAAATTGTCAGATTATGCTTGATATCTTATGTGAAACGTACCTACAGCTCCCTCCCCAGACATCCTAGCTATTGCAATATCTAAATACAGAAAATCTAAACATCAATCATCCTCCACGCTGCTTTTCCCAAATCCAACCAAGAGTAACCTTCAAAAGGTGTCAGGCCATGGTGGAAAGGTGGCCATAGCAATCACAGAAGCAGGTTCTGAGTGTGGAAGTTGGGTCCTACTCAGTGTTCTCATACACATGGAGAGAGATGGTGTCTCGCCTCTAGAGGTACCAGGCTGTGGTAGAAAAGCTATGGAAAGTGAGATTTCATATATAGCCTGTAAGTTCTTTTTCCCCCAGGAAGTGCTAGGCCATGGTAGAAATGAGGCAGTTGCAGTTGCGGGATCTAAGCAGGGGTGTGATGTCATATTGTAATACCAACAGACCCCGATCATCGATGGGAGGGATAGAACCTGGGATCTCTGGAACTAAATGCATGAGCCTCTACTGCATGAGCTAAAAGCCATATGGCCATTAGCTAAGGTTGTAGAGCAAACTCATTAATCTCTAAGTGGTCTCAGTGCCACTAGAAGGTACAGAGCACTACACCCAGGAGGTTTGTGGGTTACTATATCACATACTTTAAAACATTCAAGAGATAACAAAATCCATGGAGAATGTTATTTGAACATATGCGTTAAACGAATTATGATGGCAAATCAACAATGATATAAAAGATGGGCACTAAAAATAATTCAATTCAGTTGGCTGATATCCTCAATCTTAAACTGTGATCAGATGAATAAAAAATCATGATAGAATAGGATGAAAAATTAGAAAACCTGTCTGGAAAAAAAAAGTCCCTTTAGGTTTTTCTCCCAGGTGGTGGGAGTCCCTGGCCATGCGCAGTTCTCTACATTGTGTGGCTTATGTTCAGGCCCCAGTTTTAGTCCTTGCAAGGGGACCCCACCCTCTGGAGGCCTTATTATGTCTCTTCCAATGGGGGATCAAAAGGAAAACAAATGTTCCAGTGCAGCCAAGAATAATTTCTTCCAAGAGCCAACTAAAAAGGGAAAAGGCAAAACAGTACCTTCTTTCTTTGGGGCTGTCTGCACAGTGATTTTCTAGGAGTCCTTCTGGTAGGGTAGCTGAATCGTCTTCATACTGTCAGGCTTACCCTGGCAGTTTGCTGCATTCCCTGTAGAATTGAGGGTGGAGAACTCCTTGATGGGAGCACCTCCTGTGGTTTCATGAGTCACTCTAGCCATTTCCTGCTCAGGCTGATCTCTCCCCCCTAGCTGACTGCAGTTTCCTCCTTTTTAAAGTCCTCCTCCCTACCATACGTGATGGACAGGGCCGGAGAGGTGGGCTGATCCCACTCATAGAGCACCTCTGGCGCCTTCCTCATCAGTGCCCTATGCACACTGCCATACTGTCAATGCAGCAAAGCAGGGAAATCTGTCTGGAATGTTCATTCACAACACTGAGCAAATCATGAGTTGGTTAATGCATCAATAAATAACTTCAAAGACCAACAGTTATCTCTTTAATACTGTGGAAGGATCGTTATATTATTGTCTCTTTATAACTTAAGAGTGCCCAATGCATTCCAAATGACAAACACAGCAGCCTGCTCATATCAGGTTTTGTTCTGGATGTCACAGCTTAGCACCTGGTTTAAATTTATATGTAAAAATGTTGTGATCTATAGACTTTTTACTGTTCTGCTTGAGAATTCAATTTGAATAATAGTCACTTACAAATTCATAGGTCCTTCTGCATCACTAAAAGTTAAACATCATTCAGCTTCTTCAATTAACTGAAGTGACACTAAGATCTTTGCAAACAAAATGGCAGTGATAGAAATACTTTAGAAAGGAAATGTATAGACATACTGTAACATGTGGTTTCAGATGCACTGTGATTATAGTCATCTGCTACAATTTCAGCACTAACTATGCAAAACAAAAACCTCCAGCATAATAAATACACGACAGGAAGGAATGAAGATAAATTACATTCTCAAACTGCATTTATTGCAAATGTATTTTGCAGCAGGTAAGAGCTTTGGTTCATGTCAGGAGCAAAAAGTATCAAGCCCTGATTTGAGGATGCTTTTTCCTGAGCCTATAACTGCATAATCCTTATTTACTAAAATAGAAACTGATTCTGCAACCCTTAGTTCCACTGATTTCAATGAGATTGCTCACAACAATAAGGACTTCTCAGGCAAGTAAGGATTGAAAAATTGGGCCCATGTTTTGTATAGATTTGCATGATCATGTTGGGACAACTCCTGGAATCTTGACTTGGGAGTTTTGATTGAGTCCTGGAATTAGTTGTTTGTTTTGAAACTAATATCAAGGCGAAATGATGCTATATTGTATCCATTGTTGACCAGCCAGTTTGTGCAGGTCCAAATAACAAATTTCATTGTGCAGAGGGAGATGTGCAATCTTTCTTTCTCCCCTCAGCTCATAGGAGGATTCCAAGTTTATTCCAAATTATGCAACTTCTGTTGAAACCCTTCAACCATGATTACAATGTACTATATAACTGTTACTGGACAAATGCTGCACAGTCTAGTTTTGAAACTTTTAATGGGCTGTCAGGGTTCCCTCTCCACTCTGAACTCTGGGGTACAGATGTGGGGACCTGCATGAAAGGCCCCCTAAATTTATATTCTACCAGCATAGATTAAAAACTTCCCCAAGCCACAAATTCCTTTCCTTGTCCTTGGACGGTATTGCTGCCACCACCAAGTGATTTAAACAAAAAATCAGGGATGGGTCTACTCTGCCCCTCCCTTTGGGGAAGTGGTGGGGTAGATCCTGGGTTGCCCTTAAATTCAAAAAGTAATCTTGGGCGTAAAAAGTTTGGAGACCGCTGCTGTAAAAGAAGCCTATGGCTAAGTTCGTGCAACTGAAAACAGCGCAGTTACCTTTGGGGATGTAATCAACTTTATGGGTCTGATAACTGAACATTTCAATATTATTTTTAAAGAGGCATGGTAAACCAAAATACACATTGCACAACAGTTGGCCATCTTGCTGTCGTTTACATATGATACGGAGTACAACCAGGATGTAAAAAACATTGCCACAGATTGCTTCTCTGACTTATCCTTTTCCAGTAACTGCTTACAGCAGGATGATGGTATGATTGTATTGGAAAGAGAAGCCTTAGAGCTGTGGCAGCAGATCAATTCAAAGTATCTTTTAAGATATATCCTGTGATAGAAAAAATATAAAATTACCTAAGAAGAAAACAGATAAACAATTATCCAGATGTTTTTCAATTTCTTTCACACATGTGACTTCAATGGAGTTATAGCAATTTACACCAGCAAAGGATATGGCCCAGTATATGACATGCAGTATTCATAGTTTAATTATACCTCTGACGAAACCACTCAAGTAACTTCAATTTTCTTTAAAAATGTCTTAACAAAACAAAGACTCAATTTTTACTAGAGATATGAAGGATTCAGAAGTTTAGTGTACTATAAAATTCTGTTACTTGTCAGATGCACAATAAACATGTGGTGCCATTATAGCCAATTCCTTTACCTGATTCTGCATAGGCACAGGTTTCCTACAGTATCAACAGCACTTTTGAAATAACACAAGTGCCGATATACTATTACTGTAATCAATTATATCAATCCAGTGGCTCGAGATGCCCCCTATTTTCCCCAAGGTTACCGCCAGAAGGGTAATCATATTCTTGTTAATAATTGTCAGGAAGGAAGTCTGAGGGAAAAAGTCTCCAACAATGGACTTCAGTTTATAACTGTGGGATCTGAAGAATTTTTGAAGAAGAGAACTATTAAGCACAGACATTCTTCCTATTATTTTCACCAGGCCAATTGGGAGAGACATCATTTTAATTGAGTTTTGAATGACTGTTTGCAAACTGCTGACCAAGGAGAGCCCTGGAAATCATTTGCCAGAGATTTCTTAAAGAGCTACTGCATAAATCAAGAAAACAAAAACAGAATAAAAACAATAATTATCACATGGGAGGAATATGCAGACAAGGTTAAATGTTGATGTTTTCCAGAAGGCTACATCGGATAAAAAGACATAAAACAGTTCAGCAAAGCAGCATGACAAAATCAAGATGAAAACAAGCGGGAACATGGGAGGGTACCATAATGTCAAATATCCAGAACTGCAGCATGGCTCTTTGTCAGAAGAATATGAAAACACAGACCATTCAGGAATAATCTCAGCACAGTCAAATTGTATTAACCCTCTTTTGGTGGGAGGCGGAGGGGCCAGGTACCAGATGGGAAAATATGGAATGTTGCACATCTTGTTCTTTCTTCTCAGTAAGGGTGAAATTCACCCTTGTGCAGACTCCCAATCAAAACTGCTTATGCTGGTCCTGTTCTGTGGCTAGGTCTTCAGTCTTTAAGGCTGTGAATCAGGCATTTTTCACAAACATAAATTTACTTTTTGAGGAGGAGGAAAGAGGGGGATAAGAAACCACCATGTCTTCCATCTGCAGACTGAGGAGCAGACATTTAAGTACACTTTTCAAAAGTGCCTAAGGGAGTTAGGCACCCAACTTCCATTGGTTCTTCTGAAAAGCCTACCCTTTGTAAATACATAATTATTTTGTTAGAATATGAAACCTTATTTTCTTTGATATTGCAATTAAACTAGACCTTTTACAAAGAGGATGACAGCATTATATTTTTAAAAGCCTGCTTAGTTCACACAACCTTAATCTGAAGCAATTTTCCAGTTAAAGGAGCCCTTGCATATCTTTCATTTAGATCAAAGAAATTGTCTAATTGTCCTTCTGGGTCATATTAGGCAATGCTTAAATAACCTATTCAGCATGAATTCCTACTGCATAAGCAAACTACTGATGCAATGATTGATTTCTGCATTCAGATGCTGATACAGCTCAGTTATTTGAGTACTGTTGCTTAAAATGCTCATTAAGGAAGATGGTTTAATAATGTTAAAGTTAATTCTTGAATGATTTATTCAAAAATAATGAAAATGTATAACAATAGAACTGCTTCAATAAAGAAAACATGTTCACAAATGAATTTTTCAAAGTGACAATATTGTTTGGCTAAATTGCAATGAATAGTTCCGCAAGTTCTACTGTTCATAAGGTAGAAAGCGGCATTTTAAGAAAGCAGTTAAGAAATGAAAAGGGATGTTAATGAATATAATATTGATCTAAAGAATACCATTTTAGCAATGACATGAAAGCAAGAGAATGAAATGGCTGTAACTAAACTCAGTGTAGGGACAAATTATGGTTGGCCTGTTACCCAGGGTTTTCAGAACCCACAGCAGGGGCAACTATTTCACTACAGATGGTGTCAGGTTTATATCAGCAAGAATACAGCAATTCTGTCTGATCAAGGATTAAATGCAAGTGAGCATGCTCTTGTGTAACACTGCAGTTTATTAGATTTAAGCACACCCAGGCATAAGCAATAGGTTTAGAACATCCCAGATATTTACCTACCATCTGGAACCGTATTGAGTAATTAACAGCAGATTCACAGTGGCCAGTTGCTCACTCATTGGGGAGAAAAGGGTGTCAGGAAAAACGTCTCTCAAGATGGCTTCAGAGGACGGCTCCAAAGTACATCCTATTAGTTAATCTTTTGTAGCTGACTTCTACAAAACGCATAGGTCATAATGACCCCTACTGGATCATCACTTTTCATAACGTTCAATAAACTTCTAACATCAGAGGCATCCAGACTCAAGGTTTTCCAACCACCAAGGTTTTCAGTCTCATGTGTTTACTTGTCTGCAGCTAGATTTTTGACCTTGCTTCTGAAAGCCTGTCTCCAAATTAACCCTTAACTATGTGGTGTTCTATTTCATTAATTCATAGTGTCTGAGTGCACATAATATGGTTGCAATTAGCTTAAATTAGGACAAATCCAGGACAACAGGTCCTGTGAAAATGTGCTGGTGGGATGTGAGGATCCTTACCCATGTGCTTGTGCACCAATGCAAGAAGCAGCCCTAATGCAGCTACTAACGCTCCCTGAGAACAAGAGGATTCTGTTAGCACAGCCAAAAGTGCTGCGTATCCCAAAAGAGGTGCATGTCTGCAGTTTGGATCATTGGCAGGGAGCTGGTGTAACGCTGACAAATGCCGGTCATTGTCGGGCAGGATCAAACCTGGGACTCCTGAAGCTTAGTGCATGAGTCTCTACTGCATGAGCTAAAACCCAACTGCCTGTTAGCTAAGGCTGTAGAGCAAATTCATTCCTCTCTTTTTCTCTTTAAGTGGTCTCAGTGCCACTAGATGGGACAGAAGACAACACTCAGGAGGTGTGTGGGTTACATACTTCTCCCTAGCTGAGGAAGCACCCCTGAGCTTCAGAGACTTCCCAGTTGATATCCCAGATGAGCCCCCAACTTGTAATACCGACAGACCCCGGTCATTGGCAGGTGGGATCGAACCTGGTCTTTCTGAAGCTAAATGCATGAGCCTCTCCTGCATAAGCTAAAAGCCAACTGGCTGTTAGCTAAGGCTGTATAGCTGACTCAATCTCTCTCTCTCTCTCTCTGTCTAAGTGGTCTCGGTGCCACTAGATGGGACAGAACATCACACCCAGAAGATGTGTAGGTTACATTGGCACCTTCTCCACTCGCTAGCATGGGAAATGCAATACAGGGTGGAACTGATGCTACATCTTTTATTCAGCTGTAAAAAGTGCAGCTACCAAGCACTCGCTTCTAGAGCTCCCAGAGGCTGTAACCTTAGATAAGCATACTGCCTCATTACGTCACCTCTCAGGCTCTCCTCACCATCACCCAAGTACCCATAACTTATCCCCTAGTAAATGACAGTAACCTAAATAATTTCAGATATAAAAAATTGCAGTCATTTAGGAAACAAAGGCCTGATTCAAAGTCCACTGAAGCTAGTGGGAAGACTTCCAGTGATTCCAGTGGACTTTGGATCAGGGTCCAACAGCATATTTTAACAGGTGTCAAACACATTTTGCTCGATTTTATTCTGCCTATTCAGAAAAGCTTAGTGCTCATCTGATGTATGCTTCAGTTGTATCTTTTGTTGTTCACAGACATACTGCAGCTATATTTTATTGTAATATGTTGCTTTCAAGGTTACGGTAACTTTAAATACTGCTGAGAAAATCAAATGGCTATATCACCCTTGGAAATAGTTTTTTTAAGTCAGTGAGAAGCAGATAAAGAATGTTACAGCTTGGTAAAATGGAGACTATTATTTACAGACAAAATCTTTGTTAAGATAGAATTTAGCATGAGGATATATTGTTCTTTATAAAGTGTCATTGCTGATGTTTTAGTTAAAAGGAAAACACACACAAACAAATGCTAGTAAATCAGGGGATTTAACTGAGATTCCAGCACCAACCTTAACTCAGATATTCACCAGCTTTCTGGCTTCAAAGAAAGTCTGAAGACCTCACCAGCTAACATATGCAACTAGAGTTATATTTTTGAAATTATATGCCCATAAAGGCTATGATGAACACTTTTGCAAAGTCTTATAATTCAAAACCAGTTTCTACAATTAACCTCAAATTTAACATACATGCAAATTCTTCTCAGGGGTGAGACAACATACAAGGAATATTCTGTAGAAAAGAGGTTCAACCTGAACTTAATTTTGGCAACTATATTAAAACCTTAACTGTGAACGAAATAATGTGACTCTATAATAAGTTAATTGATTTGTCTTGGTTACTTAGCTGAGCATATCTGATTTGGGGAATATTGTTTTATGGATCTATATGGATCCAACCATGAGAGGTGCTGAGTTATCCAAATTCCCAGCATTCAGTATCTTGCAGGATCAGGCCTATAGTGAACAAGCAGATGCAATGTCCAAATTGATTTAGTAGCGATTGGACGTTTAACATAGTGAATGCCAGTGAAAATAAGGTAGGATCTGAGGCTAAAACAGAGAAAGAACAAGTTAAAAATCAGGCATTGGCACCCTGACAGCAGGATTGTCTGGCTATGTAGACTCCCTCCTCAGGCCCTACGCTATCAGCACTTCCAGCTATCTTCGAGACACCACTGACTTCCCGAGGAAACTACAATCCATCAGTGATCTTCCTGAAAACACCATCCTGGCCACTATGGATGTAGAAGCCCTCTACACCAACATTCCACACAAAGATGGACTACAAGCCATCAAGAACACTATCCCCGATAATGTCACGGCTAACCTGGTGGCTGAACTTTGTGACTTTGTCCTCACCCATAACTATTTCACATTTGGGGACAATGTATACCTTCACATCAGGGGCATTGCTATGGGTACCTGCATGGCCCCACAGTATGCCAACATTTTTATGGCTGACTTAGAACAACGCTTCCTCAGCTCTCATCCCCTAATGCCCCTACTCTACTTGCGCTACATTGATGACATCTTCATCATCTGGACCCATGGAAAAGAAGCCCTTGAGGAATTCCACCATGATTTCAACAATTTCCATCCCACCACCAACCTCAGCCTGGACCAGTCCACACAAGAGATCCACTTCCTGGACACTACGGTGCTAATAAGCGATGGTCACATAAACACTACCCTATACCGGAAACCAAATGACCTCTATGCCTACCTACATGCCTCCAGCTTTCATCCAGACCACACCACACGATCCATTGTCTACAGCCAAGCTCTACAATACAACCGCATTTGTTCCAACCCCTCAGACAGAGACATACACCTACAAGATCTCTATCAAGCATTCTTACAACTACAATACCCACCTGCTGAAGTGAAGAAACAGATTGTCAGAGCCAGAAGAGTACCCAGAAATCACCTACTACAGGGCAGGCCCAACAAAGAAAATAACAGAACGCCACTAGCCATCACCTTCAGCCCCCAACTAAAACCTCTCCAACGCATCATCAGGGATCTACAACCTATCCTGAAGGACAACCCATCACTCACAGATCTTGGGAGACAGGCCAGTCCTTGCTTACAGACAGCCCCCCAACCTGAAGCAAATACTCACCAGCAACCACATACCACACAACAAAACCACTGACCCAGGAACCTATCCTTGCAACAAAGCCGATTGCCAGTTGTGTCCACGTGTTTATTCAGGGGACACCATCATAGGGCCTAATGACATCAGCCACGCTATCAGAAGCTCATTCACCTGCACATCTACCAATGTGATATATGCCATCATGTGCCAGCAATGCCCCTCTGCCATGTACATTGGCCAAACCGGACAGTCTCTGCGTAAAAGAATGAATGGACATAAATCAGACATCAAGAATTATAACATTCAAAAACCAGTCAGAGAACACTTCAATCTCTTTGGTCACTCAATTACAGACCTAAAAGTGGCAATTCTTCAACAAAAAAACTTCAAAAACAGACTCCAACGAGAGACTGCTGAATTGGAATTAATTTGCAAACTGGATACAATTAACTTCGGCTTGAATAAAGACTGGGAGTGGATGTGTCACTACACAAAGTAAAACTATTTCCCCATGTTTATTCCCCCCCACCCCACACTGTTCCTCAGACATTCTTGTCAACTGCTGGAAATGGCTCACCTTGATTATCACTACAAAAGGTTCCCCCCCACACACTCTCCTGCTGGTAATAGCTCACCTTACCTGATCACTCTTGTTACAGTGTGTATGGTAACACCCATTGTTTCATGTTCTCTGTGTATATAAATCTCCCCAGTTTCAGCCAGCTGCAGAACGATCTAAGTCTCAGGCTGCACGTCAGAGTCTAAACTATATTCAAGAATCCACTGTATTTTCCACTGCATGCATCCGATGAAGTGAGCTGTAGCTCACGAAAGCTTATGCTCAAATAAATTTGTTAGTCTCTAAGGTGCCACAAGTACTCCTTTTCTTTTTGTGGATACAGACTAACATGGCTGCTATTCTGAAACCTATCAGTTACAGGGCACTGGAACACTTTTTGCAGTGGGGGTGCTGAAATCCTGTGGTCCCCAAACTTTTTGCTTCACACCCCCCTTACCCCTGTCCATGCCCCTCTCCACAGAGCTGGGGCCAGGACTGGGCCATGGCTCCAGGAGGGTGGTGGGACATGAACAGGGGTAAGGGGGCTGAGGCTGGAACCAGGAGCGTGGGTCCTGCAGCCAGGACCCTGGGCACAGAGCTGGGAGCAGAGCCCCGGTGTGGGTCCTGCAGCCGGAACCCCACATGTGAGGCCGGGAGCAGAGCCTGGAGTGCAGGTCCTGCAACCAGGAGCGGGGCTGGCGGCAGCCAGGACCCCAGTGCTCGGCCGGGAGCACTGGTACCCTGGGCGTTGGTTTGGCAGCCAGGACCAAGCACAAAACCGGGGGGTGCCTGTAGTTCCTGCACCTGTGCTCTGTTAGATATCTTCAAGTCACCAGAGCCTGATGAAACACATTCTAGAATACTCAAGAAGCTAAGGAAATAATTGAGCCATTAGCGATTATCTTCAAAAAATCATGGAACACAGGAGAGATCCTAGTGGACTGGAAAAGGGCAAATATAGTGCCAATCATTAAAAAGGGCAGTGAGGACAACCTGGGGAATTACAGACCAGTTAGTTTAACTTCAGTATCCTGAAAAATAATGGAGCAAATAATTAAGCAATCAATTTACAAACACCTATAAGATAATAAGGTGATAAGTAACAATCAGCATGGATTAGTCAAGAACAAATCATATCAAACCAATCTAATAGCTTTCTTTCTAACAAGCCTGGTGGATGGGGGGGGGTAAGCAGTAGATGTGGTATATCTTGACTTTAGCAGGCTTTTGATACTGTCTCACATGACCTTCTCATAAACAAAACTAGGGAAATACAACCTAAATGGAGCTACTATAAGGTGGGAGCATAACTGGTTGGAAAACCATTCCCAGAGAGTAGTTATCAGTAGTTCTCAGTCAAGCTAGAAGGGCATAACGAGTGGCTCCTGCAGGGATTGGTCCTGGATCCAGTTCTGTTCAATATCTTCATCAGTGATTTAGATAATGGCATAGAGAGGACGCTTACAAAGTTTGTGGACAATACCAAGCTGGGAAGGGTTGCACGTGCTTTGGAGGATAGGATTAAAATTCAAAATGAACAAACTGAACAAACTGGAGAAATGGTCTGAAGTACATAGAAGGTTGTTACAAGTAGAAGGGAGAAAAAATGTTCTTGTTAACCTCTGAAGATAGGATAAGAAGCAATGGGCTTAAATTGCAGCAAGTCAGGTTTAGGTTGGATTTTAGAAAAAACTTCCTAACTGTCAGGGTAGTTAAGCACCTTGATTTCCAGTGCCCTCTCACCTGCGCCTGCCGCAGGCCAAAACCCTCTGCAGCTGCTGATGTCAACGCCATGATCCTGAAAGAATGAGTACCAAATTTACCCAGCCAAGACCACAGTAGTGCAAGCTTTTCCCAGTACCATGCTGAATTGATATCTTGTCAGGAAGCTGCCATCACCACAACCAGCCCAGCTGCTGGCCCCAGATTTTTAGTGAGGTTCTTATTGCCTTTACAGGGCACAAGCATTCATCTGCCCATTTCTTCAATAGCATATAAGCCCCTCTTCTCTTCTGGTCTGTTTTTGAGTACCTTAAGCACAGAGAAACTACTCCTGCAGATAGTTGCACTTCTGTTTTGTTTAACACACACTGGGATCTGTCTGCAGCTGCCATAGGCACCAGCTCATTTACTCTCAAACTGCCAGAGAAGTCAACAACAAATGCTGCCTTAAATAAAGTGGCTTCCTACCCATGGCTGGAGCCCCAGGCAGAGCCTTTGATAACTCTGACAGGGTTTCCAGTGTTATGGGTAACCCGTCATCCCTCCAGTGCCCACCCCTCCTGGGCTACCCTTCTAAGAGTTTCCTTACTATGAAATGCCCACATGGGTCTGGGAATCCCACCAACCTACTCCAGGAGGACAGACCTCCTAGCTGCAGTGGGTAGGCGGACTCTGCGGACTCTGCGGTAGGCGGACTCTGCGGTGGGTCAAAGGCACCACATGTTGTGCAACCTGGAGTGTGGGTATGAGCCACCCAAAATGAAGCCCTTCCTGGGCCCTAAATTCTGCAAACTCTGAATGGCTGGCCTTATAGGCCCTCAAAGTCTACAGGTCAACCAAGTCCCTGACTAGTCCCTCTACTGTCATGAGCCAAGGTCCCACCATTGTTGGGGCATTGCCCACGGATCTCTGCTGGCCAACAGGGTGAGTTGCCAAAATCTGTTGTCCTGATATCAGGAGAGCATCAGTAACACCATTATCTGCTGCTGGGACATGTGCTGCATAAAAAATGATAAGTTTCAGGCAATGTAAAACCAAGGCCCTCACCAGCCTCATTACACAACTTACTGGGTTTTTACAATATGGATCATGGGTTGGTTGCCATACCACAAATTGATTTTCTTGTTCTCAAAGTTTTCTCCCCAACTAATGACTGCCACCAGTATAGGAAAAACTCGATGAAGGTTGATATCCCCTGTAATAAACACCCCGAGCCACACATCTTTCTGGCCACCTCTTTGCACACCACTCACCTTGAAAGTAAACCCCAAAACCTACACCTCCTAAGGCATCAGCTTTTACCTGCCACTCAGTGTTGAGCTACCAGTCTGAACACCGTATCGAAACTCATCTAACTCTTCCAAGAATCTTTCCCACACTTCTAAGTCTTCCTTCAATCTAATAAAGTGATGCCGTTTCCACATTCCAGAAGAGGCAGACACCAGATAAGCATAAAATGCCTGAATAGGAGCCACTATCCAGCTAGCAACCAAATTTAAATGCTCCATGACCACCTGTAGTTTCCTCAGAGTAATTTTCTTTGCCCCTTTGAGAGCGCCTATCAGTTTCCTGACCAATTCCAACTTCTCCGTAGGTAACCGAGAACTGGACTCAGTTTGGGGTTTCAATGCCCTGATATGTTAAACTGTCGGCAAGGCCTTCTGTTTTTCTGTGGCAAGGGGGACCCCAAGACACTTGGCTGGCTTCTGAAATGCCTGAAGCATATGCTCACAGTTGCCTGACCCTAATTTTCCTGCACATAAGATGACATCAAGATTGTGCATAAGACTGTCCTGTATCATGCAGTGCACTAACACCCACTCCTATATGGAGCTGCATCTTCTGAAAGAGGCACATAATACCAAGTACCCCATTGGCATGGCTTTATCAAAATAGTGATGGCCTTCAAACTGAAATCCAATCAAGTTACTGTCCCCAGGATGCACTGGAAGCAATCGGAAAGACTTGATGTAGCATTTTGCCAACATTGCCCCAGGGCCACACTCCCTAGCCATGGCTACCTCAGCATAAAATGATGAGTATCTCACTGAACACAGCTGGGCATCATATAATCAGTTTCCAAAGAGCTCTGGGGGTAGGACAGGTGATGGATAAGCCTATATTCTCCCTTTGCCTTCTTCAGTACCACACTAAGGGGATATAAGACGAAATCTGGCATTGCAATATATGCAATGTCCCTGCTGCCACCTCCACGGTGATCTCTACCCTTTCAATATGCTCAAAGCATTTAACAGACTTCAAGTTCTCTGCCCAAGATAGCATCTCACACCCTTGTACAGGATTTGAAAACAGGCCAAAAATCTGTTCCATAAATAAACTATGTTTTCTTTGTTGAGGGTAGTCCAATAACAAATTCCATAACCCTGTATCTTAATTGGAGATACTTCAAAGGAAGGAGATTCCACCACCTCCCTGGGTAACGCATTCCAGTGCTTCACCACCCTCCTAGTGAAAAAGTTTTTCCTAATATCCAACCTAAACCTTCCCCACTGCAACTTGAGACCATTACTCCTTGTTCTGTCATCTGCTACCACTGAGAACAGTGTAGATCCAGCCTCTTTGGAACCCCCTTTCAGGTAGTTGAAAGCAGCTATCAAATCCCCCCCTCATACTTCTCTTCCAGAGACTAAACAATCCCAGTTCCCTCAGCCTCTCCTCATAACTTATGTGTTCCAGTCCCCTAATCATTTTTGTTGCCCTCCGCTGGACGTTTTCCAATTTTTTCATATCCTTCTTGTAGTGTGGGGCCCAAAACTGGACACAGTTCTCCAGGTGAGGCCTCACCAATGTCGAATAGAGGGGAATGATCACGTCTCTCGATCTGCTGGCAATGCCCCTACTTATACATCCCAAAGTGCCATTGGCCTTCTTGGCAACAAGGGCACACTGCTGACTCATATCCAGCTTCTGGTCCACTGTAACCCCTAGGTCTTTTTCTGCAGAACTGCTGCCTAGCCATTCGGTCCCTAGTCTGTAACGGTGCACTGGATTCTTCCGTCCTAAGTGCAGGACTCTGCACTTGTCCTTGTTGAACCTCATCAGATTTCTTTTGGCCCAATCCTCTAATTTGACTAGGTCCCTCTGTATCCTATCCCTACCCTCCTGCGTATCTACCTCTCCTCCCAGTTTAGTGTCATCTGCAAACTTGCTGAGGGTGCAATCCACGCCATCCTCCAGATCATTAATGAAGATATTGAACAAAAGTGGCCCCAGGACCGACCCTTGGGCCACTCCGCTTGATACTGGATGCCAACTAGCCATGGAGTCATTGATCACTACCCGTTGAGCCCGACAATCTGGCCAGCTTTCTATCCACCTTACAGTCCATTCATCTAGCCCATATTTCTTTAACTTGCTGGCAAGAATACTGTGGGAGACCGTGTCAAAAGCTTTGCTAAAGTCAAGGAATAACACGTCCACTGCTTTCCTCTCATCCATAGAGCCAGTTATCTCATCATAGAAGGCAATTAGATTAGTCAGGCATGACTTGCCCTTGGTGAATCCATGCTGACTGTTCCTGATCACTTTCCTCTCCTCTAAGTCTTCAGCACTGATTCCTTGAGGACCTGCTCCATGATTTTTCCAGGGACTGAGGTGAGGCTGACTGGCCTGTAGTTCCCCGGATCCTCCTTCTTCCCTTTTTTAAAGATGGGCACTACATTAACCTTTTTCCAGTCATCTGGGACCTCCTTTTCAAAGATAATGGCCAATGTCTCTGCAATTACATCCGCCAACTCCTTTAGCACTCTCGGATGCAGCACATCCAGCCCCATGGACTTGTGCTCATCCAGCTTTTCTAAATAGTCCTGAACCACTTCTTTCTCCAAGAGGGCTGGTCACCTCCTCCCCATGCTGTGCTGCCCAGTGCAGTACTCTGAGAGCTGACCTTGTTCGTGAAGACAGAGGCAAAAAAAGCAGTGAGTGCATTAGCTTTTTCCACATCCTCTGTCACCAGGTTGCCTCCCTCATTCAGTAAGGGGCCCGCACTTTCCTTGACTTTCTTCTTGTTGCTAACATACCTGAAGAAACCCTTCTTGTTACTCTTAACATCTCTTGCTAGCTGCAACCCCAAGTGTGATTTGGCCTTCCTGATTTCACTCCCGCATGCCAGAACAATATTTTTATACTTTTCGCTGCTCATTTGTCCAATCTTCCACTTCTTGTAAGCTTCTTTTTTGTGTTTAAGCTCAGCAAGGATTTCACTGTTAAGCCAAGCTGGTTGCCTGCCATATTTACTATTCTTTCTATGCATCGGGATGGTTTGTCCCTGTAACCTCAATAAGGATTCTTTAAAATACAGCCAGCACTCCTGGACTCCTTTCCCCCTCATGTTATTCTCCCGGGGGATCCTGCCATCAGTTCTCTGAGGGAGTCCAAGTCTGCTTTTCTGAAGTCCAAGGTTCATATTCTGCTGGTCTCCTTTCTTCCTTGTGTCAGAATCCTGAACTTGACCATCTCATGGTCACTGCCTCCCAGGTTCCCATCCACTTTAGCTTCCCCTAGTAATACTTCCCGGTTTGTGAGCAGCAGGTCAAGAAGAGCTCTGCCCCTAGTTGGTTCCTCCAGCAGTTGCACCAGGAAATTGTCCCTACGCTTTCCAAAAACTTCCTGGATTGTCTGTGCACCGCTGTATTGCTCTCTCAGCAGATATCAGGGTGATTGAAGTCTCCTATGAGAACCAGGGCCTGCGATCTCGTAACTTCCGTTAGTTCCGGAAGAAAGCCTCATCCACGTCATCCCCCTGGTCTGGTGGCCTATAGCAGACTCCCACCATGACATCACCCTTGTTGCTCACACTTCTAAACTTAATCCAGAGACTCAGGTTTTTCTGCAGTTTCATACCGGAGCTCTGAGCAGTCATACTGCTCTCTTACATACAATGCAACTGCCTCACCTTTTTTGCCCTGCTTGTCCTTCCTGAACA
Organism: Chelonia mydas; assembly: GCF_015237465.2. Lineage (NCBI taxonomy): Eukaryota > Metazoa > Chordata > Testudines > Cheloniidae > Chelonia > Chelonia mydas. Next base: position 85,754,576 of record NC_057852.1, on the reverse strand, counting down.
GTTTATATCCATCCATGACAGTACTCCAGTCATGTGAGTTATCCCACCAAGTCTCTGTTATTCCAGTCACATCATAATTCCTTGACTGTGCCAGGACTTCCAGTTCTCCCTGCTTGTTTCCCAGGCTTCTTGCATTTGTGTATAGGCACTTGAGATAACTCGCTGATCATCCTTCTTTCTCAGTATGAGGCAGGAGCCCTCCCCTCTCACGCTGTCCTGCTCATGCTTCCTCCCGGTATCCCACGTCCCCACTTACCTCAGGGCTTTGGTCTCCTTCCCCTGCTGAACCTAGTTTAAAGCCCTCCTCACTAGGTTAGCCAGCCTGCTTGTGAAGATGCTCTTCCCTCTCTTCGTTAGGTGGAGCCCATCTCTGCCTAGTATTCCTCCTTCTTGGAACACCATCCCATGGTCAAAGAATCCAAAGCCTTCTCTCCGACACCACCTGCGTAGCCATTTGTTGACTTCCACGATTCCGCGATCTCTACCCAGGCCTTTTCCTTCCACGGGGAGGAGGATGGACGAGACCACTACTTGTGCCTCAAACTCCTTTATCATTCTTCCCAGAGCCACGTAGTCTGCAGTGATCCGCTCAAGGTCATTCTTGGCAGTATCATTGGTGCCCACGTGGAGAAGCAGGAAGGGGTAGCAACCCGAGGGCTTGATGAGTCTCGGCAGTCTCTCCGTCACATCATGAATCCTAGCTCCTGGCAAGCAGCAGACTTCTTAGTTTTCCCAGTCAGGGCGGCAGATAGATGACTCAGTCCCCCTGAGGAGAGAGTCCCCGACCACCACCACCCGCTTCCTTCTCTTGGGAGCAGTGGTCGTGGAACCCCCATCCCTAGGACAGTGCATCTCATGCCTTCCAATCGGCGGAGTCTCCTTCTGTTCCCTTCCCTCAGATGTATCATCTAGTCCGCTCTCCGCATTAGTACCTGTGGAGAGAACATGAAAACGGTTGCTTACTGTATCTGCGTTGCTGGTACATGGACTCTCCCCTTTCTTCTTCTGGGGGTCACATGCTGCCAAATTTCTTCACCGTCCTTCTGTCCCCTTATCAGCTTTCCTCTAAGTCTTGAGGACTGCTGTTGGTGCTGCTGGAAGGGAGCCAAAAAGATGCTCTGCATGGCCCCTGTGCTGGGCTAAATCCTGGGACCTTGGAAATGCTGGCCAGTCAGCACCCCTTTTCCCCAGCTGGCTGATGGGTGCCAGAGACTCCTGGGGGAGGAGCTACCTAGTATCCCTTGGCGAGTGTCTCTTTCCCTTGCTACTGGCACTGTCCCCCTTTCACCACTAGCCCCATCAAGTTTCTCCACAAGTTTTGAGGCATTTCACTGACTTGTGTCTGTGCAAAGAAGGTGTAAACCTCTACTAGTTTGATTAGATAGCATTTTGCACCCACTTTGTACTGGTTTAAATGATTCCACAAGGTGCAAGGTAGCGAAGAATTGAGACCCATAGGTATTGACCTTCCTTTCTTTTTATCTCCTAAAGGAAGTCCCATGGAAAATCCAGCAGCAGCAAATGTGTTAAAATTAAGGAGTAAATAGTGACTTTCAACTAGCTGATTGCATAAATACAAATTATTCTACACATTATGTCCAATGCACTGCATCAAGCATTGGGCCCTGGTGACTGAGTTTCTGAGATCCTAAAGGAACTTTGCCTAAGAAAGAACTGAATAAGGATTTTGGAAGTGGACTGAATGGGCTAAATTCAGCTCTGGCCCATGAGCTTACACCAGGGCCCATTATGTTTGAGTATTGAGTTTAAAAAAAAATCAGCCCAACAAATACAACTAAGTAGCATGTTCTTTTGGAAGGTGAAAAATGTATAAAGGCAGGTTACATATAGATCTTAAACTGAAAGATGTATTACAACCATGTGTCTAACTTTCCCTTTTCTGCATTCTAGCAGCCAGCATTCAACCCTCTTTCTGAAAGAAACAATGAGTAAAGATAATCTTACAAAAAGAAAAAAAATATTACTTTGTCCATCATGCTTGTCCCATTTCTTTCTCTTATCTTAGCACTCCTGCCTTCTCCTTGTAGCCATTTATTATTTCTTTGTTTGAAACTCATCTAGTCCTCGATTAAACTTTTTTTTGCATTCAATAGACCATTTAGGTATTTTGTAACAAATGTTTTTTGCTCATTGCATAACATAGGATAGATTAAGCTCTCTATTTCCTCCTAGAATCATCTGTTTTGAATTCCAACTTATTATGACCTGGTCTTTATGAAGAATATGCCTAGATCAGTTCTGTTTTCGCACTGAATCACAATACTACCATGCTCAAGTTTTAGAGAAAGAAGACACCCTACTAGCATTCCTTATACAGAATTAAAAATGACAGGAAACATCTTTGCAATCACAGTAGCAAGTACTTGACCATTATCCACGTCTGGATTTTTCACATACACCTATTCAGTAGACTGGACGGACTGTTTCAGTGTGACAGTTCTGGGCAAAATGTCATACCCATTCTGGATAAGTTTTGACCTCAGTGCATTTCTGGAGTGACCGACAAAGCTTCAGGCTACTACCCTTGATTGGTACAACCAATCAGAATTGGAACCCACATCAGAGCTATCTCTTTTGGGCAACAAATCTGTCCCACGCTGATGTGTCAACAGAAGAGGTTTTAGAAGAAACTAATAAATTAAACAATAATAAGTCACCAAGACCAGATAGTATTCACTCCAGAGTTCTGAAGAAACTCACATATGAAATTGCAGAATTCCTAATTGTAATTTGTAGCCTATTGCTGAAACAAGCCTCTGTACCAGATGGCTGGAAGGTAATTAATTTAACACTGATCTTGAAAAAGGGCTCCACAGGCGATCCTGCCAATTGCATGCTGGACAAGGTCCCTCACCAAAGGCTCTTAAGGAAATTAAGTAGTCATGGGATAACAGGGAAGGTCCTATCAATCAATAACTGGTTAAAAGATAGGAAACAAAGGGTAGGAATACATGGTCAGTTTTCACAACAGAGAAAGGTAAACAGTGGGGGTCCCCCAAGAATCTGTATCGAAAACTACGCCTTTCAACATATTCATTAATGATCTGAAAAAGAGAGTGAACAGTGAAGTGGCAAAGTTTGCAGATGATACAAATTTATTCATGACAGTTAAGTCCAAAGCTGACTGTGAGAAGTTACAGGAGAATTTCACAAAACTGGGTGACAAAATAACACATGAAATTCAACACTGATAAGTGTAAAGTGATGCATATTGAAAAAAAGTAATCCCAACTATACATACAAAATGATGGATTCTAACTTAGCTGTTACCACTCAAGAAAGAGATCTTGGAGTCACTCTAGATAGTTCTCTGTAAACATCAGCTCAATAAATAGCAGCAGTCAAAAAGGCTAACAGAATATTTGGAACTATAAGGAAAGGGAGAGAAAATAAGACATGAAATATCACAATGCCATTATATAAATCCATAGTGAATTCTGTGTCCAGTTCTGGTCTCTCCATCTCAAAAGGGATATACTGGAACAGGAAAAGGTTCAGAGAAGGTCAACAAAGATAATCAAGTGTATAGAACTGCTTCCATAAAAGAAAAGACTAAAAAGATTAGGTCTTGTCAGCTTAGAAAAGAGACAGCTAAGGGGGCATATGATAGAAGTTTAAAAAATTATGCATGGTGTAGAAGAAAAGCATTATTTACTCTTTTCCATAATACAAAAACCAGGGGTCACCCTAATAAATTAATAGGGATCAGGTTTAATACAAAGAAGAAGTATTTTTTTTAATATAACACACAATTAACCTGTGGAACTCATTGCAATGGGGTGCTATAATGACCCAAAGTATAACTGGGTTCAAACAAAAATTAGATAAATTCATGGAGGATAATTCCATGAATAGCTAATTGCCAAAATGGTCAAGGATGCAACCCCATGCCTGGGTTGACTCTAAACCTCAGACTGCCAGAAGAGGAAGAGGAAGGAGAGGAAGACGGGTGGATCACGCCAACTGCCCTGTGCTGTAGACTCCTCCTGAAGCTCTGATACTGGGCAACGTTGGGCTCAACGGATCATTGGTCTGACCCAGCATGGCTGTTTTTATATTCTCAACTATGGTTGGTGGAAATTGTTATTACTTGTGTACAGGATAGCAGGGTACCTGCTTCTCTCAAAGATAGACCATTGCTCACAAAACTCTCTCAATATTGATGATCTTACAAACTATTGCCCATTTGTAAGTAAGGGTTTTGAAAAGGAGATGGTGAGGCAACTGTGATGTCCTCAGATTTTCTTAATCCCTTTCAAACTGATTTTAGACCTATGCATTGGCTCAAAGGAAGTATCCAACTGTCCTCACAGCCAGTGTGATCCTTGGCTACTGTTGCAACTGGGCACAATTTAGAGCAGGGCTGAGGCTATCCTAATTTGTGGCAGGGGCTGAATTTCAACAAGGATCGGGAAAGCACAAAGGCAACATACATCTGTTTTTGCTTATCTCATTTAATACTGCACTTGGTGCCACTGGGTCAGACACAATTCAGGCCAATGGATTTATACCAATCTAAAACCAGTATGTGTGAGAACAGAATCAATCCCATGGTTCATGTCCTCAGACACTTGCAATCAAAGGCCTCAATCCTAAAGAAAGTACTGAAGTCAACAGGCTGTTCAGTGAGTTAAATCCTGACCCCCTGGAGTGAAATCCGTGCCAGGATTTCATTCAGAGTGCATAAAGTTAAGGCTTTGAACGATCAAGACCCAAAACCACACATTTTAAAGTTTACTTTTAACATTCATGAAATATTATTTATGGAGCACATTTGCTTATAATTACTCCATTTTTAGCCTGAACAGATAAATTCTTTGCTTTCCAAAAGGATGCATGTTAAAATGCTATTATGGAGATTTTTTTAGAATTAAACATTCTGCACATTACAAGTATTTTCTTCTTTGCCTGCTATGAATAATTGTATTCTTACCACTTAATTATCCTCCACATTGCTGAACCTAACGAAAACATTTCAAGAAATTGTTGAAGCAAATTAAATATTACTTTCATGAAACTTTGCCTGTATAGAGAACTTGGTATGAATTTAGACATAATGTAGACTTTGTTTGAACTCTATGGTGCCTATATACAATATCAGTGGAATCGTGGAGGACTTTCTTGGTTAGTATTATTTTGCTATAGAGAGAGCAGAATCATGTCAGGAAAATCCCAAATATCTCTCATAATATGTGTTAGAAATGAGACAGCAACATTTTATTGACAAACTCACCAAATGGACACAATTTTTTTTAATAATTCCTGGGTGATATACTTTTTCTGCAAAGAAACAAAATGTGTAAGTCAAACCTACAAAAATAAGGAAATCAAAGAGTAAGGTTGACTCTCCCTTTTGCATTATTCTTGTTCTGTCTAAGCTTGTTGCAGAATTTGCCATTTATAATATTGCACATGTGTTAAAAACTCTGCAGTACTGAGATAAAATGTGGTAAGTCAACATCTGAATAAAGGGGCCTATTCTAGTGGCCTCAGTGTAGGTGAAAGAGATTGATTCTCAAGTTCTGTTTTGTTTCTAAACTTGAACTAAATGGTAGTGAGTAGAACTGGGTGAAATTTTTCAAATACGTTGGGAAGTGCATTCTCTACTCTGTCACAAGCTGCTGCAGCTGTGTTCCCCCTGTGCTTCAGGAGGGGCCATGTTACTGGTGGGAAGCATCTTCACACCATCACTACCATTGCTCACAATTTAGCCCATATATACCAGCTGAGAATTTGGCCCAGAAAGAGTTAAATATTGTCATCTTTAATTGTTTTTTCTCTTGCTGATTTTTGTGTTACTCTTATGTAACACTTCAAATTTTGAATGTTTTAATGTCCTGTGCTTTTGCTTTATTTTTGTTTCTCAGAAAGGAAAATCGTGTACACCTCTTCGGGGCAAATTATCAAAGCTAAATGGTGGCTTAGATGCTTCGTTCAAGTTCGTGTCACTGGGAGTCTTTTGCATGAATCCCATAATGCTACTTTGAAAATAATCCTCTATGAGAGTCAGATACAGTGTACAATATACTAGGGCGGTTGATTAATCACAGTTAACTCACGCAAATAACTAAAAAAAAATAATTGCCATTAAAAACATTAATCACAATTAATTGCACTGTTAAGCAATAGAATACCAATTGAAATTTATTAAATATTTTGGATGTTTTTTTACATTTTCAAATAGATCGATTTCAATTACAACACAGAATACAAAATGTATAGTGCTTACTTTATATTATTTTTATTACAAATATTTGCACTGTAAAAATGATAAAAGAAATAGTATTTTTCAATTCACGTCATACAAGTACTGTAGTGCAATCTCTTTATCATAAAAGTGCAACTTACAAATGTTGGGTTTTTTTGTTACATAACTGCACTCAAAAACAAAACCATGGAAAATTTTAGATCCTACAAGTCCACTCAGTCCTACTTCTTGTTCAGCCAATCACTAAGAGAAACAAGTTTGTTTACATTTATGGACGATAATGCTGCCCACTTCTTAATTACAATGTTACCTGAAAAAGTAAGAACAGGCATTCGCATGGCACTGTTGTAACTGGCATCACAAGATATTTATGTGCTAGATGTGCTAAAGATTCATATGGACAAGATGTGGAGCATGCTTTCAGAAGTCTTAAAAGAGCAACACTCTGATGTGGAAACTACAGAACCTGAACCACCAAAAAAGAAAATCAGTCTTCTGCAGGTGGCATCTGACTCAGATGATGAAAATGAACATGTTTTGGTCCACACTACTGTGGGTCGTTATCAAGCAGAACCCGTCATCAGCACTGATGCATGTCCTCTGGAATGGTGGTTGAGGCATGAAGGGACATATGACTCGTTAGCACAGCTGGCATGTAAATATCTTGTGATAGCGGCTACAACAGTGCCATGCAAACACCTATTCTCATTTTCAGGTGACACTGTAAACAAGAAGCAGGCAGCATTATCTTCTGCAAATGTAAACAAACTTGTTTGTCTGAGCGATTGGCTGAATAAGAAGTAGGACTGAGTGGACTTGTAGGCTCTAAAGTTTTACATTGTTTTGTTTTTGAGTGCAGTTATGTAACAAAAAAACTACATTTGTAAGTTGCACTTTTATGATAAAGTGTATGTAAGGGGTTTTTGTACATAATTTTACATTTGTAAGTTCAACTTTCATGATAAAGTGATTGCACTACAGTACTTGTATTAGGTGAATTGAAAAATACTATTTCTTTTGTTTTTTACAGTGCAAATATTTGTAATAAAAAATAAATTTAAAGTGAGAACTATACACTTTGTATTCTTAGAATTGAAATCAATATATTTGAAAATGTAGAAAACATCCAAAAAATTGAAATAAATGGTATTCTATTATTAACAGTGTAATTAATCGAGATTAATTTTTTAATTGCATGACTAATCACAATTATTTTTTAATTGCTTGATAGCCCTAGTATATACTAAACAAGGCCACAATCCTACAAATACTTACAAGAGTAATATTATGCATGTGAGTAGTGCCATTGAATTCAATGGGTTTACTTGCATGAATAAATGTTACTCATATGCCTACCTGTTTGCAGGACTGGGGCCTAAGTATTTCTATGCTTTTAAATACACAGTTGTTTATTTTCTTTTAAAATTCAAATGAACTTAAATGTTCCTTTGGAGACATTACAGTTTACATTTCTGTGACTGGTAGTAACCAAAACCCACATTTCAAGCAGGCTGCAGTTCTGACTTAAAAAGCACGGAACAACGAGACTGGATTTGTTGCAGTTTTTCCAGAAAACTGTACACCTGGCATTTGGGAGCTTACAAGAGCTTTCAACACACATTTGGATGATGAATGATATATTTAAGATAGTGTATGGAATTTAGAGCCTTGTTAATCTTTTATAAAGCTTATCTTTCTGCAATAAAGGATGTCTTTTTAAAACTAAAATAATTTTTGTTCTGAGTGGTAACAAGCCCACACTGAGCACTGATTGAAAGCAGGCAAGTCATGAATTATTTATTTACCTCCAATTTATTCCATTTTTAAATACCTCTTAAATTATCATCTTGGTTTCCTTCCAAGAATACCTTGGGATGAGAGGTTGGCTTAAAATTGAATAAAATAAAAAAAAAGCTAGCAGGACTTCATAAATGAACTCAAGCAAGCACTTCTGGGGATAGATATTCCCTTTGTGAGCAGCCAGTCTCCTCCTCTTCCCTCCCCCCCCCCGCAGCACTGGAGACTAGGAGAGCAAGTATTCTTTTAACAGCCAGAAAGCTGATGGCAAGTAGTGTCCATCAGACAGGAACCATTTCCCCCACTCATAACAATCAAGATAGAAGCCTACTAGTCAGAGATGGGAAAGACTTATTAGATCCATTGAGTGCATCCCTGTGCAAATCCCAATAGAGGACATAACAGATATAAACAGATATTACACTTGATAATAGCTAAAAGGCCAAGAATCCCAATTTTTATCTAACAGGTAAAAAGTTAAGACGATGGCTTTTAGATGAAGTTTATATCACAGTGCGATCTGAAGGTAAAGTCTTTTATTTGTCAGATGCACTAAATTATTCATTCCTGTTGAGCTAGCAAAGGAAATTCAGTGCTATGGACTCTCTCTTGCTCCTGCAATATAACACAGCAGCAACATCTACAGGTCTGAAATTTCTAAGACAATAGAATTTTTTTCCAGATATGCATTATTTTGTTTTATGAAAAATTTTCTCCATGATTTCAATAATTAACAACAGTATTGTGCATTTTAGTGACATTTAACTGTCTAGTATATACATCTTTATAACTATTTTTTAAATCACAAACTGACCTAAAATGCTTCAGTATTATTCAATACTTTGGCATATTCTATTTGGGTCAAAAGCATAAATGTGAAGGTAATTCCCGCATGTAATATCCTCTCCATTTAATTCACAGACACTAAAGTAACTGAAAAATTCTCTCATTTTTATTAAATATAGATTGTCAGACACTCAGCTGGTGTGAATCAGCATAACTTGATTGATTGATTTCAATGCAGCTATGCCCATTTACACCAACTGCACACACCAAATGCTTTCATTACAATATAACGAACTGTAGGCCTGGCTTGACATAAGTAACTTGCCTCATTTCTTAGTGGGTATAATTGGGAAGGCGAATGGAAGTTTAAATTGTAAATAGGGCCATGAAAAACAGTATGCTGGAGTCAGGATATCTGTGCTAACTAAAATAAGCAGCAACACCCTGATGTTAAGGACTATGGACAAGACAAACCTGGAAGGTAAAGATCAGGTTCCATATGAACGGCACATGGACAGAGCACGCTGTACAGGGACTGGCAGCTACAAAGAAACCAAACCAATCCAAAAATGCGTGATCTAATGTATAGCAAATGCTATGTAATGTGTATAAGTATATAAAGGAAGAGGTTGTCTCTGTAACTTTGGATATATGATACACCCTATACCCTCCTCCTCTGCTTGAGTTGGATCAACTCAGTTTAGCTTTGCTGTATGCCAAATAAAGGAACCTGAATGATGAAATCCAGAGTCAAACTGCATGTTTTGGATCCCAGAGAACTGGATGAAGTGTTGTCCCAGAACTGGAAAAGGTGTCCTGGATAAGTCGAGTGGAAAAGGTCTCAGAAGGAATCCCAACACTAATCTTCTAGCCCCCCAATTGAGCAAACAAGCAAAAAGGACAGCTTATATAAGTAAATCTATACAGGACTAGGACCTAGATGGGAAGACTACAGTGTGGATTTAAAACTAGAATTTTTAACTCGATGCGCCAAATTATTTGCAGGACTAGGGCCTAGATGAGAAGACTACAGTGTGGATTTAAGACTAGAATTTTTAACTCAATGGGCCAAATTATTCCAGCAATATTTATTATTATTATTACCAATTATTCTCACAGGTGCAACCCTTTTACTGTACTTTGGTTGTGTACCTTAACTGAAAGCACAATTTGGCTCCAAGTCTTTAAATCTTTGTTTGATGTTCTGTTGACAAACTTCGCCGTGCTCCTCTTTATCATTTCTGAGTGGGCAAACAGTACTGGGCCTTTTTTCCTCAGATTTCTCATGTGCTGCTTCAGTTCTTCATTCTGTTTTATTCACCTCAATAGGCATACCAGCTACCCCTTAAATAAAGCACAGATATGTATAGTTGAGCTAAGTCAAAACTTTCAAACTTCCCTTCAGAAATAAGGACCTCCAGCTAGCCTGCTTACCTGCTAACCTAATCCCCACCCCACCCACAGGCAGGCTAATGAGTGCAGGTGGGCTCCATTTGAGTCTCCTGATTGGCCCAATCACCCCATTGCCTGAGGGGATCAACAGACCTGCTCTTAAGACCAGCAGCAGCATGCTGGCTGTTCAAAGCATTTGTTTGTGACTGTGCTAGCTCCTGCCTTATTCCAGCCCTGCTCTTACCTTCCCTGACTCCTGCTCTGGCTACTACACCTGATTGACCACATCCTGGTCCCTAATACTTTCATACCTAAAACTAGATGCCTAAATATATATTTGGGCACCAAATAAAAAGTGTCCTGAAATTCAAAATTGTTAAGATATGGATATGAAGTTAGGTCAGCCAAACAACCTTAGGTCTGCTCAGTAGTGACACGATGAAAAAAATCAGTTATCTTGTATAGAACCAAAAAACATTAAAATGACTTAACCATAATCATATGATTTATTGCTTAGTGTCACTATGACCTGAGTTAAGGTTGTTTGGGTTCATTAACACATTTGACTCCTTTTAAGTTTATCCTTAACTCTGAATTTCCTGCATTGATATTGTTTGTTTTTGGGATACTTACAACATCCCTGTAACAAATTTTACCCTAAATTACTGATACATTCACCATTAACATATTTTTGTCTGGAAATATATGCAATGTGTGTGTGTCTGTACATACATAATCTTTCCCCACATTTGTATAATGTGCACATTTTTGAATGCAAATATCTTATCAAGGCATTTATCTACTATAACAATATATACATATATTACATGCTATAATGACTGTATATTTCAAGTTAGTAATTTGAAAGTATGAGCATGGCAACAGGAAGAAATTCTCACTGGAGCAACTCAGAAAAACTGATTTTTTTATATTTATTTTCAATCCTCCTTTTTATTATACGGGTATTAAGTACAGTAAGTGTTAAATTTTCAAATTCTATCTATGTTCTTATCTTGGTGCCCATCACCTGTAGATAAAAGAAAATACTAGATTAGAGTTAATCCTTCTGTTTATTTGTTTTTAACTAAGCAAAAGTTAGGTCAAGGAGATAAAATTTTCAGTTAGCATGGAATGTGCTGAGATAAGTAACTTCTCTTGTGTACCACAGAATTCCATCTCCTGTGAACCTTTTCTCCTGCATTCGTAAGCCGCCCTTTGTTGGTCATTTACCAGTGGACTGCAGTTGTCAGTGGAAGTCACAGATGCAGAGGCTATGTTTCAGGTAGCTAGGGCCACTTCCATGGAGGGCTCTGATATCAGGATCTGAACTATTTAGTTGGTGGAGAGCCCAGTGCAGACAGTGCAACACTTAGGTGAATGGTTCATGATACCTGTGCTGTCAAGGAGACAGGTTACTGCATTTTGAATGAGTTGGAGCTTTTACAATGTATGTGGCTTCATTCTCGATATGAGTTGCAGTGATTAAGGTTGGAGGTCACAAATGTGTGGATCATCCTAGCTAGGGCTAATGTCTGATAAAGCACAAATCTTCTGGTCAGCCCTGCATGCTACATTCAATTACAGTCTGTTATTTAAAATAACATCCCTGTCAGAGTCAGTTTAATCTCTGCTCAAATGTATCAATGCTATCCTGAGGAGTTGATCCTTCTTTGGGAGTTAAGGGAGTTCAGCACCAGGCAGGATTAGGCTTCTATGAAACCACTTAATTCCATGGGGGGAGGGAAGGGGAAATCAAGATTAAGGAACAAGGAAACATCCAAGAAGTCAGTCAGTTACTCAAAAAATCTGTTTTAGCGAGGCTGATATATAAAACATTGATGCTGTGCAGCTAAACGAAGGAGGAACTGTAAAGGAAAAACAACAAAATCCATCCTTAACTATTCCTTTTAACTTCTCATGTAACAGAGTGAAACTGTGTAACTTTCAAATGGCATTCAGTGGAAAAGAACACAAAGTATAAATTACTAGGAACAGATACAGGCACTCAGAAAGACAAAGATCAGAATTGACTGGCTGTTGACCAGGAGTTGAGCATCTGCTGCGACTATTATCTGTGTTCATTTGCAGCCTGAATTTTTAATGTTTATCCATTTTTTAACTTATCTGCTTTTCTTCCTGCTGTTGGAAGCTTCATAAAAGATGGAAGATCTTGAGAGGATTAATTTTCTTTGAATTACATTCAGCTGAGAAGTCACAGCAGTGTCAGTTTCTCACATCTTGCAAGATATTTACCTTCCTGACACTCAGCTCACTCACTCACTCTCTTCCCCGCTGCCTTCTTCTTCAGGAAGTGTTGCACCCAGCCACTGTGCTGAATATTTAAAGCAGAAAACTTTTTTGATAATTCAAGCATCATTACACTCCTGTGAGCTGTTCTCTACAAGACATTTGATTGTTCTGGGTTTTTTAAATTTACACCCTCCCCCCCAGGATTTTCAAGTCTTCTTGAAGGGAAACCTTTCTTACTAGCCTGGATTATTACATCAACTAACTGCTATGGTCTATTTCCAAACAAAAAAGACTCAAGCTTCAGTTTGATAGAGTTGTTTTCTAATAGACTAAAGGAGGAAGCAGTATATAAGCCAAAATACTTTGTTCAGAAAGTCTTTGCCTAAATCCCAGTAACAATTCTTGAACTAATCCCAAATAAAATACAAGACCATGATCATGAATTTCAGAAGTGACCAGTGATTTTGGGGACCTCCATTTTTCAGTGCCTGATCTGAGACAGTTTATGATTTTCAGAGAGTACTGAGCACCCACCTTTGGATAACAAGGCCCCTTTAAAATGTCTCATATTGGGTACCCAAAAAACTGAGTTTCCCCAAATCACCTATTGCTTTTGAAAGGCTTGCCCCCCAAAATCTATTGCTTTAAGGATTCTTATATTTAATTTTCTTAATATTAATGGTGTCACAGTACTAAATACACTCTGAATATCTGTGTCCTTTATTTTCAGCTTTTTATTTGCTTAACAAAATATTTCTCTAGCATACTATCACTGATGCTTTATTTAATGTTAAATTTAAAAACCCAGGATGGCAAAAATGCATCTCCAAAAACATGGTGAAGAAAAATATTTTCTGCCACGGCAAGTTTCATCGTGTCTTCATTGCACATGACTGCAAAAGCGCATCTGATCAAAAAAATCTTTATTCCCATCCATACTATATATGCTAAGTACTTCTGCACATCGGCAATGAAGTAAGGCAAGAAAATATTATGTATTCCTCATGTGCCATCAATTTCACTCTCAGCAGGGAATATTTCTGTTGATGTTCAGAAAGAATTAAACTACACAGCAACAGCAAGCAAAAATAAGAAATTAACCAGATTTAAATGCATTCCAATAGTTTTCTAGCAATTAAAAAATATCCATCCCAGAATGTAATAATGAGTACAAAATATTGTTGCCACTCACTAAACATGAAACGTAATAAGATATTCATTTTATTATATTATTTGCATTAAAATTACTCCATGTATTCTTATGGCAGGGGGTCCTTTTACACGGTTATAAATTTGGATTTGTTGGATAGAAAGATGTTTTCACACCCATTTATTATTCATATTACAATAGCCAGCCAAAGGCTCCAATCAGGATTGAGGTCCCATTGCATTAGGCACAGTAGCCATAAAAAGAAAGTCCCTGTTTGGAAGATCTGGCAAATTGATTTAAGACAAAATGCAATAAGGAGGTGTAAAACTGATGGAAGGAACGGAGGAGGGAGGGCAAGAGTAAAAGTGGCAGGGCCATGCTGGTTATATAGACTAGATATGTATAGGGGGAGACAGGTCTGAATCAAATGTTGGGGATTTTTTAGTTTAAGATATGTATAAACAAAATGTTAGTTATTGCTATAAGGCTCTCACTCTATAGGACACCGTCTCCCCATAAGCCCAGCTAACTCAGGCAAGAGTTCACCTCACTAAGCGCTGCCCCGGTCTCGAACAGAGAGAATCCCGGTTTGGAGCAGTTAGCTGATACATACAAGTTCCACAGGCTCTGTAGCCTCTCAGATAACAAATGCTTCTTCCCAGCTCTCCCTCTAGGTCCATAAAACACACCAGGGTGACAAAACATTATCCTAATGGAGGGCTTCCCTAGTACATAAAGCTGGAATATCTCTGACCTGTATCTAAAGTGGTACAGAGATTGTGACCCAACCCTCACAGCAGACACATCTCTTGGTCCATGTTACTGAGTCCACAAGGCTATCTTCACCTCCTATATTTATAACCTTTCTCCCCTTGCACCCTGATTGTCCCAGCTCTTAGAGGGTGACTAGGTGTCACCTGCCAGGTTGGTTGCCAACAATGAAAACTTCCTGTACAGCCTCAGAAAGCTACTTAGCATGTCTGATAATGGCCACACCCCTGTCCTGGATGTTTCTGGGTCCTTCTAGCTGAGTTGCTGAGCCCTGCTCTCTGCATGTGTGTAGAAACACAAAGTATACAACTAAGATCCATGTCTTCTCCCCAGGAGAAACTAAGACAAATGCTGGAGTATAAAGCAGGTGGGCTCCATAAACTGAAGTGTTAAATACCTCAGAGAGGTGTTAGTGTATAACCTTGCAGAGAGGTTAAGGTTACCTGTTAGGGTTGTCAACCCCCAGGATTGGCCTGGAGTCTCCAGGAATTAAAGATTAATCTTTAATTAAAGATCATGTCATGTGATAAAATCTCCAGGAATACATCCAACCAAAATTGGCAACCCTATGTTAGTCTTATTTAAAGACCATGGATGTCAATGGAAGATCTCCTATGGTTGTCAGTGAGTTTTGGATCAAGCCCAATCTTAGTTAAAGAGCGGGAATAAAATTCAGAAGTCCTGACTCCAAAGTCCATGAGATAACTCCTAGAGCTCCCTGACTAAGTTAAATAACTGACAATTTTACATTTCTATTTTTTTTTACTGCCACATAGGAATGTTACTCTTCTGACCTTGCAAAAAATCTTGTCTCCCACCCCATCCCCTGTTAATTTTTTGGTTTAATGGTTCAGGACATTGAGTTTGTTCTATCAAGAGTCTATTCCTTGAATAATTCTTATTGAGTTTCACTGTGGCTACATCTACACTGCCTACCATTTGCAGCGATATGTAGGATATGTGTAACGACATGCCGCAGTGGAAAACAGCCTGCATTCACACTGCAGTGTGTAGCTGCACATCAGTGAATGGCTCTGGCACAAGGGAAGCAGCAGTGAAGGAAGGGAGGGAGCTATGGAATACTATACCACTAAAACAGCAGCATAGATGGGGAAGGTACTGCTTGGACAAGTAGAGAACAGAGTAGAGTGCATATCCAGGGTTCAGGTCTGTCTTTACTTGCCTAAGCAGAGCATCACCGTCTACACTGTTCATTATACACATGCTTGGGAAGCATGTAGAGAATGTATTCCACACACAACCAAAAGGAGTGTGCAGTGTAGATATACCTTATATACTGTCATTGTTACTGCTCTGGTTGAATTCACCTTTGTGGATGGTCATCCAACTGCAGTGGGATCCCCCTCACAAAAGACTGGTGTCCATTCAAATAGTGTGATAAGAGCAGGTTGTGACAGTCATAGCACAGTCAGTAAAAAAATCTATCAATCTTAGCAGTTCTTGTATACATTTAAATGTAATTGAACTACAAACTAACTCAGTTAAGTTATTCCTGCTTAATGAAACCAGGGAACATTTACCAGACTAAGTTCTGAGAACTAACAGATATCACTGCTTTTCTGTAGGATTAAATTTAAATAAAATGAATAGTTAAATCTATTTTTAAGAAGTAATAAAATGTAACTAGAACTGGTATAGACAAAATTGCTCATTTACTTTTAATAGTTTCAGCAAAAGCAGATTATCCATAGTTAACGATATTTGTAGCATTCTAATTGATTTGATGTTTTAAAATAGAAAGAATAAATAGTAAAATTAAGAAGTAATGCGTTTCCATGTTAATATACACATTCTATTTCCAGTCTCAATTCACTCGTACAGAAGGCCCACCCATGTGAGCTCCATGAGTTTGATTCCCCTTGTCTCTGCTCCCTCCCTGCTTGCCTGAAACTGCAGAGACTCATTCTTCTAAACTTCTTCCCCCATGAAAAACCACTGGGATTTTCCCCATAAGGACCTTGCCACCTCACTGCGAAGAGAGTCCTTACATAGAAATTGCCCTCCTAGTCCTGAGGAAACAAAATCAGGGCAGAAAGCAGCAACCACTCCACCTTCCTTGGCAGAGTTTAGCCCAGTAACACAATCAGCAGTTCTAAAAGCACAGGTGGATAGCTGTGTCACCCCCATTAAACAGAACCTTGACACAGTTGGTTAGTAAAAGAACAGCAGCACTTGGCCACAGACTTAGTAGTGACTACGATCATGAACGCAATCTGCAAGCTACCCTATAGTATGTAATCGTTCAATAAATTGTCAAAAAAGAGCATCTTAAAGTCAATGATTGTGCCATCCCGTCCTCAACTTTCCCGTCCCTGCCCACATTGTTGTAAAAGTGTGTGATGTTTAGATGTTGCTTGTAATTATTAGACTTGGGAGCACTGGCTGTTGGGAGTCTGAAAGGACAGGAAACAGGAAGGAGGGGGAAGGAGTTGAGAGGCTGGGAGAAAGTTACAGAGGGTGCAGCAGCAGCTTGGTAAAGAGGTTTCCACTTTGAAAATATAGTCCTGTTGAAGCTTGTTAGTACCTTGCCTGGTTGATACAACAAAGTGGTGGCTAGCAAATTCCAGCAACATCTGTTTTCACTCCATTTTGTATACCTTCCATAATCAGTTTCACACAGAGAATTATGTGATGAAGACAACTCTAGTGGCACTAGTAGACGTTTGCATGGCCAGGAATGGAAGACAAATATCTATGCTTGTAAAGTACTTTTTTTTCCTGTAACCATGCTTATAATTCTGGTTCTGTCAACAGTCTTCAACACTGTCAACGACAAGGGGATATTTACAGTACAGCAATAAGCTTGCTTTCCCCAATCCTTTCAAACATATGATGGAAGATTATGCTAGGCTACTGCTCTTCCTTTCAGAGAACACTTAAATAGCCATAAGGATATTTCCATACAGCATAACTTGGCATAAATTTGGCACCTTTGGCATAAATTTTATCAATTTCACTCCATAGCAGTTCACATGAACATTTTGTTGGCATGTGAGAGTTTGCACGTCTCATTTAAACTATGTGTTGAACTGTGATTTGGGGGGTTTAAAGAAACCCAAAATCTCAACGAGAAACACAGTAGAAACCATCAAGTTTCACCTGTTCATGTCAAAACTATGTCAAAATGTGAAATTACTGAAACCATAAACTCAGTCCAGATCATTCAGTTCTGTGTCAAGTTTCATTTGAAAGGTATTGTGACAGGGTCGGGCCAGATGGCTATAGGAAAGTAATTTTTTTTTTAAGTAAAAGATGCTTTTATTTGCATAACACACTTACAAAGTAAAAACAGCAGCATATGCAATGTGTAACACAGCAACCAATCACAATTGTTTTCTCATTAGCTTCGGGGAGGGAAGTGTTCAAGCTTGCCTGGGCCCAGAGCGGGGGACTTCCTTGACTCTCGTGGTCTTCCACCCTTCCGAGTTACCTGGTGGCCCAGAGCGGGGGGCTTCATCGACTCTCGTGGTCTTCCACCCTCTCGAGTTACCTGGCGCCAAGCCCGAGTGTCACCAACAATTCCCTCCTCTGAAAGCACCCAACAAGAGGGACAGGCTGTGGGGTGGACAATCCGGGGGGGGGGGGCACGTGCACCCACGTGTGAAAGGACCCCTTTAAGGTGGTGGTGTCCGCAGCAGCAATGGCTGGGGCTGGGGTCCCTTACTCTCTCCCCCAGTCAAAGGGTCAGACAAAGGGACCTGGACGGGGACACCGAGCAGAGAACCTCGGACAGCGCCCACCGCTCCTCAAAAGCATCAAGGGACATCGGTGGACCAGAGGAACTCCGCCCGGATACGTGAACGGACCGAGGATCGGAAAACGGCCCCACAGTCACAGGAAACTCCATCGGCCAACCTCCTCTCTCTGGTTTTATAGATGGCCGTGTCAGCCAGGGCTAGGAGGAGGTTAACTAGGAGATCCCACGACTTTGTGAGGCCACAGATGGGGAGTGCATAAATAAAAAGGTGAGGGGAAAAATGCAACCAAAAACGTAATAGGAGATTTGTGAGGAGATGGAACAGGGGCTGCAGCCTGGCACACTCCAAATATACGTGCGCAAGGGTCTCCCTCACTCCACAAAAGGGACAAGTATCTGGGACGGGGGTGAACCGTGCCAAGTTAAGTGCCCGTGCTCACAGTTCCATGAAGGAGCCGCCAACTGATGTCCCCGACGGGCCTCGGAACCAAGGTGGAATATAGGCTGGTCCACCGGCGCTGCTCACCCTCCAAAGGTGGCAGAAGGTCTCGCCACTTTGTGTTGGGGCAGGACAGTAGGGTGAGGGCGTGAAGGATGTGGAGCGCGAGCATGTATAGATGTTTCCTTGGCGCGGTTTGGAAGTGTACCGGCTGCAGTTCATGCAGCCAGCTCGCAGTGAAGGGGTGAGGGGGTCTGCGGGGCAGGGGTCCAATTAAAAGGTCCAGCAGGCCTGGGGTAGAGGGTGGGCGGGGCGTGCCCTCAAGCAGGACCCAGTCAAGGAAAGCTCGAGCACGGGCGGCAAAGCGGCCTTCACCTCCTGAAGTACGCGCTGGGGGGTGCGAGGTCTGGAGAGCCCCATGTGCCGGGCGAGCATCAGGGGATCCAGCCAGTCTCCCCGGTCATAGTCCAGGAGGTCTCCGACTCTCGTGACTTCTGCCAGGATCAAGCTCTGGCGCACCGAGTGGGACTCCGCCACCTGCACACGGAGCTGGGGGTTGTGTAGCAGGGGCTCCGCGAGGAGATCTACCCCCTCGGTGGCCGCCATGGACCTGGTCGTTAAAAACAGTTTCCAAGTCTGGAGGAGGTCCTGGTAGAAGACCTGCAGCCCCGAGAGGTCTCGCAGAAGACGTCCCGGACGGAGATAAAAGAGCTGCTGGTCATATCGGAGCCCTCGGATGTGGCGCAGGATGGCGTGCGCCAGTGTGCTCCACGCCGAACTGCCTGCACCATAGAGGAGCCTCTGTAGGGCCTGGAGGCGGAAGACAAGGACCTGAGTGTGTAGACACTTCAGGCCCTGTCCTCCTTCCTTCAGGGGTAGATGAAGAACCCCTACAGGGGCCCAGTGCGTTCCTGACCAAAAGAACCCCAGAATCGATGTCCGGAGGTTGGTCAGGAAACTCGGGGCCGGGACCAGGGTGTTGAGCTGGTACCAGAGCGTGGACAGGACTAGTTGATTAAGCACCAGCACTCTCCCTCGGAGGGAGAGATATTGGAATAGTCCCGTCCATTTCCGGAGCCGCTCTATCACCCTGCCCTCTAAATTTTCCCAGTTTTCCAGCGGAGAGGAATGCATGGCAGAAAGGTAAACGCCGAGGTAAAGCAGAGGACCCGCACTCCACCGGATGGTCTGAAGCGCGGGTGGGAGGGACCTCGCCTGCCGGCAGTCTCCTACCGCCAAGCCAGAGCCTTTGACCCAGTTGACCCGGGCGGAGGAGGCTGCCGAATAGATGGCCTGGCAAGCCTCCACCCGCACCAAGTTGCCAGGGTTCTGGATCACGAGGAGCACGTCATCAGTGTACGCCGACAGGACCAGCTGCAGCTCCGGCTCCCACAGCACCAACCCTGTCAACCTCCTACGGAGGAGACAGAGGAAGGGCTCGATCGCCAGAGCGTACAGCTGGCCTGAGAGGGGGCACCCCTGCTGTACTCCTTGCCCGAAGCTGACTGGTTCGGTCAGGGTCCAGTTGAGCTTAACCAGACACTCTGCGGAAGTGTACAGCACCCAGAGAAAACGCACAAACTGGGGTCCAAAGCCAAACGCCTGCAGAGTGCTCAGGAGGTACCCGTGGTCCACCCTATCGAACGCCTTCTCCTGATCTAGGGACAGGAGGGCGAACGACAGACCGTCTCTACGCCCGAGTTCCAAAAGGTCCCAAACCAGAAATAGGTTATCAAAGATACTGCGGTCTGGGACAGTGTAGGTCTGGTCTGGGTGGATCACTTCCACCAGCACAGACCCTAGCCGCAGCGAGATTGCTTTCGCTATGATTTTGTAGTCCGTGCTGAGGAGCGAGACTGGACGCCAATTTCGTAAATCACGGAGGTCCCCCTTCTTCGGCAATAAGGTGAGCACAGCTCGCCTGCACGAAAGAGGGAGGACCCCGCTCTGCAGAGACTCAGCCCAAACGGTGACTAGGTCTGGGCCGAGGATGTCCCAAAACATGCGGTAGAACTCCACGGTCAGCCCGTCCATGCCTGGAGACTTATTAGTGGCCATACGATGGAGGGCTTCCGAGAACTCGGCCAGAGTGAGAGGCAACTCTAGCCGGTCTCGGTCGCTCGCGCTGACCGTAGGGAGCTCCTCCCAAAGCACTCTGCAAGCGCTAGGGTCGGTCGGATCCAGGGACAAAAGACTTGCATGGAAGGTGTGGGCCCTCCCGCACATCTCCTCCGGTTCCGTGAGGGGGGTGCCGTCTTCTGCCAGGAGGCAGGTGATGTGTTTCTTGGCCCCCAGGGCATAGAAGAAGCAGGAGCCGCAATCCATCTCCTGAAGGAGGTGGATGCGGGATTGAACAAAGGCACCCCGGGCCCAATGGTCCTCAAGGGCCCGGAGCTCCTCCCACTTCTCCTGGCACGCTCCGCAGAGGAGCGGGTCTTCGGGGCTAGCGGCCAGACGCCTCTCCAGCTCTAAGACCTCCCATTCCAACTGCTCTATCGCCGCATTTCTCCATCGGCTGGTGCCCCGGGTGTAGTCGCAGCAGAAAAGCCTGGTGCGCACCTTCCCCAGGTCCCACCATTGCCGCGCCGAGGGAAAGGCATGCCACTGCCCTTGCCAGGCCAGCCAGAATTCCCGGAAGGACATCACGAAGCCCTCATCCTCCAACAGGCTGTTGTTAAAATGCCAGTAGGTAGGCCCCGGCCACTCCGCACAGAGGGAGGCTGTCACGGTGGCTAGGTGATGGTCAGAAAATGGGGCCAGCTGAATGCTGGAGGAGTGGGCTTGTGAGAGATGGAAGCGTGATAAATAAATGCAGTCCAACTGGGAGTGGCTCGACCGATGGGCTTCCACCCGGACAAAGATGAACGTGGAACTGTCATCCGGGTGGTGGTCACGCCAGATGTCCACTAGGGAGAGATGTTCAACTATCTCCCGGAGGGTGTCCGCGGTGGCCGGGCTCTGCTCGGTCCCCAAGCGGTCTCGCTCCTCGAGGGTGGTATTAAAATCCCCTCCCAGGACCAGGCACTCGTGAGAATCTAAGGTGCCAAGAAAAGCGGACGCCTGCTGATAGAATTGCAGCCGCTCCGGGCCCGATGTCGGGGCATAGACGTTAATGAGGTTAACCACGAGCCCCTCTATACGGATCCAGAGATGCAGCAGGCGTCCCAGTACGGCCTCAGTGACCCCTAGCACCTCGGGTCGTAGGTCGGGGGAGAACAGGGTCGCCACTCCAGCCTTCCGAATCGTGGAATGGCTAAAGTAGACCCTGTCCCTCCACTCCAGCCGCCAGCTGTCTTCGGCGGTCGAATCCGTATGGGTCTCCTGCAGGAAAATCACAGAGTACCCTCCCTCCCGAAGGAAGGAGAGCACCTGGGACCTGCGGAGAGCCATCCTACAACCCCGGGTGTTCAACGTTGCGATGGTGAGAGGTGTCATGTCACTCAGAACAAAATACCAGAATTAGAAATATATATATCAGCTTTCATCCACTGACTGGAATTCCCTATCTACTGATGCTTCAAAAGCAGTCAAAACTAACTTCGTCCTCCCACCATTCTTGGGTTTATGTATCCTGGGCTGGTGGAAGATATCCTAATTACATAAACAAAATTACAGGTTTTTATTTTGGAAACACTATTCTTTTCCTAAATGTCTTGCTTCTTCTCATAAATGATTCAGGTTGTGCTTTTGATCAGATACAGTATCACTTTTAGTTTTATTTAGAAAATTGATTTAGAGGTGAGAATTCATTCATCCATATCACCACAATTGAACAAACCATGTCAATAATAGCACATTTACTGAAAAGCTAACCTCAACTGGATTTGAATCCGCATTCTTTTAAAGTCAGACACTTTATTGATTAGACTACAATGAATCTTTAATTACCAAGTAACAAGAACTTTCAGGTATTTAGTTAGCCACCAGATGGAGCCCAGGTAGTCCCTGAATACAGTAGAAGCATATGAAAATTAAGAGTGAAAAATGAGTACAAATTTTATGGAAAGGCTACAGAATAGATTTTTGTAGATCATGGCAGGCTCCATATGCAAATATAATATGTGCAAATATAATTTCATGGAAATAGACTACATTTACCATACGTTATTCAGCTTCAGAAAACAAAAGTCTTTTTCCACTTGTGTGTGTGTGTGTATTCCTGCATACATAGAACGCCCATTACAAATATTTTTGTTTGCAATGTGAGATTCTGTATAAAACCACAATACATATTTGTAACATCCCAATCATATATACACAGAAGATTTCCCCACATATAGATAGATTTCTTCTTCAGTTAAATGCCCATTTTTTTGTACAAGACATTAGGACAAACACTTCACCTTTACACAGGTCTTTAAATGTATGGTCAAGTACTTTCACCCTGTAATCGTCACACCTCAGTTGTAAGGTTTGTATTCCAATTGTTACTTTACAAAAAGCAAAACTGACGCAGACAGCTTTGAAGCAACTTGCTTACAGCACACGCCACAAATCCACTGCAGAGCTACGAGTTGAATTCAGGAGATCCTGACCCCAGTACTGTGCTCATTCCTCTAGGCAACTCTGTCACAGTTCAGGACAACTGCACATGTATTGCCCCTCTGTGGTCCAACAAGAGCACCCACTTTTAGGCTTCCGGCTCCCATATGTCACCTTTCTGTGGCAGAGACCTGAATCTCTCTCCCTCCTAACCAGGGTTTTTCCAGGCTGCATAGGTCCCTGACCACACAGTTCCCCAGCAAGCCAGACTGCCTAACTGGGCCTGTGTCTGCATTTTGCTTTCTCCTCAGAGACTATAAACAGCATACTTGCCCCCAGTTATGAGTTACCACACAGATGTTTCTAAGCATGATTTATATTGTACCTTGGAGAAAGAACATCTTTTCCCCTTTGATAAAAGAAGAGGCAAATGAGATGTCAAAACTGTCCAATGGGTTGGTTTGAGTCAGAGAATCCCAGAAATGAACAAATCCAAACTTCAGGGCATTTCAGATCAATTTGCTATTGAACTTTCTTTCTATAATAAGAACAACCAAAACCCTGGCTCTGACTATCCTTGGTTTGGCCCATCTCTTTTGTCAGTGCTCTGTCCCCTCCAGAGGGTTCCTAAACCCTTTTGGTCTAAGAATTTCAGTGTGGAGTTTAAGATCCTGATGACACTGGAAGGCAAGGCAGTAAGAAAAAGATTTAATAAAACCTTCAGAGTTTCTTGAAGAGAACCTTTCTAAACGTATTTGATTCAATGGGCTTATGGTCAGGTCCTAAATGAGAACATTCCTGCTGCATGCACTGTGTAAAGAGCACTTACAAGTGGAAGAGTCAAAAGCATCCGTGAAAGACAATCATGGAGAAACAAAGCAGCCCAGTACAAGGCAGCCACAGGCTGCAGCTACACAGAGAAGTAGGAATTTTGTTACCTCATTTGCATACATAGTTCCTGTTCACAATAAAGTGTTTATCTTAATACTGGCCTGCTCATCACAAAGATACTGGTCTACAATTAAAACTTAGGCTGACATAGCTATGGCTTTCAGGGTTGTGAAAAATTAGGGTGACCATGTCATAAATATAAAGGGAAGGGTAAACACCTTTAAATCCCTCCTGGCCAGAGGAAAAACCGTTTCACCTGTAAAGGGTTAAGAAGCTAGGATAACCTCGCAGGCACCTGACCAAAATGACCAATGAGAAGACAAGATACTTTCAGAGCTGGAGGGGGGGAGAAACAAATGTTCTCTCTGTCTGTGTGATGCTTTTGCCAGGAACAGAAAAGGAACGGAATCTTAGAGATTAGTAAGTAATCTAGCTAGATATGCGTTAGATTCTGTTTTGTTTAAATGGCTGAGAAAAGAACTGTGCTGAATAGAGTGACTATTCCTGTCTGTGTACCTTTTTTGTAACTTAAGGTTTTGCCTAGAGGGATTCTGTATGTTTTGAATCTGATTACCCTGTAAGGTATTTACTATCCTGATTTTACAGATGTGATTCTTTCACTTTTTTTCTTCAATTAAAATTCTTCTTTTAAGAACCTGATTGCTTTTTCATTGTTCTTAAGATCAAAGGGTTTGGGTCTGTGTTCACCTATGCAAATTGGTGAGGATTTTTATCAAGCCTTCCCCAGGAAAGGGGGTGTAGGGTTTGGGAGGATTTTTTTTGTGGGGGGGGGTGTGAGACGTTTCCAAGCGGGCTCTTTCCCGGTTATATATTTGTTAGACGCTTGATGGTGGCAGCAATAAAGTCCAAGGGCAAAAGGTAAAATAGTTTGTACCTTGGGGAAGTTTTAACCTAAGCTGGTAAAAATAAGCTTAGGGGGTTTTCATGCAGGTCCCCACATCTGTACCCTAGAGTTCAGAGTGGGGAAGGAACCTTGACCTGGTGGCAGTGGTGGGATTAACTTGAAATAATTTTGAGATCAATTTGAGATTTTTTTGAACCAGAAGCACAGATTTTAAAAGGATTTTTTTTCCTTTGGGCTGCTAAAAAGCAGGTTTTCAGCTGAAAGCAGTTAGAGGGGTTTTTTTTCCTCTGCTTTGGGGCCAGAGCAGAGACAAAAGGGAATTGTCTTTTGTGAGCTGGAGTTTTCTCTACCTAAAGGCAGGATAGTTAACCTCCTGCAGGGAAATTCACAGACCTGAAGAAGTTTTTTTTTACCTAAGAGCAACTAGAGGGGTTTTCTGTCTATTTGCCTGGAGACAAAGGTGTTAGGTTTTGGGGGTTTTTTAAGGATTTTTCTGTAGGCTGACAATCACTATCCGAGAATATAGGTATCATATTACAGCACAGCAAAATTTTACAAGCCAAGTTTTTTGTTTTGTTTTGTTTTATTTCTAACTCTCAGGTGTAAAGTTAGTTAAAAACAAAAAGGCAAACATAACAGAGTCCCAGGCAAAAACAGCCAAAGAGGCTGCCCACAGAAAAAAACTGAAGGCAGCAAGAAAGACAAAAAAAAAACCAAGAGGCTGCCCACAGGAAAGCTAATGAGGCAGAGAAAGGGACAAAAAACTGGAGGAGAAGGAAAAAGAGAAAAAGCATGCCATCATGGAGCCGTCATGGATGTACCACCTGCTGATTGAGCTGATTGATGGTCATCTCAATTGTAAATTCAGCATGATGAAGCAACTTCCATAAACTTGTACTGAACCAGAGACCTATAAAAATTGGGTCCAGGGACTGTGTTCTTTGAGTCTGGTTCTACGACCAACCTCCAGGAGCATCGGATGTGCATCTGACAACGACTTGGCTCCACTCTCGTGTCCAGGCCACCTGGCCAATGACTTGGCACGAGCAACATCTAGTCTGGTAACTATAACAACCTTTATGTAGAACCTCTGTGTGAATGTCTGTGTGTGTGAATGGATCTATATAGAAATTGCATATAGGAATATTTTGTTGTATTTACAGTAAACGTGGCAATTTGCCTTGTCCCTCTTACAAGAGCCTGAGCCCCAACATAGTGCACCACCGGAGAGTGGTTCACAGTCAACGGAAACAGACCTATCCCCTACTTCGCTTCCAGAGGGACCAAGCCTAGGTCCACAATCCAATGAGGAACTGATGTCTCCAGCATCAAGGGAACACTTCCAGATCAAACAGGAAGCAGATGAAAGCCTCCAGAGAGCTTGGACAGCAGCACGGAGCAACCCACCGCCTCTCAGCTCTTCTAATCGATCCAGGTTTGTTGTAGAAAGAGGACTTTTATACAAGGAAACTCTTTCTGGTGGACACCAGGAAGACTGGCATCCTCAGAGACAGTTAGTAGTTCCAACTAAGTACCGGGTCAAGCTCTTGAGCTTAGCCCACGATCATCCTAGTGGCCATGCTGGGGTGAACAGGACCAAAGACCGGTTGGAGGGGTCACTCCACTGGGAGGGAATGAGCAAGGATGTCTCTACCTATGTCCAGTCTTCTGAGGTATGCCAAAGAGTGGGAAAACCCCAAGACCAGGTCAAAACCCCTCTCCAGCCACTCCCCATCATTGAGGTTCCATTTCAGCGAGTAGCTGTGGATATTCTGGGTCCTTTTCTGAAAAAGACACCCAGAGGGAAGCAGTACATACTGACTTTCATGGATTTTGCCACCCGATGGCCGGAAGCAGTAGCTCTAAGCAACACCAGGGCTAAAAGTGCGTGCGAGGCACTAGCAGACATTTTTTCCAGGGTAGGCTGGCCCTCTGACATCCTCACAGATGCAGGAACTAATTTCCTGGCAGGAACTATGGAAAGCCTTTGGGAAGCTCCTGGGGTAAATCACTTGGTTTCCACCCATTACCATCATCAAAGAAATGACATGGTGGAGAACTTTAATGGAATTTTGGGGGCCATGATACATAAATTTGTAAATGGGACCTAGTGTTGCAGCAGTTGCTCTTTGTCTACACAGCTGTACCACATCCCAGTTTAGGGTTTTCATCATTTGAACTTGTATATGGCCGCGAGGTTAAGGGGCCATCACAGTTGGTAAAACAGCAATGGGAGGGGTTTACACCTTCTCCAGGAACTAACATTCTGGACTTTGTAACCAACCTACAAAACACCCTCCGAACCTCTCTAGTCCTTGCTAAAGAAAACCTACAGGATGCTCAAAAAGAGCAAAAAGCCTGGTATGATAAACATGCCAGAAAGTGTTCCTTCAAAGTCGGGGACCAGGTCATGGTCTTAAAGGCGCTCCAGGCCCATAAAATGGAAGCGTCGTGGGAAGGGCCATTCATGATCCAGGAGCGCCTGGGAGCTGTTAATTATCTCGTAGCATTCCCCACGTCAAACCAAAAGCCTAAAGTGTACCATATTAATTCTCTAAAGCCCTTTTATTCCAGAGAATTAAATGTTTGTCAGTTTACAGCCCAGGGAGGAGATGACACTGACCGGCCTGAAGGTGTCCACTATGAAGGGAAAAGTGCTGGTGGCGTGGAAGAGGTGAACTTCTCTATGACCCTTGGGCGTATGCAGTGACAGCAGATCAAGAAGCTGTGCATTAGCTACGCGCCGACGTTCTCAGCCACCCCAGGACTGACTGAACAGGCATACCACTCCATTGACACAGGTAATGCTCACCCAATTGAAGTCCAACCTTACCGGGTGTCTCCTGAAGCAAAAACTGCTATAGAACGGGAGATCCAAGATATGTTACAGATGGGTGTAATCCGCCCCTCTGGCAGTGCATGGGCATCTCCAGTGGTTCTAGTTCCCAAACCAGATGGGGAGATATGTTTTTGCGTGGACTACGGTAAGCTAAATGCTCTAACTCACCCAGACAACTATCCAATGCCACACACAGATGAACTATTAGAGAAACTGGGATGGGCCCAGTTCATCTCTACCTTGGACTTAACCAAGGGGTACTGGCAGGTACCGCTAGATGAATCTGCCAAGGAAAGGTCAGCCTTCACTACACGTCAGGCTGTATGAATTTAATGTACTCCCTTTCAGACTGCGGAATGCACCCGCCACCTTCCAAAGACTTGTAGATGGTCTCCTAGTGGGATTAGGAGAATATGCAGTCGCCTACCTTGACAATGTGGCCATATTTTCGGATTCCTGGGCAGAACACCTGGAACGTCTGCAAAAAGTCTTCGAGAGCATAAGGGAGGCTGGACTAACTGTTAAGGCTAAGAAGTGTCAAATAGGCCTAAACAGAGTGACTTACCTTGGACACCAGGTGGGTCAAGGAACTATCAACCCCCTACAGGCCAAAGTGGATGCTATCCAAAAGTGGCCTGTCCCAAAGTCAAAGAAACAGGTCCAATCCTTCTTAGGCTTGGCCGGTTATTACACGTGATTTGTACTGCAATACAGCCAAATTGCCGCCCCACTGACAGACCTAACCAAAAAGAAACAGCCAAATGCCTTTCAGTGGACCGAAGAGTGTCAGAAGGTCTTTAACCAGCTTAAAGCGACACTCATGTCTGACCCTGTACTAAGGGCCCCAGACTTTGACAAACCATTCCTAGTAACCACAGATGCGTCCGTGCGTGGTGTGGGAACAGTTTTAATGCAGGAAGGACCGGATCAAGAATTCCACCCTGTAGTGTTTCTCAGCAAGAAGCTGTCTGAGAGGGAAAGCAACTGGTCAGTCAGTGAAAAAGAATGTTACGCCATTGTCTACGCTCTGGAAAAGCTATGCCCATGTGTTTGGGGATGGTGTTTCCTCCTGCAAACAGACCATGCTGCACTACAGTGGCTTCATACCACCACAGGAAATAACAAAGAACTTATTCGGTGGAGTTTAGCTCTATAAGACTTTGATTTCGACATCCAACATATCTCAGGAGCTTCTAACAAAGTGGCTGATGCACTCTCCCATGAAAGTTTCGCAGAATCAACTGGTTAAAATCATCCTTCAGATGTGGAAAATATTGTTAGTCTTTATATACTTGGTAGTGTATTTAGAGGTGCATGTGTCTTATTAACTCTGTTTCCCCTAGAGCATTTCACCCTATCTGTGATTTGGGGGGCGTGTCATAAATATAAAGGGAAGGGTAAACACCTTTAAATCTCTCCTGACCAGAGGAAAAACCCTTTCACCTGTAAAGGGTTAAGAAGCTAGGATAACCTCGCTGGCACCTGACCAAAATGACCAATGAGGAGACAAGATACTTTCAAAGCTGGAGGGGGCAGGGGGAGAAACAAAGGTTCTCCCTCTGTCTGTGTGATGCTTTTGCCAGGAACAGAAAAGGAATGGAGACTTAGAACTTAGTCAGTAATCTAGCTAGATATGTGTTAGATTCTGTTTTGTTTAAATGGCTGATAAAATAGCTGTGCTAAATGGAATGGATATTCCTGTTTTTGTGTCTTTTTGTAACTTAAGGTTTTGCCTAGAGGGATTCTCTATGTTTTGAATTTGATTACCCTGTAAGGTATTTACCATCCTGATTTTACAGAGGTGATTCTTTTACTTTTTTTCTTCAATTAAAATTCTTCTTCTAAGAACCTGATTGTTTTTTCATTGTTCTTAAGATCAAAGGGTTTGGGTCTGTGTTCACCTATGCAAATTGGTGAGGATTTTTATCAAGCCTTCCCCAGGAAAGGGGATGTAGGGTTTGGGAGGATTTGGTGTGTGGGGGGAGGGGAGGGAGATGTTTCCAAGCGGGCTCTTTCCCGGTTATATATTTATTAGACGCTTGGTGGTGGCAGCAATAAAGTCCAAGGGCAAAAGGTAAAATAGTCTGTACCTTGGGGAGGTTTTAACCTAAGCTGGTAAAAATAAGCTTAGGGGGTTTTCATGCAGGTCCTCACATCTGTACCCTAGAGTTCAGAGTGGGGAAGGAATCTTGACAGGCCAGATGTCCCAATTTTATAGATATAGTCCCAATATTTAGGGCTTTGTCTTATATAGGCGCCCATTTTCTTCCCACCCCGTCCTGATTTTTTACACTTGCTTTCTGGTTACCCTATGAAAAATCCACTTCTCTGAATGCAGTAGCTATTCCAGCCTAACCCCCAGTATTGACTCAGCTAGGTTGACAGAAGAATTCTGCCATCAACCTAGATACTATTGGAGAGATGGCATAACCATGGCAATGGAAAAAACTGTTCATTTGCTTTTGGCTCCAGTGGTGGGCAACCTGCAGGCCGTGGGCCACATGCAGCCCATCAGGGTAATCTGCTGGTGGGCCACGAGATAGTTTGTTTACACTGACAGTCCACAGGCACAGCTGCCCGCAGCTCCCAGTGGTCTACACTATGGGGTTATTCTGGTGTACCTATGTGCCATATCTATGCCACCATAGTGTAGACAAGGCCTTAGCAAACAGAAGGTAATATGGGGAAGCAATCTGAATATCTTTCACTTTTCTCCTTTTAATCATATTCATCTCTATAGATTCTGTTAACAAGATTGTGACTATAAACAGATTTTACAGCCAATTATTATTAAAGTGTTGCAATTAGTGTCTTTTAATGCACACAGTTTCATTTGTGAAATAGGATTTTAAGTAATATGCCATCTGTTCTCCTTTATAATTGTTGCATTGATTATGTATTTTTAATGGTGATCCTAATTTAGATCACACTTTATCATGAGAAAACAGATATGGGGATAATTTGTTTTTATCATAATTTTACTTAGTAAGTATGCAATATTTTCTAGCTATTGCAATTTTGGTTCAGTAAATAGTATATTGTTCCAGTGTGTGTTCTTGTACTTATAAGGGCTCTGTACTGGTGTAATTCTATATAAACAGGCTAGAGGCAAAGCTAAATCATTTTAACAGCTTTATTTTGAAAATGAGGAAAAATCTTTGGACCTCCAGTTCTAATGTCCACACATACTCATACACTAAAAATATGTGTCCATGTCTGAAAAGGACACTAGAGATGGTATATCAGCTGTTCATGACATTTGGCCAGATTATCTTTTTTTACAGGTGATAGGTCACTACAGTGGCATACAGGACCTGTAATCCGGCCTCAAATGCCCAGCAAAGAATTCCCCTGATGCAAGAAAAATCCCTGCCTACAGACATATGCACCTATGTCTGCACTTACACATTGAAAAAGGAATGATGCAGCTATGCTATGCTACGCTACACCTGTTCTCCACTGGCATGGGGTTGCTTAAGGAAAAGAGCTGATCAAAGAATGGGAACGCTGATCAGGAAAAATATGTACATGTTTTCATCAGAAATTTTTAAAATTTGAAAATTTTCAGTCAGTCCTATTAAGGGCCTTATGTCAGTGGCACAGCTTAGAGCTACTGTCATGCCTCGAGTCAGTCCTCAGAATCAGAGAGTAATAACCATGTCTTCTGTGGCCAAAATATACCCTTCTCCTGAACTGAGCAGAGCTCTGTTACAGGAGAGATTTTGGTCCATTATGCTCTATATTTTGGGCAAGATTTAAGACAGGTGCAAGACTCAGTGCCTGAAAGACCACTCAGATATCAGTGAAACACATACCATTTTCCCCATATAAACTAGGACATACTGAAAATAACAGCTCAAATATAAACTAAGGTTCACAAGATATTTACAGCAGGTAATAAAGGGAAGTCACCTTCTAGCATATGGCTAGAATCAAACAGACATAGGTGCTAGGACTATATTATTTTTTCCAGTTGGATGAGACAACACAAATAAAATATATCTGATATCTCTGCAAAACCACCTGAAAATTACTTCTATTGAGCATGGTTGTCTTTCTTGATCACATGAATTGGCTGAGCCAGTCAGAAAGAGGAAAAATACCAAGTGACTGCCATATGAGTTACCTTTACAGGTGAACTCTAGTGTCACCATTACAAGTTTTAATCTACTTGCACTCAAGAGCTTTCTGAGGTAAGCATAGGGAAACTCATAGGTTTCTCAGCTATCACTGTATGGTAAGTGTGGGTAAATGTTAAGTTTTAATGTCAGCTCGGGAAGCTCAAACTTAAAATTCACTATGAACAGCAGCATGCCAAAGTTAATTGATATCCAGACAACTGGAAACAATTTGCATAAAACTCCATAGTGAGTTTATTGGCACAAATGTAATACAATCATAATTCAACCTCAAATCAAGGTTGATTCTGAGTACATTTGTCATTCTAGTTGAACATTTGTAACCCAGCTAAAACTATTTTTTTTTACAAAATAAAAGTGTGAGACAGAGAGAGATTGATTGATTAAAGGAGATAAATATATGGGGGGGGGGGTATGTCTATGATTGTGGTTTTTCAAATCTGTTTTATAATAACCTAATAATTTTTTGTATTCCTTAATGTGTTGAATCCTTTTTTCTATGGACTTTATCCAAGCAAAAAAACTAGAGGAATGTTTACAATAAATATGAAATGGAACACTTGGCTTTCCAGATGCTACTGTAATTTGACTCCTTTAGCATTACAGTTTCAGGGTAACTGCACCTGCAGTCCACCCTAGAGTCCTGGCTCCTCAAGCATTACATCTCACCAGGCATGTCTCTCTCCTGCCTGACCAAGGGTTTTCCAGGCTGCACAGTTCCTTGCCTACACTGTGATATTCCCAGCAAGTCAGACTGCCTAACAGGCCAGTGTGTACTTTGCTTTCTCTCTGGAGGCTATGCCCCGTGTATTGCCAGAAGCTTTAAGTTGCCACACAGCTCCTTATTAGCAAGCACATTTATTTTTAAGGTGAAAGCATTACAGAGAAAACATTTCAGAACAACAAAAGAACCTACACACATGCAAAAAATATTACCAGAGGGCACCCCAGCTCCAACCTTGGCCTCGGGTAGAGGTCAGGCCTCAACTAGATTTTCCCCTGCTGTTACAAGTTCATAACTGCCTCAGATTCAAAACCAGAACCCAGACTTGGTAGATCAGCCTGTTTCTTTATAGAGCTCGGACCTTTGATCTTGTCTCCAGGAACAGGTAATCAGCAGACAGTGATCCACTCAGGGTGTGGCTTCAAAAGGATGGGTTTTTGCATAACCAGAGGTGGGGGAATTTGTATTAACCACTCCCTA
The DNA here is from genome assembly GCF_015237465.2 of Chelonia mydas. Classification (NCBI taxonomy): domain Eukaryota; kingdom Metazoa; phylum Chordata; order Testudines; family Cheloniidae; genus Chelonia; species Chelonia mydas. The sequence continues at coordinate 85,721,624 of NC_057852.1, read as the reverse complement.
GTTATCCCCCAGGAATTCCACTTAACATTTATTCTCCCAAAAGTCCATTATTGTCTGGCACATTTTCAATGGAGTTTCAGGCCTCACCTCACATCTCCCCTCCTAGAGAGGTTTCATGAAGTTCGAGCCCATAATAATGTACAAACATTGCATTTAATACAAAGACACCAAAGATACTTTAAAATAATTCAGTATGGTCTCTTCAGGATATGCAGGAAATTGCCTGTCACATATAGTACCTGTACTTTTCTTCAAGCTTCTAATTTTCTTTCCTATTCTAAATTACTGTTATTAATTATTTGTATTACAGTTAAGCCTTGAAGCCCTGACCAAGACTGAGGCTCCATTATGCTTAGCATGGTAAAAACACATATTCCAGTCCCATCATATCCCAGAGATTCATCTGAAAAAAAATTCACATGAAAATATTAAGCGGGGATGTTGCGGTTCAGATACAAGACAGCACAAAGCTTTAAGCAAGCAAGCAGGCTGGTCTGCCAATGGACTGCTCCTGTCAGCTTTCCACCCTCTCCTTTATTCTTTCTCTCCCCCGCGCATTACATTCTCCAACAGATAAAAGGAATACACTGGCTTTGTTTAACATTCTTATTTACCAATTTCTATCTACCGCATTCCTTGCTCTCAGGCCTTGAGCCCAGTCCTGGGAGGCTTCCCACAGTTCATGTCATCTGGGCGAGATTCCAAGGTTCATGCCCTTGAGAGGAGCCGTGCGTGCACAGCTCCTACACAACACTCCGGGTGTGCCCTGAATGTTGCCAAGTGCATGAACCTTGTATGAATCCTACAGGGGGAGGTTCCTGAGTACAGAACACAGAACTTTCACAAGCACTGGGTCTAGACTATGGAATTCACTGCTTGTGGGAGAAGAATGATTATTAACCTCACCATCAGATGCAACACTCCCCATTTTAACATCCCTTTTCCACAGTATCATCTTCATACAGACACCTCAGCCTCCCCAAAACTACAAACCAATCAAGGTACTTTCTCTATAACTTGGTTAGGTTGTGGAAGAGAAAGAGAGCTTATTGTTACCACTAAGGCTGCTTAAAGAGTTGCATGGGTATAGACTGAAATCTCGTTTATAACATATTGGCTCTGCTGCAGGTATTGTCTGGCAAGGCAAATCAATTTAAGCTGACTTAGTAGTATTTTTATGTACAGATACTTGGGAGGCACTAGGGAAGCCATGTAAGTCCTTAGTTAGAAAGATCTAATTTACAACGCAATCTTGGAACTGTTTGAAAAAAAATCATTGTGGTATCCCATTCTGGTTCCTTCATAGCCTAACTCTTCTTTAAGGGCCAAATAATTCTTACCTTACCCAGGAATCAAGTGGCATAGGTAAGCAAGAAGGTTTTATTTATTACAAATCACTATAGGCACAGTTGTGACTCTGGCTATGGGAAGTAAGAGGGTATTAGTCCCCTGTGCAGGCTACCCACAATGCCACTAGATATAAAGAGATGGAAACAGCATCCACTCTGCCTCACATGCAGGGAGTGGGCAAGCCAGAGGTGAAAAATAGGAAAGGCTTTGGCTTCCTCCCTCCACCCAAAGCAACAGTCAACAGAACTGGCTTGGAGGGAAAAGTAATCTGAGCCCCGTATAGAGTGGGTGTGTATTACTTCTCCTCACAACACAGTTTCGTTTATGGTCTGCCACTGGGACACTGCAATTATACACTTCTTCAGGATTTGTGGTGAAGTTTGAGCCCTAAGGAACCCTGAGATTACTGAGAACAGTGGGACTATTCACCCAAGAAGGTGAGCAAGATTAGGCCCTAAGAGGGTTCCCTGTTATTTCATTAACTACTTATCCATCTCTTATTCCTATAGCTGCATTTTATTTCCTTTTTCCTCAGGTATGTTGTCTTGACAAACTCTTACCCATACGCTTGTGTGTGTTTCCCAACATAGCTAAAAAAAAGGTTGGTTATATCTACAAATTAATAACAGTGTGTGAGTTGCTATTAATTGTATATTTAGGTAGTCAGTCATCCTTGAATTTTCTTAGATTGATCTCAATTTCATATGGTGTCACTTTGAACATGCACAGACCACACGCTTTTATCTCTGTGACAAAATTTACATTATTTGCTTTTTGCAAAACAAAATGTCATAGAATCATAGAATATCAGGGTTGGAAGGGACCTCAGGAGGTCATCTAGTCCAACCCCCTGCTCAAAGCAGGACCGATCCCCGACTAAATCATCCCAGCCAAGGCTTTGTCAAGCCTGACCTTAAAAACTTCTAGGAAGGAGATTCCACCACCTCCCTAGGTAACGCATTCCAGTGTGCTTCACCACCCTCCTAGTGAAAAAGTTTTTCCTAATATCCAACCTAAATCTCCCCCACTGCAACTTGAGACCATTACTCCTTGTTCTGTCATCTGCTACCACTGAGAACAGTCTAGAGCCATCCTCTTTGGAACTCCCTTTCAGGTAGTTGAAAGCAGCTATCAAATCCCCCCTCATTCTTCTCTTCCATAGACTAAACATCCCCAGTTCCCTCAGCCTCTCCTCATAACTCATGTGTTCCAGTCCCCTAATCATTTTTGTTGCCCTCCGCTGGACTCGTTCCAATTTTTCCACATCCTTCTTGGAGTGTGGGGCCCAAAACTGGACACAATACTCCAGATGAGGCCTCGCCAATATCGAATAGAGGGGAATGATCACGTCCCTCGATCTGCTGGCAATGCCCCTACTTATACATCCCAAAATGCCATTGGCCTTCTTGGCAACAAGGGCACACTGTTGACTCATATCCAACTTCTTGTCCACTGTAACCCCTAGGTCCTTTTCTGCAGAACTGCTGCCGAGCCATTCGGTCCCTAGTCTGTAACGGTGCACTGGATTCTTCCGTCCTAAGTGCAGGACTCTGCACTTGTCCTTGTTGAACCTCATCAGATTTCTTTTGGCCCAATCCTCCAATTTGTCTAGGTCCCTCTATATCCTACCCCTACCCTCCAGCGTATCTACCACTCCTCCCAGTTTAGTGTCATCTGCAAACTTGCTGAGGGTGCAATCCACACCATCCTCCAGATCATTTATGAAGATATTGAACAAAACCGGCCCCAGGACCGACCCCTGGGGCACTCCACTTGATACGGGCTGCCAACTAGACATGGAGCCATTGATCACTACCCGTTGAGCCCAACAATCTAGCCAGATTTCTATCCACCTTATAGTCCATTCATCCAGCCCATACTTCTTTAACTTGCTGGCAAGAATACTGTGGGAGACAGTGTCAAAAGCTTTGCTAAAGTCAAGGAACAACACGTCCACTGCTTTCCCTTCATCCACAGAGCCAGTTATCTTGTCACAGAAGGCAATTAGATTAGTCAGGCATGACTTGCCCTTGGTGAATCCATGCTGACTGTTCCTGATCACTTTCCTCTCCTCTAAGTGCTTCAGAATTGATTCCTTGAGGACCTGCTCCATGATTTTTCCAGGGACTGAGGTGAGGCTGACTGGCCGGTAGTTCCCAGGATCCTTCTTCTTCCCTTTTTTAAAGATGGGCACTACATTAGCCTTTTTCCAGTCATCTGGGACCTCCCCCGGTCACCATGAGTTTTCAAAGATAATGGCCAACGGCTCTGCAATCACATCCGCCAACTCCTTTAGCACTCTCGGATGCAAGGCATCCGGCCCCATGGACTTGTGCTCGTCCAGCTTTTCTAAATTGTCCTGAACCACTTCTTTCTCCACAGAGGGCTGGTCACCTTCTCCCCGTGCTGTGCTGCCCAGTGCAGTAGTCTGGGAGCTGACCTTGTTCGTGAAGACAGGAAAAAAAAGCAGTGAGTACATTAGCATTTTCCATATCCTCTGTCACTAGGTTGCCTCCCTCATTCAGTAAGGGGCCCACACTTTCCTTGACTTTCTTCTTGTTGCTAACATACATGAAGAAACCCTTCTTGTTACTCTTAACATCTCTTGCTAGCTGCAACTCCAGGTGTGATTTGGCCTTCCTGATTTCACTCCTGCAAGCCCGAGCAATATTTTTATACTCATCCCTGGTCATTTGTCCAATCTTCCACTTCTTGTAAGCTTCTTTTTTGTATTTAAGATCAGCAAGGATTTCACTGTTAAGCCAAGCTGGTCGCCTGCCATATTTACTATTCTTTCTACACATCGGGATGGTTTGTCCCTGTAACCTCAATAAGGATTCTTTAAAATACAGCCAGCTCTCCTGGACTCCTTTCCCCCTCATGTTATTCTCCCAGGGGATCTTGCCCATCAGTTCCCTGAGGGAGTCAAAGTCTGCTTTTCTGAAGACACCTTTTTTGTCAAGACACCTGAAGTATATACTCACAGAACTAACTGGCATTTTAGTCATTGTTTGCCTGTTTCATGTAGTTCTTAAAGAAAGACCTTTTCCTACACATTCACAAAAAAAGAATTAAATGTACAGTCATATTGAGGGAGTTACATGATATAAAAGGGAAACCAACTTGGAGACTTATAGGGATGTCCCTGTTGAAATTTTAGGAGTCTCTTTTATCCAGTCAGAATGAAATATCATTTAAATGTGTCGAACCTTACAATTAAGCTATAAGGTAGCATTTTCAAAAACACCTAAGTGATGTAGGAGCCCATGCCTCATTTTCAAATGTGATTTAGGAACTTAACAGCTTAAGATTTATTGAAAGTCAATGAGACTTAACAGCCTAAGTCCCTTATGAAAATGGGACTCAGGCCTTGCAATGCTGAGTGGAACATGTTTAAATAACTTTAAAAATCTGGGCCTAAGTTACTTTTCAAAATAGGTTTTCAGTTCCTAACTTTCTTAGGTGCTTTTGAAAACGTCACCCATATTGTTTATATATGCAGTGCAGGAAAAGAAGAATCAGGAGAGCTGTGTGTTGATTTGTGAAGGGAGCCAGGATGTGAAGTGATGTTTATGATTATGACAATGATTATTATTATTACTCTGAAATATTTCAGAGATGTTCAGATGGTATGCTGCTGAACATCATATAAAGATAGATGAAGAAATAGAGAGAGATCTACATGGGGGAATAGAAAGAGGAAAAGCTCAATCTTCTACAAGTTGATACTAATTATATAGACATAGCCCCTACTATCTACATTGAGGACATATGGATCAGTTTCCATTGAAAAGTTATCATTTGCCTACAGTTATCACCAGTGATATCTTTAATATTACGATTGCCCTCTGTATGTAAAATATGAAACAATAGTGTTAATACCAATACTAATGTGAAAGGAATAGCTTATATGGAAATACAACCCCTGTACAAAATTTAAGATTTTCGTTTAGGTTTCACCTTGATAGGCTTTAAAATAGGAACCCTACTAGTTAGACGTGATGTGCAGGCAGAACATCACCATCTGCCTGCTTTACTGCAGTCCCAGCTCACAGAAGACACTGAGAATGGAAGAGCTTGAGAACCCTGTTGTAATAATTTACCCTAACTGTGAGTTCAACTGTAAAACATATGTTAAGTTCATCAGATACTGAAATAACCTATAACTACAATTGTTGACAGAAAAAGGTACAAAAGGGAGATTGAATTAGTCCAAACAAAAAGTTACTGCTATAACTGAAGGACTGTGGTAAAATCATTCTTGGTAAACAAGAAAAGCGTGGAACAAGAAATCCGTGAACCAAAATTGGCATATCAGAAACAAGGCCTAATTGGTAGACAAAATAAAGAGGGAAAAGAGACTTTGGTGAGAAAAATTGGCTACTGGAGCCATCTTTGCCATCATGACTGACACCCCAATTGTCTTCTGGAACCCCAAGCCTTTGTCATCCTGACCCTGAGAAATGTCCTGACCAGACCGGACCTTAGAGGGGGACCCAGATGACATCCTACCTCCACTGATCCCAGCTGAAGCCCACCCACCATCTGGAAAATGGGACTGTATTTTAACAGCAGCAGCAGCAGCAGCATCTCAACTCAATTAACATCTTCTCTTTTCCTCAGAAAGGACAATTATCATCTTAGATACCATCAAGAGGCTGTCAAACAAGGATGTTTTTCTCTAAAAACTCTCTCCAGCTAAAGGGAACAAGGGATGCTGTTAAAATGAAAGCCTTATTTAATGTTATATTTCAAATACTTTCTCCTTCTTTGTCTTTAATAAAAGGTTATAAGAATTTTTAATGGTGTTCTAGCCATAGTACTAAGCAGGCTGAGATCTCTGTATACCAAACTCTGAACCTTGTTTAACACTATTTAATATTGGGTCATGACTGGTTTATATTAACATCTTTGGCATCTAAGTTCCAGCTATATTAATACAACAATGCCGTTATCTTAAGTATCTGATTGTTCTTGTCTTTCTTTTTTGTCTTTTGCTATGCATTCATAAGGGGGGGTTCTAACCTCTGTTATTTTTAGCATGTGGAAGTGAAAGTGAAAGTGTGTGCATGAGTGTGAGTACTTACACAGTCCACATGGGGAAGGCAATTGATAGAAAAGTACTCCACATTTAAACAGTCCTAAATATTATCTCAAAGGTATTAATTAAAATTTGTTCTATGTCTAAAAGTCACGAGTGACTTCAGATTGTCATCTGTAATTACTGGTCAATAAGACTTGTTGAATTTCTGCTGATCAAGAGTGTTCTATTAAGGTATGTATTATAGTATCTCTGTTGGAGAGAGGGGAAAGGGTTAGCCACCACATAAGAAATGGATTCTAAAAAGGAAGCTTTATAATTGGTCCAAGGTTATGGTTCAGACATATAGTAATTTGACTTTAGTATTAAGATATTTAACCATTCAGATTATAGATTTGACTTCGATCAAATTCTTCAGTTGGTATTTATAACCAAAGAGCTAGCCACTTTCCTAGAATTTGTATAAGGATTGATTACCGTATATACTTGATCAGAAGCTGGTTCATTTATGAGCCGACCCCCCAAAGATGGATAAGTAAAAATGGAAAAATTGTATGACCCAAAAAGAAAAGGGAGTACTTGTGGCACCTTAGAGACTAACCAATTTATTTGAGCATAAGCTTTCATGAGCTACAGCTCACTTCATCGGATGCATACTGTGGAAAGTGTAGAAGATCTTTTTATACACACAAAGCATGAAAAAATACCTCCCCCCACCCCACTCTCCTGCTGGTAATAGCTTATCTAAAGTGATCACTCTCCTTACAATGTGTATGATAATCAAATTGAGCCATTTCCAGCACAAATCCAGGTTTTCTCACCCCCCCCCCCCGCCCCACACACACACACACAAACCCACTCTCCTGCTGGTAATAGCTTATCTAAAGTGACCACGCTCCTTACAATGTGTATGATAATCAAGGTGGTCCATTTCCAGTACAAATCCAGGGTTTAACAAGAACGTCTGAGGAAGGGGGGGGTAGGAAAAAACAAGGGGAAATAGGTTACCTTGCATAATGACTTAGCCACTCCCAGTCTCTATTCAAGCCTAAGTTAATTGTATCCAACTTGCAAATGAATTCCAATTCAACAGTTTCTCGCTGGAGTCTGGATTTGAAGTTTTTTAGTTGTAATATCGCAACTTTCATGTCTGTAATCACATGACCAGAGAGATTGAAGTGTTCTCCGACTGGTTTATGAATGTTATAATTCTTGACATCTGATTTGTGTCCATTTATTCTTTTACGTAGAGACTGTCCAGTTTGACCAATGTACATGGCAGAGGGCATTGCTGGCACATGATGGCATATATCACATTGCTGGATGTGCAGGTGCTCGTTTTCGTTGAGAAAGCCTGGATTTGTGCTGGAAATGGCACAACTTGATTATCATACACATTGTAAGGAGAGTGATCACTTTAGATAAGCTATTACCAGCAGGAGAGTGGGGTGGGGGGAGGTATTTTTTCATGCTTTGTGTGTATAAAAAGATCTTCTACACTTTCCACAGTATGCATCCAATAAAGTGAGCTGTAGCTCATGAAAGCTTGTGCTCAAATAAATTGGTTAGTCTCTAAGGTGCCACAAGTCCTCCTTTTCTTTTTGCGAATACAGACTAACACGGCTGTTACTCTGAAACCTGTCTTTATGACCCATTCAGAAGCCGGCCCTATAATTCAGGGGTCGGCAAACTTTGGCTCCCAGGCCATTAGGATAAGCCGCTGGCGGGCCGAAATGGTTTGTTTACCTCGACCATCCACAGACACAGAGGTAAACCTAAGTAAACAAAGTGTCCCAGCATGCCAGCTGCTTCCCCTGACGGGCTGGGACAGCAACTGGTGGGGAAATTTGGGGGCGGGGGGAAGCTGGGGGTCAGGGAAGTAACCCCAGTGACCACCCCCACATGACCCCACACCTAGCCCGGGGTCCCCCACACTCTCCCCATCCCATCCCTTCCCACCTTATCTGGGGAGGGCCAGGGGAGGATGTCTCTGGCCTGGCTGGAGCTGCTCTGGCAGGCTGGGCAGCGCGGCCGCAGCCTGCTCCGGCGGGCTAGACCGGGTGGCAGAGCTGCAGCATGTTCCAGCAGGCTAGGCCCAGTGGCACGGCTGCAGCGTGCTCTGGCGGGCCGGGCAGTGCAGCCACAGCCTGCTCTGGGAGGCGGGGCCGAATGGCACGGCTGCAGCCTGCCAGCCCCAGAGCTGCATCTGCTTCGAGGCTGGGGGCAGAGCAGCATGGCCAGAAGCGAAGAGACTCTGGCCTTGCCTCTTCCCTTCTGGCTCTGCTGGCTGTGCTGCCTCTCCTTGCTCCCTCTGTTGGGGGGTGGGGAGGGGCTGTGTCCCACGTCTCCCTCTTTATACCTGTTCATAAGTCGACCCCCTGCTCTGGTGCTTCCCTTTTTAACTAAAAAAATTCAGCTTATGAACGAGAATATTTGGTACTTCTCATATTACCTCGATGATTTAACTAATAGGATGATTTAATACTGAATCTAACTTGTCTGATTTGGTTTTGATTTGGTTTTGAGTTGACAGCTGTAATGGTTTGTTAGTTTAGATTAATATTATAGTAAATTAGCTTTGGTACTATGTTTTCTTGATTTTATTTTGTCTGTGTTTTAATAAAACTTATAAAAAGAGACTGAGTCACATTTATTTCAAGAAGCAATGGGAGTCCAGAACCTTTGAGGATCTGGGTGGATACCAGCCAGTCAAATAAAAGCCTGACTAGCAACTCCTAAATAATCTTTGATTCTCACATTAAGATGCAATAATTATGGATAAATGTTTTTTTTTTTCCAACAGCAGACACTGCAGATAAAGGAAGGAGAAGCAAACGTGGGACTGAGAACTGAAGTTGAGTATGTAACTTGTTAGCTCCAGGAGAAAGAGATCTTTGTTCTCTATCTTTTTAGGGAATTAGTATATTTAACTCCCTCCACGTCCTCCCTAGAAGAAATGTATTTTCAGGAAGAATTTGAAAGAGGAGGAAGCAAAAGCAGAGTAGGTCACATCAGTGAGATGGTTAAAGAAGGAAGGGGGCTCCGGAATGAAAGTATGCAGACAAGTGCATAGGAAGGCAATGAAGGGTGCAGTTAACTGTGTGGGTTGTGTATAAGATACGTATTCATTTTTTAAGATGTGCCTGTCAGTTTTAATTAAAAAGCATCACAGATTCGTGAATAGTCAGGTGAATCCTGTGAATTTTTTAAAGTCTTCAAACCTTTTGTGAAGTGAAGGAAAAGTTAAAGAGTGAAGCATAAATAAAAGAAATGTGTTTTTGCTAACTACTCTCCAACTACAAAAATGATTCCCTGCCTTCCCACACTTTAGAAATGCAGCCTACTCCATCTCCTAAATCCTTTAAAATGATATTTTATGATATGTGACAAAATACTAAGTCTGAAGATTGAACACAATTAGCAAGTCTCATTTAATAAAATGATGAATTTTCTGGTGGTCCTCACCTCAAATTGAATCTCTCCATTTGCATCCTGAGGAGGAAACTTCAATGGATAAGGTAGGAATGCATTCTTGCTGGTGACAGATGAAATGTGAATAATACTACAGTACTAGATAATCCTGTAAACAATACAGCTTTCAACAAAATAGAATGACAGCAATAGTCACAGATGCATCAGATGTTATCTTTGTTCTCCCTCGTTAGCATCGCTTCCACAATAAACAAGACATCTCTGACTGATTCTGCATTCTGAAACTACTTGAAGAATAAAAAAAAAAAATCCCGCTTCAAGGATCATAAATTTACAGGAAACATATAACAAGAGGAAATTACACCCTGAGGATTTCATATTGCTGAATTTTAAACCCAGAAGTCTGTGTTTCATTATTGCCCTATGGATTTTTTTATTTTTATTTTTATTTTTATTTTTTTTTGCATCCTAAAATTAGTTTAGTGATGTAAAAATATGTCCATATTTATTCAAATTAACAGGTGGCTTTTTTGGTTTCCAAAATGAGACATTCAATATATTAACTAGAAAATCACAAATTATATGAATATGAGTACTTATCAATATTCAAGATATAAAAAGTAAATTATTGTTAACTCAAAATGAAGAGTGGCCAAACTCCAGACTTGTTTTTGACCATATAGTTCCACAACAATTCCAAGGTATTTAGTAAGATCAATATTGCTGTTGCTTTTGAAAATGTTCACTAATTAAAGGGCCAGATTATGCCACTTGTTCTCATAATGAGTAGCACTTTACGCCTCAAGCAAGCTCAGGTATGTCAATGGGCCTGCTCACAGAATAAAATGACTTACTGTAAGTAAGGTTATCAGAATCTGGCCCAAAGAGAGTACTCCATTTATTGTTGTTCATATTATGGTGTGTTTTGCCACTAGACAACCGTCTTAAAGAAGATCTATTTCTCAGTGAGAAGAAGTTCCCTCTTCCTAAAAAGTTTGTCTTAGATAAATTATGTCTCCTTTACCTCTCTCAATAGCATGCATCAGGATTAACTTCATTGTAACACCAGTGTAAATGACACAGAATCACAGAAAAGTTTTGGCATTGGGGAGTAGGCAGTATCCATTTAGTGTCCAGTGTGCATGTCTGCCATGCTGAAGTATGTACTCACCTCCAGAAATAGGAGTCATGCAAGGTTATTCTCTCCATCGTTGGAGCAGGATCGGAACTGGGAGGTAGACTGTGACTCTCTGAAACATCTACTCCTAAGTGACTTGCTCAAGACAGCACAGGAAATCAGTGGCAGAGAAAGGGTTAGTATTAGGGAGGACTAGTTCTTTTGTTCACAACATGGCAACACATCTCTCAAGGTTTCCCCTTCTCTAATTGAGATATTAGAGACATAACTGATGCTTCTCTGTTATTCTCAGTTGGAATGCCATTTTTCAGGCATTATTATTTATATAAATAGTAATTAATCAAACTAGACGGCAAACATAATAAATCCCCTCCCACTTCTTCCCTGAATCTCCTAGATTGCTGAAAATGTAACATTCATTCTTGAATTCACATGTTCAAAGACTAAGCATGCAAGGCTGAAATCCAAAGGGAGCAGTTACTAGAGAGAGGAGGTAAAGTAGGTAAAGGGAGCAGTTACTAGAGAGAGGAGGTAAAGTAGTTACTAAAAGTTTATTTAAATTAGTGCTTCAATGCAACCTACTATTTAATGGGCCAGAAGTTATACTTTAGTACCCCCTAAATTGCACAGGATCAACGAGCTAGTTGTTGTACTGCTCTTTTTGTCAATACAGTTGACATTATTATATACCATTTTTAAGGCTCATCTCCTTTTACAAATCAATATCAGCAGCCAATTTAAACTTGTCAATATAACAGCCTTTTCAGTGGTTCATTGATTACTCTGGTAATACTGTGCCGGTATGTGTTCTTCAGAAGTAGCAGACATTTGCTATACCCTCTTCATGTTATAAAAAACAAAACTAAACTACTTTTCCTCAACTCTGAAGAGAAAAAAATTATGTATCCTTTTCAATATAAAGCTGGTCTGCTTTCAAAGTGTGATTTTCATTGTAAAAATAAGAATTTTTATATCATTTTACATGTCTTTTTTTATAACAAGACCATTTGCAAAGGCTAGACTAAGACAGACTTTTCTGAAACTCCAGTTGATTCAAAATCATTGCAATGTTTCCGATTCTAATGATTTTCCACCAAGGAAATTGCTCATAGAGTTAGAAAATTTGCTTTTAAAGTGTCTTAGCTGCTTTTCTGAGAAGCTGGAATATTGTTTGCTTGTCAAACCACTTGAAAAGCTGGACAATACCATTAGACATGGCATTGAAAATGATGGATGGATTATCCTCACCTGCTGCTTTGTTGTTTGGGAAAGATATTTTAGTAATACATCCCTCTTCCATCATTTCTAATGAATTGCCAGTATAAAATCTGCAAAAGTATTTAACCAAAAAAGCAGCACAAATTACAGCAACTAATGTGAATACAAAGATACATTGCACATTCACTTTATTGGTAAACAATTCTATTTTACTTCAGTTCAATGTCACCTTTCAAATAGGAGACATATCTCCTTATTAAGGGGATGATGAACATCCACAATTCAGAGACCATTTCTGACTAACTATTCATATTTTTATTGTTGTTTGTTTCTTTTGCTCCCTGCTTCTTCTTTCCTGTTCACTTCTCCTCTTCTATTCTTAGCCATGAGCAATTAACATTTCACGATTTTCATGTACTCTCAGAACTTCATTTATTTTATTCTCCTGATTTCTTATCTGTTGAGAAAGAAAGAAAGAAAGAAAGAAAGAAAGAAAGAAAGAAAGAAAGAAAGAAAGAAAGAAAGAAAGAAAGAAAGAAAGAAAGAAAGAAAGAAAGAAAGAAAGAAAGACTCTTACAAAAGCTGTACTTTTAACATCCTGTTTTTCTTATCATTTCATGTAGTGGGTCTATTCTCCCGCTATGTTTCATCTTACCCTTTCATCCATCCCTTCAGTTACATACATGTTTGGTATGGTACTGGATAAATGTTAAACTTAATTGATAATAGTAAAAACTCAATGATGGAATCATGAAAGAAAAAAATATAATTTATTAATTTGGCTTACATTAAATCTTGATGTCATCAGGGATGAAGAATTATACAGGATCAGTGAAAAATAGTTATAAATATTCATATCAATTACTAATTATTTGCATGTATCCAGGTCCATTTTTCATGGCACTTTATGATTTACTGAGCTATATTAGAGAAAGGTAAACTAACATCCAGAGAAGTTATGGCTCAAATTTTCAAAAGTGGCCTCTAAGTTTGAGTGCCTCCATTTTGTGTGCCTAGCTTTACATCCTTGGAATCTACTTTTTATCACCACTTAATCTCCCGAGAACTGGCCACTCTCTCAAAGGCTTTGAAGCAATGCATCCAGTTGGAGGAATATTCATGGATGGGTTTAGTATCCTTCCCTCTTCTTCCAAGAGGAGGAGTCTTGGGTGCGGTGGAGGAAGTTCCTCACCCATGTAGCAGAAATGGCATTGCCAGACACATGGCTTCTTTCTTTCACTTTGTCATGCTTTGAAGCATTCTTGATGATGCCCCAGAATGCACAGCATGCTTGGGAAATCCTAAAATCTGTTAATTTTGGAGATACCCAGATATTGGATACCTCTACAAGGGATAAGGTTTGTGATCGCAGTTAACAAGAAATAAGACAACTGCTTATTTTTAATGAACATCACCCCACAAAGTTCTATTTGTGATACAAAAATCAAAATGTTTATCCTTTGCATGATTAGTCATGAAATGCAGGACAAAGTGTGCCCTGTATTTAAAAATGTCCCTTAAAATTAGGAACACATAGTCATCCTAGACGTTAAGGGAGTTGAGACTCAACTCAAAGTTTGATTCAAAAGCTGAATAAAGATCTGAGTCAGTTCCTATTTGAACTGATTCTTGGATTCTCTGCTCTTTACACAATTGACTGTAATGGCCCCATTAGTGAGGACATGGTCTACTGGGCCAAAGAAGGCTTTGTAATGGAACAATTATTATATCTACATCATCAACCGACAATACTGTAATGGGTCTTTTGAAGTCATATCTGTAATGAAAATCTGGCTGCTAAGTAGCCTTATGAACTCTTTAGAATAGATTTGTGCATAATTCTTTGTCCTCCCCCAATTACCAAAAGGTAGCAGTGTACATTATGGACTAGTGGCCTGTAAAATATTATTCATAAAAGAATGAAGATACTGAGTTGCATTACAGTATTATAGAAAAGTGAATTTTTGCCCTCCTACAACACTGGCAGAACCAATTTAAAGTATAGTTAGTGTAAAACATACTTAGGAGCTAAGAGACTGTTTTTTCCTAGATATCAATATATAACTGTCACAAACCAGAGCTTGTAATGATAGCATGGGCATAGTCCTTAAGAACAATGTAGTATCCCTGGGAGGCATTGCTGTATCTCTATAATTCTCGTACAATTTCTCTGTAAGCTACAGTATATTCTTACAGTATATTCATACAAAATACGCATTGGCTTTGTGATATTAACCAGGCACATACATCAACAAACAAGAAGTTTCATGTCCTAATTTTAGGCCAAATCCCACTTGTCATACTCACACGAGTAGTGCATTGACTTAGTGGCACTACTTCATGAGTAGAGCAAGAAGGGTTTTGACTCTTTATTGCTGCTTTGAATCTGTCTTGTGAGCAAGGGGCTTCAGAGAGTTTGAAATCAAGAAAAATATACTAGACAATAGGGCATATTTATGACAGCATGTTTTAACATTCGTCCCTTCAGACTCAGATTGAATGCCTACTTTTGTCATTGAGAACGGCAGGAGAATATATTCTTAATGGAATATCCTGTAAACTGCTAGCAATATTTAATTATTCTGAGCACCTTTAGCTCCCCGACCATGTTGTTGAGATGGCGGTGCTCAGCACACTGCAGAAGGTGCTCAGCATCTGACAGGATCAGACCCTGTGTTAATTAGAGCAAGACATTTATTTTTACCTTCATGAGGAAGTTTCTTATATGAGGAGGAATTCAGTGCATAATTTAAAAGGACTGATTTGAGCAATTTGATTCAGAGGAACTGAATGAACTTTTGTCAGCATTTCCATTAGTTAAAGAAACATTTATTCTGAGGTACAGCAACATTAGGCGGTTACTAAAATGTGCAAGAAAAATTAAGGAATGCTTTCATCTAGTAACATTCTTCCATGAGAAACTAAGTGATTGTTCTCACATCATTACTGGTAATGACAGGAATATGTTCATTGCAAAGCCAGAGTTCTTCCCTGGCGTATTAAATCAAGGCAGAATTACTGTGCTGTAGTTATTTCAGAGATTTCTCTCTTGCTCAAAGACATAAAAGACAATGTTTTGGAGAAAAAGCACTTCCACAGAGTTGTTTAAATAAACACGAGAAAGACAGTATTATATTATTATTGAGAACAAAACCATGGGAGATGGAGTGTTGGGAGGTGAAATGGCCCATCAGAGGATCTTATTCTTACATAATGGTTCACAAAGGAAGAACTTTGAGAACAACTGCCTAAGGCCCTGAACCAGAAAAGTACTTAAAAACATTCCATTGAAGCCAGTGAGAATACTATTATTTATATTACAGTAATGTCCAACCAAGTTTGAAGCCCCATTGTAGACACTGTACACACAACCGTTAGGCTTTCTCTACACTGGAAACTGAATGACAAAACTTTTGTCGTTCAGGGGTGTGAAAAAAGAGGGTTTTGCCAACCAAAAGTGCTGGTGTGAACAGCACTTTGTCGGCAGGAGCGCTCTCTTGCAGACAAAGCTAACGCCGCTCGTTGGGGGTGGAAGCTTTTTGTCGGTGGGAGAGCTCTCTTCTACCAACAAACAGCAGCTACACTGCGCGCCTTTTAGTGGCATGGCTGTAGCAGCACAGCTGTGTAGCTAAAAGGTGCGTAGTTTAGACAAAGCCTTAAAGACAGTCCCTGCACCAAAGAGCTTACATTCTTAAGAGACCACGAGAAGCAGAGACATAGAAAGGTGAAGTGACCTGACCAAGATCACACATTAATAGCAGAGCCAGGATTAAATCCTGACACCCAGTTTAGTGACCTATCCATTAGCCAAGCAAAACACGCATTGAAGTGCTTTGCTGGATCAGGGCCTAAAATGAATACAATTGTGCTTTAGTAATGCATTACGTATATGGGGGAAGATCCTCAGCTTATGTAAACTATCATAGCATCACAGACTTCAAATAATAGCTTCACTGATTGAAGTCAATAGAGCTGTGACAATTTACAGCAGCTGAGAACCTGATCTGTGAACTTTGTGTGTAAATACATATTTATGCAATCTTTTTTACATTTAAAAATATATAATCTTCCTGATGTCTGCTAAGCACTATTGTTGTTTTTTGAGTGGATTGGACTGAAAAGACATTAGGAAAGAAACACCGCTGTGTCTGATTTTAAAATTTTCTAATCAAAGTCACCATCTCTCAGTAAGGTGAAGAGTCATCACTCGGACTGCTGTACATTTAAATGGTTCTGTGGGCTGTGCAGTAGTTTAGTTACAAGAGGGTGGAAGAAAAGCTCTTTTCGTTCAGTGTTCGAAAAATCAAGTCAGGAGAGATAAGGTGATTAGCCTGGATTTTGAATGATGTCAAAGCTAAAAGCAGAAATTCAACTATTTTTGAAGTGGTGACCCCATCAGTATGCATCATTGTTAGTAGCACAGGTAACAGGATTTGTAAAACCACTGCAGATCATTGTTGTGGTATGAGTAGGAGAGATTCAAAGTGGTTATATAATTCATCTGGTTGGTACTTTCAATGTCATTGGCTCTGCTTTAGTGCTGTCTTGATGTTTTTGGACAGCGAGTTTTTTTGTTTTGTTTTCTAAAGATCGAAAGCTCCCTGGGCATGGGATAGTCTGTTTTTTTTCCCATTGCTATTCCGCATGGTCTGGAGCACATAAGCAGTGCTTAACAAATTGTAAATAGAAAGTTATTAATTTTAATCAATAATACTTCATCTAGCCTTTCAAAAGGGAAATAGAAAAGCTCTTAAAGATAAAAATGGACCCGCATTGACACAAAAATCTTTAAACTACATTTTGCACTAAAAATAGCATAGAATGTGGTAACCAGAGTTCCCTTTCAGACCCTGTTTCTGAACTCACTGAGGACACTTTGTGTACATGCTGTTACTTACTACAAAATGTTCTCCAAGAGTAATATTGGAGCAACAGTCTTTTCTAACATTGTGATGTCATATCATAGAATCTAGTCTTAGGGGTTAGTATTACCAGAAACAAGTCCAAATAACTTCACCTAAGGACTTCGTTGTGAGGTTTCTGATGCTAACTTCAGAGAGAGAGAGAGGGGGAAAGGAGACTGGGAGGGGGAAAACTGACTTTAAATTAGAGTTGAAATATCACAAACAAGAGTCTTCAATAACTAGTAGTTACAGTCCTATTCCAAAACAGATTGCTGAAAAGATAACCAAAGAACTTCTTAATTAAAATCTTATTGATGTACTATATCTACAGAGATAATGAAATACATCATCAAGTTTTGCACACAAAAGCATATTTATCTTGCCAAGGAAATAATTGAGAAAAAGCACTCTGTGGTTCAGCCTTAATGTAAACATTTTTTTGTCAATTGGGTTTCTATTGTCAAAATGAAGCACCAAATAACTGCGGAGTTTTGTTTTTTTTTAACTGACCAGGCTACAAATTATAGTACAGTAAAATATATGTGCCTTTCCCTCAATCAATTAATTCTAAAAGAGAAACAAAGTTGAATTAGGATGTTGTGTGGTCGCTGACATTTTATTTACTACTCATATTTAACAGCAGAAGTTGCTTGGTTTCTCACCATATTTTAAGCAACCATTGAACTACTAAATGTACTATTCTATTTTTAACATACATTTCTGACACAGACATACATTCCAGCAATCATAGTTCTGCAAAGAGTAACTTCCACAACAAAGCTACTCCAGACTTATAATAATTGAATACTGACAATCATTACTTGGGCTTTCACTTGCAACACTGGACCAGAGAAAGGTCCAGTGAAAGGGAGAATTTTATGGAACTCATCCACATTCTTCAAGTTAATTTTAAAAAATAGTAGAAAAGAAGAAAGTGTGATTCAATGGAGAATTGGAAAAATGTTAAATCCTCATAGTATTCACAGGTTGTGGGAATACAATGGTTTTAGGAAATCTGGAACATAATTACAATCCTATTGACTTCACAAGGTTTGCAGTTGCTCCATTTTAACTGGATGAACATCAACATGCAATGCACAAAACATCTTAATATGCCTATGTAATGGGGTGTTCACCCCACACCAGCCTAGAAGGGTGTAATGAAACTGAGGAGAGGCCAATTAACTGGATAGGCCACAGCTGAGGACAATTAGCTGGCCTATGTAAACCCTGAATAATGACAGAACTCAACTGGGAAGGAACAGGAGGGACTAGTATAAACCCAGGAAGCTGGCACTAGAATGGGGTTGTAGTGAAGGATCCTGTAGCCACTTTCTGGACAGTGGAGGCGGAAAGAAGGGAAACTAGACAGAGGGTGTAGGAAAAGGCTCAGGGAAAGGGTGGCAAGTTTTAAGATGGCACAGACTTTGTCTGCTGATTAAAGGGTTCCTGAGCTGGATCCCAGAGTAGAGTGTGGGACTGGGTTCCCCTAGCTGTCACTGGGGAAGAGACATGGTTTGAGCCATGAAAGAGGAAAAGACTTTGATACCCCACAAGGGGAACACACACACTGACCTGGCCAGAGGACAAAGCCATGAAGACAGAGCACCCTGAGTCAGAGAGTTAGAGAGAGAGAGCAGGAGCAGGGCATATAGCAAGCAGCAGAAAGGGGTGACAGACCTGGAAAAAGCTAATCCCCAGAGCGGCCAGGAGGAGGTGCTCCAGTGGTGAGTAGAGCACCTTGTGACAGCCTGAAACATATGTAACACTGGTGACTTAAACCTGGTGTAAAAATATCTAGCTGGGGAGAAGATTTCTGATAAGCCATAGACAAAGGTATAACAAGATCCAATGGCTGGAAGCTGAAGCTTAACAAATTCATATTAAAA
This sequence comes from Chelonia mydas, assembly GCF_015237465.2. Taxonomy (NCBI): domain Eukaryota; kingdom Metazoa; phylum Chordata; order Testudines; family Cheloniidae; genus Chelonia; species Chelonia mydas. The sequence goes on along the minus strand of NC_057852.1, from coordinate 85,702,652 downwards.
AAAAAATGGGGCAGGTCCTCAAGGAATCAATTCTGAAGCACTTAGAGGAGAGGAAAGTGATCAGGAACAGTCAGCATGGATTCACGAAGGGCAAGTCATGCCTGACTAATCTAATTGCCTTCTATGACGAGATAACTGGCTCTGTGGATGAGGGAAAAGCAGTGGATGTGTTATTCCTTGACTTTAGCAAAGCTTTGTATACGGTCTCCTACAGTACTCTTGCCGGCAAGTTAAAGAAGTATGGGCTGGATGAATGGACTATAAGGTGGACAGAAAGCTGGCTAGATCTTTGGGCTCAACGGGTAGTGATCAACGGCTCCATGGCTAGTTGGCAGCTGGTATCAAGCGGAGTGCCCTAAGGGCTGGTCCTGGGGCCGGTTTTGGACACTAAACTGGGAGGAGTGGTAGATACGCTGGAGGGTAGGGACAGGATACAGAGAGACCTAGACAAATTAGAGGATGTGTCCAAAAGAGATCTGATGAGGTTCCATGCACCGCTACAGACTAGGGACCGAATGGCTAGGCAGCAGTTCTGCAGAAAAGGACCTAGGGGTTACGGTGGATGAGAAGCTGGATATGAGCCAACAGTGTGCCCTTGTTGCCAAGAAGGCTAACGACACTTTGGGATGTATAAGTAGAAGCACTGTCAGCAGATCGAGGGACATGATCATTCCCCTCTATTCAGCATTGGTGAGGCCTCATCTGGAGTACTGTGTCCAGTTTTGGGCCCCACACTACAAGAAGGATGTGGAAAAATTGGAAAGCGTCCAGCGGAGGGCAACAAAAATTATTAGGGGACTGGAACACATGACTTATGAGGAGAGGGTGAGGGAACTGGGATTGTTTAGTCTGCAGAAGAGAAGAATGAGGGGGGATTTGATAGCTGCTTTCAACTACCTGAAAGGGGGTTCCAAAGAGGATGGCTCTAGACTGTTCTCAGTGGTAGCGGATGACAGAACAAGGAGTAATGGTCTCAAGTTGCAGTGGGGGAGGTTTAAGTTGGATATTAGGAAAAACTTTTTCACTAGGAGGGTGGTAAAGCACACTGGAATGCGTTACCTAGGGAGGTGGTGGAATCTCCTTCCTTAGAGGTTTTGAAGGTCAGGCTTGAAAAAGCGGTGGCTGGGATGATTTAGTTGGGAATTGGTCCTGCTTTGAGCAGGGGGTTGGACTAGATGACCTCCTGAGGTCCCTTCCAACCCTGATATTCTATGATTCTATGAAAAGGAATCTTTTTTTTTTTTTTTTTTTTTTTACAGTGGGGGTATTTATCCACTGGAACAACTTACCAAGGAATGTGGTGGATTTTCCATCTCTTGAAGTCTTTCAATCAAGCCTGGATGTATTTCTAAAAAATATGTTCTAGCTCACACAGGCTTTATAGTAGTGGTGGGCAACCATCAGGGTAATCTGATTGCAGGCCGCGAGACATTTTGTTGATGTTGACAATCCGCAGGCACGACTCCCCCGCAGCTCCCAGTGGCCACGGTTCACCGTTCCTGGCCAATGGGAGCTGCAGGAATCTAGAAACCACTTAGGAAAATTCTGCAGCTCTGTGGCAAGAGATCAGACTAGATGATCATAATGGTCTCGCCTCACCTTAGAATCTATGAATCCAAAACCAAGTGACTACATAATCAAATAATTTCATTTTCACCATGTGTGACTTGTATGCACTACATATACTTTTTTAAAATCCAGGGCCTCTTCTGCTCTGCGAATAACTTCTCCATTTAAGTCAATAGTGATATTCCAGGTTTACAATGGTGCAACTGAGAGCAGAATTTGGCTTCTTGTCTTTAATGTCAATAAAACACTGCATTAGCCTGAAATCAGTTTTCTAATAAGGGGAAAAAATCAACAAGATAATGATATAATTATAATAAACTTACTTGTTGTCTAATAGCTGTTTGTCATCATTATTCAATATACAAATTTTGATAAGATCAAGAATAACTTATTTTGTGAAGACACACAATGGGTGCGTAGCCTGCATGGTATTACGTCTGTCTAATGTGAAAAATGTATGGTTATGTGACAGTATGTAAGTAAATTTAGTTTAGTATTTTACGGCCTGATTTATAGATGTCAAAGGGAACTCAAGTACTACTAGTTTTAATTTTAGTGATCACCAGGGCTTCATAGACCACAATTACTTTTGATATGTTAATGGTCATGCTTTACAATAAGAAATGCTGGATGCTCGATACAATGCAGTTTGCTCATTTAAATATGCAGCTGGTAATTTCATTACAAAATAATTTTCAAGACAAAGGAGGAGACAGATAAAGAGAACTCTCTTAAAAATGAGATAGGGAATCATAGCAAAAGAATCATTAACTAATTTCTTAAGCAAGGAGTTCCTGTCCAATATTGCACTCTGATCAAAGCAATTCCACAACATTCAGGATTTAAGAATATCTACAAGTATACTGTATGTTAAGCTAATGCCTAATGGTAAACTTTAAAAGCATTCTATTTGGAAATATCTCTGCTTTTATTTACTTTCATTTTTCCCTCCTTTATTCTTTATTTAAAAGGACTTTTTTATAATCTTTGTCTCCTAACAGCTTTTTTCATCTGTTTCTGTTGCTTATTCTACACTTGAAATTATATCAAACCTCTTGTGACATCACAATCACAATAATAAACCATCTCTTAAGCACTATTTAGGACAAACAAAAAATTGTTATGCTGAGTGCAGAATAAGCCTCAGGAAATGCTGAACTCTTAATAGACAAAACTTTAAAATAATTCCTCATATTGTAGATGGTTATCAAGATCAGAAAAATACATATTCACACGTAACTATATTAATTGTCAACATTATGGTAGATTTGGCATATAAGCTGATGACTGAATCAGTACGGCAAAAGATTTACCCTCTCAGTCTTTTGATCAAATCCAGAGACAAGTCTAAGCATAAGTAATTCTCGTGAAAAACTGGTGTAATTTACAACATATTCCAATCCCCAACATGTATATTACACCAACTTACATAGTCTTAGACTGACTGAGACACATACCTCTTACGCACACACAATTTTACTCAATCCTCCTTACACATCAGCTCTGAATTTGGATAGTGCATCTAGATATTTGTATAAACTATACCCCTGAGAGAGGAGAGTAGCCACAAAAGCAAGTAACAGAAGTGTATACTGAGATATAAGTGACACCAATGCAAACTCCCTTATGTAATGGTATTGGGGATCACCAGATAGCAAAGATAACCTTTCAAGATCTGGTTAACTGATTGTATCCATTGTTAGATATTCTAAAAGTGCTATTCTCGGTTGTAATGTGGTTCTTATTAGAATCTGAGCAAATCATCTGTAAAATATCTGCTCCTTACCTCAGTCTCTGACTTGGTCATTTCTTCATGGCAAAATTGCCAGTAGATTGAACCCAGACAAACAAACAAAGCCATTGCAAAGTAGCCTATGGGGAAAAAATGATTGGCCAGGTTTATGGAGTTTGCCGGAATCCAGCAGCCTATTACGAACTGGAAAAGGATAAACCTTCTGAGGAGAGGAAGAATTTCAAGCTATTTTTTAAGAATGCCCTGAAATCCAAAGATAAAAAGAAAAATGCTAGTACCTGCTAATTCCTGGTTGGATTATAATACTTATAATATAAATATTTATAATTCTGGTGTAGAAATGACTGCTCAAGAGACAGAGCTGGGGTGTATGATAAGATATTTGAATGTGTCATTCTAAAAGGTAACCCACTGTTTACTGCTATATATTTTACAACAAAGCAGAAGGTCTAACAGGACCCATAAAACAGTTTGTGGCCAAATTCAAGTTGCTGGCTGGAGACTGAATTTGCCAATATGGTTTAAATGATTCGGGGAAGATAGCATTGGGAACAAACTCTTCCAAAATCCATGAAAATCTGGTAACTCAAGTAAGAAAGCTTCTCAAATAAAGCAGTAGACATTGCTTGACCACATAGACCATCACAAGTTCCCCTAAAAACTGTCTAAAGAGGACAGAGAACACAGAGTTGCAGAGCTTCAGGCAAACACAATCACACAATCTGAAGCATGCAGGCAGGCTATAAACCTAAATGGTAGGCGTGAAAAGGAGAGTCTGGGGTAAATGGATATAGGTAAGTATCCAGCAAAAAGCTAGATATGCCATAAACAGGGAAAAGGGCAAATCAGGAATAGCAGCAGCAGCTACTATGTGTTCACACAAGTTATCACTGGAGAGTAATGGCAGCAGGTTAAATTTAAATTACATAACGTCATACAAGTCAATGCAATAACCTCAAAAGTATACAAACAGTTAATGCTCTCATAACCCTGTACAGACACCAACTAAAAATTATTTGGGTTTGGAGGTGATAGTTTGGATGTGCAAAGTATTTGCACTGCAAAGTGCAAGCACAAAGAATTAAAAAGGTCTACAAGTTTTATCCTGTAAGCAAAGGCGCACCAATAGTGCTTGGTCTCAGAGCACGCCTGGATCTTAAATTGATTAAACTAGTAATGACAATCAGAGATATCTGAGTTCTAGTGCCTCTAATACACCCTAAAGTGCATGGCTTATTGGAAAAAACAGAGATGTATTTCATGAATTAGGGTGGGTTCCTGAGGAATACAAGATTTAAATTGGATACTACGATAGGCTTATAGTTCATAATCCATGGAAAATCCTAGTTACACTTTAGACCAATTGGCTAAAGTGACTTTCAGACTGGAAGACTAGAGCATGATTAAAAGTGAATGATCCAAGAAATGGATAAGTCCATGGAAGAAACAGGGCAGAGACTGTGCCGAGATCTATAAGTGTTTAACAAGGTAATTGAGGGAAACCATTACAAGATGCTTCTGTTTGAGGATCTAATGAGTAAATAAGTTGACTTCAGCATATTGGATGCCAGAAATAGGTTCTGGTAGATATAATGGTGATCTTTCTATGTTAAGCTAATCACTCAATATCTCACAAGAAAGATACACTTACTCTTTCACTATTTTTCAGTAATAAATGTTTCAAATGAAAGTGGACATGACATCTGCCAGTCTTCATAATGTGGAAGCAATTGTAAATGAGATCTTGGTGTCCAATCGTGTTCTTCCATGGAAGCTCAAATGCTCAAGCTGTGCTCCAGAGACCTAGAGGGAAAAAGGGTAAAGTTAAAAGTGGCCAAATGCATTATGAGAACTATTGCTCTTAGTGACATTGTTTTTAGTAGAACAGAGAAAGAAGAAGCTAGATTGAAGTGGACTGAGGAAAAAGAACTAGAAGACAGGAATTTAAGAAATCAGTAATAGATGGTTTGCTCAAGGGGCTAGGAGGTAAATATAAGGAGGGATTAATATAGTAGTATGCAAGTCAAACAGGTTCAAGGGAGGGTCTCTGGGATCATGAACATGTGTGTACTTGAATGCTGAGAGAAAGGTCAGGAACAGAGTAAAAGACCAGAGACAGAGCTGAGGTGGGACAAAATGGGGTCAAGGTAGAAGAGCTAAGTAAAGGCAAAGAGTCAGTATGACATGAAGATTAAACCACCCTCACTCTGCTATTAGTTATTTCAGGAAATGTTGAGGGCATGTTGGCAGAGTAATGATAGAACTGGTTGAAAAATGGGATTTTTTTAAATTTTGTAAAATTTTCAATCAGGTCTATTGATAAACCTACTATTTATAGAAGGGGTTCACTCATGAAGAGACAGCTTTACTACCAACACTTAGTCCTGACATGCAGAACTCCCATTTATTCTAGACTTGGACCATTCTATAGCAGACCATGTCAATGGTGTTCAACTGTATAATGATTTTTGTGGTGCCAATGAAACACCTATTGGTGGCTATGATGAGACTATCATACTCACTTTTAATTCTGACCTAAAGCAGGTTTGAGCTATAAGGTTAACTTATATATTCAGTTGTTTAAAACTTGAGATATTTCTGTTAACATATCTGATTCTGAAGCTTTTCAAGTATTACATATATTTGCTATGTACTTATTCAGGCCACATGGGCTAATATATGATGCTTCAGTGTGTTCCCCTCAGTCCTATGATCCTCTAATAGCTCCCGATCTCATCCCTCCTTTCCCCCCCCCCCCACTTCCCATGAACCTTCTCCTTCAACATTTATTTGATTGGCTATTTAGTGTTATGAACAAATAAAGTAAAGCCAGAGATAAAAGATTCAGATTAAGTCCATAAATTTCATCATCTGTACCAGCAACACCTTGTAACTGCAAATTAATATTTTGTGTGTGAGTGTGTGTGTGAGAGAGAGAGAGAAAGAGAGAGAGAGAGAGAGAGATCCTAGTTACTTATCTCCTCTGCCATGGATTACTAACACGAAATAAATCTCACAAATATAACAGAAGTTATTTTTTGTTTATATTTAATGGCTTCTTCTGTTTTCTTTTTCAAGGTCAGTCCTTACTGAAGCTATTGCTCTCTAATCTCCTGACTAAAGAAACTGTCATCAGGTATTTGGTCTAGATACTGTTCATTCAGAAAATCAAACCAACTTTTGTGATCCTGTTCCTTTTGTCCTGTAAAGAGGATAGAAAAGTAACACAGTTGTGTGGTTATTGTTAACTGACAACTAGTATCATAAATACTATCAAACCATTTCTGATTATATACTCGTTATTAGAACTCAGAAGCATACACAACTAGACTTTTTACCATTTTCTAAAATATGTTATACCTATTTTTAGTTCTGTTAAGCAGACTAGGTCCTTAATAATTGTTTTACTTGTTGTATGTTGTTAAGACCTGAGTGTCCAAAGTCATTTTCATGACTTAAAGGAGGAATTAATATAGTATGAGAAATGAACCAAATTCAAAAGGCAAAGATTTTAAAAAATGAAAAGGACTTTGTATTCATTTAAGTACTTCTTGCTGATAATATAAAGGGTGGCAACTATAAACCTAGCTAGACATATCAAAGGTAAGGAAGGCTCATTTTTGGAGGTAAGGAGACCAGTATTGGCTAAAAATGAGGACAAGTGGTCCCATATGGATGGCATGACATTTTGTCCTGCCATTTCCAGTTAGAAACAAATCAGTGTATGAAACTGAAGACAGAATGGATATTTTTCATGTCATTCATCTTAAGTAGGGTAGCCTTTCTGGTTTGCCTAATTGTACTAAAGAACTAATGACAAACTTTCGTAAAATCAACATGACTTGATTTCTTTTCTCAGCAAGTTCTTGAATGTCTGGAAGCAATTTGTGCATAATAGACTAGAGATGCCCATTTCTGTAAATGAGTCCTTTAATGAGCCTTTGTTTCACAAATGACTAACACTTTTATTTTCATCTCCAACACTCTGCAGTAGTTTGTGTATAACCTGGTATGGGCCAAAGGAGAGACCTAGTGTACCTATGCATTTTGATGGTGCAAGCCCCTAGAATTGATAAATAGAAATGATATTTGTTTTGTAAAATTACTTTCCGAAATACCAGATTCAGTAAAGCAAGGTTTTCCAACACGCAGTGATAATGCTGATGTTTGTTTTCAAGGAAAGGCTTATCCTGCTGAGTGATCAGTTTATTCTGCTCTTGCAATTTCCCTTACTCTCTCTGGGAAACAATGAGTGTAATAATAATCCTTTGTTACTTTCCCTCAGTAATAGCTCCACAGATTTTATAATAAATGCTAACCCTAAGTTATACTTTGAAAACATTGGTATTTTTTTACACTATACAGATTTAGATAGATGTTAGTCCTTGGTAGTCCAAAAGAGAAGAAGAATATGATAGCATTCTTCAGTGGAAGGATTAATATTCTTTGCTGTTCTATCTAGGGGAGATGGTGGGAGGTAAAGACCATCAGCAGAAAACAGCTCATTGAATAATTGCTTCAGGCAGCATTTTAAATCAAATCAATTCAGAGAATAATGTCCTGTTCCATTTTTGTAGTCCAGTTGAAACTGGATTTCATGTATTTATATTAGGCAGTCATTTCCACCTGTCAGAACTAATTGAGCTTTTGTTCCCCTCATTATGTATCCCTTTTGAACTTTTCAATTTTGAAAAAAAAATTTATTCTCTAAATCAGTAAAGCAAGAGATAAGGAGTCCTGCGAAGTTATTACTAGGAGTGTGCGCTATGTCTACAATTTGTATTGGTCTCCCTGGTTTTAGGGTTTGTTTTTAATTCTGGCTGTTTGGCATGTCATGGGGAGTTAGTAGAGATATACAAAAGAGATGAGATCAGGTAAGCACATGATGGTGGGACATGATGATAGCCGTCTTGTTTAAACTGCTGTGCTCTTGGACTTCCCATATCCTTTTGAATTCACAAGGGGAATTATCTAGGTCAGAAACAGTATTTTCAGTAGTCATTTAGCCCTTCCCAGGATTCTGTTTGGACCCAATGGTTATCTCCCACTGTTAGGACATATTTCCTCATCTTAAGCATTTGTGATATTTAGAGATACCAGCATCTTACCCATACGGAGCCTCCAGCTAAACACAAACTTAGTATTTTTAAAAAACAACTCCCTGCTGGTACTTTGTATTAATTCTGAGATTGATCAAATATTAATAGTAACATACCAACTCTAGCTTCTGCACATTTCTTTCTTAATCCTCTGAGGTTTTTCTTTTAATCATAGCTTCCTGACTGTTTAATATGCTCAGTTCTTTGAAGAGAAGTGAATGCAAAAACAATACCGTACCATGAACACTGGGAAATACAGCAGTCAGAGATACCAAAGCACTCCGACTGACAGCATTGCCAGGACAGCACAGTTTTTACTTCTAGAACTTCCTTTCTGTCAACCATATGAATGTTGATTTCCCACTATACATCGGTCACTACAGTTAGATGGGCATCTCCCTGCTATACCACAGCTGCTGCTACCTGTTTTCATTTCCTTCCAATAAACAAAATGTCTTTTAGTGTGGAATCTATTTTCCACAAGTCTACTTATCGGCAATCTTAATACTGAAACCAAAAACAAATGAAAATAAGTATTATATATTAATTGGCATGGTTATATGTACGCTGTAAGATCACTTACTCCACTCCCGCTACTATAGAATATTTTGGGCTGGATGAGGCCCCACTGGAATACCAGCTAGTTAATTCCCCAGCAATATGGCAGGATTCTAATGAGCTACAGCACCTATTTCAGTGGGATTGCAGCACTGTAGCTGAGAGGAAAAATTGGCTCTGGTACCTCCACAAAATTATTTTGATAGAAATTTGCCTACAGTTAAAAATATAACTGCCTGTTAGTGTGTGTGGACTGCAGTTGTGGAAGCAGCATGTCAATCTTCAGCCATAGTCTGGTCTTCCATAATCAAAGAGTAATTGTTTGCTTAATTTCTCATAGGCTGCTCCAGAAATTACCTCAATAGCTAGTTTAAATTTGAGCAACAAAGACGACAATTTTAGAATTACTTCATAGTATTATTTATTTTTACTACTGTAGCAACTAAGGACTTCAATCACAGAACAGGAGCCCATTGTACTAGGCACAGAACAAAAAAATAATACAAAGATAGTTTCTTTCCCAGACAACTCACAATTCAGGATTCAGACAATATGCAAAAGGTGACTAAACAATAAAATGAGAGAGAGGAAATGGGAAGATGTCAGAGTAGGTGCATTTTCATAAATTAGTAATCACAGCAATCTAACTTGTAGATGATCACAAGCCTAACCAATGTTTTAAAGTCTATATAACCAAAATGGTAGCCTTTTATCCACATGTGATAGTTTCAAGGTAGCGTTTTCCGAAGTACTCAGCATTGGTCTAACTCTGCTTTCTCTGAAGTCAGTGGTTAAATTCGCATCAACTTCAATTAAAAGAGAGACCAACACCGAGCTGTTTTGAAAATCCAGTCCTTGGAGAATTCTGAAATATTTCATCAGTTTCATCATTAGTTTTATAATCTTTCAAAAGGCAAAAATTAACAGAGATGAGCTTGTTTTATTAGAATATTTTACCAAAGGATGGTTCCACGCCTGAGCAGGTCATTCTGCATAACCAGTCCATTTAAAAGAAATGAAGAAGAAAACCTGACTTTTGAGTTATGAAATGTCTTCACTTACGGTGAAAAACATTTAATAAAATCAGATGAAAAGGTGGATTAGTGAATCACTGTCTTGGGAGGAAGCAAAGCATGAAGCAGACCATGAGGACAGTGAAAATGTAGAAAGATAAGGAAAAATGTTGAAAGCCTGGGTCTCTTCGTATGAGTTGGTGGGTTGTTTCCTTCAAAAATAATCACTTAATTTAATCAATAAACTCAATAAAATGTATTTAATATATAAATCTTATTTAATGTTTACACACAGCACAGGAAAAATATGTAACTACAGGGATATTTCAAATGTATTGCGTGGTTATCCAAGTTCATAATAAAGAGACTTTTATCAAGATTAAATGAGATATTCTAGGATACAAAATGATATCTGGCTTTTTTTTTAAATGTATGAATGATAGCTAAAACTGGCCTTCCTTCCTTTTATGTATACCCTGAGGCACACAAAGGATTAAGAAGAGTCAAGCTGGCCTGGGCTGACAGCATGAAAATTATTTTCTACCCCAAAGTAAAAATATTCAATATGTTACTTTTTGTCTATTATAAAACCTCATTTAGAGAAAAATAAATCACTGAGGCTTGGGTATTACAAAGATATGGTAATCCTGAGGTTAGATGACTACAATATAATAGCCTACCACTCTAGCTGTGAAAATGTACTAGCAGTTGACAAAGTACAACCAAAGGAATAGGAGCCACAGTGACTTAGAAACTATTTTCTGCTCTCTGGGGTTATTTAATAATAAATAAAGCAAACGAAGGAACTTCCACTAAGGAAACATCACTGTCTATGAAAATCTTGACTGTATATTATGGAATTAGCGCTCTTACTTTTGTTGTATAAACACTAAGCGGGGGCGGGGGAGAGAATCAAAGAAAATCAGCTTGCAAGAGAACAGCAGCAGTTCAAGCACTGTGGTACAAGAGTCATGAGGAGTTCAAGGTAGAGGGAAGGTCTCAGCAGTATCTCCTGTCATGGAGGATAACCCAGTTGGCCTCTGACAAAACAGGACAGTGGCAGAGCTGGGCTAGGGCAAAGGGAACAATGGGATGAGATTCAGAATTCAGCCTGTGACTGGTATTTGCATCTGTGCAGTCAGTGTGAGGAGGAAATATGCCTGCCAGCCTGAACTGACCTGTCAGCAGCACGGGGAAGAAGTTTACAGAAATGTGGGATGTTTATTTCAAAATAGAATAGGCATAAGTGCTCGCTCCTTAAAAGAGACGGGGCGGGGAGTGCCACTTTGCAAGAAGGGAAAATTATATGCACATTAATATATCAATGCCATTACAAAGAGATGACAAGATAGACTTAGGTTGTTTCATATTAGTAGATGCTCAGTTCTGAGCAATAATAGAAAAACCGCTTCTAGAGATATTTGAGCAGAGTATGAATGTTAGGTTGAGTGGACTGGCATAACGTTGAGCCTGATCCTCCTCTCATTTAAACTGGCATAAATCCAAAGTAATATCAATGAGGTTAAACCACTGTAGGAGTCTGATCTAAAGCCCAGTTAAATCAGTGGAAGCCTTTCCATTTATAACAATGGGCACTGGATCAGACTCTATCTGAAAGAGAATCAGGCTCATTGCTATTAAGTCATAAGCATAAACAAGATTAAATAAAAGGTGCAGAGGCCAGTTAATCTGGAATTAGGGGAAACTGACAGAATTGCAGTACCTTGGCAACTGTTTTAAAAGCAACGTATACAATTAGAAGTAGACTTCAAGAAAGTATTTGTCTGGGACTGACTGATATTAGATACCCAAGGGTGCATAAGGCAGCACAAGTGAAAAATGTAGTGTTGTGACGGGGAGAAATCTAGCGCTAAAATCTAATGTGAAACTGAAAAATTGTCACTTTAAATGGCTTGGTTTTATGTCAGAGCTGATAACAAAGGTGAGGAGGTGAACCAGCAAAAAGTTTAGACAAAAGCAGGGATGCTGGAACAATTTTTATAGTGGGAGTGCTGAGAGCCATTGGATCAAATCGTAAACCCTCTATATAACGGAAACCACTTCAAGCCAGCGGAATATCTAGTTCCAGCACCTATAGATAAAAGTGGGGAAATAATCATTTGTCAAAATTTTCTATGGAAGAATCTTATTTTGTTAAATATTTTCCATCCAACATTTTTTATGTCAGAGTAAAATATTTTGATTTGTGGACATTAGTTTTCCAATTAAATATTGAAATTTTCCATTGAAAGCAGACACTTTAAAAAAGATTTTGTTAGAACCATTTTTTCTTTGTTTGATAAACAATTGCAATAGAAAAATGTTGACCAGCCTTGGTTTATCACTTAGTTTGTACCTGGTAGGCAATAAAGCAGACACCAAGTTAGAAAATCCCATTCTATCACTTCCAGACTGAGCGTGGGACACAGCCTCTATACTAAAAAAAGTAGAAGACAGAAGTGTGAAGGAAACAGAGGTCAAGAGAGTGAAACATGAGTGATCACAATAGCATATAGTCAGCTTTATGTTTTCAAAACGCTGTATAAACATAATTAGTCCTCGCAATTTGAGGTAGGTAAGTTAGTTTCTCTGTTTTACAGAAGTTAATTGTTTTGTTTTTTTTTCCAAAATCACACAGGACATCCATGACAGAATAGCAGGAGTTTCTACCCCTATGTCTCTTCTTTCATCGAGTACAATAAGCTGCTTCAGACTAACAGAGGAAACAGAATGACCAAACAAGAAATCCCTAGACACCCTGAGGAATTTCTTGAGTCAAGGAAAGAAAAGGAGTACTTGTGGCACCTTAGAGACTAACCAATTTATTTGAGCATAAGCTTTCGTGAGCTACAGCTCACTTCATCGGATGCATAAAGTGGAAAATACAGTGAGGAGATTTATATACACACGGACCATGAAAAAATGGGTGTTTATCATACACATTGTAAGGAGAGCGATCACTTAAGATGAGCTGTTACCAGCAGGAGAGTGGGGTGAGGGGAGAGAAAACCTTTTGAAGTGATAATCAAGGTGGGCCATTTCCAGCACATTTCCAGGAGTTAACAAGAACATCTGAGGAACAGTGTGGGGGTGATGGGGGAGGAATAAACAAGGGGAAATAGTTTTACTTTGTATAATGACTCAACCACCCCCCGTCTCTATTCAAGCTTAAGTTAATTGTATCCAATTTGCAAATTAATTCCAATTCAGCAGTCTCTCGTTGGAGTCTGTTTTTGAAGTTTTTTTGTTGAAGAATCGTCAGACTATACTATACTCTTAGCCCAGCAGAAGAATCTGTCCTATCTCGGGGCCTCTCCTTCTGCCCCTCCACCCCCATGAACATGATACGGTTCTGTGGTGACCTAGAATCCTATTTTCGACGTCTCCGACTCAAGGAATATTTCCAACACACCTCTGAACAACATACTAATCCACAGAGACCTTCCTACCAACACTACAAAAAGAAGGATTCTAGGTGGACTCCTCTTGAAGGTCGAAACAGCAGACTGGACTTGTACATAGAGTGCTTCCACCAACGTGCACGGGCTGAAATTGTGGAAAAGCAGCATCACTTGCCCCATAACCTCAGCCGTGCAGAACACAATGCCATCCACAGCCTCAGAAACAACTCTGACATCATAATCAAAAAGGCTGACAAAGGAGGTGCTGTTGTCATCATGAATAGGTCGGAATACGAACAAGAGGCTGCTCGGCAGCTCTCCACCACCACTTTCTACAAGCCATTACCCTCTGATCCCACTGAGGGTTACCAAAAGCAGCTACAGCATTTGCTCAAGAAACTCCCTGAAAAAGCAAAAGAACAAATCCGCACAGACACACCCCTGGAACCCCGACCTGGGGTATTCTATCTGCTACCCAAGATCCATAAACCTGGAAATCCTGGGCACCCCATCATCTCAGGCATTGGCACCCTAACAGCAGGATTGTCTGGCTATGTAGACTCCCTCCTCAGGCCCTACGCTACCAGCATTCCCAGCTACCTTCGAGACACCACTGACTTCCTGAGGAAACTACAATCCATCGGTGATCTTCCTGATAACACCATCCTGGCCACTATGGATGTAGAAGCCCTCTACACCAACATTCCACACAAAGATGGACTACAAGCCGTCAGAAACACTATCCCCGATAATGTCACGGCAAACCTGGTGGCTGAACTTTGTGATTTTGTCCTCACCCATAACTATTTCACATTTGGGGACAATGTATTCCTCCAAATCAGCGGCACTGCTATGGGTACCCGCATGGCCCCACAGTATGCCAACATTTTTATGGCTGACTTAGAACAATGCTTCCTCAGCTCTTGTCCCCTAATGCCCCTACTCTACTTGCGCTATATTGATGACATCTTCATCATCTGGACCCATGGAAAAGAAGCCCTTGAGGAATTCCACCATGATTTCAACAATTTCCATCCCACCATCAACCTCAGCCTGGACCAGTCCACACAGGAGATCCACTTCCTGGACACGACAGGGCTAATAAGCGATGGTCACATAAACACCACCCTATACCGGAAACCTACTGACCGCTATTCCTACCTACATGCCTCCAGCTTTCACCCAGACCACACCACATGATCCATTGTCTATAGCCAAGCTCTGCGATACAACCGCATTTGCTCCAACCCCTCAGACAGAGACAAACACCTACAAGATCTCTATCAAGCATTCTTACAACTACAATACCCACCTGCTGAAGTGAAGAAACAAATTGACAGAGCCAGAAGAGTACCCAGAAGTCACCTACTACAGGACAGGCCCAACAAAGAAAATAACAGAACGCCACTAGCCGTCACCTTCAGCCCCCAACTAAAACCTCTCCAACGCATTACCAAGGATCTACAACCTATCCTAAAGGACGAGCCATCACTCTCACAAATCTTGGGAGACAGGCCAGTCCTTGCCTACAGACAGCCTCCCAACCTGAAGCAAATACTCACCAGCAACCACACAACAGAACCACTAACCCAGGAACCTATCCTTGCAACAAAGCCTGTTGCCAACTGTGCCCACATATCTATTCAGGGGACACCATCACAGGGCCTAATCACATCAGCCACACTATCAGAGGCTCGTTCACCTACACATCTACCAATGTGATATATGCCCTTATGTGCCAGCAATGCCCCTCTGCCATGTACATTGGTCAAACTGGACAGTCTCTACGTAAAAGAATAAATGGACACAAATCAGATGTCAAGAATTATAACATTCATAAACCAGTCGGAAAACACTTCAATCTCTCTGGTCACTCGATTTCTGACCTAAAAGTGACGATTCTTCAACAAAAAAACTTCAAAAACAGACTCCAACGAGAGACTGCTGAATTGGAATTAATTTGCAAATTGGATACAATTAACTTAGGATAGAGAATGGGGAGTGGTCGAGTCATTATACAAAGTAAAACTATTTCCCCTTGTTTATTCCTCCCCCATCACCCCCACACTGTTCCTCAGATGTTCTTGTTAACTCCTGGAAATGTGCTGGAAATGGCCCACCTTGATTATCACTTCAAAAGGTTTTCTCTCCCCTCACCCCACTCTCCTGCTGGTAACAGCTCATCTTAAGTGATCACTCTCCTTACAATGTGTATGATAAACACCCATTTTTTCATGGTCTGTGTGTATATAAATCTCCCCACTGTATTTTCCACTTTATGCATCCGATGAAGTGAGCTGTAGCTCACGAAAGCTTATGCTCAAATAAATTGGTTAGTCTCTAAGGTGCCACAAGTCCTCCTTTTCTTTTTGTGAATATAGACTAACACGGCTGCTACTTTGAAATTTAGTCAAGAAATAGAAGTTGTCCATAAATTACAAGAAACTCCAGCAAATTTGGCAGAAATTACAATGCTAGGTCCAACAAATTTTGCAGCATGATGGAATGCAATAACACCTCTCACAGCACTAGACAGCTAATGCAGTGATATATTAACACACAAGCCATATGGGCCAACACACAAGACACCAGTGAACGAGAGTAAGTATCAAGAGAAAGGAAACTGAAAAAGGATGCTTCCTTTTCATTTTGGTTGACTCCATCATTCATTTGACTGTGGATCTCAAAACTGGGTGACCGGGCAACAAAA
Source organism: Chelonia mydas (assembly GCF_015237465.2). Taxonomy (NCBI): domain Eukaryota; kingdom Metazoa; phylum Chordata; order Testudines; family Cheloniidae; genus Chelonia; species Chelonia mydas. The sequence goes on along the minus strand of NC_057852.1, from coordinate 85,686,549 downwards.
TGGCAGATGAAATTCAATGTTGACAGATGCAAAGTAATTGCACATTAGAAAATATAATCCCAACTATACATATAAAATGATGGGGTCTAAATTAGCTGTTACCACTCAAGAAAGATCTTGGAGTCATTGTGGATAGTTCTCTGAAAACATCCACTCAATGTGCAGCAGCCGTCAAAAAAGCGAACAGAATGTTGGGCATCATTAAGGGATAGATAAGAAGACAGAAAATATATTGCCTCTATATAAATCCATGATACCCCCATATCTTGAATACCGTGTGCAGATGTGGTTTCCCCATCTCAAAAAAGATATATGGAATTGGAAAAGGTTCAGAAAAGGGCAACAAAAATTATTAGGGTATGGAGCGGCTGCCGTACGAGGACAGATTAATAAGACTGGCACTTTTCAGCTTGGAAAAGAGACAACTAAGGGGAGATATGATAGAGGTCTATAAAATCATGATTGGTGTGGAAAAAGTAAATAAGGAAGTGTTATTTACTCCTTCTCATAACACAAGAACTAGGGGCCACCAAATGAAATTAATAGTCAACAGATTTAAAACAAACAAAAGGAAGTATTTTTTCCCACACAATACACAGTTAACCTGTGGAACTCCTTGGCAGAGGATGTTGTGAAGGCCAAGACTATAACAGGGTTCAAAAAAGAACCATAAATGCATGGAGCATAGGTCCATCAATGGCTATTAGCCAGGATTCACAGGGATGGTATCCCTAGCCTCTGTTTGCCAAAAGCTGGGACTAGGCGACAGGGGATGGATCACTTGATGGTTACCTGTTCTGCTCATTCCCTCTGGGGCATCTGGCACTGGCCACTGTCAGAAGACAGGATACTGGGCTAAATGGACCTTTGGTCTGACCCAGTATGGCTGTTCTTATGAGCCACTGCATGATTCCCCGATTCCCAGGACACTATGTTCAATGTGTTCTTAAAGATTTGCCTGTTTACCCACTTCAGACCTGGTATAATATGTAGCATTGATGAAGACAGATTTTTACTTCTTGTCCTTGGCGGAAATAGGATGCCAGGAAGGGGGGGAGGAGTAACACATATGGTGTCAGCCCAAAAAACCAAAATCATAATCCATCATTGAGCTGGAACAGAATGCAGTCTACCAATTAAAGAAAGATTTTAGCTAAACTGAAATTAATTGGAATTAAGGGTGAAGGATCAGTCAACTTTAATTAAAGATTATGTGCCAAATCCTCTTCTTCACTACCCAGCGAAAATACATTTATGTCACTGGGATTATACTAGTGTAGTTTAGAGCAGAATTTGGGCCATTATTTTGTATCATCAAAATGTAGATTCTTCAAATTATGAAAGGCTTTAGTCTCCTTTTAATGCATATTACAATGCTCATAAAAATGCAAAGGATTTATGTGGGATAAAGAGTACTTCTGGGTATACAGATATTTTAAACTCTTGACCTTGAAGGTCCTTTTAAAAGTAATTATTTGTTTTAGCCATAATTAGAGAGCACAGATAAGCCCAAACTGTTTAACAGGATCTTAAAAATAATGTATAACTGGAAAGCCTTTTTACTATAAAGGTAGGAAGATTTGTTTTATTTTATCTGGTATTATTTATTTTCTGTGTTTGTTTACTTGCTTGTAAAAGTTCAGACACAATATGGGGGTTAAAAGTTTAATTGTAGGAGCTGTGAAATGAAATGACTTCGAATAGATTTTGTTGCTTAAAATAATCTGAGTGCGAGCATTTTCTTTAGGCCCTGATCTTCCAATATGATGCATGGGGGATGGGGTGGGGGGCACACCCTGTGTCCATGCAGAGCCTTTTTGATTTCTGACAGAGTCCAAATGGGTGCAGAGATCCAGCCTTGAACACCACATTGCAGGACAAAACCTTCACTGACACAGGGCCCAATCCAGCTCCCACTGATGTTTAGAATGCTTGTGGGATTGAGTCTTAAATACGCGATGGTAGTTCTTCCAGGAAGCAGGAGTTGTGGGTTTTGCAGAGCATAGCCTCCTCCTAACAAATGTGATTACAGAAACCCAAAATGATTGTTTTAAACTTTTTTTTAAATATTTTTTCTTCATGAAAGCAAGAAAGAATATAACCAGAGAGAGAGAGAGAGAGAGGTTTCGATCACTTAGATTTGATTATACAACATGTTTGTGTTACAGAATCTTTCCCTAAGGAAGTAATGATCATTCAGAAATAATCAAAAGTAGCTTTGCCTAGATCAATCCTTGTAACAGTGTAAATCGCTGTCCTTAGAATCAATAAAATGTGTTAATTACACCTCAGGTTAACATTACATAAATTACAGTTTGACAGCTAAGCCACATATAACATTGGTCTCTGACAAATAAGATAGCCACTCTTAGCAATACAGGCACTATCCTATTATCATTGTAAATTCAATGAGATTTCTGACTGATAAGGTGAGTACAGCTATCTATAATGTTGGTTTTGATATTGAACTAACCCTCCAATAATAGTCAACTGTATAGCTACATTTCCAGTTACTATAATCGTTTATTGCATTTTATTTTGATGTATCAACTGCATCTTCCATGTATAAATGATTAGCTGTATATTTCTATGATTCAGATTTCAGTGGTTGTCTGAAGGCCAAAAGAGGAGGAAAGATTCTTTCAGGATGTGGCCCCCATCAAGTATGGGTTGTAACTGTTTGATGATGTCCCATATGGGTTTGAGTGGGGGGTGGTAGGGGACAGCTAAGGGTGTGTGATCAATAGGGTTTTTTCTCCCTGTATTGAAGCAGGTTCTCCTGGATATTTGGGTGGCCCATTCCATGATGTGATCTACTTCTATGGTGGAGTGTCCTTGTTAAGTGAGAGTGGTTTTAAGTATATTTAGGTGTCTCTCCGGGACTTTCTCTTCAGAGCAAATTCTGTGGTATCTGAGTACCTGGATGTAGGTAACAGATTTCTTACTGCATCTGGGGTGGCTGCTGGACCTGTGGAGTAAGTGGGGAGATCTGTGGGGTGGGGGGGTTTCTATACAGTCATTTATAGGGTTCCATTGCTGAAGCTGATCCCTGTGACTGGGAAGTTGATGCAGGAGTGTTCCAGAGTGTTTCATGGATGGGTGATGGAATCAGGACTTGCAGCAGAGCCAGTCTCTGGGCAGCCTAACAAATGCAGCTGGCCTAAAGTATGCTCCCTGATTGGCACCACTGCCTGATTGGTTGGAAGAATCAACAGATCAGTTCTTAAGCCCAGCAGCTGCAGCACCAATTCAGTGACTATTCAAATAATTTGCCTTTGGCTGTGATAGCTGCTGCGCTTGCTTGCTCTTACCCTGTTCCTGCTTTGGACCGAATCTTGCCCCTGCCTTACTCCAGGACCTGAGGCTCGCTCCAATTCTTCACTTCTGACTTCAACTCTGATCCTTGGCTCTGGCATCTGGCCTCTGACTGCTGTTCTGACCATGGACTGTAATTCCCGACTCCCAATTCCTGCTTTAGACCTGATTTCCACTAACCACTGGGCATAAGCCTCCCATGGCCTGGTCACTGACAGTACAAGGGGAATTGCAAACTTTTCAGCTCTTGCAGTCTTCTGAACTGTTGTACTGTAGGCGTTGGCACTGCAATCAATGAGCCAGATGGTGATGTTCTGCTGGCACACCATTTCGTAGTAGTAGTCATTGTTCAGGCACAAGAAGATGGGTCAAAGGCAGGAAAGGCCTGTTCTTTGATGCTGTGACTTCCTTTCCCTAAGGTGAATGGTCTTGGAGACCCTGGAATGTCTGTCTTCCCTCAGGTGGATTGTTGATCCAAAAAGAGAAGCTTTTCAGCTTTACCCTTGATTCTTATGGTTTATGAATTTCACCTGTTCCACCTTGCACCTTCCTCCAAGGACTTTGGACAAATCAGGCATGAGGACTATCTTGGAGCCACATAACTCAGTCAATCAATTAGGTCATCGTTAGCGAGTATCAGTTTAGAAAACTAGATCATTAGTGAGCTGAAAAAGTGTTATTTAAATCATCAATTTTAATATATTCAGTATTTTCCATGTGCCTAACCCCAGCCCCCAAAATAAAAAATCCAGACACATAAGGCCCACTCCTGAAGCACCAGCGCAGTCTTATTGGTCCTATGGGTCTCTTACAGGAGTGGGCGGGTGAGGTTCTGTCACCTGCAATTTGCAGGAGGTCAGACTACATGATCATGATGGTCCCTTCTTAAAGTCTAAGTGTTTTAAAAGACATTATGTCACCAGTTAATGGGAAAATCAATATAAAACCACCTATAAAAATAGCTAATGGGAAAACCCTAGCACAACAAAGCCAGTAGCTCAAACATTTATCCATCAGCAAAATAAAAATTCAAACTTACGATACATTTAATTATCTCTACCTTCTCCTCTGCCAGTCTAAAGACCAATGATTTTATTCTTGCAAACAAGGCAATTACAGCAACATTCCTCTGTTGCAACAGGGCAATAGGTCAGATAATTATCTTCTGAAATCTAAGCCTCGATAGAGGAAAAGTTACACTGAAGTTCATCAAGAGGAAACCCATTTGAAATATAAAATTTGAAATATTAGAAAAAGCCTGTATGCTAATATGAGCTATTATCACAAGGGGAGGGCAAAAGTGTTTCCTTTCACCTTGTCCTTAGCCTAAAGCAAAAAAACATAATTTAATCGTTACTCTTGTGTTACCTGTTAGTTCTCTTACATTGTCTATATTTTAAAACTAATCCAATATTGTAACTCAAGTAGCTCTGGCTCCTTTTCCCAATTTTCCTCCTCAATACCTAATCCTGGATATTCCCCCTTCTGAATCCATCTCCCTACCCTGAGGGATTGTCTCAATTCTGAAAAATTTGAGGGTGATGTTCATGTCCAAGCACAGAGGGACCGGAGCAAGGCATCAGACGAGCCCTTCACAGCTGGGGAAACCACATTTGAGGTCTGTGCACTCCCTGCATGTCAGTTTTGAAAAGGCCAAGAAAGACACCCAGACTGGAAAGGAAACACTGGATCCCCAAATGTGCAGATTCAATGGTCCAAACCCTCTGCATAGGTCTGCAAATGGGCAGTGGCTATTCATCTAATCCATTAAATAAAAAATTGACCAGCTCTAGACTGAAATAGCAGGTGTGCAAGGGCTGTATTGAAGCCACCATCCCTTGCCTTTGAAGGGATAAATTCCATCCTCCTACCCACAACACCTATGACTGTTCCTCCACAAGAAACAAGTCCATACAATAATTAGTGCAACAGTAACTAATATATGAAAAGAGCCCACTGTCAGAGATTTCTCATAATGACCTGATTTGTTCTCAGGGAAATATTTCTTGGAAAATATTCTTGTATGTACATAGTCCAAAGAACCAGCTTATAACATAAAACATTACGTCCCATTTATAAATTGCTGATGGACTATCATCTGTGTCTTGCTCTAGTCTGTGTCAAAAGCATAAAATGAGATTTTTGTGGTGAGCAGACCTCAGGGTATTTTAGGTTTTGTTTTTATTTTTGAACTCCACATTTACTTTTGTTTCATAGTCCCTTTGTCTGATGCCCTGCTAGCTGTTCTCAAATGTCTGGTACCTGCTTCCCTGGTTTCTCTTGTCATGCCATCATTTATCTATTGCCCAAAGACTCAGGCTTTCCAATAGCAAGCATTTGAAGAATCTCTGCTAAATAAAGTCTTTCTAGATTCAAATACTTTTGTAAATAAATCCATACTGACATTATTCCATAAATTGTTGGAAAGAATGATTTCACCATCAATTTTCCATCATTTAAAATCTCAAGTATTGATTGTAAGTTAAACAAGGGTCAGACAATGACTCTCTGCTTCTGGTCTGAGGAATGTTGCTTTCTGATGTTTCCTGTAATTTTTACCAGCTTTTTGACATTCAATTATCACAGTATAAAGAACTGGTGGCCATGCTCGTAGTGCTTTAGTATCAATGGACCACAGGATTTCAATGTGCATAACCCAGTGTATTTTGTATACAACTCGGTTCCACAAGATCACATTCTTCCTCATTTCACTCTACCTTTTAAGTACTATATAGCAACTCAGATATTTATTGTCACTGTCTGAGTGAGAAAATAAGCCAGTTTTTAGCTCGTTGATTTTATTTAAGTAAAGCTGTAGTGGACTGGCGTTCAAAGTTGTGTACTCTGAATCCATGGTGCTACAGCAAGCACTGCTTTATCCTAGAGCGTGTCCCAGAATAATAGTACTCTGGAAGGGTTTAGAGGTCCTCACTGAGCACAAAAGTCAGGGAGGTTAGGTCTTGCCTAATTCTCCTGCAAGTGTAAGGTGAGGTATAGGAACATAGGAGTGGAATGGACCTCCTGGGCCATAAAATCTAGTCCCCTGCTATTACCTGAAACCTCATCATATAACCCCATTAATAAATTTATCAAACTTCACCTAAAAATTAGTTAAAGTTGTTTGCCCTCTCTACTCCTACTCAGAGTTGATTCTACAACTTCACTCTTCTGATGGCTGGAAGCCTCCTTCCGATTTCCAGCCTGAATTTATTCATTGGCCAGTTTTTACCCATTTGTTCTTTTGCCAATATTGTCATTTAGCTTAAATAGCTTTTCTCCTTCCCTGGGTTTTACTCCCCTGATGTATTTTATAGAGACCAATCGTATCCCCTCTCAGTATTTTTTTTTTAAAAGACTAAACAATCCAAATTTTTAGTCTCTCATAAAATAAGCTCTTAATTCCACTCCTCACCCTAGTAAGCCCTTCTCTGTACCTGTTCCAGCTTGAATTCCTTTCTTGAACATCGATGACCAGAGATATACACAGTATTCCAAATGAGGTCTTAGCAGCGCTCTGTACCATGGTAGTAATACTACCCCTCTCTCTACTGGAAATACCTCACCTGATACACCTGACGCAGTCATCTTGCAATCAACCACTACAACTTTCTCCTCTTCCTCTGTCACTTCCAGCTGATACACCCTCAGCATATGAGAGACTAATAAGAATTTCTAACAGTGCATGACCATGCAGTTTCTTATTACATTTCATCTCATTTCTAGTACTCTAATCCTCAGTGTCATCCAATTCTTCCTGTATAACGTTCCAAACCTCCTGTGTATTGACAAGGACTCCCAACTTTGTCTCATTAGCAAATTTAATTAGCACACTACTACTTTTTGTACCAGTGTCATGACCATACTGAATGAAAATATTAAAACCAATCAGGCCCAAGACTGAGCCTTGAGGAACTCCACTAGTAATCTCCCTCCAGCCTGATAGATCTCCTTTCAGCACAATCTGTTGTTTGTCTCCCCTTTAGCCAGTTCCTTAGCCACTTAACAATTCTTGTACTGATTCCCTAGCTGTCTTTTCCAGATCATCTAGTAATTTCCCATGTGATACCATGTCAAATGCTTTACTGAAGCCCAGATAGACAAGAGAAATGCAGTAGGTTTAATCTAAGAAACCAGCTATTTTATCTAAGAAAGATATCATGTTAGTCTGGCACAATCCTCCTTTGGTAAATCTATGTTGCATTTTATCCCAGTTTCCATTTACTTCCATGTTTCTATTTTTTCCTTTAAAATTTGTTCTAATTCTCTGCATGTTATTGTGTTTGGACTAATGGGTCTGTAGTTGTCTGTATCATTTTTACCCCCTCTTATTATCGGTATTACATTTGCTATTCCCTAGTCCACTGCTGATTTGATAGATTAAAAATCCTTGCTACTGGACCTGCAATTTCATGTGCCAGTTCTTTCATTATTCTGTGATGGAGATTATCTCATTGTGATGTTTTGGGGTTCAACCCAGACCAGTGAGAGGTTGTGTCCCCACCTGTCCTCTACCCTGGGTGTCTTAAATGCTCTGCTGCTATGACTCACAGCCCAGACAAGCATGCACTTCCCTGAGCATTTGCATGCTGTGCAGCCCTGGTTCAGCACTGTGACCCCAGCAGCCTGCCTACAACACAACACACTACCCTGGTCTCCACCACCCTTGGATGCTATTTGCAAGGTGACCCCAACACACTGCCAGGCTTGAATTTCCCCCAAACCATCTGGAACACTCAGAAGTAATAAGATTTCTTGCTTCTTTAAAGGACAAAAGCACAACTTATTTCTTTAACTAGAGTTAACAATTGTTTCAATTCAAGCACAGCATTGGGTTGGTTTAGATCAAAAGTAAAACAAGTTTATTAACAAAAAGAGGTTTTAACTGAGTTCAAGTATATGGGATAAAGACAAAAATGAATAAAGGCAAGTAAAAGTAAAATACCATTTCTAGTAGCTAAGACTTAACTTACAGTCTAGGTTCAAGATGCATGTCTTACCAATCCCTTCATCTTTGCAGCCATGGCTTACATCCATCAGTCAAGACCTTCCGCAGAAGTACAAGGTGCTGGTTTCTCTTGTCTTCCTAGGGGCAGAGAACTCTTAAGCTATCTTCCATCTTTCTTTATAGTCCATTAAACCTTTGAAAAGTGTCTCTCAAAGTTCATTGACCCGGCTTCAAGAGACTGGATGACTTCATACTGTTCTTCCCTTCAGGTGGACTTCCCATCCCACTGTAGATTTGTATGTAAATGGAGCTTCCATGGTTTTGATTCTATATTGCTTATTTTATATTGGAGACATAGATAGCTGTCTTCCTCCTATCTGGGAGAAAACCTGTATCTCCCGTTTGATCACAGATTTTAAAGCATAATATCCACAAGTATCCATAATTCCTCATATAGAATTAATACATACATATATACACACACAATGATATTAATTACCAGGATGTCACTGGCTTTCATAAGACATTACTTGATATAATTTTATAATACAGTAATATTGAATACAATCAGTCGATTCAATTGCTTATCATTTGAGGTTCAGACCCCCCTCAAGAGGATCTCTTCCCTACTCACTAGGTTGCCTGCTTTGTTTACTTTTTATGTAAATATACTTTGTCTCTCCCTGATGACCAGGCTGGTCAAGCAAAGCCAAAAAAAATGTTTCTTTGTCTCGGGGAGACTGCATTTATGCATTGCTCACTGAAAACATTTTAAGAACACAATTCAAAAACATATCCATATTACCCATCTTTAATGAGTGAGTGAGTGAGTTAATTAATTAATGAGTGAGTGAGTTATTACTTTTTCAGTCATAGAATCATAGAAATGTAGAACTGGAAGGGACCTTGATAAGTCATTTAGTCCAGTCCCCTACATTGAGGCAGAACTAAGTATTATCTAGACCAGTGGTTCTCAACCTATTTACCGTTGTGGGCCACATATGCAGCTCTCTATGTGTTATGTGGGCCGCATCCACATTATATATAGATATAGATATACACACACACACACACACACACACACCTGTATAACCCTGAGGATGTCACATGGGCTGCAGCTGTGTGCTGATTGGGCCTCAAGCGGCCTGCAGGTTGAGAAACACTCATCTAGACCATCCCTGCCAGGTATTTGTCTAACTTGTTCTTAAAAACCTCCAATGACAGAGATTCCATAACCTCCCTAACTAATTTGTTCCATTGCTTAAGTACCTTTACAGTTAGGAAGTTTTTCCTAATGTCAAACCTTGCTTCAATTTAAGCCCATTACATCTTGTCCTGTCCTCAATGGTTAAGGAAAAATGTATCATCCTCCTATTTATAACAACCTTTTGCATACTTGAAGACTATTATCATGTGTCTTTCCCTCCCCCACCCGTCTTCTCTTCTCCAGACTAAAAAAAAAAACACATTTCCCCCCAATATTTCCTCATAAATTAGAGGTCTAGACCTCCAATTATTTCCTAGAAGTTTAGCCCTCTAATCATTTTTATTGTTCTCCTCTGGACTTTCTCCAATTTGTCCACATCTTTCCCAAAGTGTGGAGCCCAGAACTGGACACAATACTCCAGCTGAGGTATTATCAGTCCTGAGTAGAGTGGAAGAGTTACTTCTCGTGTCTTGCTTACAACACTCATGCTAATCCACCCCAGAATAAAGTTTGCTTATTTTTCAACAGTATTACATTGACTCATTTAGTTTGTGATCTACTGTAATGCCCAGATCCTTTTCTGAAGTTCTCCTTCCAAGGCAGTCATTTCTAATTTTGTATTGTTAAACTGACTATTGCTTTTTAAGTGTAGTACTTTGCATTTGTCATTTAATTTCTTAAATATTCTAGGATGTATTTAGTCAGGCCCTGCCAATTTGAAGACAACCAACTTGTCTAAGTAATTCCTAACTTGTTCTTTCCCTATTTTAACCTCAGATCTTACCCCATTTACACCAACATTCACTATGTTAGTTGTCAGATCACTGCTAACCATTGTGGTAAAAACTGAAACACAAAAGGCATTTAACATTTCTGTGTTTTGTTGCTTTCTTTCCCTCCTGATTAACAGGCCTACCCTGTCCTTGGTCTTCCTCTTGCTTCTACTATATTACCCTTTATGTCCCTAGCTAGTTTAATCTCATGGTGTGCCGTTCTAATTTTGTCCTTACATACTTGGGGTTTGTGTTTTTGGTGGTGGTGGTGGGGTATTCATCCTTAATAATTTGACCTAATTTACTCCCTTTGTATGACTGAGTTTCAGATCACTGAAGATCTCCTGGTTAAGCCAGGGTGATCTATTACCATACTTCCTATCTGTATTATGCATTGGGTTAGCTTGCCTTTAATAATGTCTCAAAAAAAACCACCACCTCTCCTGAACCCTTTTTCCCCCCTTAGACTTGCTTCCCAGGGATTTTACCTCCAATTCTGAGTTTTCCAAAGTTTACCTTCTTGAAGTCCACTGACTGTATTCTACTGTTTTCCTTCCTACCATTCCTTAGGATTATGAATCAATCATTACATGATCACTTTCACTCAAGCTAACTTCCACCTTCACATTCCCAACCAGTTCCTCAAAGTTGTCTCCATGTATTCAAAGAATTTGTTGGATAATCTGTGCCCTGCTGTATTATTTTCCCAGCAGATGCTTGGGTAGTTGAAGTCCCGCATCACTACCAAGTCCTGTACTTTGGATGATATTGTTAATTTTACAAAAGCCTCATGCACCTCTTCTTCCTCATTAGGTGGTCTATACAAGGCCATCACCTATCATGACATAACCCTTGTTTTTTACTCCTTTTATCATTACCCAGAGACTGTCAACATGTTTGACTCCCACTTCTATCTCAACCTCAGTGCAAATGTATACATCTTGGATATACAAGGCAACACCTCCTACCTTTTTTTTCCTCAAGCCTATCCTTCCACACCAATATAATATATTACATGCCATATTTTAGGTATATCTCATGACAATGAGTTAGGTAAAGTGAGTATGTCAGGCCTGACAACAGTTGTTCACACAGAATAGTGAACCACCAATGGGACTCTGTGTCACACCAGTCTCCCTGAATTGATCACATTAAGGTATTTGAGTTTTGCTTTTACCTCAGCTGTGGTAATTTCCATTTCTATAAACTCATTCCCATTAGCCATCCTGCCTTGTTTCCCCATGTTCTACATCATCTTTATTGAAAGCAGAGGCAAAGTATTCATTTAATTATGAGCCATACTTAGACTAATCTCTAAAATATCTTCACTGTATAGTGACCCCACTTCTTTTCCTGTTCTCTCTTTATTTATATGGCTAAAGAATATTTTACTACTTGTTTTAATTTCCTTTGTAAAATCTAACTCACCTTAACTTTTTTTTTTTTTGGCAAGTCTCACTTTATCACTTCATCTTCTGAATTCTACAATGTAACTGTCTTTGCTGATCAGTCCCTTCTTCCATACCATTTGTTTCCAATCTATAGCAGAGAAGTTAAAGTCTCCAATAATGATACAATTCCCAGTACTATTTATCTCTCTAATAAGAAAAAGAGCTCTAGTCAGACCAAAATCCAACCCTGGAGGCCTATAGCAGATCCTTAACACTACTCCATTAGAACCTCTTTTACAATCCTTCCCCAGCATGATTTTGACCCAAACCAATTCTGTTTTATCCATGTTAGAGTGTAAAGAAATAGAAAATATCAAATTATTTATATAGAACACTACCTCATAACTTTTACCTTTATTTCAATTTCTCCTGAACAATGCATTCCCTTCACTACCTATGTTTAAGTCATGATTGCTATTCCACCATATTTCTGTTATCCCTGTAATACCCAGTTTCAAATCCTGCACCATTAGTTCTAGCTCCTCCATATTTAGTACACAAATAGGTCAGTTGCTTCTCTCTGACCTCACAGTTTCCTAGCTAGATTAGGCATACTGCTTTTGCTGTCAATAATCGTACCCTCTAGTGTTCCTTCATCCCTTATTATATCCTCTTACCTGATTTTCCTCCTCCTATGTATTAAAACTAGTTGTGGAGATTACACAAATCTATCCCAACCTTTTCCTACCATTTCCTAATGTAAAGCTTTTCTTACCAAACAAGTCTGTCTTGATCCCAGAAGGTTAATACCCCAGGTACTCAGATGGAGTCTATCAGTTGTGAAGAGTCTTCTTTCTGTGAATGTCTCCCAGTGGCCAAGCATCCCAAAAACTTTCCTTGTACCACCAATCCTTGATTCATATGTTGCTCTTCATCACTATGTCACACCTTCACACTTATTCTCTAGAGGTTAGAAGAATTCCATTGAAGAGGTAGCTCTACAAACAACTACTGAGTGGGGTACCAAGTATAGAAACATTAGTTATCTTGTAGTTTGAGCTGTATCCTCTTTTTTCTGTACATACTGGTGCCCCTTATTCTGATACTGGTATCTAACTTTGACAGCAGCATCACCCCTCTGCCAGGCAAGAACAGATGGACAGGGACTTGCAGGCCAGCTTCATGCTAGATGAGAAATCAATGTATAGTTTGGTTATATACTAAGTAATTTATGTTATTTACATATAAACCAGTCCTGAAATAAAGGTGGCCAATTAGAATGCAGGCAATCCCTGTTTTCAGGCATCACAGTCCAACTCCACTACCCAGTTTCTAGAGAGCAACTTAGTCTGAAGTATTAACTCAGGCACTTGGCTTGTCCACCCCTGGAACCAACACTGAACACAGCACTAGATTTCAGTGGCTCTTGCTTCTGAACGTTAAATTCACATTGTTCCCTATTGCATCATGTCTTTAGCTGCCCACATACAGAGATTAACTGCAAAGTTCTCTCTCTCCTTCCCCCTCTCGACAAACAGCCTGAGTGCTTAATCAGCAGAAAGATGCAATTCCAAAATCATACCTCACTTTCTGCTAGGCTGCAGAGTCTTTAGAGTCCATTGTGAAAAATGTGCTGATGTTCAGTGCAAAAAAGTTTTACAGCACCATGGATACCCAATAAATAGTCTTCCCATTACATCCTAGTTTATGCACTATCCATTTCATCTCAAAAAGCAGTCAAAGTTCACAGAAAATCATGAGAATTTCACATTTGAGTCTCTTATTGACCCTATGCTGCAGAGCGATGTAAATATCTACTGCATATATTACATGAACTGCTGCAACTCAGAGTTGTATAGTAGCATTACTTTTACAAAAGAGACATTTTAATTGACATTTCTGTAATATTACAGCCAAGAAAATAAGAATATTAAGTTTGCCAAATCAAGAACTCTGAAATTAGGAAATGCTGAAATTATTACCCATGCAACCTTAATGCATAGATTTTAGTTGGAACTTTCAGTCTGCACACATGGAGAGGGCAGGGCAATTGAGCTAAAAGGGCCTAGAAACATTCAGAAGTAGGGTGTGGAAGTTGCTGGACATGCTCAGTAAGTATTTTTGAAGCTGTATAGGAAGTTTTCATTGTGGACAATCAACCAAGCAGGTCACCCTCCAAAAGCTGAGCCAATCAGTGCTTGGGAGAGGGGAAGAGGTGGTCAAAAATACTGGAACTACAGACAGGTCTGTGGACTTAGTAGCTGATTGACACAGGATCCAGAGATGTCTGCCATGAGGGCTGGGTCCCAGTCCCTGTATCACTTTGGATACAGGTGAGTGCTATTCCAGCTTTACTTCGGGGGAAGCCCATTATTAGGAAAATACTTGGTCTACCGCAGTGTATTTTATGGGCCTAGAGGAATAGCAGTTGTCACCTGTAGAGGCTACAGAGTATGTGAACTTTCAGTTAGCTTTCAGCTAACTGTTCTGAACTGGGATTCTGTCTGTTAGAACGGGCACTTAGTGAGAGCAGGGTTTGTGAACTCTTGCTTGCCTTTGCTGAATTTATGGGGGAATAACAGTGCTCTGTAGAGCGAGAGCCTTGTAGAAATCCAGAGAATGGATATTTTATATGCTTATCCCAATCCCTGTACCACTTGGATACAGGCTACAAATTTCTCTTTCACCACCAACTAAGACTAGTCAGCTATTTACCCAAGGGCAAGAATGCTGCAAGCTGTGGAAATCCCCAGATTGTTTGCTGACAGGTCTCTGAAATGTTTGGAAAAGAACGGAGAGGCTGCTGTTCTTCTCAAGCTCTACAGAGTTCAGGTGACACACACTACATATTATGGACACTCTATAAACATTGAGAAGTCATCTCAGAGAAGATCAGAGGGTGATATGTTTGTGTGCATACAAAAGTATAGAAGTGTAGATATCATGGTGAAACTTCTCTGAAGATATGTGACAGCAACACTGATGGTGGAGGGGACTCTGTATAAGGACCACCAGTAGATTTACTGCCTAACAGCCGTTTTAAAGTTGTAAATAATATTTGCAAGACTATGGATAATGTTTCATACCATTTACAATATTTGTGTACATTAAAAATGTTTGTTCGTACTAAAACTGTTTGGTTCTTTCTGTCCTTGATGTTGACTGACATCTATTGATTTTACATCCAATAGCCCTGAGGTTTATCTCTGTCTGACACTATCTGAAAGACAATACTGACCTGTGCTTCCACAAAGAGGGAAGCTGAGTTGTAGGAAGAGGGAGTGTAATAATGTTTATAATATTTTTATTATATTTTACAAAATTTTATAATAAAATATTGCTTCAGCATCCTCCTGCCAAGCTACACTTGTTGTAGTATCCTAATTCCATTAATGTTTGTGAAGAATTATCTTCACAACACCCTGATGAAGTGAGGCAGTATTATCTTCATTGTACATATGGGGAACTGAGGCACAAAATTAAAGTCAATTGTCAAAAGTATCAACAAATTTTGGGTGCCCAATTTAAGATACTCTGATTTTTCAGAGTAGGTAGCATTTTATAGCACTTTATAAGCTCAGGGCACAGCTCCTATTGACCTCAGCTGAAGTTGAGAGTGGCCAGCACCTGCAAATGAGAACACAAGTGACTTACGTTGGGCAACCAGAAAATGGGGTATACAAAGGGGCCACCTGTGAAAAGTTTGATTTAAGTGACTTGCCCATCATGATATAGGAACTCTGTGGCAACGAAGGGATAGATCCAGTTAGCCAGGGTAGAATTCAACTGCCTTAACCATGAAACCATCCTCTCTCTTTCTCCAGTTCACTGCCTGATTCATCACACACCCTCCAACTTCTGCAACCAATGAGGCAAGGTTCCCACAAACAATCCTCCTTCACTACACAACCCCAATTCATTCCCAGAGCACAGTCTGTCCTGTGCACTGAATGAGGCAAGGGTCCTATGGAAAAAATAAGAAATCATGTAATTTAAGAATATTTCATAATGCAGATATGCAAGGGGGCAAATTAAGGTTGACTTAAGTGCTTCATTTAGCAGCCTTAACATTCTTTTATTGTAGTGGGGGGGGGTTTAATGAAATTTTCTACTTTAAAGAAATTGAAAAAAAAAAACCTTTCATTATGGGGAACAAAACTGACTCCTCACATGGGATATTAGCAGAGTTGTAAGTTCTAGATCTATGGACCACTACCATGGTAACCTTAGAG
Organism: Chelonia mydas; assembly: GCF_015237465.2. Classification (NCBI taxonomy): domain Eukaryota; kingdom Metazoa; phylum Chordata; order Testudines; family Cheloniidae; genus Chelonia; species Chelonia mydas. The sequence goes on along the minus strand of NC_057852.1, from coordinate 85,670,686 downwards.
TATGTGGTAGCAATCAAAGCTCTTATTTTCTAATGGATGGTGTCATAAATATAAAGGGAAGGGTAAACCCCTTTAAAATCCCTCCTGGCCAGAGGAAAAAATCCTCTCACCTGTAAAGGGTTAAGAAGCATAAGGTAACCTCGCTGGCACCTGACCAAAATGACCAATGAGGAGACAAGATACTTTCAAAAGCTGGGAGGAGGGAGAAAAACAAGGGGTCTGTGTCTGTCTGTGTGATGCTTTTGCCGGGGACAGAACAGGAATGGAGTCTTAGAATTTAGTAAGTAATCTAGCTAGGTATGTGTTAGATTATGATTTCTTTAAATGGCTGAGAAAATAGCTGTGCTGAATAGAATGAATATTTCTGTCTGTGTGTCTTTTTTGTAACTTAAGGTTTTGCATAGAGGGATTCTCTATGTTTTGAATCTAATTACCCTGTAAGGTATTCACCATCCTGATTTTACAGAGGTGATTCTTTTTTACTTCTATTAAAAGTCTTCTTGTAAGGAAACTGAATTTTTTTTCATTGTTCTTAAGATCCAAGGGTTTGGGTCTGTAGTCACTATGCAAATTGGTGAGGATTTTTACCAAACCTTCCCCAGGAAGTGGGGTGCAAGGGTTGGGAGGATTTTGGGGGGAAAGACGTTTCCAAACTATGTTTTTTCAGAAACCCAGATAAAGTTTGGTGGTGGCAGTGGAAGTCCAAGGGTAAAATAGTTTTTACCTTGGGGAAGTTTTAACCTAAGCTGGTAAAAGTAAGCTTAGGAGGTTTTCATGGAGGTCCCCACATCTGTACCCTAGAGTTCAGAGTGGGGAAGGAACCTTGACATGGTGGCAGAGTGGTGGGATTAACCTGAAATCCTTCTGAGATCAATTTGAGATTTTTTTGAACCAGAAAAACAGATTTTAAAAAGGAAATATTTTTTTTCCTTTGGGGCTGCTGGAAAGGAGGTCCAACTGAAAGCAGCTAGTTTTTTCTCTGCTTTGGGGCCAGAACAGAGACAAAAGGGGATAATCTTTGTGAATTGCAGGTTTTCTTTGCCTGGAGGCAGAGTAATTAACCTCCTGCAGGGAAATTCACAGTCTTCACAAACCTGAGGTTTTTTTTCCCCTAAAAGTAAATGCGTGGGGGGGGGTGTTCTACCCATTTGCCTGGAGACAAAAGTGGCAGGGGTTGGTTGTGTTTTTTTTAGGATTTTGATTTTTTTTTTTTTTTTTTTTTTACAAGGAGCACACATTTGAAAAGGAAATTTTTTTCCTTTGGGCTGCTGGAAAGCAGGTTTCCAAATGGCTGGAGGTTTTTTCCTTTGATTTGGGGCCAGAGCAGAGACAAAAGGGAATTGTCTTTTTCTGTGGGCTGACAATCACTATCAGAGAATAGGTTTCAGAGTAAAAGCCATGTTAGTCTGTATCTGAAAAAAGAAAAGGAGTACTTGTGGCACCTTAGAGACTAACCAATTTATTTGAGCATAAGCTTTCGTGAGCTACAGCTCACTTCATCGGATGCATCCGATGAAGTGAGCTGTAGGTCACAAAAGCTTATGCTCAAATAAATTGGTTAGTCTCTAAGGTGCCACAAGTACTCCTTTTCTTTTATCAGAGAATAGGTATCCTATTCCAGCACAACAAAATTTTACAATCCAAGTTTTGTTTTGTTTTTTTCTAAACCTCGGGTGTAAAGTTAGTTAAAAACAGAGAGGTTAGGATGACAGACTCCATCGCTCAACAAAAGCTGGAATTAGCCAGATTTCAGGCTGATGAAAAACAAAAGGAACATGAAAAACAGATAGAACTCATGCGGCTGGAGAAGGAGGTACAGGAGGCTGCCCACAGGAGGGAAATGGAGGCAAGGAAGCACGTGGAGGAGGAGAAGGAAAAAGAGAGGAAGCATGAACTGGTGATGGAGAAGGTAAAGGCTCAGCAGAATATACCAACAAACCCTAGCAATCCATCTCCAGGTACCACTTCCCATTCCAGAAAGTTCCCCACCTACAAGGCAGGCGATGATACTGAGGCCTTCTTAGAAAACTTAGAAAGGGCCTGCCTTGGGTACAGCATCTCTACCGACCAATACATGGTAGAGCTGAGGCCGCAGCTCAGTGGACCCTTAGCTGAGATGGCAGCTGAAATGCCTAAAGAACACATGAACAAGTATGAACTGTTTAAATCCAAGGCGAGAGTCAGAATGGGGATAACACCCGAGCATTCTCGTCGGAGGTTCAGAGCCCTAAGTTGAAAACCAGACGTGTCATTTACCCGACATGCCTACCACATTGTGAAACATTGGGATGCCTGGATATCAGGAGCAAGTGTTGAATCTCCAGTAAATTTGCCCTTCCTATGCAAATGGAACAATTCTTAGAGGGTGTTCCTGACGAAATAGAAAGATACATCCTAGATGGGAAGCCCAAAACTGTAATCGAGGCAGGAGAAATTGGAGCCAGATGGGTAGAGGTGGCAGAGAAGAAGAAAACTGGTCGCAGTTGGAGCGGAGACCAGAAGGGACAACCCCAGACCACACCCTATGACCGGGGGCCGCCCAAGGCCCCAGCTACCTCCCAAAGAACCCTCCAGACACCTTATCGTCCCACCACCCCGTTCTCCAGCAACCCGCCTCACCCCAGTGACCCGTCAGCAGGACGATGTTTTAAATGTAACGAGCTGGGGCATGTAAAGCCCAACTGCCCCAAGAACCCCAACAGATTACAGTTCATTGCACCAGAATCTCACCAGAGATCCGCAGGCCCAGATACCTCCCAGATACCCTTGGAGCAGAGGGAAACTGTGAGTGTGGGCGGGAAGAAGGTTACCGCGTGGAGGGACACCGGAGCACAAGTGTCAGCTATCCATGCTTCCTTAGTGGACCCCAATTTAATCAACCCAGAGATCCAAGTGACGATTCAACCCTTCAAGTCCAACTCTTTCAATTTGCCTACAGCCAAGTTGCCTGTCTAGTACCAGGGCTGGTCAGGAACATGGACTTTTGCAGTCTATGATGATTCTCCCATCCCCATGCTGTTGGGGGAAGACTTGGCCAATCATGTGAAGCGGGCCAAGAGGGTGGGAATGGTCACCCGCAGCCAGGCTAAACAAGCCGTCACGCCTAGCTCTGTTCCGGAAACTTCTATAAGGACCCGGTCAGAGGTGATGGACCCAGACCCCAGGCTAATGTCTGCAACAGCAGTAGTGGATCCAGTCCCAGAAACCCAGACGGAACCAGTCCCAGAACCGGAACCAACGGAACAACCAGCACCAGAGCCATTGCCAGCACTGAATCCAGTACTTGCAACCTCTACACCAGAGGGCCCCACCGAACCTGAACTGGCAGCAGCCCATAACCCTACACAAGAGGCTCAGCTGGAGCCTGAACCCCAACATAGCGTCCCAGCGGAGAGCAGTTCACAGTCAACGGAAACAGCCCCATCCCCTACATTGCTTCCAGAGGGACCAAGCATAGGTCCACAATCCAATGAGGAACTGATGTCTCCAGCATCAAGGGAACAGTTCCAGATCAAACAGGAAGCAGATGAAAGCCTCCAGAGAGCTTGGACGGCGGCACGGAGCAACCCACCAGCTCTCAGCTCTTCTAATCGATCCAGGTTTGTTTTAGAAAAAGGACTTTTATACAAGGAAACGCTTTTTGGTGGACACCAGGAAGACTGGCATCCTCAGAGACAGTTGGTAGTTCCAACTAAATATCGGGCCAACCTCTTGAGCTTAGCCCACGATCATCCTAGTTGCCATGCTGGGGTGAACAGGACCAAAGACCGTTTTGGGGGGGTCATTCCACTGGGAGGGAATGGGCAAGGATGTTTCTACCTATGTCCAGTCTTGTGAGGTATGCCAAAGAGTGGGGAAACCCCAAGACCAGGTCAAAGCCCCTCTCCAGCCACTCCCCATCATTGAGGTTCCATTTCAGCGAGTAGCTGTGGATATTCTGGGTCCTTTTCCGAAAAAGACACCCAGAGGAAAGCAGTACATACTGACTTTCATGGATTTTGCCACCTGATGGCCGGAAACAGTAGCTCTCAGCAACACCAGGGCTAAAAGTGTGTGCCAAGCACTAGCAGACATTTTTGCCAGGGTAGGTTGGCCCTCCGACATCCTCACAGATGCAGGAACTAATTTCCTGGCAGGAACTATGGAAAGCCTTTGGGAAGCTCATGGGGTAAATCACTTGGTTGCCACTCCTTACCACCATCAAACAAATGGCATGGTGGAGAAGTTTAATAGAACTTTGGGGGCCATGATACGTAAATTCATAAATGAGAACTCCAATGATTGGGACCTAGTGTTGCAGCAGTTGCTCTTTGCCTACAGAGCTGTACCACACCCAAGTTTAGGGTTTTCCCCATTTGAACTTGTATATGGCCGTGAGGTTAAGGGGCCATTACAGTTGGTGAAGCAGCAATGGGAGGGATTTACACCTTCTCCAGGAACTAACATTCTGGACTTTGTAACCAACCTACAAAACACCCTCCGAACCTCTTTAGCCCTTGCTAAAGAAAACTTAAAGGATGTTCAAAAAGAGCAAAAAGCCTGGTATGATAAACATGCCAGAGAGCGTTCCTTCAAAGTCGGGGACCAGGTCATGGTCTTAAAGGCGCTCCAGACCCATAAAATGGAACATCATGGGAAGGGCCATTCACGGTCCAGGAGCACCTGGGAGCTGTTAATTATCTCATAGCATTCCCCACCTCCAACCGAAAGCCTAAGGTGTACCATATTAATTCTCTAAAGCCCTTTTATTCCAGAGAATTAAAGGTTTGTCAGTTTACAGCCCAGGGAGGAGACGACGCTGAGTGGCCTGAAGGTGTCCACTACGAAGGGAAAAGTGCTGGTGGTGTGGAAGAGGTGAACCTCTCCATGACCCTTGGGCGTATGCAGCGACAGCAGATCAAGGAGCTGTGCGCTAGCTAAGCGCCAACGTTCTCAGCCACCCCAGGACTGACTGAACGGGAATACCACTCCATTGACACAGGTAATGCTCACCCAATTAAAGTCCAACCTTACCGGGTGTCTCCTCAAGCTAAAACTGCTATAGAATGGGAGATCCAGGATATGTTCCAGATGGGTGTAATCCGCCCCTCTGGAAGTGCATGGGTATCTCCAGTGGTTCTAGTTCCCAAACCAGATGGGGAGATACGTTTTTGCGTGGACTACCGTAAGCTAAATGCTGTAACTCGCCCAGACAACTATCCAATGCAATGCACAGATGAACTATTAGAGAAACTGGGATGGGCCCAGTTCATCTCTACCTTGGACTTAACCAAGGGGGTACTGGCAGGTACCGCTAGATGAATCCGCCAAGGAAAGGTCAGCCTTCACCACACATCTCAGGCTGTATGAATTTAATGTACTCCCTTTCGGGCTGCAAAATGCACCCGCCACCTTCCAAAGACTTGTAGATGGTCTCCTAGCGGGATCAGGAGAATATGCAGTCGCCTAACTTGACGATGTGGCCATATTTTCGGATTCCTGGGCAGAACACCTGGAACATCTGCAAAAAGTCTTTGAGCGCATAAGGGAGGCAGGACGAACTGTTAAGGCTAAGAAGTGTCAAATAGGCCTAAACAGAGTGACTTACCTTGGACACCAGGTGGGTCAAGGAACTATCAGCCCCCTACAGGCCAAAGTGGATGCTATCCAAAAGTGGCCTGTCCCAAAGTCAAAGAAACAGGTCTCTACTGAGCATGTGCAAATTGAGATGATTTAAAAACTCACAAGTTGGCCACATTTGGAAAACTTTTCACAGGGAAAGCAAAAGGCACATTCCTGATACAAGGACAATCCCCCTTCCCAATTTAAAGTGCCTGCTCCAAAGCACGGAAGTGCTAACGCTTCTCAATGAAACAACTGCAAGGGTGTTTATTTTAACATGTGCAAAACATTTTTTCCAAATCTGTCTTGGACATGGCTGAACCTTTTTAGTTGAAACTTTACAAGAAAAATAATAAGCCTAAAACTCAAACGTAGCATGGACAATTTCAGCCCAAATGGATTAAGTTTGGCAGAGCTATAAGCAACTGAAAATAGGGTCTTATCTGGGAAAAGTGTAAGGCAACCTTAACTGCTGCAGATAGCGATGCCTGTCATTATGTCTTACTTTTACCATGTAGTATTTAGTGCAGCTGCTTCTCATTTAGAGTTGGGCAAATACCTTACAAATATAAAGGCTCTTTTTTCTGTAGCAACACACGCAGCTCTAACTGAAGTCAATCGGAAGTGTGAATGCTTAGCACCTGCAGGGAAAAAAATCAGCTGTTTATTCACTTCAATTGCATATGTGCCTCTTCTGCTCTCAAAGTAAATATTCTAGCAAATGAATTAAGTGGCATAGATGTTTGCAGAAACAGAGTATTTTAAGTTTCAGAGTAGCAGCCGTGTTAGTCTGTACACGCAAAAAGAAAAGGAGGACTTGTGGCACCTTAGAGACTAACAAATTTATTTGAGCACAAGCTTTCGTGACTTATGCTCAAATAAATTTGTTAGTCTCTAACGTGCCAAGAGTATTTTAATACTCAGAGAAAATTTTGATTTCAAATATGAGGTTTTCTATTCAAAAACTAACTTCAAGCCTTATACTTATCCTGTCAGGGAACAGAAAATACCACATGACCTATGTATCTAACCAAAACTAACTCTCACCGCTTAAATATTGAACCCTTGCAATTAACTGTTCACGTAAAGACCTGCAGACCAAGTGTGATCCCAGGAATAATTTTCAATGAGGAATACATTTCAGAAAATCATAAGATATTCACAGAGAATTCAAGAGAGAGGCTAAATATGTTAAATAAATTGTTCACTGCAAGTGATTTGCACAGCAGTTACAACAATGGAATTTTACTATAAGAACATGTGAAGAGGGGGCCTGAGAGCATGAAGAGCTGTTAGTAAAGTGCCTGTATGGGGAGCTGGCTGACAGTTTTACTAACTATAAGCAAACTGGGCACTGAGCCACATTTCAAAATGGAAGAGGAAATCAGACACAGACAGCTCCAGAGAGGAGGAAGAAGTAGAGCAATGAGAGGGGACTATCGGCCTGATTCAACTCCCATCAAATTCAATGGAGAGACTCCGGTTGACTTGCATGGGACTTGGATTGTGCTCCAGACTACCTAAGTGAAACAAGCACATGTGACTTGTAATTTCCTAAGGATAACCCTTTCCAGAATCCTGACCAGGACACTGGAACAATTAAAGACAAGATCACTCCCAGAGAATCCATCCCAACTTTTACACCGAGAACAGAGCATGCTGGGACTCTGAAATTAGTCAGTGCTGCTAGTCTAAGTTATCATCCCCAATACCATAGTATATGAGCATCGCACAATATTTAATGTGTTTCTCCTAACACACATCCCTGCGAGGTAGAGATGCATTATCCCCATTTTACAGATGGTACAGAGAGAGTAAGTGCCATATACAAGGTCACACAAAGTCTGTGGCCAAGCAGGGAACTGAATCCCCATCTCAAATCCCTGGTTAACACCATACCACTGGACCTCCCATACTGTGTAAATGCCCATATAAAGCAGACATGATCAAAGCTCAAAATGTGTGTACCTCAATGTTAAACGTAGCTACCTAAGTGGGAACTCCCCATTAACCTGGGACACAGCATGTGTATTGGGAACTTCTTTATAGTCAGCAATGTAACCTTTCGTTCATGCTGATTAACTCAGTGCTATCAAACATCCCTGAAAATAATAAGAATGATGTTGGCATAAGCACAGGGTGTTTTGTTTAGTGGGCATTTTGTCCAGAAAGCTATAAAATAGCTAAAATGAGGTCCTATGAAAGAACAAACCTCCCCAGCCATTACTATCAAGGAAGCATAAGTGGAACTGAAATGTGTAATATTGAATGTTGCTAGGTTATTGCGCGGAAGAAATAATGAGAATACCAGGCAACGTGCATACACAATGCTATCTAAAAAAAATAGAAAGTATTTCAGGTTACTTTAAATACCAACAAAATTTCTTCCCTCTTTATTGCTACCAGTTTTCAAAACAATTTGTATGGTAATTAAGCTATTTTTGGCCAACAGGTTATCAACATGCCTTTGAAACTTTGAGAACTGCATGTTTTCCTCAAGCTCTAATGCAAAAAACCTGAACCAATTTATCTAGAATTCTGGAAAGAAAATCATTTTAAAAATAAATATCTAGATTGATAGCCTGTGAATTTAGCTTATTACAATGTTAAAAGACCAAAGGCCAGATCCTTAATGGATGACTTGGTGGAGCTACAGTTCCTGCAGAGGACCTGACCAAGACTCTAAAAATAGAGTAGAACATAATGGAATCACAGAAAACCTGAGATGCAAAAGACCTACTTGGTATGTCAAGTTTACATTTCCATCCTTATACCTGTACAGTATTGTTCCCTACAGCATATTTTCTAGTGCTTGTAAAAATACTGTGCATACTTTCAGTATGCCAGCAGTAATCAATACTTTTATAATCCTTAATCAAGTTATTTTAATTTCTCTATAGGAATACCGATGAAGGAGAGAACTTCACATAAAAGGGAAAATTAACACAGAAGTGTGTTGCAGAGAATGAAACAAAGAGTCACCTCTGCTATTTGCTCCATATTACAGTTTACATGCAAATACTTTGCATTTCCAAAGATAAAATCATACTGAAATTAAATACAGTTAAGGAAACATGTTACCTCTCTACTATAAACGCAGAGGAAGAAAATGTAAAAGCATTCCGACTCCCTCTGTTGGAACAGATTTTTTTACTGTGTAAAAGGGCTGTTATAATGACAAGGCTCTCTTCTCACCAGATTCTCAGTTAGATGGGAGAATATCACTCTAAAAATCACTCTCTGCTTTGCCCTAATAAAAGAAAATATGAAAACAAGTTTTATTAGAGGGACATCTACTGGCCAACTTGTCAGAAGAACGCTTTAAAAGTGAAGAAGAGTTAAACAGTAAAACCAGAAATGTTGAAAACTACTGTACATGAGACAATAGCTACATATTAAAGTGAAAAAACAGAGTACATCAGAAAAATTAACTGCCAGTAGTTTACAGCAGCTACTGTATGCCATTTGTACTGCTTTCATTGTCAAATCTATATAGTTTCGTAACTTGTATACTTCATAAAAAAGGTTTAAAAGAGCTGTGCTCTCCTAGTGCTTTTCCAAGCTGACTGCAATTTTAGACAATTTTCTCTGGGTGAATGCTTATCTCCAAACCACTGGAATGGTGATGTTGATATCTGCAAGCTGCAATTATCAAATGTGAATTTATGTAATTCTTGCTAGCAAAATAACTTGAGATATTAAGGAATCTGACAAACGCCCTATGGATATTCTGAAATTATCGACGGTGTACAAGTCTCTTGAGGTAAGATTCTCCCCTCTAACCTCTGCTCAGTGCTTTATTCGGTGTGCAGTCCTATTTATTACAATGAGATTGCTTGCGTATTAAAGGTACTACAGTGAAAGAATCGGCCCTTAGACCGTTAAGTCCTCGAAAGTACAAACAACTTCAAGAGAGGAATAAATAGCAGGGAAAGTTGAACTCTTAATAATGAAGATCTTGCTTTCATGCAAATGTCTAGCAACAAATGAGAAAAAGAAACAGAAAATTACAGAGAAACATAATGGACTTTAAAGAGCATAGTTTTTCAAGTTTTTCATGAGATGTGAGTGAGACTTTTAAGCTCTTCTTTTCCCTGTGATGACCATCTTATACCTTATTGGACAAGCAAGCAAGAAAAACAGTAATTCATTAAAGAATAAATTAACAAATCAATATACCAATCCACAATAAGATAGAAACACAGGCTAGGATTAAAAGGGATCTCCTGAAACACCAAGTCCCATCCTCTGCTGTCACACACAATCCTCCCATATTATCCTCTTCAGCAATTTATCAAAAAAAATAGTTAGGTTGTTTGCCCCTATTATTCAGATTGCAACACTGTTCCAGTATCTAACCTCTCTTCTAATTTCCAGCCTAAATTTATTCATGACCAATTTATACCCATTTGTTCTTGTGCCAGAATTGTCCTTTAGCTTAAATAGCTCTTCTCCCCCCATAGAGTCTCCTTCCATAATGCATTAATAGAAAGTAATCATATCCTCTCTCAGCTTTCATTTGGCTAGACTAAACAAGCCAAACTCTTTCAATCTCCTCTTATAAGAAAGGCTCTTCATTTCCCATATGATCCTATAACCCTTCTCTGTACCTGTACCAGTTTCAATTCCTCTTGCTTGAACATGGGTGACCAGAATTGTAGCAGTATTTCAAACAAGGTTTTATCAGTGCCTTGTACAATAACATTAATACAGTGTTACCTAGTGGAAATACCTCATTTGATACATCGGCCTTTTCATAGCCACATCATGTTGGTGGTTCAGACATTCTACAAATCAACTAATACCCCCAGGTCTTTCTGGTCGTCCTCTATCAACTCCAACAGATGCACCGTCAGCAAATAGTAGGAATTCTTTTTATTAGTTTCTAAGTCCATGACCTTGCATTTTGTACTATTAAATTTCATTTCATTTCTATTACTCCAGTCCTCAAAGTTATCACACTCTTCTTGTATAATATTCTGATCCTCCATGTATTGACAATGCCTCCCAACTTTGTCCCATCAGCAGTTTTCATTAACACACTCCTACTTTTTGTACTAAAGTGATTAATGACAATATTAAAATTAAATCAGTCCCAAGACTGAGCCCTGAGGAATTCCAGTAAGAACCTCCCTCCAGCCTGATAGTTCTCTTTTTCCTCTTAGCCAGTTCCTAGCACACCTTACAATTCTTGTAATAATCTCCATCTTTTCCAGCTCAGCTAATAATTTCCCATGTGGTACCATGTCAAATACTTGACTGAAGTCCAGATAGAATAACTCTACCACATATCCCTTGTATGATAAATCATTTATCTTATCAAAGAAAGATATTCGGTTAGTCTGGCACGATCTACTGTTGGTAAACCCAGGTTGCATTTTATCCCATTTTCCATGTCTTCATTTTTCCCTTCAAAATTTGTTCTAAATCTCTGCATACTACTGTTGGATCTGTAGTCATCTGGATCATTCCCCCCCCCCCCGTTTCTTAAATATAGGTACTGCTGTAGGACTGGAGAATAGCAAATATATCATTGCTGATTTGATAGATTTAATAACTATCCTTGCTACCAGGATATCAGTTAAGGAAATCGAGGCTCAGGTGATCTTCAGTGGGATTCTGCCTGTTCCTAGAGAAGGGCAACAAAGGTGTGACAAGATTATGATGCTCAACAGATGGCTCAGGCACTGGTGTGATAAGGAGGGATAAATACCACAGAGGGAGAAGAATTATTTAAGCTCAGTACCAATGTGGACACAAGAACAAATGGATATAAACTGGCCACCAGGAAGTTTGGACTTGAAATTAGATGAAGGTTTCTAACCATCAGAGAAGTGAAGTTCTGGAACAGCCTTCCAAGGGAAGCAGTGGGGGGAAAAGATATATCTGGCTTCAAGACTAAGCTTGATAAGTTTATGGAAGGGATGATATGATGGGATAGGCTAATTTTGGCAATTAATTGATCTTCAACTATTAGCGGTAGATATGCCCAATGGCCTGTGATAGGATGTTAGATGGGGTGGGATCTGAGTTAATACAGAGAATTCTTTCCTGGGTGTCTGGCTCGTGAGTCTTGCCCACATGCTCAGGGTCTAGCTGATTGCCATATTTGAGGTCAGGAAGGAATTTTCCTCCAGGGCAGATTGGCAGAGGTCCTGGGGGGTTTTCGCCTTCCTCTGCAGCATGGGGCATGGGTCACTTGTTGGAGGATTCTCTGCATCTCGAAGTCTTTAAACCATGATTTGAGGACTTCAGTAGCTCAGACTAAGTTAGGGGTTTGTTACAGGAGTGGGTGGGTGAGATTCTGTGACCTGCATTGTGCAGGAGGTCAGACTACATGATCATAATGGTCCCTTCTGACCTTAAAGTCAATGATTCTATGATTCTACCAGATCTGCAATTTCATAAGCCAGTTCTTTCATTATTCCTGTGGGGAAACTATCTGGACCCCCGACTTGAGCTCATTAAACTCTGCACTTCACTTTCACCTCAAATGTGGTAACTTCCATTTCTAGACACTTAGTCCCATTATCCATCCTGCCTGGTCCTCCACGTTATGTTATCATTCTTATTGAAAATTGAAGCAAAGTATTCATTTAGTTTTGGGGACATAATTAAGCTATTCTTAATACCTATCCCATGATCACTGGATAGTTACCCCCACTTCCTTTCTTGTTCTCTTATTTGTATGTCTAAAGAACTTTTTATTCTCTCTTTTACTTTCCTTTGGAAAGTCTAATTCAACTTGACTTTTTTTGCAAACCTTACTTTATCCTTTCATTTTCTCACCTTCAAGACAGTTTTCTTTGCTGATCAATCCATCTTCCATTCCTTGTAGGCTCTCTGCTTGCTCTTAATATCCTTTTTAAAGTGGTTATTCATCTAGTTAGATATGGACCCCTTCCCTACAAGTTCTTTCCCCTTCCAGGGATGCAAATTCCAGATAGTTTTTGCACCTTTAAGATAAAGAAATTCCAAGCCTTCTCCACATTTGAGTCACTGAGCTCTTCAATCCAGTAATCTTCACTAACTAGTTCCCTTAGTTTCTCAAAGTCTGTCCTTTTGAAATAAGAAATCTTAGTTATTGACCTGTTTTTGATTATTTTTCCACTTAACCTGAACCAACTCGTGATCTCTCAATCCAATGTTATTTTCTACAACCATCTCTTCTGTTGGAAAGATTGGTAATCTTTCACAGTGAGTAAATGGAAAAGCAAAAATATCATTATGGTATAGGAAAGGATAAAATGATTTTCCTGATTTTGTGGGTCAGTTCTTTTGATGGCATTTCTATCATCAGATATATATGCATGCATGATGCTGAAAAAGTCCAATTATCTAGTCAGACACAAGATGCTCTGGTTGTAAGTGCACTATTGAAGAGAGGTGTACTGCAAAGTGAAAAGTAACTCCCATTTTAAGAAATACCACCCTTTAGATATGCAATTATTTTGGTATCTAGTATGAATGATAATACTTTATTGAGAGAACAAATTAGCACGAGGAATTTGTGTAATCAGAGGATCACATACTAAATGGCATGAGACAGAGACTGCAAAAGAAAGCCATTACACTGCATTATTTTGTTCCAAACAAACCTGTTAAACTGAGAAAAGGAATCATTTGCCACAATCTTGAAGCTTATCTGAGTCTAAATAGACTCATGCAAGAGAAGAGCCACCAAAATATTTTACTAGCTTGGTCTAAACACACAGTGTGCTTATCTGGATTTGATACGTTCAAGTGTATCAAATGTATAGAGCAGAACAGTCACAAAAGCAATTGGATCCTCATCAAATACCAGAAAAAACTCTGGAGCTTGCATCAACCAACCTTTCTTAATTATTTTTATTCAAATTGGTTCAGTTTCTTTCAAACATTCATGTTTTATAAGGGGGGGAGAAGAAGGATGACCATTTTTATGATCTTCCAAAGCCCCAAAACCTTTGTTGATTTTATCTGTTTTTTTTTCTTTTTTTACCAGTTAGGGCATGTGCACACAGCCCAGGTCAACAGACTTGGGTGAGTGGGGCTCCCAATAGTGCTCTAAAAATAGTTCTACAAACAGTGCTTTGAAGTTGGAGCTCGGGCTGGAGCTTGGGCTCTAAAGTCCATCCCCCTTGCAAGCTACAACTTCAAAGTGCTGTCGATACATCTACTTTTAAAGTACTAGCAGAAGAACCCTACAACTGGTGACTGCAGGGTCTGAGGCAGGTGACACTTCCTCATCATCACCAGGGGCCCAAGGAGGATTGCCACCAGGAAGTACTGAGAGGCTAAGCCTTGCAGGAAGTCTCACTCTGAGGGGCATAAGCAGCAGCCCTCTGTGATTCCCCGATTGGCTGATACTCTCCATATAAATCAGGAAGCTATTTCTGGGAGACGTCTGGGCAATACAGACTTCTGGAGTGCGTCTGCGTCAGACCCTGCTCATCACAACTCACCTGGATCCCATACCCTTGAAGATCAGGGTCGGGAGCTAGGCTGAGGTTCGTTTGCTGTTTTTGGCTTAGGACAATTGCTGACCCTATTGCAAGACCCCAGCCCAGTCTGACTCAGATTCTTACCTTGCTCTCAAGTTGGCAACAGACTCTGACTCTGCAGTTTTGACCTGACCTGGCCCGGCCCCAGACTGATCTTCAACTCTTCAGGCCAGGTACTGAGCACCTCACTCGATGCCAACAGGCTGCTCACAACTCAGCCCAGACAGCTAGCATAACCCCACTAGCTCAAGTCTGTCAACCAGGCTGGGAGGCTCACTCCAAAATGCTGCACAGACAAACCCTTATAGAGCTGGTTGAAATCGCCCCCCCCCCCCAATTCAAATTTAAATGTTCAAGCCAGTCAACGTTTTCAGAAAAAACAGCTCTAATTATCTATCATTTATATTCTGATATAGCCGGAAGACCTAAACCAGGCTGAGGTCCCATTATGCAAGGCTTTCACAAACATAGTAAAGGACACCCCCTTCCCCAGCCAGCTTACAATCTTAAAAAAAGACACATGGATGAAACAAACCAGGTGGTGGATGGGAAGCAGGCGTATAATGCAACAGATATAGGATGTTGCACAGAGTAACTGTGTGCACTTTTTTTAAGTCAGGTACCAAGAACAAGAACCATCTTTCTTCCTAGGACATAGAATTCCCGATCAAGTATGTTCCTGTATAGCCTGCAATAAACACAAATACAGAATGCGAAGCTTTTCTAAAGCACTGGGGCTATGAGCATGTTAAACTGTGTCCAAAGTATGCAAGCTCAAATGGACTTTTCGAAGATGCTGTAAGGAAGGAACCCAACCCCACTGCATTTCAATGGTATATAAGGTGCTTTACACCTCTAAGATTTTTTGAAAATCCCAAACTAAAAGAAAGAAAATGGCATAAAGGGAATGCCACAATTGCTGCTCATAAATATTCCAAGATTTCTCAGATGCCACAACTATCTCATGGATGTTGTAAGCAACTGGAAGATGTCTTAAAGGAGTCCAGTAGACTCCAAGTAACAGCTGATATATCACCATTTACAATGGGCTATAACTATAGGGATACGACATCATGTGAAAATGTAGCATTTGATGTAAAAAGGTGACAAGATAAACCAGGTCCTCTGTGATACGCTTAAAGCAGTTCTTTCAGTAACTATCAAACAACAAGACCTTTCCAACAGAAACAGGACATCCCTCTGTTGTGTTTCGTCCTGCAGAGTTTGTGATCTCTTGTTGACTTGGCAATCTTAACCTGTGGCTCCGTATACAAATAGACTTACATTGTAAGATGCACAATACACAATGATTAGCAGGGAGATTTGTATCTCCTACCCAACCTGAACAGAACCTATTTATTACATTCTGGTGACCTGTCTTAACAGAAATACCTTAAGAACATAATTTTTAGAATAAATACCTAAAACTCCTTAATTTTCTCTGTACATACATCTCACAATAATTAGAATGGGCGGTGTATTACTGACTGTTGGTAGAGCTCTAACATGCCACCTTTTGGTATGCTATTATGTAGACTTCAGACCCAGGGGATCACTATAAGCTTCTATGAACCCCAGATCATGCCTGTTACTGTTTTACATCACATGGTATGTGCTTTCTGCAGCACATAGGCCTCCAGTTGAGGTCCTGTCATGGAATACACTCACTGCTGGAGCACCTCCTTATGGCTGCATCTATAGATCAGCTCCACTCAGGTTCAATGCACCTTTCTTCACCTGTGGTCTCTCATTCTCTGAAACTTGGGGTACTCCTTCATGATTTAGCCCTCCAGCCAAGTCACTATAGTCTTCCCCTTTCAAGGTATTAAAGTCCCCTTGGACGACCATCCTAGCCATCTTTTGCTACTGTCTGGTCTGTGCCACTTCTCCAGTGGCTGGTAGGGGAATCTGAGCCTGCCCATTGCTCTGGGTTCCAGCCTAGGAACCCTACAATCAGCAGCCAAGGTCTGCACTGACCCCAACCGTAGCTGCTGTTTCCCTGAGCTGCTCCTATTTAGTCTCTCTCAAGCTCTCTCTTCACCTTCCTCTGGGTATGCCCTTCCCACAGGGCCAGGGCTTCTATTCCCCTCTTTCCCTCTCTACAGCTAGAGAGTTACTGAAGGACTCCATTCTGCAGCCACCTTCTGCTGCCAAGTTGCTGGCTTTATCATAGCCCCACCTGTTCCTTCTCAGCTGGGCTCTATTCCCAATCAGGGGTTGCTTATCCAGCCCATCAAGTTAACTGGCCCCCTTCTCAGCCTCATTAACCCTTTCATGGCTGGTATGGAGTGAACAGGTCCCCTATTCAAATACTGACTAGACCAAACCCTACATAGTGATCGATCACAGTACAAGTTGATGTGACTATAAACCAACAAGATTTACATAACGTATTTAAAGGGTACCAACCATCAGGCACAAATCAGTTTAATTCAAAGCCACTCTGAAATCACGTAATCATCAGCTTTTATATCAATAAAAGCTGCCAGAAACCACTAAAAAAAGCCACAAAACAAAGAAAACAAAAAATTCTTTCTAAGCTATAATGATCCTCTCGGTCGCAGAGTGTATTCTTGAATTATCCATTTAGGGCCCAAACCTGCAAACACTCAGGTGTGAGTAGTCCCATAGAAAATAGGACTTCACAGGGACAATTAAGAATGATGGTTTATTTAGATGTTCATTTTTTTCACATTCAATACATTGAAATCAAGCTGTAAATCAATTTAACCTTGTTTTGTTTTCCATGTGCCCTTTGCAAAGACAATTCCCACATAAAATTCATGCTTTTATTTTGTTTCTTTAAAAAAATTGTTCTGACCTTTCAATGATCCTTTCAAATGCATCTTCTACTACTTCCTGTCAAAACCTTTACACACACAGACTCCCAATAGTTTGTCCCTGAATAGATTTTACTTGTTAACTTGTGAAGAAGGGATGTCTCTAAAAATGGGGTCAAGAGTGAGAAATTTCAGAAAGGGCCAAGCTTGTCTCTACCTTGGCAGTTCATGATTTATTGAATTTCTGAATAAGCTGTATGAGTTTGAAAACAGCAGCTGCATTTAACTTACTCAGCATGAGACCGAGTCAGTTACACTGGACACGGCTTTAACAAGGAAAGAGAAAATTGGCACAATCTCAGGTTTAAAAAAATGCTAACATTATAAAAAGCAAATACACCCTGGACAACTCATTGTGAACAGATTTCTTCACTTTTTCCATGAATAAAGATTACTGACTGTTGGGAAGTAAGATAGTGTTTTTGAAAGTGACATGAAACTGTAATAGCCTGATTTAAACAAATTATACACTCTGTCAACTTACAAACTTGTAAAGAGGTGAACACAAAGACAGCACTGTCATGCTCTCTGGTGAGAACACCAACCCGAGGGCAGACTGTTAAGCAACAGGGCACAAACCCCAAACTGGTTGTGAGTCCTATACTTCAATTTCATCAACCGAGTAACAAATAGAAACTCTTCAGGCATTATAAACAGTCATGGAGTCACAGACAATCCTCTTGGGCAATCAAATCTATCTTGCTATCCAGACAACTTGACTTTGTGATAAATGGTCACTTTACACCAAAGATCACAAAATATTCAGGTTACTCCCAGTCCCAAAGGGCCAGTCACTTACCCCAGGTCAGTTTGCATCTCAGATCTCACAAAGACAACACTTGTAATCAATCCCATAGTAAACTAAGGATTTAATAACTAGGAAAAAGAAAAAAAAGTTATTTACAAGCTTAAAGCAGGTAAGCATACACACACAAATGAATTACAGTCAGGTTTCAAAAGGTAATAATTTCTATATTACGCAGACTGTCTATCCTTTAGGGCTAACCCAAGCTATACAGTTGGGGACTCCTTGCTTATGCTTAGAAATCCTCACCCCACAGATTTCAAGCAGCTAAGGAATAAGAAGTTCTCCTTAACATGCATTTTTATTCCCTTCTCCCTGTGTTCAAGTTGCCAAGGGACAAAAGCCTAGGCACATACCCTCTTCAGGACTTTTGGGGAAGCTATCAACAAAGTCTGTGTTCCACGATGGCTCCCTTGGATTCAAGAGTCCTTCCTGATGGGCAGAAGATAACACATTGTGTGGTAAATGTGTATTTCACACGTGGTAATGCTTCTCCCCTGACTGTGGGGGATTTACAGTCTTAGCAAACATTTTTATTGTTACAGAGCAAATATTTCAACATTACCTTATAACATGGGATATAGATGATATAAGTAGGAATAATACATGCAGCATCTTATAAACACATCATTACAAGTCTAATACCTATTTTAAACTATACTAACACCCAGGCAAGCCAGACTGGTTTCCAGCTATGCCTTCGTCACTGTTCAGTGAGGCCTGGGATCTTGGCTTGAACTGGCACCTGGGTCTGTCAGCATCACAAGCACACCACCTCTTTCTCAAGGAGCTATTCTTCAGGTTTGGGAAGCTTCTGAGCAACTTTGAGGCATTCAGTGCTTCATAGGATTGGACGCATAGAAAGCCTTCACCCACAACTGAAGTACAGCCACAACTAACTAGATATTGCAACTATTTAAGAGTGTACAGTAATAATATGCATACAGTCCACTCCCTTTGACTTCAGTTAAGCTGAAAACACATACTGTACCAGAGGGAAGATTCTGGACACAAGACAGGGAGCAGAGAACCCTATGAAACAGTTTAGAAAAAAATAAATAAAAGCCAGGGGGTATTAGATAAGCCAAAAATTGTTTATTCAGACTTGAATTTGGCCAATGTGGGGCTAAAATAATTCCATTTTGAAAAATGTCATGAGATATTTAAAAGATAGAAGGTAGATGAGGTAATAGCTTTTATTGGACCAATTTCTGTTGATCGAACGGACAACCTTTTGAGCTTCACAGAGCCCTTTTTCAGCATATATTACACCTACTGCTTTCCCCCTATCTAGACTAGTAACCCTGTCAAAGAAGGAAATTAGGTTGGGTTGGCATGATTTGCTCTTAATAAACCCATGCTGACTATTCCTTATGATCCTATTACCTTCCAAGTGATTACTAACTGATTATTTAATAAATCGTTCCAGTATCTTTCTAAGTAATGAACTTAGGCTGACTGGTCTAATTCCCCAGGTCCGCTTCGTTCTGCTTTCTAAAGATAAGTACTATGTTTGCATCCTCCATGAGTTCTTGACGATAAGTGCTAACAGTTCTGAGATTACTAACAGTTCCTTAAGTACCCTAGGGTTAATTTCCTCAGGCCCTGCTGACTATATCTAACTTATCTACATGTTCTTTATCCTGTTCTTCCCAATTGTTGTTAATATTGACCAGATACTCAGCACACTATCAACCTTTTCAGTTAGTACTAAAGCAAAATAGGCATTAAACACCTCAGCTTTCTTGATGTAATTAGTTATTAGCTCTCCTTTACCACTAGGTAGAGGACCTACACTTTCCTGCATCTGTCTCTTGCTCCGAATGTATTTAAAGAATCTTCTATTTGCCTTTTATGTTCTTCATAGGTGTATTTCATTTTGTGTATTAGCCTTTCTGATTTCGTTCTTACATGCTTGTGCTACTCTTTTGTATTCAGCCTTAGCAGTTTGTCCGTGTTTTCACTTTTTGAAGGATTCCTTTTGATTTTTAGGTCATTAAAGAACTCCTGATGGAGCCATAACTATTCATCCTATCTTTCTTTCCCATTGGGAAAGTTGGGCCTAGTAGTTGTGACTTTAAAATTGTCTCCTTGAGAAACTGCCAGCTCTCCTAAACTCCTTTTTGCCTTCGATTTTTTTTCCCATTACACCTTACATACCAGTTCTCTGAGTTTGCTAAAGCCTGCTTCTTTGAATTCTATTGTCCTTATTCTGCTGCTCTCACTCCTTCCTTTTCTTAGAAACATGAAATCTGTCATTTCATTATCACTTTCACCCAAATTGCCTTCTGCTTGCAGATTTGCTTACAATTCCTTCCTTTTGATCAGAATCAAGTCTAAAATGGCTGTCCCCCAGGTTACTTCCTTTACTTTCTGAAACAAGAAGTTTGTCCCCAATACATTCCCGAAATTTTGTGTTTTTCTGTATTACTTTTCCAACAGATGTCTAGGTAGTTAAAGTTCCCCATTATGACCAGGTCCTACGTTTTGGATATTTCTGTTATTTGTTCTAGAAATGCCTCATCCACCTCCTCTTCCTGATTTGGTGCTTTCTGATAGACCTCTACCATGACATCACCCCTATTATTTACATCTTTTTTCTTTACCCAGAAGCTCTCAACTGGTCTCTCTCTCACCTCCTTCTAGCCCTCAGAACAAATGTATATATTCTTGATGTATAATGCAACAGCTCCTCCCTGGTTACCCTGCTTGTCATTCCTGAACAAGCTATACCTCTCTATATCAGTATTCCAATAATGAGATTTATCCTACCATGTCTCTATGATGCCAATTAAATCATAATTTAGCTTCTGTGCTAATACTTTCAGTTCTTCCTGTTTATTCCCCCAATCATTTCCCTCTTTTTGCTCCTATGACCCTACTGTAATTTTTCATATCCCCCCAAATCTAACCCTCTCTTAAGTTCGTCTTTTTAATACTTATCTGTAGGCTGTCACCTGCTGCCTTTGAACCTAGTTTAAAGCCCTCCTTGCTAAATTGGTGAGTCAGTGTGCAAAGGTGCTCTTCCCCTTCTTGTTCAAGTAGACCACACTTCTTCCCAACAGACTTTCTTCCAAGAACAGCATCCCACAATCAAGGAAGCCAAAGCCCTCCCGTTGACCCCATCTGCAGTGTCATGCATTCATCTTCAGGATGCATGTATCCCCACCTGGGCCCTTACCCTCAACTGGGACGATGGATGAGAACACATTCTGAGCCCTTCACTCTCACTCTGAGTGCCCTGTAGTCACAGCTCACCTGCTCATGGTCAGACCTGGCAGTATCATTAGTGCCTATGTGGATGAGCAGCGTAGGGTAGTGGTCAGAGGCACAGATGAACCTCGGCAACCTTTTCATAATGTCTCAGATGCCAAATCCAGGCAGGCAGCACAGTTCCTGACGTCATGCAGTTCAGCAGATGGATGCCTCTGTTCCCTTCAGAAGGGAGTCCCTGGCCACCAGCACTCTACATCTCCTCCTCTCATGTGTGGTGACCATGAGCCTCCCAGTTTTGGGGTCTGCTCCTCACCTCCTGTTACGAGTACAGTGTACTGGTTCTTCACCTTGGTGGACAGGGGGCCTAGAGGGATGGAGCATAGTCTACTGCCCACGTTGACCAACAGCCAATATCCTCCTTGCAGAGCGTCCAGTTCTCCTTCCTCCTCTGGTGCTGATGTAGTCATCTGCAGTCAACCCAGATGTCTCCATGTGTGTCCTGTCCACAAAGTCCTCACACTCCTGGATGCTACACAGATGAGCCACCTCCTCCTGCAGCTCTCTTACCTACTTCCTGAGGGATTCCACCAATAGACACCTGTTCACCTGGGGGTTCCCCATGCTGGCTTTCATCAGCAGGGATATGCAGGCAAAATTTCCTGCAAAATCAAGACCGGGGCCTGGGTGGAAGGCTTCAGGGTCAGGGTGCCTGTCTGGCGTGGGATCTCACAAAACTACTGGGTGACTGGGCAACAAAATGGCAGATGAAATTCAATGGTGATAAATGCAAAGTAATGCACTGGAAAACATAATCCCAACTACACACATAAAATGATGGGGTCTAAATTAACTGTTACCACTCAAGAGAGAGATCTTGGTGTCACTGTGGACAGTTCTCTGAAAACATCCTCTCAATGTGCAGTGGCAATTGAAAAAGTGGACAGAATGTTGGGAATCATTAAGAAAGGGAAAGAGAATAAGACAGAAAATAGCATATTGCCTCTACATAAATCCATGGTACGCCCACATCTTGAATACTGCATGCAGATGTGGTCGCCCCATCTCAGAAAGATAGATATATTGGAATTGGAAAAGGTTCAGAAAAGGGCAACAAAAATTATTAAGAGGTAGGGAATGACTTCTGTATGAGGCGTGCTTAATAAGATTGGGACTTTTCAACTTGAAAAAGAGACAACTAACGGGGGGTATAATAGATGTCTATATAATCATGACTGATGTGGAGAAAGCAAATAAGGAAGTGTTATTTACTCCTCATAACACAAGAACTAGGGGTCACCAAATGAAATGAATAGGCAGCAGGTTTAAAACAAACAAAAGGCAGTATTTCTTCACACAATGCACAGTCAACCTCTGGAATTCTTTGCCAGAGGATGTTGTGAAGACCGAGACTATAACAGGGTTCAAAAAAAGAACTCAATTAATGGAGGCTAGATCCATCAATGGCTATTAGCCAGGGTGGGCAGAGATCGTGTCCTTAGCATCACTGTTTGCCAGAAGCTGGGAATGGGTGACAGGAGATGGATCACTTGATTACCTGTTCTGTTCATTCCCTCTGGGGCACCTGGCATTGGCCACTATCAGAAGACAGGATGCTAGGCTACATGGACCTTTGGTCTGACCGAGTATGGCCGTTCTTATGTTCCTTTGTCTCACCAGCCACAAGCCTTACCAGCCAATGAAAGGCTGTGTGCTTTTTAAAATCCATGCCCCACACATAGCTGGAATGGATGACTCAACCCTCTCACTCAGTGACTTCTATCCAATCACAAGCTGCACTGCTCTCACTTTAAAAGGACCCCTTGATAGAAAACAGGCACTAACACATCTAAATGCAGGACAACCTAGCCCAGACAGTCAGCAACCAAGCCCAGATTCCAAAACACAGCTTCCAGCCCAGAGCCTTAACAAACTTGATGGCAAGTTCCCAGCACAATACAACACAGCAAAGAAAGTGCTCCTCTTTTGCCCCAGAAGTTAATCAATAGCAATAAGACAGATCTGCCCCAGAGATACTCAGCAGCTGCTGTGGGGGATGCTGTTGGGGGGGGGGGCTTCTGCAGGTGGGGGGCGCAACCGGGGCCGTCCGCACTGGGGACTGCTGCCAGGGGCCCCCCGAGCAGTGACCGGTGTGGACGGGCCCCAGGGCCACTCTGGCAGCAGCCAGTGTGGCTGTCCACAGGGCCAGCTGCTTGTGCAGCCCTGGGGTCAGCCACACTAACTGGCCGCTGCAGAAGTCATGGAGGTCACAGAATCCATGACTTCTGCGACCTCCGTGACAGACATGGAGCCCTAATTATTAACAGGTCCCACTGCTTAGTTTCTGAGATCAGATGCGATCACGACCTTCACTGACATGAAGGCTACTCAGTAGACATTATATGTGGACATCAAGTTCACACTAAAATTAATTTCAATAAGAGAAATGGCTGTTTATGTAAATGCACAGGGTTCACTAATACTAATAATATTTCTATTTCAGGTATCTGAACTATGCGCCTTTTGCCATTGGCAGGGCTTTTGAAAAAACTTTCCTGTTGGTTAGGGTTCATGTACAAAGCGCAAAGTACATTTACAGTGCTTAGAAACAAACCACAGACATGTTTCACAGTATGTTTCAGAGAAACAGACACTGTTGGAAGGAGCATAAGAAGTTCCTCAAGCAGAAGTCTCTAGCAGAAATTAGGCAGATTTTCAGTATTTGGTTGTTGTTTAGGGCACTGATTCAGCAAAGCACATAATCAGGGGGTGGAACAGGGATGGGTTTAAGTACGTGCTTATGGTTAATTAGAATGTATGCAACGTTAGTGCTGATATATTAGAAATGTGCAAAAAAATCTGAAATTAAAGTTGAACATCTCAAAAATCAAGATTCTCATTTTGTTTTTAAAATGGTCTAGTTTTGGAGGGGAAAACCAAAATTTCAAGACTTTTATTTAAAGTCAAAAATAGGTCCAATTTTGAGTGAAAACATCAATACATAAACATAAAATATCTTTCAGATGGAAAATCAGATTGCCTGGAAAGCAATTTTGCAGAAATATGAAAAAAGTAAGTTTCCAGACTGTGAAACAGATGAGAATATAAATTATTAAAATAATTATTTGGAATTCACAACTACACACTAGCTGCACCACACTGACATCATTCCCTGATGCCAACACACACAGAATAGCTACAATATTTTCACTCGAGTCTTTTTCCCCCCACAGATTAACTGCACTGTATGAATTATTGAAAACACCTACATAAAACGTGGAATGCTGCCAGACATAGTTGTTACCTCTGTCTAAGTTGCCTCCCCGTACAGTTTGAGCAGCTGCCACTCACCTAACCTATATTTAGTCAATAGAGTAGTAGGTATCCAAAGCAAAGTGAACTGTTGTAACTTCACAGCTGGCCAAAACATGCAAGATGGCATCCCCTGAGCGACTTGAGAAATGCAGAGACAACCTTAGTGTCAATAAAAAGAAAACTTTCCATCTAGCACCATAATTCCCTATAAGCTATCTCCTTTCACATGTGAAAGCCAGAATTAGCAAGAGCACTGGAATTGTTGTCCCACTTCATCCGCTCCCTCTCACCTTCACTCCGTCTCTGGCAGCATTCTCATCACCTCCAAGAGGTGAGGACAAAATCATTTCCTTCAGAATCAGGAGCAACAGCAGGATCCTCTCTGTGGACCTGAGCCTGTCTCAGAAATCTATTTCCTGATTGTTTTCCCTCCCTGTTAGATATGGTCAATTATTAAAAATACAACTGTGGGCAGCAGCTGTCTGAAGTTTGCAAATAGAACTGCTCGCATGAAAGGTGGACAGTTGTAAGAAGGTTGCTCTCCTAGCCTCCACCTACTTCCCTGATCTATTACTATGTTTAAAGAGGCTAATGGCTGCCAGCAAGTGAATCTTGGATTCAAAGACCATCACAGACCTCAATATAGCCAATAGTTGCATCAAGAACTCTCAGTCTCACAGACGCAAGTATCAAGCCCCTTTATATAGTAAAAACAGCTGCAGACAATGGTGAGACAGCCCAAGGCACTAGGCACATGGTAAGTCAGAGCTAAGCTATGGGGACTGAGAAATTTCATTAGTTGCAAATACAGAGGCTAGCAGAATGGTTACTAGCTAGTAGAATGGCTGTGAGAGTTGGTGAGAGAACGCCAGAAGGAATTATGAACATGACTCAGGGGTTGTACAGAGAGAGTGCTTCTTGGGCGCACAGCTTGCTGGAGTGGCAGACTTAGGGATTTCTAAGCAAGCATACTGCTTGCTGTTTCTTTTTAATGTGTTCAGGGAAACAGGACTTTGTGCACATTTTTGTAATTAAACAATGTTAAACCAAAAATATACCTATTCACATCACTGATTCCTCATCTATTAAAACAATCCTGCAAAGCCCTGAATTTTGGTTGTTTGGACCAAAGGGGCATAATTATTTATTTGTATTACAGTAGTGCCTATGGAAACCAATTGAGATTGTGGCCCCATTGGGCCAGGTATTGTGCATATAGGAAAAGAATCTCCTCTACAAAGAAATTATACTCTAAATAGACATGACAGATCTGGCCAGGAAACAAACTTCTAGGTCCATGAAAAACTGAGTTTTTCAAAATAAATTTCATCCCACATTGGGACAAAAATCCGAAGTTTTCATAGGCCTGGAATATTTTGTTTCAGAATCATCAAAATGCTCTTCCTACCAAAACATTTTGGTGCTTCCGAATCAAAACATGCTCTCTGGGAACCCTGGCTATGCAGCAGGGATACCAAGGGGCCAGGAACTGGGGAAGCAGGTAGGTGAGCAAGAGATCTGCTTGGTTTTCATTTAAATTTTGTCAAAATAGACACCTTATTGCACAATGTTATTATTGAGATGAACTGGCATTTCCTGACAGAAAAAGCATTCCACTACAAGACAGGCAAGGACCATTTTATATATTGGGAATTGAGGCCCAGAGTGAATAAGTGCCCAAGGTCACACAGGAAGTTTGTGGCTGAGCAGGGAGCTGAACGCTGATTTCCTGAACCTTATTCCTAAGTCTACTGCCTTAACCAGAAAAACATCCTTTCTCCTTGATAATGGTTTCTATTTAGGAATAAAACAAAAAGCTGGAAAGCTGCAGGGGTTGATAAGATCCCTTCTGAGTTTTTCAAGAATGTGGGGAGATGGGGACGGGGATGGCCGGTGGCACTTTTTACCACCATGCATAGAACTGGAGAAGGGCCAACAAGCTGACAACAAGCAACAGTGGTTGCCTTACTGAAGCCTGGAAAACTCCCAGAGGATGCAGCCAGCTACCACCCCATCTCTCTCCTCTCAACCACCAGCAAGTTCCTGGAACGGGTGCTGCTCCACCATCTCTCTGACATTATTGAAGACATCCTCTCAGCAGAGCAAGCAGGATTTCACCCAGAGAGGAACTTCTGTGACCAGGTAGCTTCACTGACCAACCATGAGGCTCACCCAAAGTATCTCAGAGTTACACTGGACCAGAGTTCAACCTTTTGACAACACCCTGAGAACACCTATGATAAGGTCAGGTCTCGTGTCGCGCTTATCAAGAAACTGGCCGGAACATCATGGGACTCGAGTCCTTGGACCCTATGAACCACAAGAATTACCTTGGTATATTCAACAGCTGAATACTGTGTGCCAGGTCTCTTAGCAGTTACACTAAACTCCTTGATACTCAACTGAATAACACCATGCACAGAGTGTCAGGGACATTCAAACTGACTCCAGTTGACTGGCTCCTGGTCCTGTCACACATCCAGCCTCTATATATTAGAAGAGCTGCCCAGACATCTTGCTTTCTCACCATGTCAATGCAAACACAAGGAACCCATTGCATGATAACTTGCAGAACCCGCCAAACACAAGATTAAAATCCCACACTGTCTCTGGAACCACATCAAGACCCTTACACTCAACTTCAACACTGAGGTTCAGTGGAGAGCCACATGGAGTGTTTTGACTGCTCAAAACAAACAACTCATCACTGACCCCCCCAAGGAACCACTGGGTTTTGATTTATGACGGAAAGACTGGTGCAGATTGAATTGCATCACTCTCAGTCTTATAAGCTGCACACAATCCTTTTCAAGGGGATAAGGCAATATGCCACGTTTATTGAGAGTACAATTTAAGCATTAAAATCAGCATATGCTTCCATTCACACACACACACACACACACACACTGCCCCCAAAGGTTCTGCAGCTGGATGTTATAGTTACCAGTCCTTAGCACTGCTCTGTCAGTTTCAGTGGCCAGCTGAAACTACACAGGAGGGAGGGGGAGCTGGGGCCTCTTCCCTTGGGCAGAGACCTGCATGTCTGTCCCTCCTGACCAGGGTTTTTCCAGAACTGCACAATCCCCTGCCTATACTGTGATATCCCCAGCAAACCAGACTGCTTTCTCTCAGAAGGCTATACACAGAATAATTGCCTGGAGTTGTAAGTTACCACACAGGTTCTTTATAAGCAAACATATCTTTTCTTAAGGTGAAAGCATTATAGAGAAAGTATAATAAATAATAATAATAATAATAATAAAAACCTACATTCATGCTAAAAGCTAAGAGATCACCCCCAACTCCAAACTCATGCTCTGGTGGGTGTCAGTCCTCCAAAATCCACAACTGTTTTTTCTCTGTAGTATAACTGTCTCAAATTCAGAACAACCATGAATAATTCAATCTTTCCTTTACACAGCTTTGGCCTTTGATTTTGGCCTCATGTAACAGGTGATCCTCAGACAATGGGTCATTCCTCAATGCATACTGGCAAAAGGCTGGGTTTTTTGCATAATTAAAGATAAGGGGAGGTGAACACAAATTCTCCCTAGGTATTCCTTAGGAAAACCACTTAGCACATTTTGTTCCAAGAGTCCATTCTTGTCTACCATATTGTTCCAATATAGTCCACATTGTTCCATATGTGACCCTGGTCTCACATAGGTCACATCTCCCACCCTTTAGATGTAACCTACAATCCTGGCTCACAATAATACATAAACCATTCATATAATATAACGGACACCAAAGATACTTAAACTTAATTCAATAAGGTTTCTCAAGGATACTGCAGAAAACAGCTATAAAATAAGTGCATAAATTAAGATGAACCAAAAGATAATTGATAACAATTTGTATGCAACCAGGAATCCTTTCAGTGCAAAATAGCGATATTTGGTTTCATTGCCCCCAAAACTTTTTTAGGATCAGGGAAAAGTGAGGCAAAGAACAAAGATTTCTAAATCCAACAAGTGATCTGATCTGACCATGTTCTTGCTCTTTTCTATTCATTAGCAAGATGGGGGTGGAAGATCTCCATAATCTACAGAATTTTTACCAATGCCATCACCTGCAACTGCCTCACATATAGTACAGCCCTTCTCTGGAGACCTCTCAATGCCCTATCTTGAGGCAAAGGGAGAGGAAGTGAAGAAAGAGCCAGCAGGCATTACCCTCTCCTCCAAGGCTAGGGAAGACGAGTAGTAACAGAAGTAGAGAAACAGACAGATTTATATGGAAGGAGAAGGAAGGGTAAAATATTCAGTTAAGCTGAATGCTAGACAAATACCCAGGGCAGACAGAGCTTAATTTTCAGACATCAACCAAATATAGAAGAGAACGGAGTTTGTCCCCTCAAAGATGCTTAATAAAAATGTACTAATCTGGTCATGGACAATGGGTGAATGGAAAGAAATTAAAAAGTTTGAGAAAATGAAATTTAGTTTGCACTCTATGAAAAAAAATTGTGGATTTCCTCGCAACAGTCGAAGAAAAGATAAATTCTAGGAAACAAGAGTTTATTCACATCTAACTTCACTGTTGGCTGAAGTGTATTGTTCTACTGTTGCTTGGAATGTCTCAATTAGATTTTCTGCATATGCTCAAATATAAATAGACAAGAAAATAGATGAATATTTGAGCAAATGGGAAAAAAAAGTCTCCAGGCAAGTCAGCCTAGGCTATAAAAATAAAACAAAGTATCTGTATGCTGACTTTCCAAACAAAATCAGTAACTCTCTGTAAGCCACATTTTTCAGCGGCTACAAAGAAACATGCCATGGCAGGGGTCTCTGGTTCAAGCGAATTATTTTGTATACATTATGAAAGATACATATGGTTCTCTCTTGATGTTTTGAGCCTCTAGGGAAGGAAGTTCCACTATAAATATAGAGATGTTCAGATGCTCACGGAAATTAAAAATGTACTTCATTGCTTCCAATAGTCAGAACACCATTTTATGCTGTATGTTCCCTTTCTGCAAAAATAGCACATCATCTAGATATGAAAAAGGGGCCCTGTTATGTTCAGGAAATTGCTAATTGGTCATTCTTATTATGTAGCATTAAGGTTACATAATAAGTAAAGGAACATTGTGAGTAGCAGAGGTAGCTTGTGTACTAACATAATAGAAAATTGTTTTATAATGCTTAATACATCTTTCCCTGGAAAATTAGTCTAATATTTTTAACAGAACTACATTAATTTCTGGAGTGGCATTATTACTTAACTATGTGTGACTATGATTTATATATGAGGAGAGCTGGTTACACAGTAAAAGCAAAACAAACTAAGCCTGATTTTTGACTATTTTCATAAATAAAAGCACCAAGTCCTATAAGTAGACTGAAAATTTGTCAAAAGTTTGCTTTTCAGTATTTGCTATTCCCTTCACTCTTCTTCTCCTGTTTAGAAGTTTCTGCTCACTGAAAGGATGAATGATATAACAGCACATTACTCAGGTATCCAATCACAACACAGATAATGAACAGAAAAACCAAACAGTTCATGGACAATCCATAGGCAGAAAATTATTCTTCTAAACTGTTCAACCGATACAAATACATTCACAGGAATCAGGGTCAGTTCAATCAATCATTAAAAGGAGTACATTTGTAATCAATATTATTCGTAGCAAGTTGAACCATAACCTCCTCTAATACTACCTGTAACAAATTATGTGTGTATGTCTGTATGCACATGTGTATGTATACACACACATACATATACATAAACATTTTGAACACTACACTTCTGTATGATTAAATGTTTATTGATTTTCATAAAGAAACAATGAAAAGTTCAAAAAAAGGAAAAGGCTTGCAGCATGTGCGTTTCCAAAAAACACACACTTCACAGGATCTCCAAAAAAATTATGAAATTATGCCGTTTTACAACTCGTGAAAGCTGCAAGACCAGAAAATACAAAACTAAACAATACTACCTAGACATAACATGCTATGGTGGTATTAAGAGCAATAAAATAGGAGAAGACATACATGAATAGGAAGAGGAGGCAAGGAGAGGACCAGGATTAGTGGAGGAGGGGCTTGGTGGAATTGATGTTTGGGGGGGTAGGAGGGGAGAGATAAAAAAAGAGGAGAGGATTAGGTGGAATGGAGGTCTGGCATTCCTTGAGCCATCTCAACATTTTTATCCAAATGTATCTAGAAACGGTATCCAAATTTCTTCAAAATTCTTATAACTGCTCTTTACGGTGAGAAGCTATTTTTAATTTGGCTGCTAACACAGACAGTTCCAAACACCACTGCTCTATTCTGAGCATAAGCCTTCTCTTCCATTTTTGTAAAATCATGTGCTTGGTTTGTACTGGACACCACAGAGGTTGCGCAATGTAAAGGCCTTATCCTCTGATGTTTGTTAGCACTGTAACGTGCTACAGGACTGTCCAACAGCCAGGCAGCTGTGGAAAGAGGTGAACGCAAGAGTTAAAATAGCATTCTGTTATTTACCTGCTAAGCTGGGGTTAAATCCACCACAAAGACTGTCTCTTAGGGCTGCAGTGATCACCAAACACTACACTTCTACAAACATCAGGCCAGATTGGATACCCTTACTGACATTGTTTTATGCCTTTTTCAGCAAATAGACCCACTGAAACCAATGGGACAACTTGTGGAACCCAGTGCTACTTTGCGCAGGGAATGTGTCAGCATTATAAATCAATAGGAAACTAATTGTATAAAACCAAAGCCAGTGATCTTTCTATGTTGCACTCATTAACACAATAAATCACTACATTTGAAAGGTCTTTACTTGACTGTTGCCGCTGGTTACAAAGAGTACTTGCTTGGTCTTTTCATCTTTCACACCAGCTGTCTTTTTCTTATGGTGCAGTGTCCATATCATTTGCTAATGGTATAATTATTTATTGTATGTGGTGATATTCAGCTGAGTGCTTCTCATTTTTTCTGGAATCTTCAAGATAATTATCCTGTTTCTTTCAAAAACATGTCCACTATGCAGTTGTATTATATGGGAGCATTTTTCTCTTTGACCAGAATTTGGTTTTCCTTTTTTCCTCCTTGTCACATTCAGAAAGGGAAAGCTTCATTGTTACTTTATAATAGCTTTCCTGTCATCTTTATTAATAGGGACAATTGTTTCGTTTAAATAATCCAGTTGCAAATGACAATATTGTTTTCATATATCTACTCATTAGTGGGTTGTCTATTCCAGAGTAGCCTCTCAGGTAACTTTCTACCTGCAGATACAGTCAAAGAAGGATCCTGTTTATCTTCTGCTTTCTTGAGCATATCTGACATTTTGAACAGAAGATTCTGCTAACCCTTTTGACATGAGAGATTTTGGCATCTATGTATCATGCTCAAATTCCAAGTGTTTTGGGGAGGCTTTAAATTTTGTACCATTGTCTGAGGTTTCCAAGTTTTGCAGAGAGATTTCAAATAATAAATCACTGTCTCAGTCAGTCCTGTAGAAGACAACTCAAAACAGCCACACTCAGCTACCACCACAACGTAAAAAGTATTTACCTCCTAAGTAAAAATGGTTAATCTGTATATTTTGTGAAGGTCTTTCTGTTTATAGTCTTTTATTGAGGACTATGGCTCCTTTGGCTATCGTGACCAACATATTTGACACCATGAACAGATCACAGCTATGTCAGCAAACTGTGCTTATACAAGGCTAGTAAAGGATTCCTCACACTCTGCTTTTGCATTATTGCATACTTCAATCTTCTTTATGAACCTGACAAAACATTTCTTTCCTCATATTGTCTGGAAGCACTCATTTTCCATTTTAACTATTAAACCAACAAATGTTAATTCATCATGAAGATATCAATGATGAATCAGGGATAAAGCACCTGCCTTTATCTTTGGCCATTCCCCTAGTATCCTCCCTTGTAGTTCTGCATCCTTAGGTTTCTGTATCAACTTCTATATTTAGTGAGTAGAGAATGTTTGACTTTCATTAACCACCTGCATTTATGCTTCTATGTCATATTCCATACTAGCGTCCTTGTCTGCTAAACATGTCCTATATGCGACAAATACTGCTGGAAGATTTCTAGCTGTAAATTTTCAGTCTGATTTATTGCTCAAAGCAAAAGCAATTTTGGTGTACCACCATCCCACAATAAAGCAGTATCCTGTCTACTTTGCATCGGTCAGGTTTACTAGTTTGTTTTGATCAAAATAATGCATCATAAAAACTATCAGATTATCCCACAGCCATTCAGCCCTTAGTAACTCCTTAAGAACCTGATTCTGCATTTCTTATCCATCCAAAACTTCAGCTGATTTTAGTTTGAATTTTGGGAGGTCAAGTAAATCAGGATCAGTTTATGCAGTTATTGTGGGCACTTGTGTCAAGAATTTGTAAATGTGCATAACCATTCCTGTGAATTTTTGAGATTTCACACCAATCCCTAATTGAGTATTTTCCACTGATGATTTAAAAATGGCATTAATATCCCAGATATTTTAGCTCTAATGTTGCTGTGTGTCATTTTCCAATTTTTTTTAACTCTCTAGCTTTCTCCCAAACCAGAATAAGTGGTAAAAAAGCATTTTCCTTTAAACATCTTGATTACCTTAGTACATTAGAGATGTCAAAAGATAAACCACAGAAAACAGTTTCTGCCAAACAGGGGCATGCACAAGAGGGGCAAGCAGGTGCACAGCCCCCCCCGCAACAAACAGAAGAGGCACAGAGCCCCTCCAAAAGCAGTGAAATTTAAATTCCTGCATAAACCCCTGCTGCCAAATGACATGTACAGAGAACTGTTCTTGCCCAGGGATTTTTGACAAAGTTTACTAGATGTGTCCAGAACAGTGGCTCTAAATATTTCACTAAGGCTTCTACTTTCCCTTCCACAATGAAGAGCTGAAAATGCTCTCTTGTAACTTTAAGTTCTAGGATCTAAGCATATTCAGAGAATTATTCAGTTTTTCTACTCCCACCAATTATATAGCCATGTGGTCCACTGCATTTTTCTACTGTTAAATTCATAATACATACAAGATCATACAGTGAAAATTAATTACCTACTATATTATCCTTATTTCTGATCACCCAAAAGACAGTTTTGGGAGTGGGGGGGAAGGAGAAGGAAGTATGTGTAGACTCAGGATATTCTTTCCTAGTCTATTTTACTCACAATGTGTTATCGTTCCCATTCTGACCTGAAAAAATATAGCAAAATCAGTAGCAAAGATTCTGAGATTGTACCAGGTTTAGAGTTCCAGTTCCAGCATAATTGTATCAGCATTTTTAGCCAGCAGCAGCTCCCATTTACCAAGAACATAACAGTCCTGATTCTCTTCTCACACACTTGTAAATCAGGAATAATTCCACTGAAATCAATGGAGTTACACTGATGGCGTAAGTGACAGGAAAATCAGGCCCACTCCCTCTTGCTATTGAACAAATTCCATAGCCCTGAGCCACACCTGGTAAGAGATGGGAACACCAACAGCAGGGACGGAATGGGGGGTGGAGGGGGGAAGCACAGAAACAGGACAAAGAAGGAAAGGAACAAAAATGGGAGCTAAACAGAGGGGAAGCAAAGACTAGAAGAAATAGTGAAAAGGAAAGAGGAATGAGAGACAAAGGTGTGTGTGAAAAAACAAGAGGGGGGCAGTTATACCTATGGGTTGGGGCAGGGGGTCAAAGACAAGGTGAGAAGTGTCAGGTTCTCTGAGTGACTGGGATTGCTGGGGCTGCAGGTTATGTGTCATCCCAGGACAAGGCAGGGTCTGCTGCAAAGAGCCATTCCTCCACTCTTCACCCTGAAAATCCTGGCTACTGCCCTGCCTGTCAATATAATGTATCTAATGCTGGAGTGTTATAAACTTACATTTTAAAAGTCTTATGTTATCTAGTGTATGCTTACTTTTATTTAGAGCCTATATTTAACATGGTTCGATTGATCTACTCCAGCCTGGTCAGAATTTAGATGTACAAGAACCATTTTAGTCCACAGCTAAAATACAGGAGTCAAAGGCTGAAGTCTTGACTCTGTTTTAGCTCATTCTGTACTCAGGCAAAACTCACATTGTTTTCAACTTATCTTAAATTCTGTCCCCATAAACAACACTTTCACTATATGGTCTAACTACAAATGAATCATAATTGGGATCAACCTTCAGCTTGATACCTTTCAGAAACATCAACCCAAAAAAAAAATCAAAAGCAGCAACTCCTCTGTCAAAAATAAATCAAGAAAACAGATTTACTTGTTGATATAAACCAAAGATAAATTTTTGGTTTTTAACTTCAACTGATACATACTGCAAAATATTATACTGTACAGATACTCCAATAAAGCTGCATCAGACCCAGATTTGACATAGTCTGTTGGTGGCAAGGACAATAGTAAATTGTTTTATCACCTTGAGCAGCCAGCACTACATATTGCTATGACATGCTCTCATGCACTTATGCTTTTTCATATTCAGACACTGTATATCTATCCTTTGAAGTACCTTATTCAATTCATCATCCAACTTCATATTCACAGTTTTAAAAACACCTTAGGCAAAAGGTGTCCTTTCAGTTGATCTATTTATTGTGGCAGTACCAGGACATTTTCTATGCATAATCCATTACTTTAGGGCTAAGAAAATAGTACAAAGAAAAAAAGATTGTACAACATTCACTGAGATACTCATAAACCCATCTAACTGCATCACAAGCAACCTTTATGTGCTTCAAAAGACAACTGTAAATTCTCCAAAGCCTCAGCACTGTTGCACATTTTTAAATGACTTATTTCATAAAGTGAGAGGAATGTTACCTCTAACATCACTGAGCAGCATCTGAAGAGTACCTGCTAAGCACATGGTCACAACTATTTTGTGCAGATAGTTGGTTTGACTAATATGCTGACTACAGCTATTCTTTTTGCATGCACTAGCTTAATAATTATACACAGCAAGTATTCCAGTACATACAGTAGCCTTATGGTTTATCCTTCATTACACAAACCAAGATGAAAGAAAAAGGAAACTGGGACACACATTTTCTGGACTCCCTAGACTCTTACTTTAAATAAAGTAAACAAGACCTTGAAAAATATTGTCTTGGGATGTCAAAAACTTTGGGAGGTATATACTTAATTAAAAGTTAACGCTGCACATGAACTGTGAAGTCAGTCATGAAGTGTTTTTGTCAATGAACTGCTTTTTTGAAAGACAGCAGCAAACACTCCTGCCAAAATTCAGAAAGGGCTTTATAATCTAATACATACTCAAATACGAACCATAAAAGCAATTTCAAATTGTCCCTCAAAACAATTTTTCTTGATTGCTCAGTAAGAGTTTTGGGTCAGAGTTGTTCTTGTGAATGACTGCTCTGTTTCTTATAATTATCTCTAACCCAGCTAGTCTGCATTTAGCATCAGTCCTTTAGTAAGTGCACTAAACGTGCAAAATTCACGACTCTCTGAAGCACTTGCAGTTTTTCACATTACGAGTAGCGCTGGGCAAAATACACAAACATTTGTCAACAAAACAGAAGCACTGATCCAAACAAACATTCTACATTTTTCAATAAATATTTGAGCAAATTCCCCTTGCCTTCATGCTACAATCTGAAATATTGTGATAAATTCACACGCGTGAATTTACAAACCTGCTTTTGGGAGCTTTCCTGAAGAGATTGGGTGGTCTAGTGGACCAAGTACAGAGGTAGGAGCCAGCCAGCAGCTCTTGTCCCAGTTGCCACTGTAAGGATAAGGTCTTGTCCTGTAGCCATCCATATTGTAAGGCCTGAAGCCTAAGGCCTTTGTCTGCAGCCACATTAGAAGGCAGCAGCCATTAGCTGAGAAGGAGGAAGTCACATCCTCACATTCCAGCTAAATTACATTAAAATAATGTAATATCAGACTGTTAAGGAGACCCCGTCCTAATGGCACCCACTATCACCAGATAAAGAAACAGATCTTAAGATGGTTAAAGAAAACTTTGTTTGATAGCATTCTGTCTGGCAAGAAATCACTTATCAATAGTAGTGGTTGTGAAATCCTCATTTCTTTATTGTTTTGTCATTATGGTCCCCACTTCCCTATTGTTTGTCTCTGACTGGTTCTTTGATTGTTTCTGTCTGTTACACAATTAATTTTGCTAGGTGTAAATTAATTAAGGTGGTGGGATATGATTGGTTAGAGAATTTTGTTAGGACTGGTTAGTAAAATCAAGTGCTCCAACCACTAGGCCATCTGGTCCTCCAAGCCCCCTGTTACAATACTACATGAAAGAGACAGAATAAGTGAGAATACATATTTAATCATTGTACAGACCTCAGAGTTCATTTCTAGCTATCAAAAAACTTGGTTGCACGGAGCAGAGGCACAAAATTCAGAGTACTACTATATTTCCACCTGTTCTGTAGTTAACACCTCTTCAGTCCCTATTTGAATTTGGCAGCCTTTGAATCATGCTCGAAGTCAACCCTGGGCCACGGAGAGGGGAGAGGAAGGGAAGTGGCCGGACCCTCCTCTGGCAAGGGTCGCCCTGCCCACCTCCTCTGGCGGTCGGCCCCTCCCGTGAGGGTCACCCTGTCCGCCTTCCCCCGGGGAGCCCAAGGAGAGAAGCACCACCCTGCGCCCCGCAGCGCGGGTGGTTTTCCTTCCTGCCGGAGGGCCCCGCCTTTGAGCGGAGGGTTGAGAGAAGAAACAAAGTCCTATTCCATTATTCCTAGCTGGAGTATTCCGGCGACCAGCCTGCTCTGAACACTCTAATTTTTTCAAAGTAAAAGCTTCAGACCCCCAGGACACTCGGTTAAGAGCATCAAGGGAGCGCTGAGAGGCAGGGGCTGGGACAGGCGGTAGCTCGCCTCGCGGAGGACCACCAGCTCAATCCCAAGATCCAACTACGAGCTTTTTAACTGCAGCAACTTTAATATATGCTATTGGAGCTGGAATTACCGTGGCTGCTGGCACCAGACTTGCCCTCCAATGGATCCTCGTTAAAGGCTTTAAAGTATACTCATTCCAATTACAGGGCCTCAAAAGAGTCCTGTATTGTTATTTTTCATCACTACCTCCCCGGGTTGGGAGTGCGTAATTTGCGCGCCTGCTGCCTTCCTTGGATGTGGTAGCCGTTTCTCAGGCTCCCTCTCCGGAATCGAACCCTGATTCCTCGTTACCTGTGGTCACCATGGTAGGCACAGGAAGTACCATCGAAAGTTGATAGGGCAGACATTCGAATGCATCGTCGCCGCCACAGGGGCGTGCGATCAGCCCAAGGTTATCTAGAGTCACCATTTGACTGACAAATGGCTCCCAACCTAGTCCACTTATAATGCAAGAATCCTTATAAGGATATTCAAGAGATGTAGAGTATTTCATTTTTATGATGTAAAATGATACTATAGTGATAGGGATATTAGAAATACCAGGTGAGTTTATTTTGTAATTATAATCTAAAAGAAGCAGATAGTTGAAGACAGCCTTATTTAAAGATCAATCTAAATCCCACGGTCATAAATATAAAGGGAAGGGTAAACACCTTTAAATCCCTCCTGGCCAGAGGAAAAACCCTTTCACCTGTAAAGGGTTAAGAAGCTAGGATAACCTTGCTGGCACCTGACCAAAATGACCAATGAGGAGACAAGATACTTTCAAAGCTGGAGGGGAGAGAAACAAAGGTTCTCTCTGTCTGTGTGTTGCTTTTGCTGGGACCAGAGCAGGAATGCAGGTCAGAACTCCTGTAAAGGGCTAATAAGCAATCCAGTTAGATATGCATTAGATTCTCTTTTGTTTAAATGGCTGATAAAATAAGTTGTGCTAAATGGAATGTATATTCCTGTTTTTGTAACTTAAGGTTTTACCTAGAGGGATTCTCTGTGTTTTGAATCTGATTACCTTGTAAGGTATTTACCATCCTGATTTTACAGAGGGGATTCTTTTACTTTTTCTTCAATTAAAATTCTTCTTTTAAGAACCTGATTGCTTTTTCATTGTTCTTAAGATCCAAGGGTTTGGGTCTGTGTTCACCTATGCAAATTGGTGAGGATTTTTATCAAGCCTTCCCCAGGAAAGGGGGTGTAGGGTTTGGG
This sequence comes from Chelonia mydas, assembly GCF_015237465.2. Classification (NCBI taxonomy): domain Eukaryota; kingdom Metazoa; phylum Chordata; order Testudines; family Cheloniidae; genus Chelonia; species Chelonia mydas. The sequence goes on along the minus strand of NC_057852.1, from coordinate 85,632,383 downwards.
AGGATTTGGGGGGGAAAGACGTTTCCACGCAGGCTCTTTCCCTGTTATATATTTGTTAGACGCTTGGTGGTGGCAGCAATAAAGTCCAAGGGCAAAAGGTAAAATAGTTTGTACCTTGGGGAAGTTTTAACCTAAGCTGGTAAAAATAAGCTTAGGGGGTTTTTCATGCAGGTCCCCACATCTGTACCTTAGAGTTCAGAGTGGAGAAGGAACCTTGACACCCACAGAAGTCACTGGAAGTCTTTCTTCGTTCCTTTAATTTTACTAAAGAACTTCAACTATAAAAAATTCTGTTTGGAGTATGTATTGTGTTTAAGAGCAGAGCACATGCTAGGAAGAGCTGGCTGGAAGCAGTCTAGAGTCAGCTTCGCCAGATACACAGCTGGGAGCACAAAGCTCTCCTTTGTCTTATGTATCTGTTTTATTTCTAATAAAATCTTACTTCTAAGAGTCTATTCTGAGCCTCCTTCTTATGACTCCACAAGACAGCACATAGTATCAGGAGTAGAAGTGAGGACAGAGAAAAGAAGACTGTGGTGAATAAGTTTCAGAGTAACAGCTGTGTTAATCTGTATTTGCAAAAAGGAAAGGAGTACTTGTGGCACCTTAGAGACGAACCAATTTATTTGAGCATAAGCTTTCGTGCATACTGTGGAAAGTACAGAAGATCTTTTTATACACACAAACCATGAAAAAAATGGTGTTTACCACTACAAAAGGTTTTCTCTCCCCCCACCCCACTCTCCTGCTGGTAATAGCTTATCTAAAGTGATCACTCTCCTTACAAAGTGTATGATAATCAAGGTGGGCCATTTCCAGCACAAATTCAGGTTTTCTGCCCCCCACACCCCCACCCCTACCCTCACAAACCCACTCTCCTGTTGGTAATAGCTATCTAAAGTGATCACTCTCCTTACAATGTGTATGATAATCAAGGTGGGCCATTTCCAGCACAAATCCAGCGTTTAACAAGAACGTCTGAGGAAGGGGGGATGGGGGTAGGAAAAAACAAGGGGAAATAGGTTACCTTGCATAATAAACCAGTCATAAACCAGTCGGAGAACACTTCAATCTCTCTGGTCACGCGATTACAGACATGAAAGTTGCGATATTACAACAGAAAAACTTCAAAACCAGACTCCAGCGGGAGACTGCTGAATTGGAATTCATTTGCAAATTGGATACAATTAACTTAGGCTTGAATAGAGACTGGGAGTGGCTAAGTCATTATGCAAGGTAACCTATTTCCCCTTGTTTTTTCCTACTCCCCACCCCCTTCCTCAGACGTTCTTGTTAAACCCTGGATTTGTGCTGGAAATGGCCCACCTTGATTATCATACACATTGTAAGGAGAGTGATCACTTTAGATAAGCTACTACCAACAGTAGAGTGGGTTTGTTTGTGTGGGAAAAAAAAGGGGGGGGGGGGAAGAAACCTGGATTTGTGCTGGAAATGGCCCAACTTGATTATCATACACATTGTAAGGAGAGTGATCACTTTAGATAAGCTATTACCAGCAGGAGAGTGGGGTGGGGGGAGAGAAAACCTTTTGTAGTGGTAAACACCCATTTTTTCATCGTTTGTGTGTATAAAAAGATCTGTACTTTCCACAGTATGCATCCGATGAAGTGAGCTGTAGCTCACAAAAGCTTATGCTCAAATAAATTGGTTAGTCTCTAAGGTGCCACAAGTACGCCTTTTCTTTTTGTGGTGAATAAGTCATCTTGGAGACGGAGCAACTAAAAGCCGCAAGGGGGTGTGTGTGTGTGTACACACACACACACACACACACACACCAGCAGCTGGCTTTCGTGAGAAAGAAGGTAACAATTTTCTTAAATGTTGCAGTGGATTTATTTAATAGCATGCAAATATTGCAAATTATGAAACAATTTTGCAGAAATTTGAAGAGTATTGCATACCTTAAATACATATTTGAAAAAGAGTACATTTGAATGGTATAAATTTAACCCTAGAAGACAAAAGGAAGGAGAATCCTTTGAAAAATTCCTAAAAGTGCAAAAGCTAAAATGAGCCAAACCTGCAACCATGGACAGTTAGAGTCAATTATAAGGGATCAAATTGTAATTGAAATCAGAGATTGAAAGCTACAAAAGAGACAATTGGAAGATATGGATCTCACTTTGGATAAAACAGTAAGACTGTTCAGCAGCAGAAATCACTCTGAACAGAATAAAAATAATGGAAGGAAAACAAGTCACTGCCACTTTCTACAGAGTGACAAAAAAGAGAAAAATGGCAAGCAGTAAGTCAGTGCAAAACAAAAACCACAGACAAGCATGAAAAAAGTAAAGCTCAGCTTCAAAGTTTGCACAAGACTTTGATACAAACACAGACCTCATCAATGTCCAGTTCTGGAAAGCACTGTAATATTTGTAAGAAATACAATCATTTTGCCAACATCTGCAACCAGGATCAATTACAGAACAAAAAGCAAAGCATGCGTGCTAATTCAGTAATCCAGGTAAAGAGCACAGAGCAACACAGAAGAGGAGTTCTATCTAGGAATTGTATCTGAAGAGGAGGAGACAGATGAATGGACAATTTATTTGGAGACTGATTGGACTCCTATAACCTATGAATTAGACACTGGTGCTCAGGTAAATGTTGTTTCAGATATTATCAAAAAGTTTAAGAAAGAACAGGGAAAATGGTGAGCAAACAGGTTAAACTGAACGCTTATAATGGAGAACTCATTTCCACTCAAGGTACATGTGTACTAGAAGTGAAGGTAAACGATCAAAAAGAATTAATAAACTATGCAATAGTTAAGAAAATAAAGCACCTATTTTGGGTGTAAAAACCATGCCAAGACCAAAGAGTGCATGTGGTACCAGGGATAAGGGACACAGGCATAGAGGAACAGTATCAGAATGTTTTTGAGAGTACAGGAAAACTAGCACCTGAACATAGAATTGAACTAACAGTCAAATTGTCCTGTCATTCATGTCCCTAGAACTATTCCTCTAAGTATGGGAATAAAAGCTCAAAGAACTGGATCATTTAGTAAAAGACATTAGAAGAACAACCTACAGAATGGGTGAACTTAATAATAATAGTAGAAAAATAGGATGGAACACTGAGATTACACCTAGATCCTAAGGAGTTTAACAAATATATCAAAAGGGAACACTTACAGTTACCTAACAAGGAAAACATTTTGGGGGATATGGCTGGTGCAAGTATTTTACTAATTTAAATGAATCATCTGGATTCTGGCAGAATGCCTTAGTAGAGAGGAGCTCCAAATTATTTACTTTTATTACTCCATATGGAAGATATTTCTTTCTCAGATTACCATTTGGTCTAAAGTCTGCTCCAGAAGTCTTCCATAGAACGGTGCAGTAAATTATTTGAGGGAATTGAAGGCACAAAACTGCATATAAATGATACTCTCATCTGGGGCAGCATAATAAGGGAACATAATTACAGGTTAAAGACAGCACTGGATAGGCCTAGAGCTGTAGGTCTACACCTAAAGATAGATAGATATAAACTTGGGCTTAGAGAAATTACCTACATGGGAGAAAGGTTAACTAAATGAGGGGTATGTATTGATCCTAGCAGAACACACGCTATAACTGTGAGGCTGGCAAAGGAGCTAACCTGCGTATGGCCCGTAACAACTTAACAAAAGGCATTGTAATCATAATCAGGACATTTCACTTGTATATGAATATCAAAAAGGTGTAGGTAGACCAGCAATCATTAACCCATTCATTTGTACTAATAGGAGTTAAGGGAGATGCTAAATGTGTTTGATAAATTTCTAACAGGATATAGGTACACAATGTAACCAAAGTAGCTTGTAGATGCTAAGTTCCTTTCATGATCAGGCCTCATCCTACCATCTCTAGTTTGCTGAACTTTAAACAGGGACAGTTTAAGACATATGACTGAGATGTTCCAAGTAGTTACTTGGAATACCCTGGAAAATGCATGGAAAGACTAACAAACCTACATAGAATCATAGAATATCAGGGTTGGAAGGGACCGCAGGAGGTCATCTAGTCCAACCCCCTGCTCAAAGCAGGACCAATCCCCAATCAAATCATCTAAGATGCCCTTTGGATTCTGACCTGTTGGCATGACTCCAGAGAGACTTTTGTGCAAACCAGCAAACTCATCATCAATGCTACAAATCTGATATAAGGACTTTGCAATTATTTGTAATGTATATGGTCTTTTAACAATTCAATAACTCTCTTTTTCTGTTTATTATTAATAAAACCTATTATTATTAATAAAAACAAATGACTCAGAGCCCCTGTCCTAAGGTATTTTGACAGCAGGAGACAGACCAAATTGTCCACGGATGCCTCCAAAGAAGGCATAGCGGCAACATTCCTACAAAAATATGATGATCATTCCAGACCGACGGTATAAACATCCAGGGTTCTTACAAAAACAGAATGCCACTAAACCCAAATTGAAAACAAAACTTTAGCCCTAGTGTATGGTTGTAAAAAAAAAACTCCATGTGTTCATTTATGGAAGACCAATTGTTGCAGAAACAGACCATAAGTCTCTGATATCAATTGCAAAGAAGGGGCAAATTGTTACAAATTGACATGCTCACAAGAACACATGAAGGACACTTGGGAATTGAGAAATGTAAATGCAGAGCCAGAGAGATACTGTATTGGCCACAAATGAGATAGAGAAAACTATTAAAATGTGTGAAACATGTCAAAAATACCAAAGTAAACAGAAAAAAGAACAGGTTTCAGAGTAACAGCCGTGTTAGTCTGTATTCGCAAAAAGAAAAGGGGTACTTGTGGCACCTTAGAGACTAACCAATTTATTTGAGCATGAGCTTTCGTGAGCTGTAGCTGTGAGCTGTAGCTCACGAAAGCTCATGCTCAAATAAATTGGTTAGTGTCTAAGGTGCCACAAGTACTCCTTTTCTTTTTGAGAAAAAAGAACCTGTGCTGATAAACAATGAACAGTTAAGGCCATGGTCTCAAGTTGGTATAGATTTATTTACATATGCAGGTAAAGATATGTTTTGATTTTGGATTATTATTCTCATTATCCAGAAGTTGTTTTAGAAAATACCACATCGAAACAAGTGATAATGCACATGAAATCCATACTTTCCATGCATGGAATCCCTGAAGTTATCACTTTTGATAATGGTCTGCAGTTTGAAAATTTGCTAGAGAGAGTGTGGGTTTAAGCATGTAACTTTGAGTATCAGGTATCCTCAATCATAGAAGATTAGGGTTGAAAGAGACCTCAGGAGGTCATCTAGTCCAACCCCCTGCTCAAAGCAGGACCAAGCCCAACTAAATCATCCCAGCCAGAGCTTTGTCAAGCCGGGCCTTAAAGACCGCTAAGGATAAAGATTCCATCACCTCCCTAGGTAACACATTCCAGTGCTTCACCACCCTCCTAGTGAAATAGTGGGGGAGGTCTAGGTTGGATATTAGGAAAAACCGCAACTTGAGACCAATGCTCCTTGTTCTGTCATCTGCCACCACTGAGAACAGCTTAGCTCCATCATCTTTGGACGCCCCCTTCAGGTAGTTGAAGGCTGCTATCAAATCCCCCCTCACTTTTCTGCAGACTAAATAAGCCCAGTTCCCTCAGCCTCTCCTCATAAATCATGTGCCCTAGCTCCCTAATCATTTTTGTTGCCCTCCACTGGACTGTCTCTCCAATTTGCCCACATCCTTTCTGTAGTAGGGGGCCCCAAAAACTGGACACAATACTCCAGATGTGGCCTCACAAGTGCCGAATAGAGGGGAATAATCACTTCCCTCAATCTGCTGGCAATGTTCTTATTAATGCAGCCCAATATGCTGTTAACCTTCTTGGCACTGGCAACAAGGGCACACTGTTGACCCATATTGTTCAATATCTTCATAAATGATCTGGAGGATGGTGTGGATTGCACCCTCAGCAAATTTGCGGATGATACTAAACTAGGAGGAGTGGTAGATATGCTGGAGGGCAGGGATAGGATACAGAGGGACCTAGACAAATTGGAGGATTGGGCCAAAAGAAATCTGATGAGGTTCAATAAGGATAAGTGCAGGGTCCTGCACTTAGGACAGAAGAACCCAATGCACTGCTACAGACTAGGGATCGAATGGCTAGGCAGCAGTTCTGCGGAAAAGTACCTAGGGGTGACAGTGGACGAGAAGCTGGGTATGAGTCAGCAGTGTGCCCTTGTTGCCAAGAAGGCCAATGGCATTTTGGGATGTATAAGTAGGGGCATAGTGAGCAGATCGAGGGACGTGATCGTCCCCCTCTATTCGACATTGGTGAGGCCTCATCTGGAGTACTGTGTCCAGTTTTGGGCCCCACACTACAAGAAGGATGTGGATAAATTGGAGAGAGTCCAGCGAAGGGCAACAAAAATGATCAGGGGTCTGGAACACATGACTTATGAGGAGAGGCTGAGGGAACTGGGATTGTTTAGTCTGCAGAAGAGAAGAATGAGGGGGGATTTGATAGCTACTTTCAACTACCTGAGAGGTGGTTCCAGAGAGGATGGTTCTAGACTATTCTCAGTGGTAGAAGAGGACAGGACAAGGAGTAATGGTCTCAAGTTGCAGTGGGGGAGGTTTAGGTTGGATATTAGGAAAAACTTTTTCACCAAGAGGGTGGTGAAACACTGGAATGTGTTACCTAGGGAGGTGGTAGAATCTCCTTCCTTAGAAGTTTTTAAGGTCAGGCTTGACAAAGCCCTGGCTGGGATGATTTAATTGGGGATTGGTCCTGCTTTGAGCAGGGGGTTTGACTAGATGACCTCCTGAGGTCCCTTCCAACCCTGATATTCTATGATTCTATGATATCCAGCTTCTCGTCCACTGTAACCCCTAGGTCTTTTTCTGCAGAACTGCCGCTTAGCCAGTTGGTCCCCAGCCTGTAGCAATGCATGGGATTCTTCCATCCTAAGTGCAGGACTCTGAACTTGTTCTTGTTGAATATCAGATTTCTTTTGGCCCAATCCTCCAATTTGTCTAGGTCACTCTGGACCCTATCCCTACCCTCCAATGTATCTACCTCTCCCCGCAGCTTAGTGTCATCTGCAAACTTGCGGAGGGTACAATCCATCCCATCATCCAGATCATTAATGGAGATGCTGAACAAAACCAGCCCCAGGACTGACCCCTGGGGCACTACGTTTCATACCAGCTGCCAAGTAGATATTGAGCCATCGATCACTACCCATTGAGAGCCCGATGATCTAGCCAGCTTTCTAGCCACCTTACAGTCCATTCATCCAATCCATATTTCTTTAACTTGCTGGCAAAAATACTGTAGGAGACCATATCAAAAGCTTTGCTAAAGTCAAGAGAGATCACGTCCACTGCTTTCCCCACATCCACAGAGCCAGTTATCTCATCATAGAAGGCAATCAGGTTGGTCAGGCATGATTTGCCCTTGGTGACTCCATGTTGACTGTTCCTGATCACATTCCTCTCCTCCAATGGATTCCTTGAGGACCTGCTCCATGATTTTTCCAGGGACTGAGGTGAGACTGACCGGTCTGTAGTTCCCCAGATTCTCCTTCTTCCCTTTTTTAAAGATGCGCACTATATTTTCCTTTTCCCGATCATGTGGGACCTTCCCCAATCGCCACGAGTTTTCAAAGATAATGGCCAATGGCTCTGCAATCACATCAGCCAACTCCCTCTGCACCCTAGGATGCATTGCATCCAGACCCATGGACTTGTGCATGTCCAGCTTTTCTAAATAGTCCTTAACATATTCTTTCACCACTGAGGGCTGCTCACCTCCTCCTCACTGGCCCCGCCCCAATTCGATCCCACTCCCCCAAGTCCACACCCCACCTCTTTACCACCTCCTCCCACGAGCATCCCACGTCCCCACTCCTCCCCGAAAGTCCTAAGCACCGCCAAACAGCTGTTAGGCAGCAGGCAGGAAGCACTGGGAGCAGGAGGAGCGGGGACGCGACACACTCAGGGGAAGAGGGGCTAGAGGGAGTTTGGCTGCTGGTGGGTGCGGAGCACCCACTAATTTTTCCCCATGGGTGCTCCAGCCCCGCAGCACCCACGAAGTCAGCACCTATGCCCAGGGCAGCAGTGCACAGGTGGGCTCAGGCTTCAGTCCCCTGTCCTGGGAATCATGTAGTAATTTTTATTCTCAGAAGGGAGTCACGGTGCAATGAAGTTTGAGAACCCCTGAGGTAGCACACGGACTGAAGTGGTGCCTTGTAGACCTAATAGGCTGCACAGAGCACCTGAAAGACTGCTAAAAATGCTGTGTATGTTATGTTATGATATGTGTAGAGAAACATTAGGTATCTATGTTAAATTGTTAAGGACCCCTTTCGCTGGAAAGGGAAGATATTTGGAGTATGTACTGTGCCTTTAAGAGCAGACCACATGCTAGGAAGAACCAGCTGGAAGCAGTCGAGATTGAGCCCTGGTCTACACTATGGGGTTAGGTCAAATTTAGCCGTGTTAGGTCGATTTTATAATGAATGCGTCTACACAACCAACCCCATTCTGTCAACTTAAAGGGCTCTTAAAATCGAGGCGAGGAGAGTAGCACTAAAAATCGACCTTGCTGGGTCAAATTTGGGGTTGTGCAAACACAATCCGACAGTATTGGCCTTCGGGCGCTATCCCAGAGTGCTCCAATGTGACCGCTCTGGACAGCACTTTCAACTCCAATGCACTAGCCAGGTACACAGGAAAAGCCCTGGGAAATTTTGAATTTCATTTCCTGTTTGGTCAGCATGGCGAGCTCAGCAGCACAGGTGACCATACAGTCCCCCCAGAATCACAAACGAGCTCCAGCATGGAGCGAACGGGAGACACTGGATCTGATTGGTGTATGGGGAGAAGAATCTGTGCAGGCTGAACTCCAATCAAAAAGAAGAAATGCTAATATATATGCCAAAATCACACAGGACATGGTGGAGAGAGGCTACAACAGGGACACACAGCAGTGCCGTGTGAAAGTTAAGGAGCTCAGGCAAGCCTACCAAAAGACAAAGGAGGCAAACAGTTGCTCAGGGTCAGAGCCCCATACCTGCCACTTCTATGATCAGCTGCATGGCAATCTAGGAGGGACACTACCACTACCCCACCACTGTCCATGGACACCTGCAACGGGGGAGTCTCACGCAACAGGGAGGAGGAGGAGAAGACGAATGCGCAGCAGGCAAGCAGTGAAACCATTCTCCCCGGCAGCCAGGACCTTTTCATCACCCTGGAGCCAATACCTCCCAAGGCGGGATCCCGGACCCTGAAGCCGGAGAAGGCACCTCTTGTGAGTGTACATTTGTAACAACAGTACAGGGTTTAAAAGCAATAGTGTTTAATGTTTGATTTGCCCTGAAGAATTGGGATGCATTCGCGGCCAGTACAGCTACTGGAAAAGTCTGTTAACGTGTCTGAGGATGGAGCAGGTATCCTCCTGGGACATATCCATGAAGTTCTCCTGGAGGTACTCTGAAAGCCTTTGCAGAAGGTTTCTGACGAGGGCTGCCTTATTTCGTCCTCCACGGTAGGATACTTTACCCCACCAAGCCAGTCGAAGTAGTCTGGAACCATTGCAGCACAAAGCATGGCAGCAAATGGTCCTGGGTTTTGGTGGCATTCAAGCAACATTCGGTCTTTATCTTTCTGTGTTAGCCTCAGGAGAGTGATATCATTCATGGTCACCTGGTTGAAACAGGGGAATTTTTGTAAGGGAACAGTAAAAGGACCCCGTTCATGCTGAGCTGTTTGCGCTTGGCTAAAAGGGATCATCCCAGAGAATAGCCACATGGTGGGGTGGGGGGAGGTGTGTGCTGCGGATCCACCCGAAAACCGCAGCCCCTCCTTTTAAATGTGAAACCCAACCAGCATTGCTTGCTATGGGAAAGGATGGCGCTGCAGTTTGAAACCATTCCCACATGTTATGAAGGTGTAAGAAGCCAACACCTCGTACCCTTTGGCTTACTATGGCTACCTGGAAACCGAATTCTGTTGCACAGCTGTGTGTGATGTATCACCATACTGGCAGGCGCTCAATATAAAAGGCAAAATGCGACCTTGTACCTAAAGCACATGTGCTGTCTCCTGTGAATTGCTTGATTCACTGTGAAAGAGTCTCCCTTTTGTTCTCAGAAATGTATCATCTTAAATTTTACTCTCCCTTTTTATCCCCCCTCAGGTGCAAATGTTTCTATGCTCCCCCTCTCATCTCTGCCCGTGAGGTTAGTGCAGATTAGAAGGCAAAAAAAACCTCACTTACGATGACATGTTTTCTGAGTTCATGCAGTCCTCCCACACTGACAGGGCACAGCTTAATGTATGGAGGCATTCAGTGGCAGAGGCCAGGAAAGCATTAAATAAGCGCTATGAGAAGAGGCAGGAGGTGATGCTGAGGCTTATGGGGGAGCAAATGGACATGATGAGGCATCTGGTGGAGCTGCAGGAAAGCCAACAAAAGCACAGACCACTGCTGCATCCACTATATAACCACCTGCCCTCCTCCCCAAGTTCCATATCCTCCTCACCCAGATGCCCAAGAACCCAAGGGGAGGCTCTGGGCACCAAGCCACTCCAATCCAGAGGATGGCCCAAGCAACAGAAGGCTGTCATTCAAACAGTTTTGATTTGATAAGCAATGTAGTCTTGTCCTTCCCTCCTCCCCCACTCCACCCCACCCCACCCAGGCTACCTTGTCAGTTATCTTTTTTTTTTTAATTAATAAAGAAAGAATGCATGGTTTCAAAACAATAGTGACTTTATTTCTTTTGCCAGCTGTGATCAAAGGGGGGAGTTTGGTTGGCTTACAGGGAATTAAAATCAACAAAGGGGGGGGGGGGTTTGCATCAAGGAGAAACACACACAACTGTCACACCGTAGCCTGGCCAGTCATGAAACTGGTTTTCAAAGTCTCTCTGATGTGCAGCGTGCCTAGCTGTGCTCTTCTGATTGCCTTAGTGTCTGGCTGCTCAAAATCAGCCACTAGGAGATTTCTCAAGCTCCCACCCCACCATAAATACCTTCCCCTTACTCCCACAGATATTATGGAGCAAGCAGTAATAACAGTGGGAATATTGGTTTTGCTGAGGTCTAACCTAGTCTGCAAACAGCACCAGTGAGCTTTTAAATGTCCAAAGGCGCATTCTACCACCATTCTGCACTTGCTCAGCTACAGTTGAACTGCTCCTGACTACTGTCCATGAGCCATGGGAGCAAGGGGTAGGCTGGGTCCCCAAGGATAACTATTGGCATTTCAACATCCCCAATGGTAATTTTCTGGTCTGGGAAGTAAGTCCCTTCTTGCAGCTGCTCGAACAGCCCAGAGTTCCTAAAGATGTGAGCATCATGCACCTTTCCCGGCCATCCCACGTTGATGTCAGTGAAACGTCTCTTATGATCCACCAGTGCTTGCAGCACCCTTGAGAAGTACCCCTTTCTTGTACTGGCTGCCAAGGTGGTCCAGTGCCAAGATGGGGATATGCGTTCTGTCTATTGCCCCACCACAGTTAGGGAAACCCATTGCAACAAAGCCATCCACTATGACCTGCACATTTCCCAGAGTCACTGCCCTTGATAGCAGAACGTCAGTGATTGCATTGGCTACTTGGATCACAGCAGCCCCCACAGTAGACTTGCCCACTCCAAACTGATTCCCGACTGACCAGTAGCAGTCAGGCATTGCAAGCTTCCACAGGGCGATTGCCACTCGCTTCTCAACTGTCAGGGCAGCTCTCATCTTGGTATTCCTGCGCTTCAGGGTGGGCGAAAGCAACTCACAAAGTTCCAGGAAAGTGGCCTTATGCATGCGAAAGTTTTGCAGCCACTGAGAATCATCCCATACCTGTAACACTATGCAGTCCCACCAGTCTGTGCTTGTTTGCTGGACCCAGAATCGGTGTTCCACTGTATCAACCAGCCCCACTGCCACCATGATGTCCCAATTGCCACCTCCCGTGCTTTCAGGAACGTCTGTGTCTATGTCCTCCTCCCAATCATCCTCGTGCTGGCGTCTTAGCCAGGTTCTGCACATACTGCAGGATAACGCGCAAGGTGTTTACAATGCTCACAACAGCAGCAGTGAGCTGAGCTGAGCGGGCTCCACGCTTGCCATGCTATGGCGTCTGCATAGTTAACCCAGGAAAAAAGGCGCGAAATGATTGTCTGCCATTGCTTTCACAGAGGAAGGGAAGGAGGGGAGACTGACAGTATATACCCAAAAACCGCCTGCGATGATGTTTTTGCCCCATCAGGCATTGGGAGCTTAATCCAGAATTCCAATGGGCAGCAGAGACTGTGGGATAGCTACCCACAGTGCACCGCTCCGTGAGTCGATGCTAGCCACGGTATTGAGGACTCACTCTGCCGACTTAATGCTCTTAGTGAGGACATATACAAATCGACTGTATAAAATTGCTTTCTAAAGATCGACTTCTATATAATCAACCTAATTTCATAGTGTAGAGATCAGATTCACCAGATACACAGCTAAGAACACATGGCTCACAGTTGTCTTACATAACTATTCTAGTTCTAATTAAGCCTTACTTCCAAGATTGTGCCTTCTTCCTATGGATCCACAAGAACACAATTCCCACAATTCTTTATTTTCCAAAACAATTTAGTTTAAACTTATAACTTGACTAAGAAAATAATTTAAGTGGAATTTCAGAATCCTCCTTACTGAAATCTCAGTGTTTGAGGAAAGTGACAAAGTCTTACATGATTCTGATAGTATAAGGAATTATTTTTCCTGTGGGGAATAATGTTATACTACAAACTATTCTTCTGTGTCACACAGTACATGAAATTGGAAATAAGTGTGAACGTACTAAAGTAGTGATAAACCTTGTTGTCTAACAGTGAGATTCATGAAGCTGCACTCCAAAATCCTCTGGTTTAAACCTAACAACCCTATAATCAGTTTCTAAGCAACCTGCAATCAGGTTTTCTGCCTTGTATCAGCTCTTTGCAACACTTTCAATGTTTTTCATCAAATATTTTAGTTTTACTGACAGCATGCAGAGCCACAGAAAAAGTTTCACCTACTTTCTGAAGCTTTGGCTGTGTGCGCCTTGGCAGTACATTCTTACCTACAAGTTATAAACTAAATCCTACAATATTTTAATGTAACTTAGTCTATACAAAGGATTTATAGTGTGAAAGAATCAATGTTATATTAAAAATCTTGACAAAATTCATTAATATGTTCCTAGGAGTTCTTATTATAAACTGCATCATCAATTTTCAAGTGTTGCTATCCAACAGTGGGAATGCACAAATAATTTACTAAGATGAAATTTTGAACTACCTTTCCTTTCACTTTAAAAAACAGAGGCAAGCTTTAGGTACAATAAGCTGTATGCCCAACACAGAGATGGTAAAGGAGGAAAATGATGGGGAAATGGCTCAAGGAGCATTAGTACTGAGATCTTTTTTCCTATTATTCATGCTCTGTCTTTGCTTGCTTTTAAGCAGTCTGCTAAGGGAAATTTACATTACAGGTGCATGAGACCACAGCAGCACACAAGGTAATAGAATTCAGGAAGTGGTTCACTGCAGGTTGAGAACAAGGAGGAGCATACATTCCACACACAGATGGCAAGGCAAAAGCAGAGATTGGTGAAGAGCCTGAGTTGCCAAATCCCAGACAGATTTATGACCCTGGAAGAACATTTCAAATTTGTTTCCCCCACTTTCCTGCTTTCCCCATTTAAACCTTCCTATCCCCCCCATTCCTCATGATTGGGATGTTGCACACCAGCCTGCTCCTTTACTTAATCATTTAAAATATCACCCCTCCTCACTTTGTCTGAAAGCAAGTACAGAATTAAAAGCCAAGCATTAACAATAGGATTAGTAAAAACTGACAGGGGAATCTGAGACAGTGGGACACATACTTCAGGTAGCCATTTTCCAGGCCTGAAGACTTGTCCTGGCACTTGATACGATGAGAGCATGGCATGTGTTCATGTTCCTTGGCCTTTGTACGGATGGCAGATTTCTCTCTCTCCTCATCCCAGTACAACCCTCCGCAAGCCTCAAGTCAGACAAATAAAACAGGCAATTAATTCACAAGGAGAGACTTGTCCCATCATATACTATATGTTAAAAATATTAAATTATCCTCTCTGCAGTTCTCTTAGTAGGCACTTAACTTTTTAGTAGAACCAACAAGACGTTGGATCGCCACAGGTGAAAAGAAGAATCCATGCATCAGAATTTCTCTCTAATATTCTGCCTTCATTGCCCAGGGGAAAGGAGACTCAGATAATTTAAAATTTTAGTAGCTATTTAAAAGAAAGTATCCAGTGGGAAACGGTCTCAGGTGGGCACGTATATCCTGAACAAAAGCACAATTCCTTCTCCACAGAATCATCAAATAAATTATTACAAACAAGAAGGTTTAAAGTATTGCAGAGAACAAGGATGCAGCTCCTGCCATCGTATCTTTACTCCACTGTCACATACTATCCATCCTGGAAAGCGGAGTTGTTATGGATGAAAATGAGTTTATGAGCTAACTTCTCACATTACTGCTGCAAGATACTTGTACTTTAACAAATAAGATATAACACAAACTGCAGCCAGTGGAATGAGGTAGAAGTTGTGGTGAATGAAAGCAACTCAGACATGCAGTGGCACTCACGCAAGTGCTGGCCAACGTGTGAGGTAGATACATATTCCAGAGAACATGGACAAAAGGAACTTGTTGATGCTTAGCTAACATGCTGTCCGAATCTACAATTGGTGAAGGATGTCTCTAAGGTTGTGCTGACTTCTGGAATAGTATAGTCAAAACAAAAACTAGTTACACTTTTTGTCCTGTTTACTGCAGGGCCTGTGCAAGCCAAGCAAAAAGTCTTCAAAACATGTCAAAGATAATAAATAAGCAAAAATGCAAAGAAGTGACGAAACTCTCAACCCTAGCATATATACAAGCAGAGTGCAGCTCAGATTTTAAGGCAGTCTGACCACTGCTGACTTCCAGAGTGGTTCATAAGTAAAGAAACAATTCTGAAGAGCTTAACATGAATAAAATGCATAGTTACATAAAATATATGAGATATATAATTCAGCTTTCTAAATATAAGGTACTATACTTATTCACGTATTCTTATTTTGATTACATACCATCTCCTTTTTAAGCACACTTACAGCTACAACAACAAATTCCATGATTTGATTAATACACTCTGCTTGTGAGCTGACTGCATCTATTTACTATTAGTTAGCAAAAACAATTTATATTTCTGGGTAACAAGTCTGTTTGCAGGAGCTGTTTTCCTCAATATATTCTGTTTACAAGAGTCAGTTCCACAAACCTCAATAAAGTCCATTCCTTATTGTATACCTGTTCCTAAAGCATTTGCTAATGAATATATGACCAATACTGATGGAAGTAAATTGGTTTCAGGTAATCTATCCAGGTAAGAACAAGTATTTGGTGAAAAATTATTACACACAAGTATATGCACACATATTTAGTGCAATATTATACACTGATAGCTCCATAAGTGGTTACAACTTTATACATAGGTGTGATGGGTTCCGTTACAGAGATCCCCCTGGCACGGTCACCTGATGTGATGAAATTACCTCTGAGTCCATTTTCCCTGCAGCTGGGACTCCGGAACCCTGCCTTCTTGAGCCAGACATGCTAGCCTGCTGCAACACAGACTCAGGGTCTGGGCCACACCCCCAAAGCTGCAGACTTTAACCAAAAACAGCTCAGCAGGTTACCTTTCCAGCACCAGACACCCAGTTTCCAGTGGAATCCAAACCCCAAATAAATCCATTTTACTCTGTATAAAGCTTATACAGGGTAAACTCATAAATTGTCCACCCTCTATAACACTGATAGAGAGAGATGCACAGCTGTGTGCTCCCCCAGGTATTAATCACTTACTCTGGGTTTACTAATAAACAAATGTGATTTTATTAAGCATAAAAAGTAGGATTTAAGTAGTTCCAAGTAATAACAGACAGAACAATGTAAGTTACCAAGCAAAATAAAGCAAAAACAAGCAAGTCTAAGCCTAATACATTAAGAAACTGATACAGGTAATATCTCACCCTCAGAGATGTTCAAATAACCTTCTTTCACAGGAATACACTCCTTCCTAGTCTGGGCCCAATCCTTTCCCCTGGTACCGTCCTTGTTAATTCCAGCTCAGGTGGTAACTAAGGTATTTCTCATGACTGGCCACCCTTTTTCCTGCTCCACCCCCTTTTATAGCTTAGGCACAAGGCAGGAATCTTTTGTCTCTCTGGGTCTCCACCCCTCCTTCTAAATGGACAAGTACCAGATTTAAGATGGATTCCAGCATAATGTGACATGGTCACGTGCCCTGAGACCCCAGCCTCCATTCTTCCTGGGCGCGCCCACACGTACACAGGAAGGTTTACAAGTAAACAGAGCTATTTACAGTTCATTGATTCTGAAGCACCCTTTACGGCTTCCACTTAATATGTTTACATTAGTAATACAAGTTTATATCTTATTCCTCTAACTCCAGATATAGAAATAATACATTCAAACAAATAGGATGAGCGCACTTAGTAGATTACAAGCTTTCTAATGACACCATACAAGGGATATTTAGCGTAAAGCATATTCCAGTTATGTCATATTCATAAGCCTATTTCCATAAAGCATATGGAGTGCAACATCACAATAGATATTTGGAGAACAACTGTACTCAGGTCCATAAGCAAATGTTATTTAATATAGGTGAAATTCTCAAAAGCAGTACATGACCCATGTAGCTGAACCATATTGAGTTTGCATATAGGCCTGAAGATGAGAAACTGCATCTGCAATCTGCAGAAACTGGTGGGCTATTACTGCATAGGTACTAGTGCAGGGAATGGGGACATTGGTGGTCACAAATTGCTATACTCCGTGCATGAGGGAGGAAGAATAGGGAATCCACAGAGTTTACAGACCCACCTGCCACAACTGAAATGCCTCCATGGTCCCACTGAGTGGGCTACTGCAGAGCTGAGCAGTGTAGCACACAAGTAGCTTCAGAGTTAGTCTGTGCAACCCTTTGACAGTTGTTTCACTGAATTATGCCTTTTCCACTCACTCCAGCATTTCACCTTATTATGAAGCCACCACAGTTGAGCTTGCAATCAGAGGTCCACTATAAGTCCTGTTTGGAACAGGAAAATGGGTATGGCCTGTAAACTGCAAAAGTTTCTCTGATTCAGAGAATTCTTCAAACTATTTCAGAAACAAACTGGTCAGAATTCTGGAGATCAATGTATTACCAATTCTAACT
This sequence comes from Chelonia mydas, assembly GCF_015237465.2. Taxonomy (NCBI): domain Eukaryota; kingdom Metazoa; phylum Chordata; order Testudines; family Cheloniidae; genus Chelonia; species Chelonia mydas. The sequence goes on along the minus strand of NC_057852.1, from coordinate 85,615,120 downwards.
TTTCTTTGAGTCCCTCTGAATAATATTTCTTCACACACACTTCGTTATATTTAGCTGTAAACTAATTCATAGGCTAGACTTGAAAAGGAAATGGGTTGTAATTAAGCAAAGTTAACTATTGTATCTAAATTTAATAGATACTTAGTAATGACCTTAGTCATGGTAAGGTTACTCTTTTGTAGGGGCAAGTCTCTTCACTATGCTTCACACACCTCCCCAAGATCTTTTGAGGAAATTAGACTATGATTGCCTTTTCTCACATCAGGTATAGTGTTGCATAATTGTTCCTTTTTTACCAGCCTAGGTTGTCAGTTTCCTTGCCTCGTTATTTGTTTAGATGTAAAACCCAGGTCTCAAGCTACACAAAATGGTAAAATCCTTTCAACGGCACCTTTTATCTTTCAGTGCTTCCGCAGATAATGCCTATACACTGTTACTTTTTCTGTATTGTTGACAGTATTTTTCCCCCACTGTGGCAGGACTGTGGCAGGCCCTGCTATAATAAACATTGCAAAACAGTTTTCATGCCCAATTAGGCTGAATTTTTTCATACTTAGGGCCAAATCCTCAGCTGGTGTAAATCAACATAGCTCCATAAAAGTAAGTGGAGATATGCTGAATTACAACATCTGAGAATCTGGTGGATGGCTATTTTTGAATAAAAATGTTCAACGTCCCTTCAGCCCATTAGTTCAGCAAGGGATGAAAGGAACATGTTTTCCCATTTTAAATTATAACTATACATTTCACAGAGCTACAGCAAAAAAACAATAAAAAAACCCAGCTGCAGTTTGAAATTTAGCACGGCTATTTCACCTCATGCAACCTCAAAGGCAAATTTGTCTGAACTGGTGGGGGAAAGGAGCAGTGGTTCTTTAAGGGGTGTCTTATATCCCACAATTCAGAGGTTGTTCTGCAAGGGATGGTGAGAGTATATGGGTTTGCATTCTGTAGTACCTCTATCTACCTGATTTGACGTGTTTGTGACTATGCTAAATATAGAAAAGTTCCTATAGTGTGAGTGTTGCAGCTGTGCACATCGAGGTTCCCAACTATATAATAATTTGAATAATACTGGGCCTGATCTTGGGACATGAACCTGTCACCTGAAAGTGATAAGGTGGGGTGGGTTTTTCTACCTTCCCCACAGCAACTCAGGAACTCTGTTACATAGGTCAGGAAATTAGGTTTAAATTATTGCAACTTCGCAGGTGTCCAGGGCAAGTACTCATTCCCTAGAGGGTCCCGTTCCCTGATAAAAACTGGATTAGAAGTGCAGGTGGGGAAGGCATCCCCTAAAGATGCTGGGGAATGGGATAGGAACTTCTAATGTCTAGTACCACAAGGAGGAACCAGTCGTGTAGGGCTGACCAGGTGGAAACAATCAAGGAATGAATCATGACCTGTACTTAATTATTGCTTGATAGTTCACAGATGAGTTAAAATAATAAAGTTGCAACCTAATTAAATCACATCCCTTGCATCTTGTTTTCTTCCCTGGTGTATCCAGGACAAAGAACTCACCAGGAGTAGTGCCTTTGTTTGCTATGAAAGAGCTGTACCTAACATACAAAGTCATTTTGTTAGGTCTACCAGTGAGCACTTTAGTAGGTCTGCACACATGCACAGAGCATTTTCAGGTTGCAGCAGACAACTTTCACACTTGCTGGCTCAAAGAACTGACACTTGATAAGCCAGCCATCACCTCTAGTTTGCAAGGGGATTCATCTACATTGCAGACTTTCACTCCTGCAAATTGTCTATTGACTTTAAATTAAAAGTGTACATGTGCAAATCCCTTTGTATGACTGGGGCCCAAGTTTGTAAAATGTGCAAGATAAACATCTACAGAAAAAGGAACTTAGAAGCTCTTGTGGAAAAGTCAAAGAATGTTGTAAGTTGTGCAAGCTAATTATCTCTTGTTATCTTCTTCATAAGAGAATACAGGAAATTAAATGCAAACTTCTAGTGTAGTGGAAAGGCTGTGAAAGCAAGCACTCAAAAAATCCAGACTCCCATGGACTTCAGGGCACTGAGGATCAGGCCTATATTAACCAGCAAGAACTTCTGGTTGGCAGTGATTGAGTGCACTATGCCAGCATGAATTCCTGAAATCCTAATACCTAGTGGTGTTCTATTTTAATGAAAATACAGCTAAATACTTCAGACTCCTGAAGAGTTCATGGCTTGATTCCAACCTTGCATTCAATCCACTATGCCCATGATGGCACATCACAAGCACACACTGCACAAGTCTTGTTCACATTTCTTCAAAATATGAAAAAAAATACATAAATGCAACAATTTCAAAGGAGTCTTTGAAAATCAGGCATATTTTCTGCCTTTGTTTTTGCACCTAGTTCTACTCATTAATTCCTTTTAGACCTTTTCATGAAAAGAATGGGCAACGTGACAAGGGAGGGAGTCACTTTTACAGCAAACACCATTTTCATGGACTATAGCAACATCATAAAGGTTATTGAGGAGAAATAGTCCATAAAAAGCTTTGAAGGGGGGATGATGAAAGGGAGCCAGGTATGCAGGGTTGAGAATTTTTGGCCCCAGTGAGCTTCAAGGAACATGGGGAACTATCTTCTGATCCTTCAGCAAACCTGTACAGGCAGACTAAATGCCTACATGGTGCCTGACTTCAGAGAGGTTCCTCACAGGTGCCAGGGATTGCCCATGCAGAGCTCATTGCTGGTTCAGGGCCCTGGAGCAGATCTTTAGCTAGCATAAGTTGTCCTAGCTTCATTAACACCTTACACAAGTTGAAGATCTGCCCCTTACTGAGTACATCTGTTGCTTATAGTTCCCAAGTTACAGGATGTATTCATGCAGCTGTCTGCCTGCCACTTCATATAAAGCATAGTACGAAAATAACCTTCAAATATTGGGGTTCATTTTCTATGTTTACGGTTTTCATTTCTCTCTATCAACAGTGCATTTGTTACAGAACTAACTGAAAAATTTCCCTTATCCACTCTACTTCTTAACAGGCTGGCTTTTTATATATATAAATAAATCTCTGAAGAGCCAGAGAAAATCTGAAGTGTTTGCTCTGATTAAGATCTCGCTGAGATGCCATTTGCTCCCTAATGCCAGGCATTTTTCATAAGTGGAGGCATTATTTTAAATGGTCAAGAGCACAACAGGATTTTTTTAAAGATTGCACTAAAGTATCAAGTGAAAAATTAGAATTTTAAATCAAATCACAGATAATTCTGTATCTATGCCCTAAGTACAATTTGGTGCTGTTAAAAAAAAAAATGGGAAAATGTATTTCTTGAGAGGTTGACATGAGTTCCCTCAGAGGTATTTCTGCTAAAAAAAAAAAAGAAAAAGGGGGTGGGGGGGAGTGATTAGATGCCACTTAAAAAGAGCTTTGTGTTACACTCAAACTAATAAATGTATCTATGTCAAGTAGAATACCTTTAATCTATTTAGTCTGGTGCAAAGATCACAGTGAATATCTGGTGATTCATAATTTCCCCTTGTACATCAAGTTTTGAAAGTGGTATGCCTACAAATCTGATTGCAGAAAGAAAAGAGGAATTGCTGTGGTGTAGGATTATGCAAATGGTAGTAAATATAAAGGACGAGAGTCTGGCTACATTTTATGAGCATTTGTGCCACTGTGTATACACATACACCGCTTGTTATATCCATAAGAAACTACACTCGGAACATTAAGGCTGCAAGAGAGTCACAAAATGCCAACTTTAAAGTGACATGGTTAATCTGAAAAAATCACATTTCGGTTTGAAAATGTTGTGCCTGGAAGCGTGACAAATGATGCTAAAAATCAATGTAGCTTTAAATGGGGCCTACCAATGGTATGTAAAGGAAGGATAGGTAGAGTCAGGTTCCAGACAACACAAATGAGCATGTAGATTTTATAAAAAAAAATTTCTGAGTAGAGGAAACATAGGTCTTCGTAGAACTGTTTGGAAAAACAAATTTTTAAATCTCAGAATTTCTTGTGGAATGGAAATTCGTTTTCATTCTGAATTGAAACAAAGAGTCTAAATTTTGAAAATTTAGAGTGGAACAGAAATTCAAAGAAAATGTTGATTTGATAACATCAAAATGTTTTATATTGTACCTCTACCTATCTTACTTTCCCTTATAAAGAGTGTTGAGATATCTTTAATAATAAAAAAGCAATATTTCCATTGCTAAAATCCAAAATATGTAGAGCATTATATTTAAGGAACATATTGCTTTTATTATTAAAGATACCTGAACATTCTTCATGAGGGAAAGACTATCAAAAAATGTTGGCATAATGACGGATTAAAAAGTGAGACATTTTTCTATATTGTGGCAAAATACCTTGTTCGCCTCAGTAGGCTCCGTCCTTTTTAGCCTTGGAGACTCAGGTTTGGGGCAAGGCGAATCCTTATAGGTGGCACAGGGTCCTGCTACTCCTCTCCTCAGTCAGTCCCTTGTGCTTGTTTTCCTTCCCTTCTGGGGAGCGAGTGCAGCCTCCCTACTGGGAAGGTCTGGTGTCTTGCTGCAAACAGCCTACTGGCAACTTCCCTGCTCCCCTCACTCTCCCCCTCCTACCACCCAGGGGAGGGTTTAAAAAGGTCCCAAGTAGTTGGAGTCAGCTGAACCCCTTTTCCAGCTGAACCTTATTGCCCCCTGGTTCTCTCTCCTCAGTGGATAGGGAGGGGCCTTTTAATCCCCTGGGATTAATTACCACCCCCCTTTTGTAGCTATTTGTCCTGGGTTTACCACAATATATAAAGGTTTGAATATTAGTGTGAAAAATATTTTTATAAAAAATTTTGGCTACCTATTAAGTTCCATAAAAAATTTCAGTTAAATCAATATGTTCCTATTGAACATTTTGATTTTGCCAAACAATTTTTTCCAGTGGAAAACTCTCCAACCAAAAAATGTCAGCAAACTCTAGTTCTATAACATCAAAAAATTCAAGTTCTGTTCCCTGCTCTGTCATAATACTATAAGTTACTAGGACAAGTAACTTAATTAATTCTCTCTGGTCATGTAGATAACATAGGGTCTAAATTCTATGCAGAGTTATTCTGGTGTAAATTGGTCAGAAAATACAACAGAACCTCAGTTACGAACACCTCGGGAATGGAGGGTGTCCATAACTCTAAACAAAACATTATTGTGGTTCTTTCAAAAGTTTACCACTGAATATTGACTTAATACAGTTTTGAAACTTTACTATGCAGAAGAAAAATGCTGATTTTAACCATCTTAATTTAAATGAAACAAGCACAGAAAGAGTTTCCTTACTATGTCAAATCGTTTTTTTAAACGTTCCCTTTCTTTTTTAGTAGTTTAACATTTAACACAGTACTGCACTGTATTTGCTTTTGGTGGGGGGGAAGGGTCTCTGCTGCTGCCTGATTACGTACTTACGGTTCCAAATTAGGTGTGTGGACAGTTTGTAACTCTGAGGTTCTGTAATAAGTGTAAAGGACAAGATCACCTAAAGGTTTGATGATAAATGTGTGAATGTGTAGGAATGGCAAATGCAAAATCTCCCACCACTACTTCTCCCAAAACCTTTGCATTGCATGACATAATTGTCACTCCACATTCTGTGTTGGAGTGTAAAATCACAACTGCAGCTCCACCTAAAGAAAAGGTGTTGGATGAACAGGTTGCAAAGAGCAACTAGGTAAAAAGTGAGCATGTCTTGCATTCTACCCCTTTGTGTTGCATCTTTTAACATTGAGTTATTGTACACAGTGGGGATTTAGATAAGACAAGTTTCTCCAGCCATTGAAGCAGGGTAACATGAACTTCGCATGTAGCGTAGGTCCTGTGTCAAACACTCCAATGGGAGATACTTTAGTGATAGTATTCCTCAGAGAGCTGGCCACGAATCACTTCATATGGTATAGCCGCTGCAGAAAGCCTGGCATGTGTTGTTGAAAAGGCCATTGATGGACATGAACACAAAAGTGCTGAAAATATAAACACAACCCCACTGATGATAATTACCAGGTATAGTATATTGTCATAGCCCCTTTGCTTAATATGCCCTTCTCCAATGGCAGTCTGTGGGCACCAAGAGCAATGGGCCCATTGGTATATCCAAGCAGTGCCACCATCCCTACAGTGAGATAGTTTTGCTGCTCCTTTGCAAGCGGGGAACTTCGCTGTGCAAATTAGCAATATTTGTGCATACCTTCTGTTGGATTGCAGCAAATAGAATACATGCTAGAACAAAAATATGCCAGAAGAAAAACAGTTTCTTCCCCCATTACCCAGACTTTAGTGAAGTTACTCAAAAGCAGGAGGAGAAAATGTAATGAACTCAACAAATCTTTCACTAAAATGAAATCTTTTTAATCTTAGTGCTGTTCAATAATATACCAAGCAAATCGTTTTTCCATGTTCCTTTATGATGGATTTGTTATTTTTCTCATTTGTTCACTTTTCTTTAGACGTGTTGACAATGGAAAGAAAATACATAAGAAGGTGGTTGCTGAAGGAATGGAAAGAAAAGAAGAGCAAGAGGAACAGAGTGAAGAAAGAAATATTCATAGTTATTTGTATTACAGTAGTGACTTGAGACCCCAACCAAGATCAGGGCCCATTAGGGTTTTTCATATAAGCCCTGAAAACCTTATAACCTTATATAAGACAAGAAACAAAGGGTGAAAGAAAGGAAGTATTTTCTCCATTTTACGGATAAGAAACTACAGTCATACCATTATTTCAACTGACATGCCAGGGAAATGTTTTATACCTCTCTCCCAGTTGCGAAATTGCCTCTGTTCTTCACACAGGCTATATCTGCCCTAGGCCCAGGATGATCATGATTCAGCCCAGGGCCAATTATAGCTTTTTCCATGCAGAGAAATTTCACTACTTTAAGCAATATCTCAGGACCCAACAGGGATCACCAAGGAACATGATACTGGGAAACCACAATAAGACTTGTGACTTGGGCGCTTCTGAAAATCTCACCAATAAAATTTAGATCTGAATACAGATATAGATTTATAAAATGAATATTGTGGCATCTCAAACAAGTGACAAGAACTTTTCTATCACACCATCACATATACCCTATATAGAGACTTTCATTTGACAGTGGCAGTTAGCTGTATGATTGTTGTAGAGTACACATCCTACAATGCAAGTATAAAGTGAGTAATTCTGATTAGCAAAGAATCATAGAATCATAGAATATCAGGGTTGGAAGGGACCTCAGGAGGTCATCTAGTCCAACCCCCTGCTCAAAGCAGGACCAATCCCCAATTAAATCATCCCAGCCAGGGCTTTGTCAAGCCTGACCTTAAAAACTTCTAAGGAAGGAGATTCTACCACCTCCCTAGGTAACGCATTCCAGTGTTTCACCACCCTCATAGTGAAAAAGTTTTTCCTAATATCCAACCTAAACCTCCCCCACTGCAACTTGAGACCATTACTCCTTGTCCTGTCCTCTTCTACCACTGAGAATAGTCTAGAACCATCCTCTCTGGAACCACCTCTCAGGTAGTTGAAAGCAGCAATCAAATCCCCCCTCATTCTTCTCTTCTGCAGACTAAACAATCCCAGTTCCCTCAGCCTCTCCTCATAACTCATGTGTTCCAGACCCCTGATCATTTTTGTTGCCCTTCGCTGGACTCTCTCCAATTTATCCACATCCTTCTTGTAGTGTGGGGCCCAAAACTGGACACAGTACTCCAGATGAGGGCTCACCAATGTCGAATAGAGGGGGACGATCACGTCCCTCGATCTGCTCGCTATGCCCCTACTTATACATCCCAAAATGCCATTGGCCTTCTTGGCAACAAGGGCACACTGCTGACTCATATCCAGCTTCTCGTCCACTGTCACCCCTAGGTCCTTTTCCGCAGAACTGCTGCCTAGCCATTCGGTCCCTAGTCTGTAGCGGTGCATTGGGTTCTTCCGTCCTAAGTGCAGGACCCTGCACTTATCCTTATTGAACCTCATCAGATTTCTTTTGGCCTAATCCTCCAATTTGTCTAGGTCCCTCTGTATCCTATCCCTGCCCTCCAGCGTATCTACCACTCCTCCTAGTTTAGTATCATCCGCAAATTTGCTGAGAGTGCAATCCACACCATCCTCCAGATCATTTATGAAGATATTGAACAAAACCGGCCCCAGGACCAGCCTCTAGGGCACTCCACTTGACACCGGCTGCCAACTAGACCTGGAGCCACTGATCACTACCCGTTGAGCCCAACAATCTAGCCAACTTTCTACCCACCTTATAGTGCATTCATCCAGCCCATACTTCTTTAACTTGCTGACAAGAATACTGTGGGAGACCGTGTCAAAAGCTTTGCTAAAGTCAAGAAACAACACATCCACTGCTTTCCCTTCATCCACAGAACCAGTAATCTCATCATAGAAGGTGATTAGATTAGTCAGGCATGACCTTCCCTTGGTGAATCCATGCTGACTGTTCCTGATCACTTTCCTCTCATGTAAGTGCTTCAGGATTGATTCCTTGAGGACGTGCTCCATGATTTTTCCGGGGACTGAGGTGAGGCTGACTGGCTTGAAGATCAGCTTGGAATAAGCATTCCAGTAGCAGCTAAAATATTCTGTAGCAAAAGTGTGAAAATGCATTCTTCTCATGACCTGAGAGAATAGAAGTGTATCATTTTAGGCAAGTTAGCACTGCTAATACTAACAGGTTTCCACCATCCAAGACGGGTGGGCAAACTTTTTGGCCCGAGGGCCACATCTTCAAATAGAAATTGTATGGCGGGCCATGAATGCTCACAAAATTGGGGGTGGAGTGTGGGAGGGGGTGAGGGCTCTGGTTGGGGTTGCAAGCTCCAGGGTCAGGCCAGAAATGAGGAGTTCAGGGTGTGGGAGGGGGCTCCAGGCTGGGGAGTGGGGTGTGTTGAGGGCTTCAGCTGGGAGGTGAGGGCTCTGGGGTGGAGCTGGGGATGAGGAGTTTGGGGTGTAGAGGGTGCTCTGGGCTGGAACCGAGGGGTTCGGAGGGAAGGGTGGGGATCAGGGCTAGGGCAGGGGTGCAGGAAGGGGTGCAGACTCCGACTGGGGGTGTGGGCGCTGCGGTGGGTGGAAGTTTGGAGGATGGTAGTGGGATCAGGGCTGGGGCATGGGGAGAGGCTCAGGGGTGCAGGTTCCCAGCAGCACTTATCTCAAGCGGCTCCCAGAAACAGCAGCATGTCCCTTCTCTGGCTCCTATGCGGAGGTGCAGTGCACACTGCCCTGTCCGCTGGCACCGTCCCTGCAACTCCCACTGGAGTGCCGGAGGGGCCCATGCCGCTGTTTCTGGGAGCTGCGTGGAGCGGTCCCTGACCCTGCTCCCCAGCTGGAGCGGGGCAAGCCCCAGACCCCACTCCCCAGCGGGAGCTCGGGAGCCAGCTTAAAATGGCTCACAAGCTGTAGTTTGCCCACCCCGATCTAAGAATCAGATGGCAAATTCCTCAAGTAACAGCCTTTACTACCTTTCCTATTATATCAAATCAGAAAGCTATTCTCAGATGGATTTCAGAGAGTGGAGAGGAATGTGATACACACAAAAGAAATTGTGATTAAGAGAAGGTGGTAGAATTAATTTTGCTCAGGAAATAGATATTTCTTTCTGCAAACCTTTCAGACAATTTTTTTCTACCTTTTAGCACACAGCAGTGTACCACCATTGCTTTCCCCCTAATTATCCTCAGAAAAGTTCACAAGAAGTCAGAGCTTTGATTGAAGTAAGTCAGAGCAGAATACGGTCCTTATGCCCAGCCAAAATTTCCTACACTAGAGAAAGAAAAACCCCTTTCCCAACAACTCCAGTCTTAACTCAGCCATTATGTATGTGTGGGTGGCTGAGTGGGGTTTGAGAAAGATAATATATCCTAATTACTTTAGTTGACTAAATTTTGAAAATTGCACCGCTATTCCAGTAATCCTAATAAAGGAATATAGCATTCTTTGTTTTGTACTTTATTGAATGCAAATATAAATCATCTCATTAGTAAAATTGTTGTACAGCATATTTTATCCTCTCAAAGTTAATTCTCAATCCGTATCTCTAACTATAAGTACTGTGTGAGGTAAGAAACACAGACTTTGCTGGTTTTAAAATTAGATTGTCAATGACTGAGAATCAATATGAAAATTAGAAAGTCTCTTTGCTCAATAATCCACATTCTTTTGCCAGAAGTTTGCAGGCCAACAAATGTCTCAGATTGGATTTTGCTTAAATTGGATCTATTAAATTGGATTCTAAGGCAAGGCAATCCAAAAAGACACATACCTTAATTGGTTTACACTGGATCATCTTCATTTCAGTTGCTTAAAGCTGAATTTTTTTTTAAGAGGAAACCTTAGATGTATGGTAATTGCATTCTGCTGTCACTTAAAATGTAAGCTAATTGGATAATGTAACACATTTAACAACTTTTTTAGAAGTTGACATTTGCACAAATTAAACACTATTTTAAGATTCATAATAGATGTCTGTATCAAAGTTCACAGTAGCTTTTCAAGTGTTTTAAATCAAAGGATATTTATTATCGTAGCTGTAACTAGCAAGCTCTCGACCTTTTTGAAAGTTATATTTCCCCAAAACCACTGGTACTTATGGACCTAGGGAGTGCTTTGTTATAGCCAATAAAAAATATTAAAGTGGGGCCACTATAAATAAGCAAAAAATTGAAAATAATAATATGCCAATTAAAAGCATTTCAGGAGGATGCAAAGATGTCATTGATGGGAAGGATGGGACATAGCAAGGGTAAGGAGTATTACGAAGTTAAGAAAATACAAACACTCAGAGCAGATAAAAGAAAAACCTCCCAACATTGGCCCAACATTGTTGTTTGATAATGTATTCAGTAATTTCTCCCCAAATGGTTCTTATAGCAAACAGTTTGTGCAGTATATTTAAGATGTCTAGTGCTTTTATTATTATTTTGTGGTCTGAAGGAAACATGCATAGATTTGGGAGTCGAGTGGATCTGGATTTGTATTTAGGCTGTGCCCTGACTCACTGTGTGACTTAGACAAGTCACTGCATTTTACAGATGGGAAAACAAACAAAGTTGAAGTTAACATTATTCACCCGCCTCCTTCACAGGCATGTTGTTAATGTTAATACAAATACTTTAAATATATGAAGCATTATAAAAACCACTAAATATTATTACCCAATTATATGGTAAGACTCAAGGAGCTCAATCTATTTTGCTTAACAAAGAGAAGGTTAAGAGATGTCTTCCTTACAGTCTCTAAATACCTAGAAGGGGAATAAATATTTAATAATGGATTCTTCAGTCTTGCAGAGAAATGTATAACACTCCAATGGCTGGAAGTTCAAGCCAGACAAATCCAGACTGGAAATAAAGCATACATTTTTAATGGTGAGAATAGTTAACCCTTGGAACAATTTACCAAGGATTGTGGCGGATTCTTTATCACTGACAGTTTTCTAAAAGATCTGGTCTAGGACTTATTTTGGGGAAGTTCTATGGCCTGTGTTATACAGGGGGTCGGACTAGATGATCACAGTGGTCCCTTCTGGCCTTGCAATCTATGAATATTTCCAATTCCGGTCTTAATCATCATTCCCTTTATGAAAAGGATCTAACCTGTTGGAAGCTATTTTAGATTTCCTAGAAACATTCTGTAGAAGGCTTCTCCATGTTTTCCATTAGGAAAATCAGTGCCTACATACAGTACACAGGAACATCCTGTCTGCCTACAATATGTGCTTGTTATTTAAAATCCCAGCTGCAGTGAATGTTCTGAATAAATGTTGGAGGAGTTAGCGTAAGTACTGTCATGAAATGGCTAGTATGCATGGACATGGAATCAGAACTTCTCAGCTATGTGTCAACCTCTATACTTCAAACAACTAAATGATATTTATGGGGGTCTCTGCACTACAGATATATTCTCTGTCTGCTTCTTAGACTCAGTAACTGGGCTAGGCACTAAACAGATGAATAAGGGAAGACTTCCAGATACCTTTCCCCCATCAGACCTAAGTAGAAGGGATAAAAAGAGAAGCATTTGTTTTGCAGCTGATCTTCAAAACATCCCTTCTCCAGCCTGCGCATGTCCTTCTCTCTTCAAAGCTAAACTCCATCTCACAGGGGGTATGCACTCACCCTCTCAGACCCTGCCTGAGACCTTGGGCCAGACCAGTTCTGTTGCCAACAGAGCACTGATGGCTGCAGAACCAAGTGCAGGATTAGTCTTTTAGAGCAAGAGGATCTGAATTATCTTTGCGGCCACAGTGAAGTTCTGAGTAATAGCGGTGAACAGCAGAGTGCAAATTTTAAGTCACTTTTATAATTTCATCTAATAGTTATATCCAAGAGAGGCGATAATTGTTTTCAGAAACAGAGGTGGGTTACAATTACCATCTAATAAGCTGATAGTGTTTAGTGAACTTTTTCTGCTCTACTTTCATGAGACCAGAATTGCTACCTTTCAACACAGAGAGAAAGTTTAGAGGAAGCAGCTGAAGAAGTTGGTTGCAATGAATATGGAGTATCAGTGTTTTCCAATACTATTAAGACTTCAGTAGTCGCAGTCGAAAAAGAATAAGAATTATGTCCATAATGCTTGGCTCTTGTGAATAGAGCTGTACAGCTTTTGAGCAGACAATGGGACAGATCCTCAGCTGGTGTAAATGTCATACCTCAACAGCAGAGCTATGACAATTTACACCAGCCGGCGATCTGTCCCCCTGTCCTTACGACACAAGCAGCAAATGAACGCTATTGGTTTCCTCTCTCACTAATGTTCCATACTCAACTCATTGCCTCTCACACTCAGCATCACTTACCAGGGCAAAACAACACCAATCCATACAACTGTCGAAGTTCCGAGTTTTATGGGTATTTTTGCATACACAACTTTGTAGAGTATTTAATCCCCTTAAACTGACTCATCCATAGTGTGTGTTATTTTAAGCCTTCTGTTTAGTGATGCTATCCTCACTTCCTGACTGAGGGCTGGACCTGCCTGGGGACTTAGTGATCATGTCTAGTACAGGATACAGCAGGTGCAGACAGCAGGATGCCAGCTGATATACTAAACACATAAATGAATTCTCCTCTCAAACTCACCGCCCTGATCCAAAGTTCCAGCAAGGCTCCCTCTCAAATTAGGGATGCCATCTGGCCAATATGGGCAACAGTTCAAAAGTGGGAGGTGGGAGCTGCTGCCACCAATGATGCTCTAAACGTATTCCTCTGTTGTAGAAAGTAAAGCTAGGACCTTCATTATTATTATTATTATTATTTATTAATAACTGGGTCACATACTAGACCATGTTAGAACTCAAAGGACCAAGTTCTAAGCATATACCACACTAACATACGTAAAGGTGTATATTCGTGGATACAGTATGTTCATACACAATCATATATTGGAGACAAATTATGAAATGCAAAAAATTTCAAAACCAGAGCATTCTCAACAAAACACAAATTAGTGGCCACAAGTGAGAGAAAGATAATTCCTCAAGTTATCAAGAGTCATGGTAAACTTTTAAAGCAACAGCAGCAAAGAAAATTATGGTATAATCCTGAGGGAAAGCAGAGAGACTGCAGAGATAGCATCACGCCAGTGCTTAATTTGTAATGGAAGAGGTGCCAGGGCTCAAGCACTTTCTTTTCTTTTCTTTTTTAACATTCATAACAGACGTGGCAAGCCCAGAAGTGCCAGGGCTTTGAACTGCCAATCCTAGAGGTGCCAAGGCTCAAGCCTGACAAGTTAAGCACTGCATCATGCTATGTAACAATTTGTCACCAGATCAGGAATTGACAAACTGCCACAAAGGATAAAACCCCAAACCCAGGATGAAGCCCCAACCCAGTTAGACTTTACCTACCTCTGACAAATACCAGAGGAAACTCTTTTTACATTTTGGCACCTTTGAATTGCTTGTCATGCCAAACATGCCATGCAGAATCATAACACATGTAAAAAACTTTTCACTTTGCTCTTTTAAGGTCTGATCCTGCAAACACAAGATCAACTTTATGCACATGTTCAGTGGGACCACTCCAACATGTAAATTACTCACATGCATAAGTATCTGCAACATTGATCCCTTATTTGGAACAAATACTGGAATCTTATTACAGTAAGAAACAGGAAAATGTATAGATGCTTTAGTGGCTCTCTAGACCCTAAACACAGAGTTGGCTGGAGAGCAGACTCACCACCTGGGGAAAGAAAAAATAAAAGTCACTTCACATCCCTTTCCACAGGGCTGGCTTGATTTCCAAAAACAAACTGAAAAACAGAACAAATCATTTCAGACTACAGGGACTAGCTACCAGCCTTTCCAGCTGAGAGGAAAGCAGATACACGCATTGGGGTAGGGTGACCATATTTCCCTATGCTGAATACGGGATACCTTGTAAAATTGCTCGTATTCAACAGCAATCTATCAGAACTATGCAGTACCCTCCCCGCCAACGTGCTATAAAACTCCAGAGCCCAGCGGCCTCAGAGGTCCGGGGGGCAGCCTCAGGCATAGGCGTAGTTTGACTTCTATTTTTGGGGGGCAGGGGCCAGCAGGGCTCAAGCCATCTCCACATGGTGGGTCAGGGGAGGGAGTGCTACCTTCACCCCTGACTTGCTGCAGAAGGCCACCCAGCCTGTCTTGGTTGTGACGGGAGGGAGGCACAACCAAAAATTATAACTCAAAGGTGGGCGGGGGTTCAGCTCAAAAAGTTTGAAAACAGCTCAGGGTGCAGGGAAGAGGGTAGCTGGGGGCTGTGTGGGAGCAGAAGGTAGCTCAGGGTGCAGGGAGGGGGGTAGCTGGGGGATGTGTGCAGGCATGGGGTAGCTCAGGGTGCAGGGAGGGGGTAGCTAGGGGCTGTGTATGGGAAGGGGGTAGCTCAGGGTGAAGTGAGGGGGTAGTTAGGGGCTGTGTGTGGGCATGGGGTAGCTCAGGGTGCAGTCCCTGTTCCGAGGGCTCTGTCAGCCCCATCCTGATGGCTCTTACTGGCTGCATGAGAAAAGGGGGCTGGGAGCTGAGGAGCAGCCAGCAGGAGAGAAATCATA
The DNA here is from genome assembly GCF_015237465.2 of Chelonia mydas. Classification (NCBI taxonomy): domain Eukaryota; kingdom Metazoa; phylum Chordata; order Testudines; family Cheloniidae; genus Chelonia; species Chelonia mydas. Next base: position 85,600,102 of record NC_057852.1, on the reverse strand, counting down.
GAATCATAGAATATCAGGGTTGGAAGGGACCTCAGGAGGTCATCTAGTCCAACCCCCTGCTCAAAGCAGGACCGATCCCCGACTAAATCATCCTAGCCAGGGCTTTGTCAAGCCTGACCTTAAAAACTTCTAGGGAAGGAGATTACACCACCTCCCTAGGTAACGCATTCCAGTGTTTCACCACCCTCATAGTGAAAAAGTTTTTCCTAACATCCAACCTAAATCTCCCCCACTGCAACTTGAGACCATTACTCCTTGTTCTGTCATCTGCTACCACTGAGAACAGTCTAGAGCCATCCTCTTTGGAACCCCCTTTCAGGTAGTTGAAAGCAGCTATCAAATCCCCCCTCATTCTTCTCTTCCATAGACTAAACATCCCCAGTTCCCTCAGCCTCTCCTCATAACTCCTGTGTTCCAGTCCCCTAATCATTTTTGTTGCCCTCCACTGGACTCGTTCCAATTTTTCCACATCCTTCTTGTAGTGTGGGGCCCAAAACTGGACACAGTACTCCAGATGAGGCCTCACCAATGTCGAATAGAGGGGAACAATCACATCCCTCAGTCTGCTGGCAATGCCCCTACTTATACATCCCAAAATGCCAATGGCCTTCTTGGCAACAAGGGCACACTGTTGACTCATATCCAACTTCTCGTCCACTGTAACCCCTAGGTCCTTTTCTGCAGAACTGCTGCCGAGCCATTCGGTCCCTAGTCTGTAGCGGTGCATTGGATTCTTCCGTCCTAAGTGCAGGACTCTGCACTTGTCCTTGTTGAACCTTATCAGATTTCTTTTGGCCCAGTCCTCCAATTTGTCTAGGTCCCTCTGTAACCTATCCCTACCCTCCAGCGTATCTACCTCTCCTTCCAGTTTAGTGTCATCTGCAAACTTGCTGAGGGTGCAATCCACACCATCCTCCAGATCATTTATGAAGATATTGAACAAAACCGGCCCCAGGACCGACCCCTGGGGCACTCCACTTGATACCGGCTGCCAACTAGACATGGAGCCATTGATCACTACCCGTTGAGCCCGACAATCTAGCCAGCTTTCTATCCACCTTACAGTCCATTCATCCAGCCCATACTTCTTTAAGGAGAGGAGGGAACACCATGGCTGTCTGCTCCATGGCACCAGCCAGAGGAGCAGTTGCCCCGCACTGCCCCGCTCCAGCTTTCCGCCTCTGAACTGGCCAGAGGGCAGAGAGAGAGAAGGAGGTGTGGAGGGTGTGGAACTGCCCCCGGGATACCCCTTCATGTGCACTGCACTTTGGGGTGGTAACATTCCTGGTGCCCCCCAACTCTGCCCATGGGTTCAGGGGGCTTCTCCCCCTTGGAGAACACCAAGGATCCAAGATTCAGCCCCGCAGCTCCTGCCTTCAGCCTCACAGAGGTTGCCAGGGCTCGGGCATTCAGCCCCATGGCTCCGGCTTCAGCCCCATGGCGGGTGCTAGGAATCAAGGCTTCAGTCCTCCTCCCCCCACGGCTCCAGATTCAGCTCTGCGGCAGGTGCTGGGAATCGGGGGCTTCAGCCTCCCCGCGGCTCTAGCTTCAGCCCTGCGGCGGGCACCAGGGATGGGGGCTTCAGTCCCAAGTCTCCAGCTTCAGCCCCACAGAGGGTGCTGGGAATCGGGACTGCAGCCACACGGGGCACTGGGGCTCAGGCTCTGGGTTTCAGCATGGGCACCCAGTGACCCCCCGAAAGCGTTTGCAGACCCCAGTTGAGAATTCCTGCTTAAGGTTTCACATAGCGAGGGGTGACACACACCCCTAGCCCTTCACACATGTGGCTGCCTCTTGTCCTACCTGAGGTGTCATCTTCCTGCCTTTCCACCTGGCCTGAGACCACCATGTGCTCTCACTAATGAGCCACCGCCTGCCCACACTCACTCACCAGCCACAAACAAGACACGGCTGGAGCTGCGCTGACTGACCACTGACAGACCAGCAGGGGGAGCAGAAAATACGGGACAATTTTCCCGCTTTTTAAAAAAAAGGCGGGACACCTGCAATAGGGCTTAAAAACGAGATGGATGGTCACCCTATTTTGGGGGAGCCTTCTTTGCCCAAGCTTCCTGTGTCTTTAGAATCTTGGCCAGATCAGTCACGTGGCAGGCAGGAATCCAATCATCCCTTATATGCTGGAGCACCATTATAAATTGTTACACATGCAATGAGAAAGCCATTCATTCATGGCTCCTTAGCCATTCTTCTCCTCAAAGTAGCCAGTTCTGGTGCTTGTAAGGGAGTTGTATTAACTCAACAGTTGTGATATGACTGATGAGGCACTGCAGTGGCCTCAAGTACAAAGGGAATCCCTACTAGCTCACATGTACTGTAGAGATTATGCATATACATTATAAGTTAGTTACCTGGTGAGCCCAAAATTTAAGAATACCATCACTTGTTATTTCTTAATTGCTGGATCAAGTCCCCAGAAGATTTCTTTAAAACTTTTGCATAACAAAGAAAAATCCATGCACTACTGTGTATTAACTGGTTTCAGAGTAGCAGCCGTGTTAGTCTGTATTCGCAAAAAGAAAAGGAGTACTTGTGGCACCTTAGAGACTAACCAATTTATTTATTTGAGCATAAGCTTTTGTGAGTTAGAGCTCACTTCATCGGATGCATTCCACTAATTCCATTATGTAGTTCAATGCTATTACAGAGGGTAAGCCTTTTTCCTCTGTCCTTCTTCTGCAAAGAGAGAACAGTACCATTGTTCTGACCCAATGTCAAACCAAAGTGTCTGTGTACTAAAGGACACAAGGCGACTGTCCTTAAATCAGAAAGTCACTTCAGTTGCTGGATCTAATGTTGCTTTTGCCAACTCGAAATATTTCAAGAAAAGTTTCAAGAAACAATGGTGGCCAGGGAAACCATGACGGACAATATACTGGGTTCAGATAATCTCAGACCAAGAAAGCCTATTGGAAAAAAATGCTATAAAAAAAAAGAGCTAGATTATTGGATGATCCCTGATATATGTGCATGCCATGGCGGGATGATACCACATAATTAAATGTATGAGCACTCTAAAGATTAAATAGTTTAACATCTGCCTCACAGAGTGAGTATCAAACATTAACCCAAACATTAGATGCTTTGGAGTATTAGTATGAAATCATGATGTTGTAAACCAAGACATTTCAAAAAACACTTTTCAGTCGTCTGAAAGACCTGTGTCACTTCTGCTTTCTGGGACAAATTCAGCTCTGATGTAAGAGTGCTCATCTCCTTTGATTTCAGTGACATTTCTCTCACTTCTGCCATAGATGAATTTGGCCCAATGTCTTTCCTACATCATCTAATAATGAGATACCTCAATTATCCACCCTATCAAAAGAAGATTTTTCCTTTCTTCTGAACAAGTGACAAATGTTTCACAAACCAGTCATTATAATCTGAGAATAAACATTAGCTGAGAATAAACTTCACAATAGATCCTCTGATGTATCTGGGTGATTGAACCATTTCAGAGGCAATTAAACACTTAAAGTGTTAATTTAGTAAAACATATCTAGAGTAATAAACAGTGTATTGAGCACGAACAAATACAACCCACTGCTCCATCTACAGAGACAACTGTGGCATATAGAAAGGTCAACAAATTTATGAAACCATCCACCTTGTTTTTCCCCATGTCAGTATCCAAGACAGATCTCAGTTCAGAAAAGAGACTGATTGGTGACTATTTCTGTATACTGTACATCGCGCACATTTAGTGAGAGAAACTTTATGATCACAAAATCACAGAATAAGAAAGACTGAAATGCAGACCAGTTCCATTAGCTGTAATGATTTTGTTAAGACCATGGCTTTGTGTAAAATACTAAGAAGCTTAAGATATATCCATCAATTCAATCACCATATTAATAAAACAGAGGAAACCTGGGGAAGAAATATTTAGGATCCTCTGTAAGAATAAATCAAACAGGAATGGAGACAGGCATATTGGAAAGGTTCCCAAATAATTTCAATATAATCAGATTCTGGCAAGTAAATTAACTTTCCCCAAAACAGGTGTTTGTGCTCAAAGAAAGGACCAATTACATGATCTGTTCCATTTGAGAGCAGAAAACTATTGTTTGGCAGCTTTGCACAGGGTCCACAACTAGGCTGTGGAAGCCACATGTATGTGCACCACTATCCACAGTAATCCTACATCATTGTGCCCTTTGTGATTCCTGTTGCAGAAGCCCTGCAGAGTGGGGTAACCAGGCTGCAGAGGATCCCGGACCACATCTTCCACACACAACAACTGCCCATTTCCCCCAGGCCCTCCTGCCTCACTGAGACACATTCTCCAGGTTTTCTGACATCCATATGTGTGAAAAGAGAGACGGAATTTGGTTCAATATTTTATTGCCTCTATGATGTGGTCAGCAGAGGTTCACATAAAATCAAAATTTAAGTTGCACAAGATTCTGTTCTTAAGAACAGAACAGATCAGATATTTCTATTGTATTATTAATAGCCTAAATCCTAATAAGACTAGTTCTTCTCCAGCAAAACAATCAATGAAATCAATAGGTGTTATGCTGGTGTAAAGACTTCAGGACCTGGCTTATTTTATTATATTCTGTATCCCTTTTTTTTTTTTTTACTATCTGAAAGCATAATAGAGTATATTGACCCTAAACATTCCCATTTTACTGTTACTTATTTTAAGAACATTATGGACAAAAAAAATTGTTATTAAACTGACCCTTTCTACTTTTATATCTATTAGGGAGCTGTTTAATAACTATGAATATTTGTAACAACAATATGTTGCACTTTTATAGGAACCTCTATTCAAAGATTCCAAAGCATCCTCTGTATTATGTTTTCTTTAAAAGTTTGAATTTGTTGTAAACAACCAGGACAAGTCACTCATACAGAGCCAGCTGGATCACTTGGTAAGCTGGGTGCAATCAAATATATCCTTTAATACAGCCAAATGCAAAGTTGTACAGTTGGGAACAAAAGACATGTATAATATGCTAACAGGATGGTAGAATATATCATGGAAAGCAGCAACTCTGAAAAGAATATAATAGTGGTCGCCATAGATAACTAGCTTCTACTGCAATCAACTGGCTAAAAGGGCAAAAGCAAGCAGGGCAATGTTGATTAGTAGAGTGGTGGTTTTACTTAGGTATACAGTATTGGTGAGACTATTACTGAAATACCATGTCCAGTTCACACTTTTAAAAGAACGTTGACAAATTGGAGAGGATTCAAAGAACTGCAAGACCTGGCTTTATGCCAACAGGGATTTGCCCTTTATCAGAGTAATTTTCGGTTTACCATTTGTGGTCAGAATCCACTTACATTCACTGTCCACAGCCAGATAGCAACAGAGATTCTGCCCTGCTATCATCTGAAGTCTCTAAATCAAGTGGGATGTCTTTCTGAAAGATATGTTCTAATTCAACCAGAAGTTATTGAACTTAATGAAGATAGTATTGCACCAAATTCTATGACCTGCATCTTCATCGCATGAAATTCTATGATCTGACCTATGCAGGAGGTCAGATTAGTGATTATAATGGTACCTCCCAGCCTGAAAATCTATGTATATTTGTACCTATTAAGTATTTAGTTTTCTTTAAATTTGATTTTCCATAAACTATTTGTGATAACTTTTATGCATGTTAGAAGTCCTTCTGTTGCTTTCTGTGTACTATGCCATAGACTTCAATAACTCAGCTTTTCCCATACCTGCACAGGTGTGAAATTTGTGGTGAGTTAGATGGGCACAAGAATCATTCTCTAACTTCTCAACTCCTGAGCCTGGCACAATGACCATCTTTGTGATCCCTGAGTACAAAGACTGCTTCAGGCAACTTCTGGAACCAACTTCCCCAGTGGTGGCAGCAATGGGCCATTTCCCCATCCAAAATCAGCCACCAGATGTAGCCCCATGTCAGGGCCCTGGGATACTTCTGAATATCAGGCCATGCTGTATCAAGCAGCTACAGCTCCCACTCACTTCAGCTGGAGTCCTGGCTGCTCACCACCTGTTAAAACAGATCCCCTATTAGAGCTGTGCAATTAATTCATTTTTCAGTTCACTGGCAGTTATCAAAAATTAGAAGTAAAAGACCTAGGATTTGAACCTGCATCTGCCATATTCTAGGCACATCTGCTAACCACTAAACTATTGGATCTATATGCATGAAAGCACCTCCACAGTTTTGCGAATGGTGCCCAAGTTTCCTTGCAACTCTAGCCTGAAAAACAAACATTTTGTTTCAGAAATGTTGAATGGCTCATGTTGACAATTAAAAAAACAAAAAACGTTTGTATCAAAACATGCCAAAATCAACACACAATGTGTTGAGTGTTTTGGTCAGCCCAAATCTGCATATTTTGCTAAAAGAAGTTTCAGACAAAAAAAATTAGCACAGCTGTAGTCCCTACATCTGTCCTACGTGTGGCCCGACACTCCCAAGAGTTCCCCCTCCTAATGGCTGTGACATAACACCAAATGTGAGCTATAAATTTTCATTTTAAAACTATTTCTATCCTTTGCATTTCCAAACAGCCTTTATCCTTTAAATCAATGAATCCTGCCTTGTTTGTTTCTCTCCCTGCACAGCAAATAATATAGCACCAGAGGATTCAACTTAATTGGGTGATAACTTTGAAGTCTAAAGATGTTTCCAAAACAGAAATTCTGCACTCTCATCAATTAAAGGTAATTACAGTCCAGAGTCATGGTTAATATTCTGCAAGCAGCATTCCATTCTTAGCACTATTTTTCACCCCCTTTTAACTTGGACAAGATTGCTTTCAGGCTGAAATTTCTCATACATAGTCTCAGCCTAAAGGGTTCATTGAAAGTTTTAAGAAAATTGAACAAGATACCAATGAGTGATAAGGCTATGGAAAATGTACACATTTCTGGTTTGTTAAAATCATTCTTATAACTCAGAGATAGCTTGTTTGAGTTCCTACTTGACATGCATTTCTTTTCATGGAATATTTAACTGCAGATGACGGTGGAAAGATCTGGACTGAAAATGATATAGTTAAAGTTAATCTGCTCCCAACTGTACATTCAGAGCAAGGGAACTGAGATTCAGTCTTTCATGCCTACAGTATCTAGTTATCATTCAGTGTGTGTACATACACACATACACACCCTCTCTCTCTTTCTCTCTCTAACTAGTTTAGACAGCTTAAAACATGGAACCAGAAGGATTTCAGCATTTTAAAATCTAAAGGTACTCCATAGTTTCCCCAGACGTGCACTATGAGCTTGTAGATCTTATATCAAGTTAGGAAAAGGGGAATTTCATAAGTTCTAACATTGGGAGCTCCCTTAAGGCATTAGGGAAAAGGATGTTGCAAGCACAAATATGTGCATCAGCATGGGCCACTTGGGAATGTAACCTGCGGAGAAATTAAAGAGTCCTTTTATATGCGGCTGAGATCAATGGGACCCAATGGAGTGGTTATTACTTCATCTGGTATCTCACTCACCTTATGCTCAACAAACTCAAATCCTTAGATCCACAGCTAGACAGGGATGAGAACAATGTGGCCCTCAGTGAAGCTCTAAAATGGATATTCAGTGGAAAGAGGGAACACAAGATGTACCCTGAAGTTCCTGATAAAAGGAAGGGAAAATCATGACCTTTTATGGTTGGAAAGCACTTGTAAGAGGAGCTAAAGGGAAGTGGAATGGGGATCCCCCAGGTTCATAGTTATCCAAGACTTTTGGGTGCCTGTGTAAACCATACCTATACTGAGAGGCAGAGTGGCCTAATGACTAGGGCACTACATAGGACTCAGGAGAGCCAAGTTCTACTCTTGGCTTTGCCACAGGCCTCCTAGGTGAGCTTAAGCAAATCACTTCACTGCTCTGGACGTACCTTGGTTTCCCCATCTGTAAGATGGGGACAATACTGACTTCCTTTGTAAAGTACTTCGAGATCTTCTGATGAAAAGTGCTGTATAAAAGCTAGGAATTATTATTAACTGAGAATTTTTTGACATTCTCACATTTCTAATTACAAGTTGTAGTAGAGGTTTGCAAGGGAAGAATGAAGGTTGTGTGCACACCTTAAATGAGAACTAGGGTTACAATACATGGAGGGTTACTAAATCACAATAAAATGTAAGAGCACAGTCCTATAGTCATCACATACAAATTTCTCCTGGACTTCAGTGGGAGTTGTATACACGTAAAAGGACTGCAAGGACTGAGCCCTAAAAAAGTTATTTCCATATTTGCATCATTACCTGTCTTTTTACTATATAAATGTAGAAATATATATGACATTCATTATGGATTCAGTTCTTAACTATTTCATGTTTTCTTCTTGGCCTCACAAAAATACCTGCAAAGTCTGTTCCACTGAATTCTGCATGCTTGAGTAGACCTAGGTGAACAGTGACAGAATATTCTCAGAGTGTTCACTGAGGCCAGACTAATGCCCTTTTGAGCTTGCTTTCCAAAAACATTCAAGCAAACCAGTTTTGTACATACAGGACCCAGTTCACACCATGAGCAGAGGCTTATGCACCACTTAAGACCTGTTTTGAAGTCTTAAATGGGACTTGTTTAGTGCATAAGCCTTGTGTGGGCCCTAGAAAGCAAAGTTTACACTCACACATTCCAGCATTCACTGAAAGTGGTAAAAAGAAAAGGAGGACTTGTGGCACCTTAGAGACTAACAAATTTATTTGAGCATAAGCTTTTGTGAGCTACAGCTCACTTTATCAGATGCATGCATGAGCTGTAGCTCACGAAAGCTTATGCTCAAATAAATTTGTTAGTCTCTAAGGTGCCACAAGTCCTCCTTTTGTTTTTGCGGATACAGACTAACACGGCTGCTACTCTGAAAACTGAAAGTGATGTATTTCATATGGGTTAGAACACTACTTTGCAAGCATAGGGAGCAGAGTTCTCAAAACTCTGAAGCAGAGCACTGTTACAAAGGCAATTATAAGCCACGCAAGTATCTGCCCTTACACTTTGCCAGTATGACTGCCCACATTCCCTTTTGCTTTGTGTCAGTGACCATGGGGATGAGAGAGAATTAGAGAACATTAAGTGCAGAGAACTTTATATATTTTATATAGTAACATCGTCTGATGCTTCCAGTGTTCCCAAATATTTAATCACCCACTGGCAAGGTTCCTTCCCCACTCTGAACTCTAGGGTACAGATGTGGGGACCTGCATGAAAAACCCCCTGAGCTTATTTTTACCAGCTTAGGTTAAAACTTCCCCAAGGTACAAACTATTTTACCTTTTGTCCCTGTACCTTATTGCTGCCGCCACCGAGCGTCTAACAAAAACAACAGGGAAAGAGTCCACTTGGAGCTTCCCCCAAAATCCCCCCAAGCCCTACACCCCCTTTCCTGGGGAAGACTTGATAAAAATCCTCACCAATTTGCAGAAGCCTATAACTTCTGGTTGAGCTACAGCTTATCTGTAGAAAGATATCCAGTCTTGATTTAAAGACTTGAAGTGACAGAGAATCCACCACATCCCTAGGTAAGTTGTTGTGATGGTTAATAACTCTCACTATTAAAAGAGCATCTTATTTTTAGCCTGAAAGTCTAGCTTCGTCTTCCAGCCATTGGCTCTTGTTATGCCTTTATCTTCTAAATGAAAAAGCTCTCTACTATCAGAAATCTGTCCCCTAGGAAAGTACTTGTAGACTGTGATCCAGTCACCTCTGAAACTTTTCTTTCTTAAACTAACTAGATTCATTTTCTTTAGACTGAGATGCACAGACCTAGATATGCACAATGCTTAACAAACATGTTAAAAATGAGAAGTTCCCTGCACCTGAGGAGCTTGCCATTTTAATTAGGCAGATGAAACCAAAGAATGAACAGACTGATGTAGCTAAAGGAAGAGAGAAGAAAAAGAAAACAAAAGAAAAAAAGGTAAGGATTCTTGGGAGACCATCATTTTCCCACAGAACTCAGATCCTTCATTTAAATTTTTGTACTAAGTTCATCTTATTTATTTTTTAAATAAAGACTGGGCGGCAAGTGTAGGTAGTAACTAAGCAGAAATTAGTGATCATGCAAAGAACCAAAATCAGTGTGTTTTAAGGAGGAATATTAAGGAGGATGCTTAACTTCAAGCAAAGAGGCGGCTATTCCAGGTATAGTGACAGCTGTGAAAGAAGGCACTATCCCAATCTAAAGAGGTGGAGACAAAGGAAGCATTAAGTAGAGCATACTAGAGACTGCACAGAGCATGAGGGGGAAGCAGGAGGAAACAAGAGCCAAAATGTAGGCAAGGGACAGACATGAAGATCTGTGAAGATGAGGACAAGTATCTCATATTTCACAGATATATGGAATTATTCACTACACAGTGGAATAGCTTTGCCTGATATATTAGAAATAATCAGGCTTAAAACAATGGACTCAGCTATAACCAATATCCAATATTTGCTATCCCAACACATTAAATATTTATTGCAGATGGGGGATAATAAATTCATAACATTTACATTGCATAAAATATCTTTCAAAAAGTCTCCCATTTTACGGAGCAGCAGAAAAAATATTCTGCCCCAATTACTATATTAGAGGCTATATTTACATCTGATATTTTTGAAGATGGCAGGTGCTTTCTTCTCTCAGTTCCATTAAATTCCTTTGTGATGCATTACACTGCTAGATGGAGAGGAAAACAGGCCATCTGCACCAACTTATTAACTAGAAATGCAGTTTCATTATTGGCTAAAGTAAGTTGTTAAATATTTTTCTTTTCTTCCTCACAAGAATCTTTGAGAGTAATGGAGGCTGTCAGTGGAGATAACAGGACAGTACTTGCTTTTGGCAACAAACTGGGAAGATGAGATTGTCAAAAGAAATACATGAAAAAGCTTACTAGCACCCATTCTCCACAATAATATTGTTGTACATCCCAAAACCTATGTATAGCATGTACAATAGTAATTAAGGGACAGATTCCAGCACCTTTACTCATGTTGAGTAGCACCTTAATTGACAAGTAGTCCTACTGATTTCTTACCTTAAGAATGGCCTGTTATATTTTAACAGGTCTACTCACAAAGGTACTACTCAGCATGAATGAGAGTGGCAGAAACTGATACTGCACATGCAATGTTATTTAAATATGCTAAATACCAATCCCAGATGCCAGCATAAATATAGAGACTAATTTCCTGGGACTGTTTAACTAATAAATCTTCATTTAGACAACTGAAATATATAACTTGTTTTGTGTCTCATGAAAGCTTGAGAGCTCCTTGCTTCCCAGCAGCAGTAGACAACATGACCTAATTCCCACGTGGTATAATTGAACAAAGCTCCACTAAAGCCATTGAGGTATGCTAATTTTCACCAGCTGAAGATCTGGTCCCAGGTGTTTACAGAATATAGAACAACATTTAAAATTAGAGAGATGAGTGAGGTAATATTCTGGGATCAACACAGCTACGACAACACTGCATACTATATTTAAAAGTGACTGGTCAAGACAATGTCATGGCCCACAATTCTTGAACCCCGGACCAAGGGTGTCATCCCACTCTAACCATCCATCCAACAGCTTGCTGGCATCAGCTAGAACTGGGACTCCTTCAAGTCCAGCTCAGACAGGGATCTCCACCACTGGGCCCCTATTGGTGAAACACTGGCGCTCCTGATTGCCTGCTTCCACTACTTAAACTGCAGGAAGGAACAGGAAGTTATCTGTAGAACTGAGCTCCACCCTGCTTAGGACTACTCACCCAGTGCTAACAGCCCTTGTCTCCAGGTCTTGACCTCCTTATTTCCTGATATCTGACTTTTAGTTCCTTACCTTGGGATTCTGAACCCCAGTTGGTGTGAGAAACTACCTCCCACACACTATAAGCCTAGCTGCCCACATTCCAGCCCTGACAGACACTAGAAAACAATTACGGGTTAATATTCATACACCAGTTTCAAAGTATTCTTCATTAATAAAGTAGGAAATAACCTCTGGCAGGGGCTTAGGTGACCTAAGGGGTCTTTGTCATCTCTAATTTCAATAACTCTATATTTACTTGTGCCATGCTCAATACACTAAGTATACATTACTTCTATCCATTCTCAAAAATAAGTTGTAATTAACGTGCCACTGTTCTTGAGTTTCTCATTTCAGTAAAAATGTGTTCATATCAAAGACATACATGATAAACTCAAATTTGCACACTCATGCAGAAGTGATTAGAACCACAAGAATTATTCTTTTGTAAATATGCTCTATTGGTTTTCATTCATGCAAAAAAGAGCTTATAAACCATTTTTCAATATATTCAGTCCCAAGATGTCAAAGATCAAAGGGTTGTTAAAATATATTAAATTAAAGCTCCAAGAGTGAAACTATTAGAACATTATTTGTGCATGCAGAGTATCAGGGAATTAAGAAAAACATTATTTTCTTTTAAGTGCCATATATAGTTTATTCCTCATTTACAATAATTGGGTAATTTTTATAGCACCATTATAGAAACTCCAATTGACCAACACTTGTGTAGGTCAAATTATTACTAAACTGTAATGGTACATCAAATAGGCATTTTAAGAAAAATCATTATTATGCTAACCAAAAACCTTTTGTGTTGTATTGATTTCAAAGTGCACATTTAGCAATATAATTCTGCTGATCTGCTCAGTTACACTGGCATTCCAGATGAAAGTGTGTTTGGATACTGAAGTCCAATACAACTTCTCTCATAAAAATCAATGTTGAAAATTCACAGGAAAGAGTGTTAGTTTAAAAAATTATTAAAGTATAGTTCTACTCTGAAGAGTGATTGTAAACCTGGAATAGTCGGACATTGTGTTCATTGATTTAATAGAATCCATATGAAACGTTCTTAGTTTATTAATGAAAACTATTTTTTCCCTAATTTCCAGCCCTTGCAAACTTTATCCAGGGATCTGATGATCATGCTGCGGTCTTTCCTTATCATGTATCACCACCTCCAACAAGGTACTGCAGGGCAAATTAGACTCTCAGTTAAGCTTGAAAGTTTAACTTAGATAGTTAGACTTTAAAACAAACTGGCAGCCTTGATGCAGTAGGTAAAGCAAGAGATAGCAAAATTACTGTGATAGACATGAATAATCCTACTTTTGTGTGGCATCATTAAAATAATTTGCTCATCAGCCAAAAAAAAAAGTGTAGCCACCTTAAGGCCAAGCATTTTAATAAAAAATGTCATCCTGACAGTATTTGTATTCACAATTATATGGTGTCTTTGTTTCCTTCCTGTCTATGCAATGGCTCTCATATTGGAGGCCTCTCCTCTACAGAGTCCCCCACAATTCAGTCCTTAGGTCTTACTATCCTCTATAGGTTTCTGCTTACTTTGTCTCTGATTCTAACATAACTACCAAATTCATATGGATGATATGCAGCTCTATTTCTTGATTTACCTTCTCTGCTTGTTTTGATAAAAACCGAGCTACTAAATGAGATGATTTTCCTTGGAAACTCCTTCCCATAGTGAGAGAGACTGTGGAGGCAGGCAGCACCTCAGGTGAAGGTCACATCTTACAATGGCAGTAACTGAAGTCTGCGACTGCAACCACCACCTCATCTCCCCATTCTTTATCTATGTTGGGTATTATAAGTAACAGCACACTAAGCACCACCGTGGTCTGTACTGCCTGCCAACTCTTACCTCCCTAAAAGAGTGAGCTGTATGTTGCATAGCCCCTGCACCTCCAATGGGCCCTGTTTATTATTCTACACCCCTCAGCCACAGCTTTGATAAAATATATGCATTAGAACCATTTATCTGCATTTTTTTACCTTCTAGGCATATTTCCCAACAAGCCAAATTGGTAACATACAGCCAGTCCTTCACTGAATTAAGATGCTGCCCTCTGTGGCTATAGCCATGGCTCAGCATGTATCTGCTTGGCATGTATTGGAGGGGGACTCAGGCTATAAGACACATGATGAATGGCTTCTATTTAAGAACTTTTGCCTAGCTGAGTCATGCTTAGTCTGACCTGACTAAGATTCCTCAACAACTCCAGCACCCCGGGAGCATCTGAAAATATTCCCTGGCTACACCACTGCAATTCAAGCCCTTTTCTGGGCACGCAAATGACTATTTGTACCTATGTAACTTTTACACAATGTTGGGGTTTGGTGTGTACTGAGATGTGGGGCATTTTACATCGCTTGCTCATCCAAGATCAGTTTAACCCTCAGGTTTTGCAGAGTAGCCAATAGCTGAGAAAAATAGTGCCAATCCACATGAAAAATGTGGGTGTGATGGGACAAGTCTGTAAGTCAGGTTCCAAAACCCACCCAAGAAAATTATAAAGTGTTGTACACCCCTTCACAAGATGTTGTGGCAGAGAACTCTATCTGTAAGCATAGGTACTACAGCTTTAGTTGTTCATAGGTCATATCTGACAAATATAAGAAACTAATAATATTATACTATATTTTTCCCCTTAACTTGTACTGTAGGGTCAAAACTGTAAAAAGCAATGTATAGTACTGTTATATCAGCTAGATAACAGTAAGTCAAAGTAGTACGAAAGCAGTAAAATTCTGGGCAGAGTGCCCATCTGAACGTAAGCAAGGGGAAAGACAGATTTCATTTAAAGGACTGAAAGAAGTATCCTTGCTCAAAACAGAGACACCGTAAGTTACAATCTTTCAGAATTTAACCCTTCCCTGGGGTTTGGTTGTGTGTTCAGAATGATTTCAAAGTGAAACAAAAGGCAGCTGAGGGAAAAGGATTTTAAATAAGAATTGCTTAGTCCAACGCTTGGTCCTCTCTCGTTCCCTAAACAGCCAATCCCATCTCCCAGGTGAATCAACAAGCCACCTGTGACAGTGAATCAGCAAGACACATCTTACATTTTCCAACAGGAGCACCACCTGATAACAGGGTGGGTTTTTCAGATACAGACAGCTTGTTGCAGAGAGGAATCTAAAAATGGCAGTACACTGAATCCTCCTGAGAAGAAAAGAAAAAGACTAAGTTGGAAACACAACACGACTGTGTTTATACCAATGTTGTCCTCCGGTGTGAAAGAATACATTTTTTCCCTTGCTTATAAGATTTATGGTGGTTATTTTTTGGTCTGAACTGAATACTAGAAATAATTCAGTAGTATTTGATAAATGATTCATTAGAAATCTTATGGATACATCAGAACAAACCAGCCATTTTCATGAGCTCTTTCTTGAATCTCAAAAGAAATAGTCTTGGGTAGGATATTCTCTTTTTTTTTTTTTTTTAATTTCAGAGTTACATTTAAAAAGAAAAAATCAAATGCAGTCACCAAACAAATAAGAAAGCACACACAGCTAAAGTTTCCAGGTTACCACCACTGTAAAATATACTGTAAGAACATTAGGCCGATATTAAAATGCTGTAGTTCTACTCCTTATCAAAACACCAAGAAGCCCTTGCAGAATGCTAAATGAGAGGGGTCTGGGGGGAATTCCCAGCCCTCTTGAGGTATGCCAACTAAAGACCTGACTTTCAATCAATCTTTTATATTGAAATTTACCTCATTGCACACTACACTCGCAGCCAGATGTGTGTCCCTGGAGCATCCAACACTGACTCGGACTTCAGGCCCCTAAGGACTTTGTCTAGACATTGTAGACCCCTGGCTTGTACACCATTTTATGCTACGTTTACATTGTCCAAGTCAGAGATAAAGGGGTTGGGGTTGGGGAGTGTGGAGAACATTCTTCTCAACACCTCAAAAGGCAAAGAATTTGATTCACAAGTGGAATGCCTAAGTGTCTATGAAAGTCTGAATGAAGAAAGGTAAGCACAAAATATGCAAGATTTGTATGAAGTTGAGATCACAGACGATGTCTAAATATCCACCAGAGGAAAGTGTCTAAGCCTCAAGTTGTGTGGGAACGGGGAGACAAATACAATTTGAGCTTAACCATATTTTTATTGGCCCCAAAAATACAAAACCAAAGAAACAGGTGAGTGAAATCAAGGCTAATTGAAATATAAATCTGTACATCATGAGTGTACTGACTGGTTAATGTTTGTAAGGCACTTTGAAGATGAGAAGTGCTGTTTCAGTGCAAGCTATTACTTGAAGTGGAAGTCTTTACCTTCCTGAGAATTTAGATGACCCAGTGGTAGCATATAAAACTAGAAATAGCAAAGGACTCTGAAAGACCACTGATCTGAAAAAACAGTCTTCTTGAGCAGTGCACAGCTATTTTAGTGAAAGGGATGTCATTCCAGTTGAGGAGAAATTAATCAGTCAAACACCATTCAAGGAGCAGTGACATGTGAATGTTGATGTGAACAGAGGATAAACTAACAGAAAACAAGGCTTTAAATAAAAAAAGGAACCAGTGCTTTTTTAAAAAAGTTTTATGGATATCAGAAAAGACTAGAAAAATAACTAGATTTAGGTAATTAAAGGATAGATTTGTAAAGCAGTTCATGTTGATGGATTTTCCAATCCAGCACATTTATTTTGCATTATAGAAGCACCTTGAGCCCCCACAATGATTAGAGGCCCATTGCAAACTGTACCAACACAAGGGCTGTGTCTTCAGTGGCTTCACTAGGAAAAAATGGTGCGTTCTTAACAAGTTAGAATCCTAGTGAAGACAAAGGAGTTTACAGTTTTCACAGAAATGCTACTATGCATTAAAAGGTTCATTTTTGACCTATAGCTGTGCACAAAGTCTGCATGCAAACAAGCCCTTAGCATCAGTTCCCTAGTTTTTGTCTTGGCTTCTCTTCTTCAGCGCTCATGATATCTGGCAGATGGGTATCTTTTCATTTTAAGCTGTTTAATGTAAGGTCAGTAATAAATAAGGTTACCTCCATCCTACAATTTGATCACAGCTGAGGCCCTGACTTCACATTTATTACACAGACCTGATGGGCAGACACTTGCCATGTTGTCTCCTGTTATGTATTAAGTTCAGCAAAGGAGTACCATATCTATATTCAGCTTGTTTCTTATGTAGGTGCACTGGCATATGGAAGCTCCCTATTCCACTTCCCTATAAACACTCACCCAGAGGCTGCCAAATTTTTGTCTTCAGAAAGAACTAGCTAAAAGTGGAAGACCAATTCTCTCCCTCAGTAACAGTACAGGTAGAGAATATCAAAAGTCACTAACCAGTATAGAATATAACAATGAAGACTTGTGTCCTTCAATATTACACCAGTAACTTAAACTATACTGGAAAGTGACCCATATTAGAAGTTTGGTTATCAACCTTCCAAAAAAAGTAAAGTGTGTGTGTTTTTGGGGTGGGGGCGGGGAAAGGGGGAAGAGGGAGGTAAGGAATTTTTCATAACCATGGCATTTTTTCCTTCTTTACTGAAGGGCTTTCAAACAACAGAGTCCACATTTCATGGTGATTGTGCCATTCAGACACTTAGGATACTGCCACAGCTAGAAAGATGGGAAATCAGAGTTATATTATATTTATATATAAATTTTCTCTTCATTCTACATGATGGAATTTGATTTTTAAATTTTTAAAAATCTTCGACAATACACACAAAAACTGTGTTAAAGATCAGCATCAAGATTGCAAACACTCAAAAGTTAGAATATGTCAAAATAAAAGGTAGCTTGTGCAACCTTAGTTTGGCTGCCTTGTGTGTACACATTATGATATAGTATTAAATTACATGATCACATACTATGTCCCGCCCTCCTCCCCCCACCCTCCCGGACTCCTGCCTCATTTGGTTCACAGGATGGACCTGCTCTGGGGTTGTGTACCAAAGGCTACTGTTGTCTGTAGGACCCCCTTCCTCATTAGTGGCAGACATTGGAAGATACGTAGTGAATGAGGCAGAGAATCACAGGAAGATAAAGGATGGTCTCATGGTTATGCAGCTTCATATTGCCTTGGAGAATTGGATTCTATCCCTGCCTCTGCCACAGAGTTCTTGTGTAATCCTAGACAACTGACTTAAATCAAACTTTTCAAAGGTGGTCACTAATGGTTGTAGGTTGGGCTGACAAGAATTCAGCTGCAGGATGTGGTCAGAGAAGTAACTGCAGCTTAGAGCAGGGGTGGGCAAACTTTTTGGCCCGAGGGACACATCGGGATGCGAAACTGCATGGAGGGCCGGATAGGGAAGGCTGTGCCTCCCCAAACAGCCTGGCCCCTACCCCCTATCTGCCCCTCCCACTTCCCATCCCCTGCCTGTCCCCTCGAAACCCCCGACCCATCCAATCCCCCCTGCTCCCTGTCCCCTGACCGCCGTAGCCAAACCTCTGCCCTATCCCACCGCCTCCTGTTCCCCGTCTCCTGACCGCCCCCTCCCCGAACCTCCGCTCCATCCAACCACCCCCTGTTCCCTGACTGCCCCCCGGGACTCCCTGCCCCTTATCCAGCCCCCCAGCCCGCTTACCATGTCGCTCAGAGCAGCATGTCTGGCCATCGCGCCACCTGGCCAGAGCCAGACGCGCTGCCCTGCATAAGCAGGCAGCCCCGCTGCCCAGAGCACTGCCCACACAGCGGCGTACCTGCGGGGGTTGGGGGACATCAGGAGAGGCACTGGGGGCTAACCTCCCGGGCCAGGAGCCCAGGGGCCGGGCAGGCCGGATGTGGACCGCGGGCCGTAGTTTGCCCACCTCTGGCTTAGAGACTGTAAGAGAAATTGTTTTCTGGCTGATCTTAACAGGTCCATGCAAGCGCAGGAGGACATCCTTATCCGGGGTTCTCAAACTTGGGGGTCGGGACCCCTCAGGGGGTCACAAGGTTATTACATGGGGGGGTCATGAGCTGTCAGCCTCCACCCCAAACCCCACTTTGCATCCAGCATTTATAATGGTGTTAAATATATTTTTTAAAAGTGTTTTTAATTTATAAGGGGGGGTCCCTCTCAAAGGTTTGCTGTGTGAAAGGGGTCACCAGTACAAAAGTTTGAGAACTACTGTCCTTATCCCAGGAGTAGGCAGCGTGCCAAAATCACTTGGCACATCACCAACATAAACTGAGTAAGGCAAGCTTTATGCTAACCACAGTTTGTGAATTTGGCAGTAATGGAAGACAGCGCAGCAAAGCTGTGGTTACATGAAATGCAGACCATGATTCATGCAAAAGGAACCTATTAGCCAATGACAGTAATGATTGTTTGTCTAACAGACACACGGATCTTTGTTGATTGTCAAATAGCTGTAAATATAAGTTGTACTCTTTTGGTAGCTTGTTGGAGTTCTGTTGGACAGGTTACCCCACTCTGACTCTGATCAGCAGAGCTCCAGTGTTTTGTAACCTCACTTCTTCAATAAAGAACTTGCCAAGTTTATTACTTGCCAAGACTTCATAGTCTGTCTTGGATCAAGTATCAGGGGGTAGCCATGTTAGTCTGTATCCACAAAAAAAAAAAAAACAAGGAGTCCGGTGGCATCTTAAAGACTAACAGATTTATTTGAGCATAAGCTTTCGTGGGTAAAAAGAATCTGAAGAAGTGAGATATTTACCCACAAAAGCTTATGCTCAAATAAATCTGTTAGTCTTTAAGGTGCCACCGGACTCCTTGTTGTCTTGGATCAGGCGGTAGCAGGTGGAAACCCTTGGGAAATACTATCACTTAGGGTCACTATACAGCCTTGCCTTCCTAACAACGGTGTGTTCCTTATTTTCTGGTGACACTTTCTCAGGGCACCCAGGGCAGAGAGTCACCTTGTTGCCACCTGCCTCCAGCAGAAGGAATCTTTCCTCTGCCACATGGGTGTTAGCTCCCTAACACAACCACTCTCCTCTGGGTTATGCCAGCCATGCAGGTCAATAATAGAAGCACTGCAGTCCTTAAGTCCCCTCAAAGTATCCCTCTGTGGTGTCCAGCCCCTGATCACTGGATACCCACAGAAATCCCAGATCCTGTTCTCATAAGAACAGTATACCTCAGTTTCCCAGTTTTTCCTTAGACCACCACTCCTATCACACACACAGCACTTGCATTCAATTATAGTAAAACAAAATTTATTTAAGAATAGAGATTCAAATGGAAACAAAAAGAAAAGGAGTACTTGTGGTACCTTAGAGACTAACCAATTTATTTGAGCATAAGCTTTCGTGAGCTACAGCTCACTTCATCTGATGCATAAAAGTGGAAAATGCAGTGAGGATGTTTTTATACACACAGACCATGACAAAATGGGTGTTTATCACTTCAAAAGGTTTTCTCCCCCCCACCCCACTCTCCTGCTGGTAATAGCTTATCTGAAGTGATCACTCTCCTTACAATGTGTATGATAATCAAGGTGGGCCATTTCTAGCACAACTAACACGGCTGCTACTCTGAAACCTGTCAAATGGAAACAAGTGAGAGTAAAGAAAAATGGTTGCATACAAAATAAAAGCCATAAAATGCAAACTATAGCCTATGCTTACTAATAGTTACTTTTCTTATCTAAGGAAGTAGATTCTCACCCCAAAGTTCAGTCTTTTGCAGTGCTTGCTAGCCCCAAGGATCTAGGGCCCAGACTTTCATGAATCATCCCTGCTCATCAAGGTACCTCCTCAGTGAATGGTTCCAGTGTCTTTCTCCAACCTGTGATATACCGAATCAGTCTTTTGTCTTTATTCACAGACAGGGTGATCCCCTCACTATCACATAATTCCTTCCAAGTGGTTTCAATATTTATAGTTTGTCTTTGATTGTTTTCCATTGACTTTTCTGCGTTGGTGAACAGGTGGACAATTGAGCAATACATGACACAATCAGCTAGCCTAGGAGAGGTGACAACTCCCTCCCGCTGTACTGAGCCACCACTGAGACACATTCCTTGAGGACTCACTTTCCCTTCAAGGCCATAAAGGCATAATTTTCAGTATACAGAGTAGCAGCCGTGTAATTGGTTAGTCTCTAAGGTGCCACAAGTACTCCTTTTCTATTTTCAATATAGCTACTCATGCATACATCTCACAATGATTAGGGGAGAGGGATAGCTCAGTGGTTTGAGCACTGGCCTGCTAAACCCAGGGTTGTGAGTTCAATCCTTGAGGGGGCCATTTAGGGATCTGGGACAAAAATTGGGGATTGGTCTTGCTTTGAGTAGGCGGATGGACTACATGACCTCCTGAGGTCCCTTCCAACCATGATATTCTATGAGTATTGATAAGTTACAATTTTTCAGTAGAAACCTCACATGCTGCCCTACATACCATGGTAGCAATGTATTAGATGTCATGAGTTTGTCAGCTCTGAGCCAGGCATTGCTTGGAAAGATCAGTAAACCCTTTCCCAGTTGGCAACAAGCCACCTCTGGGTCACAGATACCTTGGGGTCTGATTTGCAGAGGTGGTGAGCACTCAGAGCTGCAACTGAAGTCAAGGGGAGATGTGCTTTGAACACAGTGCTATATAATGCTAAGCACCCTGAAAAGTCAGGTCCTGCGTGTCTCAAATTGGGCACCCAAAATTAGTGGATATGCTGATGATGGGGGGGGGCATTGTTGTTTTTTATCATAGCATCTGGGAGCCCCAATCATGGACCAAAACCCTATGGTGCGAGGCACAGTGCTGACACAGAACAAAAAGACGGTTCTTGCCCCTAAAGAGCTTACAATATAAGTATCAGACAAGAGGCAATGGGCTGATGCAGACAGACAGCAGTACAAGGAAACAGTGAGACAATATTGCTGAGCATGAGGCGCAGTGGTTTCAGCAGACCACCAGCCTAACCATAATCTAAACCTCGGACTGCCAGAAGCCGAGACTGGACCATTCAATAAATTGCCCTGTTCTGTTCACTCCCTCTGGGGCCCCTGGCATTGGCCACTGCTGGAAGACAGGATACTGGGCTAGATAGACAATTGGTCTGAACCAGTATGGCCATTCTTACACAGTGTCTTTCTCATAACGAGTAGCACAAAATGCTTCAGCCTTTTACAGTCTAAACAATATGTACACATACTAGTGATATTGTGCAGGTTACATGATGTCATGGAGGTAGCAACTGAAAATACAGTAGAGCACAGAGACGAAATTTGGAGTAGAATGAGCACAGCAAAACAGACTCAGAAATTTGGATTCGATTGCCTTATGAGAGGGTAAGGAACAAAAGAAACTAAAATCCCGTTTCAGAAGATTTTTAACCTTGCAACTAACAATTCTGCATCAAGGTGAAGATTTGCACACAACAAAACAATAACCAATTAATTCCATTTCTCTCCTTGGGGTAAGCAGATTTTGAGCAAAACAGAAGTCCAACTTCACACATTTCAAAAAGCAGTCCAGCTTTAAGGGAATTTAAGATATACAGCAAACAATTCTGTTTCAAGTAACAATCAAATCACAGGAGCAAACAATCCTGCCGTGCTTTTACTCGGTGTAAAACTAAACTGAGCAAATAATCTCTCTTAATGTAAAACAGACCACCATTGACTTTAAGCGCCTAATCCAAAGCTTTTTGAAGAACTGGATAAAAAAATAACAATTTAAATAAAAGTTGATGAGCTAGATTCTGAATTTAGGAAGTAATGCTATGGCCATTTTGGCTTTGAGCTTAGAGTGAGAGATTTTTCTACGCCTGGATTTTGTCAGAATATCTAGTACTCTTTGGGTACTGTACAAATAGCTTAATTATGTTGGATCAAACAGAGCAAATGGAAACTAAAATTTTTGCATGTCAGTCTGTTCCCACTTTAACTGTCAACTTCAACCTCACAGTGTGTAACTGACAAGATACTATTGGGAGTCTGATAAAACAAAATGGTTACAAGTCACACATTTAGTGATATACCTCAAGGCTCTAGGTGGAAACTTGGAGCCCAGTCCTGCATGCACTGAAGTCAACAGGAGTTTACTCTTGACTTCACTTGGCATAGGTACAGGCCCTTAGAAAGTAATTTATATCCTCTGAGGGGAAAGTGTTTTTTAAGAACACAGTATGAAATCTCTTTTTGGAGCTAACATTTACAGAAGCTTTCCTCTCTAAGATCCCAAGTGAGGCAGTTAGATGTTTCCTCTTTCTTTAGGATAGTAAGGTGACTATAAAAGAGAATTATTAAAACCCTAACTTGTTTGAGAAAGCAAAAGTGACTGCTACAGCTATTATTTGGGGGCAAGGACAGCCTGATGTTTTCTGAGAGAACATTTCCCCAGTCCCCTTCCCAGAGACAGGTGAAACTGACATGAATGATGCATGGTAACAGTTAGGGGCTTATTCCTTCACCCGCTTACTTCCCTGGTCCTTCTTGCATGAACAGAGAACAGCAATACCCGAAGTCCAAAGGTGCAAACAATTCGATGTTTATTGGGGTGAAGTTCCAGCAAGCATGATTCCAGTTTCCTTCCTTAGTGTCCCCCTTCCCAGCTCTGACACCACAGAGCCTTATCTGTGTCCCTGTTCCCATTCCCCTGCCTCAGCAAAACATTATTCCAATTTCTCCACCCCCATTCCCTGTTCCCATCCTCCCCCCCAGCAAAACATGATTCCAATTTCCCCACCCCATTCCCTGTTCCCATTCCCCCCTTACTTCCTGATTGACTGCAAACTACATAGTAAAACTTGAGTTCTGCTTAGCTATACCTTAACCAATGATTTTACTGAAATTTAACTAACCAATCCTAACATATTGTAACATGATTATTTAACCAATTATATCCCACCACCTTAATTAGTTTACACCCAGCAAAATTAATTATACAGCAGACAGAAACAATCACAGAACCACACAGAGATTATACAGATAAACAATAGGGAAATGGGGACTACAATGATAGAACAACACAGAAATGAGCATTTCAAATCCCAGCTATTGATAAGTGAGTTCTTGTCAGACAGGATGCTATCAAACTAAGTTTCCTTTTACATCCTCTAGGTTCTTCCCTTTCTCTGGAGGTGATAGGCATTATCAGGACAGGATTGAATTCCTAACAGCCCAATATCACCTTATTTCAATGTGAGGATGTGACCATTCCCTTCCCAGCTTATGGCTGCCTTTGCAGCTTATCCAAAGACCTTAGCCTAAGAACAGGGCCTCAGACTGTCACAGTAAGAGAAGGCCCTTACACCGGCAGACAGTGATTTTGATTCTCTCTTTTATACCTCTATAACTAGCTAAGTGATAAGAATATATCTAAATTCTTAGAGTACAGGCCTTTACAGACAGGCCTGAATATCTATAAACTAACAAGAAAAGGAGTACTAGCGGCACCGTAGAGACTAACTCACATCCGATGAAGTGAGCTGTAGCTCACGAAAGCTTATGCTCAAACCTCTTACAATTTCACGTATGCAGTGTTGTTGTAGCCATATAGGTCCCAGGATAATTAGAGGGGTACGGTGGGTGAGGTAATATCTATTATTGGACCAGCTTCTGTTGGAGAGAGAGACGAGCTTTTGAGCTTACACAGAGCTCTTCTTCAGGTCTAGAAAACTTACTCAGAGCATCACTGCTAAATGCAAGGTCGAACAAATTGTCTAGCATAAGTGGTTAATAAGTGGTTCATATATTTCATCAACATTGCCAAATCCATTCATTTCATCCTCGGCCATAGCAATCGCTCATTCAACTGCAAACACTTTGTCCAAACCATGGAAACAGCCCTGGGTACCAGGATGGCTCCTCAATATGCAAACCTCTTCTTGGGTAACCTTGAAGAATTTCTGGACAAATGCACCATAAAAATCAGTGGTATACCTTAGATACATTGATGATATTTTCCTCCTCTAGACAGATGACGTAAACTCCCTCATGGGATTTCCACCACCCATCTATTAAACTCTCTGTGGAGCACTCCCACACCAGCATCCTGGACACCACAATCAGCTTCAACAATGGAGCCTTACAGACAACTATAAAAAAGAAACCCACAGATCACCTCACCTACCTTCACAGATCCAGGAACCACCCCAAGAAATCTGTTGTCTACAGCCAGGCACTCAGATACCACATAATATGCTCAAAGGAGAAAGTCCAGGATATACACCTAAAACAAATTAAAACCACCTTCACCAAACAAGGACACTCCACCAGAGAAATGGATCACACCATGAAATGGGCCACCCAAATACCCCAACAGAACTTGCTTCAATATAGAAATAAGATTGCTTTTGACTGCACACCCCTCACTTGTCACATACCAGCCCACACCAAAACCCATACAAGGTATTATCAAACAATTATAACCCATTCTCAATGGGGACCACATCCTGAAACAAAGCTTTCCTAAACCCCCTCTTCTGCCCATTAAACAACCCCCCAACATATCCAAGCTCACAATCAGAAGCAAATTCCCCACAGACCAGGACATACCAACTACAAGTGGCACCAGACCCTGCCAGAACAATGTATGCAAAACCTGTAAACATATCTCCGCTGCTATGGTGATCAACACCCTGGCCCCCAACACACCTTTCAAGATCCATGGATCCTACACATGCCTATCACAACATGTGTACCACATTCAGTGCACTAAATGCCCCAGCAACAACCACGTGGGTGAAACGAGATAATCACTATACTCTCAAAGGAATTTGCACAGAAAAATGATAAAAGACAAGCACCATATCATGTGTCGATGAAAACTTCTCACAAAGCGATCACTCTATCTGACCTCTCTATCCCCATCCTCAAAAGAAACCTGCACAACACTTTCTGAAAACAAGCCTGGGAGCTTAAATTCATAACTTTGTTAGACACTAAGACTCATGGAGTGAATAGAGAAACTGGATTTATGTCTTTCTGTAACAATCTATAGCACACTAACCACCCCATCCCAGGTTTTCCCCCATCTATATCTGGAGACGTGTTAATAGGTCACTTCACCTTGAATGATTCCTTGAAATGTGTTAACTACATATGCTAAACAACCTGTTCCACCATGTAATAGATGTGACACTGACATTTCCCAGACCTAAAGAAGAGCTCTATGTAAGCTCAAAAACTTGTCTCTCACCGATAAAAGTTGGTCCAATAAAAGATATTACCTCACTCACTGTTTCACGTATCAGTTAACAAGAAATCAAGACTATTTAAAGCACCTATATTTGGATTATGGCTAGCACATGAAGATCACATTTACACCACCAACATTTTAGCTTATTACTATGATATCCCAGCTCTTTGAATAAAAGTCACATTTATGCCTCATTAAATAAAGTCTATAACTACTGCCAACTACCAAGATACCATCAACATTTATATAATCTGCATCTGGTGCATAATTACAGGGATTTATAGAGAAGGACTCATTTAAAATTGTGCATTTATATTTTCAGCTCCCTCATGAGAAGGTGAAAAGTAGACACTCTTATCTGCATATAATTTGTAGGTAAAAAAAAAATGTGCTAAAATCCTGCTTACTTTCGACCCTGGAATACAAGGAATTCTTCCACCCATTTTATCTCTTCATAGGCCCCAGGCACAATCTGAAGCCTCAGGTTCCCAGTGCCTGACCTTTCAAGGGATTCTAGGGAGTCTTTCTATTGACTGCCATTGGATTTGGCTCAGAACCATGTTTAGCAAGGACTGGAGGGGATGAGAGCATTAACAGCTGTGCTAGACACCACAGTCCTGGAAAGAGGACAGATTAGAACCCACTCCTGTCCTATTCTGCACACCAGCAGGCAAAACTGGGCAAGTGCAAGAAAGGAAGACAATACACAGCAGCATCCTGTACAAAGGATGTAGTAAAAACTGCCATTGTGCATTATATAATAAGCATTATTCATTACAGTTTTATTACAAAATTAATTAAACTATCAGATTTTTAAAATGTGAAGAAATCCAAAGATGGAGATTGTCAACTGCAATGTTCAGTTATCCTTTTGTTGGTACATTTAATTAGACCTATTAGTAACCTACACTGATAAACTAATGATACCCATTCAGCTGAACAGAAATATTATTGAACAGCAATGGTTCTGCAAGGAAATAGAAAGATACAGAAGGGGGACAAATATGTTCTCGTTCAATTTATGCACAATATCTACTTTGTACTCTGATGCGTGAACATTTTAAGTGTATCTAATGGTGCATGCACACACATGCCAGCATGAAGTGTCTGTATAAGTAATAAAAATATAAAATCTGGCCCAATACTGGTCTTACTGAAGTCAAGGATAAGAGTCCATGGGACAAGCTTTGGCTCTGCATATATAATACAGTGAATTTCTAACAGCAGAATACTCTGAGGCAAGTATACACAATTAAAAACTATGGTATAAATCAAGGGGGGAAAACATGAAGAAAATAAGGCAGAAAATCAGCACTACTGCCAGTGATGTGAAAACATAGGCCATTATATTCTCCCCTATCTTTTTTAAATCCTTCCCAGAATATGAATGCTTCAAAAACCATCACAATATCAGGTTGTGAATGCACATCTTGGTTATGCCTGGCATAGCATTCACAGAGGCTATGTCTACACTACAGTTTATGTCAGCAAAACTTATATCACTCAGAGGGGTGAATAAACCACCCCCTGAGCAACATAAATTACACCGACATAAGCGACAGTGTTGACTACGTTGGCAGGAGAGCTTCTCCTGCTGCAGTTCGCAGGGGCTATAGTAGTTAAGTGGACAAGAGAGCTCCATCCCATTGCTCTGAGAGGGCTACATTAGAGAGCTTACAGTGGCGCAGCTGCAGCAGAGTGTGTGTGTAAGGCTACACGCAAACTGATCAAGCTCTCTTGCATAATATTAGATGTTTGGGAGATTTCTCAGTGCTACCAATTACACAGAACAATGAAGCAGAGGGTTTCCTATTTAACTGCAAAGAGCATACGGAGTTTACAGGTCAACTGACTCATTAACAACATGGAGGCCTTTCCTTAGGTTTTTGCAAAAGCCTCCCCCCCAAAAAATAAATTAAAAAGTGTGTTTATGTAGCACCACAAGAGCTTCAAAGGAATTTCTCATTTACACACTCATAGACAAGCTTCCCAAACCTAAAATATTGTTGTTTCACATGAGCTGTTCATCGTAAATAGACTTGGCAGAATTAAAAAAAAATGGAAATGTTGACATTGAAATTATTTTTTCTATTTTTATCAATTTAAATTTTCAGAGTTGTGCAAAATTATGGGTCTTAAGCATTTCTGTATTTCAATTTTCACAGTTGTGGGAAATTATGGTGGGGTATCAATTATTCAGTGACAGTAGACACTGAGATTCAAAACGTTAAAGCCTTATAACCATTAAAAACACAAAATTGTCCACATCATTGTCAAAATATACAATGTAAATAGTGTGAAATCAAACTAATATGCTCTCAGGCAGCATTTTTCTTATTTTGTCTATCTGTAAATTTCAGTTATCTATGGAAATAGTTTGTGCATGTATGGTGAAATCAACGTTTACTGGCATTTACTAATAAAATCTCATCTGTCCAACCCTAATTGTAAGGCGTTGCTTCTTGACCAGTGTTATTTTTCTTATCTGGGGAGGATATAAACAAAACAAAAACAAAAAAACCCACACACTGGACATTTAACATTTGAAATAGTATTCAGTTACAGCTGCCAGGCATCACTTTGGGCAATATTTAAATATTCTGCTTAGCAGCTGTTTTGTTTTGTTTTGAAATATAACTTTTCAAGTCAGAGCCAGACTAAAAAGTGACTGGGTCTAAAAAGGAAAGACTATTCACTGAACAGGCTTTTTCTCCTCCAGACTTTTACTCGTTCTAAATTTTTTTTTAGATCTGTAAGAAAATGTTAGCCTTTCTGCACAGCTTCCCATACCTATAGCAGAGTTAATGAGTGTTCTTTGCTTGAAGATATCTTTTCAAATGGCAGCCACCCAACCGGTGGGGGAAGGGAGGGAGAAAAATCACCAGTGAAACTTTAAGTAGAAGAAATCAACCCATTCACAGCATAAGGATGGGTTCAGGATTTCAGGAAAGGTTATTTAGAAATTGCAGGGGAAGCTAGACACCATTACCTAATTTCTATTAATAGTTATTTGCCAACTGTAATTTTCAGTAATCTCTCAGATGTATGCCATTCGAAGAATAATTATATTATTGAGTACGGCACAGTAGTAGCAAGTGAGATCTTTAATTTAGCATTGGATAAATAACCTTAATCCTTGTTGTAAAAGCAGTCAGTTAAGTGAAGGACAAGGAGTAAAATCTTCAAAAGCTCCTAAATGACTAGGAATGACTAAGTTGCATTTTCATAAGTGATTTAGGGCCACTGACTTTAAATGAGACTTCAGCCCCTAGGTGCCTACATCACTTTGAACATGTGATTTAGGCTCTTAAATCATTTAAGATCAGATTTTAAAGGTATTTAGAGATCTAAAGATGCAAATAGACATCTAGTGGGATTCTCAGCATCTTTAGGTACCTAAATATCTTTTAAAATCTAGCCCTTAGCACTTTTGAAAATTTTACCCATATTTTAATTAATATTAAAGACTCATGAACTCAGTGACTTACATTTGCCACGTGTAGCGTCTTTTATCCAAAATTATCCCAAAGCAATTTAAAACTGATGTTACAAGCAGTATACAGGGACCACTTCACGCAGTACAGATATGCAGCCACCTCAGGAGTAATACAACACCAGTTGAAAAGTACACAGCATCCTAAAGAACAGGAAGTGAGGGATACTTTATCAAATTAAAACTGGATGGAGGTGTTATTTGATCAGCAGAAAAATAACTTCCTTACCTGGAAGGTGGCCAGGATATTGGTGTTGATGACACTGCTACATTTGTGCAGCCTTCTTTAGCGACCAGAAGCATGCAAAATCCCAATTTAATATACTGAGCTAAATATCAGCTATTCCAGCAGCACATTCCCCCCTTAATAAATAATTATAAATAATGGTGCAAGTGCTGACAATGTGCACCATGTCACTGCCCATGGTTCAATACGGACTCAGACGGAAGAGTTTCCACATATAGACTCACCGAACACCTATTTACTTGGAAAAGATTAATGACTAACTGGCAGAACTGCTGGCCCAAAGAGAAGTCATGAGCTATTAACTCCTGTCGGTGATTCATTCCCCTGGAAATGCTCCAGACAAAAAATAAATTCTAAAAAAAAAAAAAAAATTAGGTGTTATTTGCTTTGAAATTAGCAAAAAATGTTGAGTTTTTCCTGTGAAGCTGCTGTTGTTTCACAGCTTGTCAGAAATAGTTATACCAGTATAACTATTGACTACAACTATTTCTTGTGCACATAAGCCCCTTCCGATTTCCTCATTAACCAGGACCTTAAGAGTTAGGTTTTTGTACTCTCCACTCTGAGTCTTCCTTTAAGAGCTATGGATAAGTTTCAGGGCCTCTTTGTTTGGAGTCAAGATCCGATTAAATGGGCTGTAGTCCACAAAAGCTTATGCTCAAATAAATTTGTTAGTCTCTAAGGTGCCACAAGTACTCCTGTTCTTTTTGCGGATACAGACTAACACGGCTGCTACTCTGAAACCTCTCATGAGTAAGTTATACATTTCATCCATTTAAAATGGATTTTGGTTCTTTTTCACTAATAACTTCTCTAATCCTGCAAAATATATCTTCCCTACATGCCACTTCCCAGTACTAACCGGCTTTCTATACTGTGAAAGTCATTACACTAAGAGATTTCCTACTACGTGGCAGCAAGAATGAGCTTTTGCTGTGCAAATTACTTGCCTCTTTCCTCACTTCTAATCCCTCTCAAAATAAAGACGACTCCTTCCCTCACACTAGATACGCCACGATTTTCAATGAGCACAGAAACATTCCTACCTACCCACCATCTAGCAACTCAGCCTCTCACTTCCTGCTTACATCTTCTCAGCTGCTAACCCCCGTCTCAACTCAGAGCTACTCTTGCTTCCATCCCAGTTCCTTCCTAACTCTGGCCACAACACAGTATGAACAGCCTCCACCTGCCTTCACATTAAAGAAGCAGTCAGAAACCAGCAGATGTCAAATTGACAATACAATATGCAGACCATCTATTAGCCAAAATGGTCAGGGATGCAACCCCTTGCTCTGGGTGTCCCTAAACCTCTGACTTCCAGAAGCTGGGACTGGATGACAGGAGATGGATCACTCAATAAATTGCCCTCTGTTCATTTCCTCTGCATCATCTGGCACTAGCTGCTCTCAAAAGACAGGATACTGGGCTAGATGAACCGTTGGTCTGACCTTGTTTTAATTGTTCCCTGTTTTTACCAATTTCTAAGAGCAACACCAAGACACTTCGATAAGGTCTTTTGAAGCAGTCCAGATCCAAAATTCCTCTTTTTACTCTGCTGATGGTAAACCTGAGTCCAGTGAAGAGGTTCCACGCAAGATGCTAAACACTACTCAAGTCTGAAGCTTGAGTGACTGTGAATGTTGCACCAAATGTGTTAGTCTAGTCCGGTTCTAGGTTTCTCCTATATTCCCATCACTTAACAATCCTGATATGTTGGACTCCGGTACAAAAATCACCTTGGCTATGACTTTGTTCATATAATTAATTAACAAGCTCTGCACAGGAAAGAATCCCAAGCTTTTCAGATAAAAAAGACAATACTTCATTTTATGAAGTTGCACCTCGAAGATCAAAAAAATAAACCCTCATTTATGAGTACAGCATTATTATTTATCAGTTTTATGGTGAGTTCTTTTGCCTAATTTATTAAGTTATTGCAGCACTATGTCTGATCTAAAAGAAATAAAGTAATCTGATTTTTAAAATGAGGTCCAAAATGTAAATCTTCTTTTGAATCTGTATTTTCATATGCAATTACTACGGTCGTGGTGATTGTACACAAATATACAGCAGGTGTAAAGCTATGCACGAACAGGAGCAGCAGACAAGGGAGTTTTGCGAGGGATTCTTCAGGTGGTGAAGAAGGGGCAGCTACATGACTCTTGGGGTGAGTTTGTCGTCTGTCTGTTGTGTGCTTGCTGCTTGACAGTAGTATATAGTGTGGTTGTTGGTGAGGGGCATGTGCTGAGCCTGGGGGCCTGCTAGACAAGCCTGAGAATTTCTTAATGAGATTTTGATCCCTAATCCCTTTAAAATCCATTAACCATTAACTAGGGGGTGAGGCTTGTCAGGAAGAACAGGTAGTTTAAGAAAGCCAGCTTGTAAGTGACCAGAGGAGCTTTGCAAAGGACTTTAAGAGAGGAAGTGTGAGAACCAGATACACTAACATTCTCTAAAGTTAAGCCAATAAACACCCCCCAAAAAAACCCCAAAAGCTCCAGAAGTGAAAAGAATGCAGGCAGAAGTCCAGCAGCAGAGTGAGGACTATCCAGTTTATTGCACTGAATGCAGCATGTATTATTACCTGCCTTGTGGGCAGGTGGCATATGTGTGCATTCAGTATAAGGAACTCCTGGCCCTCAGAGCCCGAGTGCAGGCTCTTGAGACCAGAGTGGCTGAACTGAAGGAGCTAATGGAGACAGAGGTGCACAGGGACATTCAGGGACACAGCAGAGTGGTCCCACTCCCGGTCTGACAGTTTCTGTGCTGTTGAGGAGAATGAAAGTCTTGGGGAAGGAAAACTTTAAACTGGAGTAGAGGGAAACAATTCCATAGTTGGGCCCCTCCTCTCACACTGAGGATACCTCTCTAGGGGAGGGAAACCCAGTTATTAGGAAGAGACAGGGAAGAAGAAGAAGAAATAATAATAAATAATAATAATAGCTGGGTTTCTGATGACCAGGTGAACCACATGATGAATTGCCTGCCTGGTGCAAAAGCTGCAGATCTCTCAACATCTAGACAGACTTCTGGGTAGTGCTGGGGAGAAGCTGGTGGTGGTGGTACATATAGGTACCAACAACAGAGAAAGGTAGGAGAGAGGTAAAGAGGCCAAATATAGGCTGCTGGTAAGAGATTAAGAAGTCCAGGACCTCCATGGTAGCATTCTCTGAAAAGCTTCCAGTTCCACAAGCAAGGCAGTCAGACAGGCAGAACTGCAGGGTCTCAATGTGTGTGCGAGATGATGGTGTAGGGACAGGGATTTTAGGTTTAATCGGGAACTGGGGAACCTTTTGGGAATGGAGGAGCTTATGCAGGAAGGATAGGACAAACCAAAATGGAACCAGATTGTCAGCATGTAAAATTAAAAGGGTGGTAGAGGAGTTTTAAACAAAGGGGTGGGGGAAAGTCAACAGGTGTGGAACAGCACATAGTTCAGACAGACATCCCGGAGGGGAGAGTCTATAAATGGGGATTCTCTATATCCTAGAAAAGAGGAGAGAATAGAAATTGATAAAGTACAGGTAGGAACTGAAGCGAAAGGGTCAAATGAAAAAAGTCCCATTCAATTACATCAGATGAAGGCAGACAACTAAAAAGTGACACATTTTTATAAAAAGAAAAGGCGTGCTTGTGGCACCTTAGAGACTAACAAATTTATTTGAGCATAAGCTTTCGTGAACTACCGCTGTTGCTCACGAAAGCTTATGCTGAAATAAATTTGTTAGTCTCTAAGGTGCCACAAGCACGCCTTTTCTTTTTGTGGATACAGACTAACATGGCTGCTACTCTGAAACCTGACATTTTTATAAGTTCTTGTATACAAATGCTAGAAGTCTAAATATTAAGACGGGTGAACTTGAGTGCCTAGTATTCAATGAGGATATCACAGAAAATTGGTGTAATAAGGACACAAACCAGGATAAAAAAATATATAGGAATGACAGAGTAGATAGTGCCACTCCTTCACCAGCACAATGTGTGAAAGAAAGCATAGAGTCAAATATAGTAAAAACCTTAAATGAACCATACTGTACCATAGAATCTCTACGGATAGAAATTCTATCCTTGAATAAGAGTATAACAGTTGGAATATACTATCAATCACCTGGCCGTGATAGTGATTGTGAAATTCTCAGGGAGATTAGAGAGGCTACAAAAACAGAACACTCAATAATGGGGGATTTCAACTATCCCCATATTGACTGGGTAACATGTCAACTCAGGATGGGATGCAGAGATAAGTTTTCTAGACACCAATAATGGCTGCTTCTTGGAGCAGCTAGTGCTGGAACCCACAAGGGGAGAACAATTCTTGATTTAGTCCTAAGGGGAATATAAGCAAGGGTCCAAGTGGTGTATATCTCTGAAATGCTCAGTAATAGTGACCATAATGAAACTGTAGAACTACCAACTACGGTAAATAACCTATCACTTAAATCAACCTCTGTACCAAATAACTGGAGAACAGCTAATGTAACACCAATTTTTTTCTAAAAAGGCTCAAGAGGCAATCCTGGCAACTACAGGCGATTCAGTGGATATTGTGTACTTGGACTTTCAGAAAACTTTGTCAAAGTCCCCCAAAGGCTCTTATGGAAAGTAAGCAGTCATGGGATAAGAGGGAAGGTGCTCTCTTGGATCAGTAATTAGTTAAAAGATAGGAAACAAATGTTAGGAATAAATGGTCAGTTTTCAGAATGGAGAGAGGTAAACAGCAGTATCCCCTGGGATCTATACTGTGGTTCAACAAATTCATACAAGATCTGGAAAGGGGGTAAACAGTGAGGTGGCAAAATTTGCATATAATACAAATTTATTCAAGATAGTTAAGTCCAAAGCAGACTGCGAAAAGTTTTGAAGCAGGGCTTTGGAGCACAGCCTGGAACTGGAGCGCAGAGCAGCTCCGGAGCAGTGGAGCTGCAGGTTTTTGCCTCGAGCTGGAGCGGATCCGGAGCACAGCTCCAAAGCCCTGTTTCGAAGGGATCTCACAAAACCATGGGAATGGGTAATGAAAGGGCAGATGAAATTCAATGCTGATAGATGCAAAGTAATGCACATTAGAAAACATAATCCCAACTGTACATACAAAATGAAGGGGCCTAAATTATCTGTGACCATTCAAGACAGATCTTGGCATCATTGTGGATAGCCCTTTGAAAATATCCACTCAATGTGCAGCCGTCAAAAAAAGCTAACAGAACATTTGGAACTATTAGAAAAAGATACAGAGAAGGGCAACAAACCTGATTAAGGATATGAGGACTGATTAAAAAGTCTGGGACTATGCAGCTTGGAAATTAGATGACTAAGGGGGGGGGATATGCTAGAGGTCTATAAAATCATGAATGATGTGGAGAAAGTGAATAAGGAAGTGTTATTTACCCTTTCACATAGCACAAGAACAGTGGGTCACCCAACAAAATTAATAGGCAGGAAGTTTAAAATAAACAAAAGAAAGTACTTCTTCGAACAATGCACAGTCAACCTGGAACTCATTGCCAGGGGTTATTGTGAAGACCAAAACTAGAACAGGGTTCAAAAAAGAATTAGATAAGCTCATGGAGGAAAAATCCATTAATTACTATTAGCCAATATGGTCAGGAATGCAACCCTATGCTCCGGGCGTCCTTAAGCTTCTGGTTGCCAAATGCTGGGGCAGGATGATGGGATGGATCACTTGGAATTGCCATGTTCTGTTCATTCCCTTTGAAGCATCTGGCATTGGCCACAGTCGGAAAACAGGAAACTGGGCTAAATGGATCACTGGTCTGACCCAGTATGGCCACTCTTACGTTCTTAATGCAAGAACCAGCAACAACCTTCTGGGTTTTCAAAATTTGCCCACTCTTTTTTATATCACTAGTACCACAGGTTTCCACAGAAGTACTAGCAGCTATAGCCCAGTGAAGAAGCAATGCCAGCCGTGTATCTGGCCCCATATTTTATTCTTCTTGTATGCCTTGTGAAGTGCTGAGCACATTTTTTGATGGCATTTAAATGCCATCAAAAAAGTAGTTTGACGGCAGTTAAGCTCTGGGGTCAATTCTTACTTCATCTACCTTATCCGAATCTTTTTGCTCATCCCTAGTGAAAACAGAAGGCTTTTTGATTTAATTCTTTCATTACCTTAAAAACTTTCTGCCTGGGGTAAAAGCCACGTGGTTCTAGGATCTCCTGCTGCTATGTTTAATCTGAGAGAACTCCCAGCCTTAGAGAGCACACAGTTCACTGCCTACCCTTTTTTGTTGAACTCTCCTGCACAGCCTGAATTATTACAGGCCTCGTATTAATATACTTTGTAAAAATCAAAGCTGACCAGAAGAGTTTTTTAAAACCACCTCTCAGAGGCCTTATCACGCTTCCAGCTGCCTTGTCCATTTGAAATGTCTACTGGTTTCACTGGGTAACCTTTCAGATGCCACTAATAGATTTCTTTTGCATCTCTTTTAGCTTCGGCTGAAGTGAAATAATATAAAATGACATTTTGCCCTTGAATGATTCTGATGAATACCACTTGTTGCATGTAGATACTTTCTCAAAGTAAAAAATTGTAGAGTTTAGGTTAAAGCCCATGGGGCTGCTACAGGGAAGCCCCAGCTTATTTTTAGGGCACTGCCAGATCTGGCACTTCTAGACTTAGCTCAGTGCTTTGATTAAAGGAGATTACACTTTTCGGAGCATGGCTGTTGCTTGTGTTCTCCCATCCTTCCAGTCCCATTTTACTGAGAAAAAAATGGTAGATTGGCTCTATTTCCCTTTCCTTACCTTGTTTTTAATGGAAGTGGGGTACTTGGTTTATTTTGCTGGGTGTTTATGGGAGGGGGAGGCTCTCTCCCAAACCAGCCAAACAAAAAACAGATATGCCCTGTGACATCCTATTTGAGCACTCTCCCTTATGCAGTGCAAAACCTCACTTTCCTGTTAGCTTCTGTTTTGCAGCCTGAACACTAAAATCTCCACAGCAGACAACTGTGTTTGCATCAGCTCCCTCGGGGGGGGGGGGGGTCTCTCTCTCTCTCCCCCCTTCTCTGCTGGATCCAAATGCTCCATAGCGGCAATGCAGATCTTCCTGACCAAGAAAAAAAAGTAATTAGACAAAGGGAAAAAAGTTCACCTAGAAACAGACTGCTGTTGCATTTTGCTTCCGGTACAGCTGGAATCAGCCTGCTAGAGACAGGGAGGTTGGCAACTAAGGGCAGAACACAGGAGGAATTTTCTGCCATTGCTGCCTAGCTGTTGCAGAAACAAAGCAGTGAGGGGAAAGCATGCAGCCATCTTAGCTGGCCATGTGCAAGCAGAAAGCTTCAGCATGCATGCACTTTAGCATACATTGAGACTCTTCAGCAGGCAGAGGGAGGCCAAATGCAGCCCAAAGGAGAATTTTGCATTGTGCAGTAGAAGCACACAGCCAGCAGAGGGAGATCAAGCACCGACAGTGCACGATAAAAAAAACTTCCCTGTAGCAAAGCAGATGTCCAAAAGCTGCAAAGTCCAACAGAAGAGCAGAGAAATGGCAACTTTTGTGGGCACTGTTGGTCAGTTCAACAAAAATTGCAAATTGCAAGTGGTGTATCTTGAACGTTTTGCACAATTTGTAGCTTGCAGCTCCATTCCAGACAGACAAAGTTTCAACCTTGCTGACAGTAATAGGTCCAAAGGTATACAGACTGCTGCATGAGCTATTGTCTCCAACTCTGCCTGGACTGCCACATATGCTGCAATTAGTGCAGCAATCCAGGAACATTTTTCTCCTTCCCCATCAATGATATCGGTTCCATCAATGACATCAGGGAAGCAGAGTCAGCAGCACAGTTCATTGCTGCTCTAAGGACGCGGGCAGAGCATTGTCAGTTTAGACAAACATTAAGTGATTCCTCCATGACCGGTTTGTTTCTGGATTATGCTGTAACCAGATCTGGGAAAAGTTACTGACTGTATCAGTGCTCTCATTCAAAAAGGCTGTTGAGATAGCATTTGCCATGGACACCACAGAGAAGGATTCTATGGAAATTAGTGTGAACTGAGAAGTTCACCTCCTCAATCCGTGAGAGGGGACCACTGGAATGTAAAGAATTTCTGTGTAGCCACTGTGCACAAACTACGTATCTTGAGATAACCTGGTGTGCTCAGCAATCTATTTGCAGAAAGTGCTAGAGTAAAAGACACATTGCTGTAACCCGTCACACAGTTCCACAGAGCAACTGTCCATCAAAGATGACACCTATGAAGATGACTCTAAGAAAGGACAGAAGTCAGAAATTCATGATGTGGAAAAAGACAAAAGCTCTAGTGACACTGAGGGTAAGAGATGGCATCTGGGTTACATCCTTGATTGAAGCAGTTCGTACAAGACTGAAGCTTGATACTGGAGCTGTTGTCTCACTAATCTCTATGTCTACTTATCACCAGACATTGTCACAAATTCCTCTGGATGAAAATCCCATGGTTTTGAAGACTTACACCAGAGAAAAAGTTATCCCCAAAAGGATGAGTCCAGAGCAATGAGATGGACAACCAGCATTTTACCATCAGATGAGATCTTGGGCAGATGAGCAACTTGTCAGTGAAGGTCACTGTTAAGTCTGACAGCCAGCCAAAAATATTGCAAGCTCAAAACATAAAGCACAACTCTGTGGCCTCTGATAGTTGCTGCTTTGGACCATTTTGTGAACATCAGAGTTTTGTCACCAGATTCACACAATGAGTGGGCAACACCCATCATACCTGTGATCAAGAAGGATGGCTCAGTCCAAATTTGTGGAGATTTCAAGGTGACACTGAATCCAGTGTGATGCACAGACCAGTATCCACTACCTCATATTGAAGATTTGTTTGACACTCTTAATGTAGGACACTGTTCCAGTAAATTGAATTTTCTCAGTGCATACCTACATTCTTGTTACAGGAAAGGATCAAAAGGATCATCTTTGAAATTTGGATGCTGTCTTGAAACATTTGGAAGACCATGGACAGAGTACATTGAGACAAATGTGAGTTTTTCAAACCTTTGGTTAAATACCTTGGACATGTAATTGATGCTATAGGCTTAAGGAAATTGCCAGAGAAAGAGAAGATGGTTCTTCAAGTGCCCCCACCAGAGAACCTTTCACAGGTATGTTCATTATTAGACTGTTTAACTACTGTGGTCAATTTGTGCCTAATCTGGCAGCAGTCCCAAGCACAGAAAAAATGGAACTGAACTAAAGAGTGTGATTGTGCATTTAAGGAAGCAAAGAAACTGTTAATATCAACCAAAGTTTTTATACACTTTGATGTCTCATTATCATTGCAATTGGCTTATGATGCTTCACCATATGGAGTGGATGCAGTTCTTTTCCACATTTTTCCCGATGATTTGGAGAAATCAGTTGCCTTCACTTCACACGACAAGTACCAGAGTCCAGGAATGTTCCAGCAAGACTTTGTTCCTCTAGTCAAACCTCCTTCGGTTACCACTCCTAATTTTGACGAGTTGGTGGAAGAAACTTTGGTACCAGATCAGTTGATTCCTTACCCCCAACTCTTCCTGTTGCTTAGGACACTGACGCACCATCGCCACCACATTATCCCAAGACAGTGCAAAAACCTGTGGTGTGCCTGGACTTAAGTTGTTGAGTTAGTGAGTTACTATTCCAAGGAAGAATATTCCCTTGCAATTTAAGAGTCTGCAGTAGCACACCTGCAACTTTTAGTAAGGTAATAATGTTTCATATTAGCTATATAAAATATAATGTATATATATAAATAGAAAGGTTTTTTTTAAAAGTAGGATGGAGGACTGTGATGTCCTGTCCCTTTTAATGGTTGAGCGCTGCCCCTCGTCAGTGAAAAGCCTCACTTTGTTAGTTTGTGTTATAACCTGAACAATAGTCTCCACAGCAGATAGAAGGAGCTGATGGAAATACAGCTATCTCTGTATCTCCTTCTCTGCTGGATCCAAATATAGCAAACCTCACATGTAACAATCATCTCTACTTCCTGTACCCTCTTCGCTACTCCCACTCCTCTTCAACTCTACTCTGCACACACCCTAAACCACAAGGCATCTTCCAAAACTTTTCAAAGACAAGCTCTACCTTACAAAGCTTTCCCAGTTACTAAAACATATCACACAGACAGGATCCAGACTGCAAAAACATGGCAAAAAGCAAGTGAAACTTACCCTGGGACCTTCGCTCTCTAACCACCTCTGCTCTTTAAAAGAACCAAAAAAAGTGAACTTCTCCCAAGTTTTCTTGTGGATTCAGTTTTTATAAGCTGCAAATCTTTACTAGGGGTTATATTGTGATGCCTGTGCTCAGACTCAGAAACACCTTATTCCATGAGTGGGGTCACTGACTTCTATGAAACTGCTCACGGGGTAAAGTGAGGTACTAAGCATATCAGCCCTAAATTAGTACTGCTTTACTCATGCACAGTTCAACTGTTAAGGCCAGAATAGACTAAAAATGAAGACCTGCAGAAGAAAGGACTGTGATGGTAGTTGGAACAAAACAATTCACTAAGTCAGCTCTGTCAGAAGTGAAAGGGATTGAAAGGAGTCCATTGATTTAGTCTTCAAAACAGTCTGGCATTTCTGAGAGAAGTATGGGTTGTGTGTGCCCGCTGCTTATGTGCAGAAAAGAACAAAAAACTAAATGTGGTTCACTGATCAACAGGTGTCCATCTTCCTCTGGCGCACGCTGCATTGTGAAACTCAAAGCATTCGTGATCTAACCACTTCTTTAAACAGGGATTTTAGTAGGAGAACTATAGAGCTCAGTGTTTCAAATGGGGAAAGTATTTTAAAGGACTTTTGGGAGAAATGAAAATCTGTAACAGAAGATAGAGCAAGGATTCCCCCTAATGGAGAAACTGTAGACTTCAATTTAAAAAAAAAAACAAAAAAACACCAATACAATAGAAGTCATATTGCCAGTGCGATTCTGTACCCTCCAAGTTGGTTAGCACTCTCCCTGATGTTATTAGCATGGCTCCAATTAAGGGTCTGATTTCGATACCCTTACTCTTAATGAATATACCTTATACCACAAGTAACGCCACTGAAGTCAATAGAACCATTCATGCAGTACAGTACTACTCAGGGTGAGTAAAGGTATCAAAACCTGATCCCAAGTGAATGGAGACACAGGATGGGTGCTCTTTGGAGGTGCAGACCAGGATTTTGAAATCTGAAACTTCAGCTATTCATGAGCTTTCTACAATAAGCAAATTCCCGGACTGTGACAAGAACTGTATTCTGTCTGTTCAGTCAGCAGCTACTGAAAATAGCAAGTCAAGAATTATTATGGTTAGAAGTGAACTGAGTACAGACTCAATATAGGATTTGGTAAGAGAATCTACATCAGCAGTAAATTGAAAGAAAAGTATCATAAAAGGGAAGAATTTACCATTTGGGGTCTTAAGGCCAGATCCCCTAACTCTGGTTGTGTAACACTGCTGAAGTCAGTGGAACTACCTATGGAGGAAGGTCCTACTCAACATGAGTAAGGGTATCAGAATCTGACACTCAAACAACACAGATTTCCAAGAAGAACCAAACTATATCTGCTCCCTCTTGCAGATCCCCATGGTTCTGTGGCTCCAATAAAATAATCTGACTGGCAAACTGGAACTGAGATCACATCTACACAGTTTACTTTAAAAAACATTAAAATGTAATACTAGGATCCCCCTTAGAGCAAATGCACCAGTCTGAGAGTCTGTATCTATAGCTGCTGTTTTTAACTTTGCTCTTCGCAACTTAATTAACAATCTAGAGGAAAGCAGAGAATTGAGAGATTTCAATCAAGCTGTCACAGATTATTCTTCTCTGTTATGTTAAGACTGTTTGCTCCCAGAATAAAGAATGCCTTAGATATAGTGGTGACAGGCCATTTACTGATTTACCATGGAACACTGCTTGGTACAGTATTTCATAACAAGTTTTTAACTACATAAACTTTATTGGAAACTATACCTAGCGAACAGTACCTAATACTTCCATCTTATCTCATGACAACATGGTAAAAAATTGTATTGCCATCATACACACAGGCTACGTAGAATTTTAAAAGTACTGCATTTATAGGTCTCACAGTACTTGTTTTTTCGAAGGGGTATGAAAAGTATCAGATATATAGGTAGAGCCCTACCAAATTTATGTTCCATTTTGGTCATTGTCATGGTCATAAGATTTTTAAAAATCATAAATTTGTGAAATTTCAGATTTTAATAGCTAAAATCATGAGTGTCGTAATTTTAGGGGTCCTGACCCATAAAGGAGTTGTGGGGAGTTTGCAAGGTTATTGTAGGGGGGGTTGTGGTAGTGCTACCCTTACTTCTACACTACTGCTGGCGGCAGGGCTGCTTTCGTAGCTGGGCAGCTGGAGCGTGGCAGCTGCTGGCCGGGAGCCCAGCTCTGAAGGCAGAGTTGATGCCAGCAGCAGCACAGAAGTAAGGAGGGCATGGTATGGTATTGCCTCCCTTACTTATGTTCTGCTGCCTCTAGAGCTGGGCCCTCAGTCAGCAGCTGCCTCTATCCGGCTGCCCAGCTCTGAAGGCAGCAACACAGAAGTAAGGGTGGTGTGGTATGGTTTGGCCACTCTTACTTCTGCGCTGCCGCTGGCAGGGTGCTGCCTTCAGAGCTGGGTGCCTGGCTAACAGCCATCGCTCTCCAGATGCCCAGATCTGAAGGCAGCGCCCTTTTGGGTCAGGCCCCTCAATTTGAGAAACACTGGTTTCCCCTGTGAAATCTGTACAGTATAGGGTAAAAGCACACAAAACCAGATTTCACTGTCTGGGACCTGTTTTTCATGGCCATGAATTTGGGAGGGCCCTAGATACAGGGGTGTTTGTGAGATCAAGGATAATTTTACAGACTTGTCATTCTAAAAAATATTGTTGGTACTGAAGATACTTTGGTTTTGGTTCATGGTGGTCTTTTACCTAGTATGTCCACTATTCTCACCTGAAAAGCAACACTTCCAGAAAAGACATCAGAGTAGCAAAAATGCTGACTGATTGGTGAGAGTGAAGTGCAGATCCCATCTATAGGCTTAATAGCTATTTTAAAAATTGTATCTAATAACTTCCTGGAAAAAGGAGCCAAAATTCTTGACAGAAAATACAGGCGACTACCAGTGC
The DNA here is from genome assembly GCF_015237465.2 of Chelonia mydas. Lineage (NCBI taxonomy): Eukaryota > Metazoa > Chordata > Testudines > Cheloniidae > Chelonia > Chelonia mydas. The sequence goes on along the minus strand of NC_057852.1, from coordinate 85,557,377 downwards.
ATATGTGTGGTCAATGTAAAAGCATGGCTATGAGCAGATTTTGTCTGTTCTTTATGTTAGTCAGCAGATTTTTTTTCCTTGCATTTTAGATGTGTCCTGGAATAATTCTGATACAGTTAAAGTTTTATCTTGGGATAGGAAATATTGTAGACTAAAGGGATGTTTTAGAGATTTTGCAACTTTAAAAGAGCTCCTCCATTAATAGAGAAATGGGGGAGGGAGGTAAGTTTGAGCTAATCAGCTGATCATAAAATGAAAGTTATATCATACCACCCAAAGATAGCTTGTGTTGCATACATAACATGATGTATGTATGTATTATAGGCACCTTAATCTTCTTGATGTGTATTTGCTGATACAACTCTAGATCCTACTGATTATTTAAAGTACCACTTGCCCTGAATATCATCTTTTCAGTTGGAAATTCCTCGTAACAGACATGGCAAGAAGATGGAGTCCCTTACATCTAGAAGATTATTATTTGTATTACATGAGTGTCTATGGGCCCCAACCAGGATTGGGACCCCATCGTGGTAGGTACTGTACAGACATATAGCAAGACATGGTGCCTGCCCTCAGAAAAGTTCACAGTGTAAACAAGATAGTGTAAACTTTAATCAGAGGTCCACAAAGCAAAACCCTGACCTCAATGAAGTCATAAGAACATAACATCATAACATAAGAATAGCCATACTGGGTCAGACCAAAGGTCAATCCAGCCCAGTATCCTGTCTGCTGACAGTGGCCAGTGCCAGGTGCCCCAGAGGGAGTGTACCTAACAGGTAATGATCAAGTGATCTCTCTCCTTCCATCCATCTCCACCCTCTGACAAACAAAGGCTAGTCAATGACAAAACTCCTATCATGTCAATGGAGCCAGGATTTTAGCCATTCAGCCCTTGGGAAATGGAATTTAGTAATTACACATAGCCATTTTGTTTCAGTCATTGTGAGTGAATAAATAAAAGAATGCACCTTTGCTAATGAAATTGTTATATTAAAAGGGTGGTGATGAGCTATTTGGTCTATGTACAGAGCATGAGAGTTAATGGTTTCATTTTTTTTAAATACAGAAGATTTTGATTGCCTTCAGTAGGAGGGTAATCTCCTCTTATAAAGACAGTTAATGTAATTAGCCAAATGGGTACACTTTTCTGGTGGTGGAGGTTTATTATTAGAGATAAAGGAACAGGTAAAAGCCTGGTGCTAATACAAAGCACTGGGTCAGTAGTTTTTACGCCTAAAGATATTCCTTATATTGCGGGAAATTAGGGGGAGGTTTCCCATTTCTTCCCTCTCTCCCCCCCTTTAATTTTAAAATAAAGATAATGTAATTTTTCCCAGTCTCCTTAATGAGAAATTCCAGTTTCTCACAACTGGCAGCAAGACAACATTGCCAGCCATACTGCCTCCCAAGAGACTAAAGCTACTTCAGGGAGTACATATAAAGGCAGGTGGAAAAAATGTGATAGCACAGAGCCAAGTAACATGCCTAGACCGCTACCTCACAGCTGGAATACCAATTGTTATGCTCATTGCTGAAAGCAGCTAGAAAGGCTATTACTGAATACTTAGCACAACTAATGGACTAGGAGGGGAAGGGAATTGAGTGAACGTGAGGAGTAAATGGGAACCTGTGCCCTCCTGACTTCAGCTTTTTGCTGAAATATGCAGTTTTGCAAGATGGGAAGTCTAGCAATAGTTAACTATTGCTATGTGAAATACAGCTGGTTAACTGACAGGCTGAAAAACTCCATACTTAGATTCTGCTATGTAATACTAACAAATTGGGTATAAAAGAGGAAGAAATCTGAGCTCGATGGACACTTGAACACCTCTCAATTTCCCCTGCAGATGGAAGGCTGGCCACTGGACATCTACAGAAATCCACTCAAGACCTCCCCAAGAGCCTGGATAAATATTAATCTAGGTTTAATTTGGGGTGCTCTACTAACTTGTTGCAGAGATGTGTAACTGCTGGAAACTAAAGTAGACGCTTTGACTGAAAGCACTTTTGTTTGCCTGCTTGCATCAACTATCTCTTGACTGGACAGGCTGTCCCCCCATTGATTTATTTCCTGCCACTTCCTTGCAAAGAGTAAAGTTACTATGAGCTTTGAGTTCAGCAAAACCCCAGGTAACAGCTGCATATGGGCCCACTGTGTAGTACAGGAACCATGGCATAAACACACCCTCCCAATTACCGATCTTTAATACCATTTAACTCCAGAACTAGCAGGCAACAGCAGCAAATGAATTCCTGTAATTGTCCTCCCTAACTGCCTGTGTAGAATGTTATACTTTGGCTCCTCTGTTTCCCCATCCATGTATAGAAATCACTGGAGCCTGCAAGGCCTCACAAACAGGTGGAGCTGGGATTCATCACAGCCCCAAAGGAAGGTAATAGGCAGAAGGTAGCCAGGGCATATATGTAGGGAAAGCACTTGATGGGCCCCATGTTTGTCACTTCACATCAGTGGTTTAACAAGGCTCCAGTGCAAGAATAGGGTAGGAGCCCCCTTCCTGATTCTGAAATCTGTCTCCTTTCAGCTCCCCCACAGCCCCTAGCTCCTCTCCAGCCCCTCCAGCCTCATTCCAGCCTCCCCACTCCTCTATACCCCAACCTCCTGCCTAGCTCCCCCACAGCATCAATCCAGCCCTACTTTCCCCCAACTCCTACCCAGCTTCCCTCCAATTCCTTCACATCCCACCTACATACCCTTAGCTCACCTCACTCCCCTCCAGTTCTGATCCAGCCCCTACAGCTTTCTGTCAGTCCAGCCCCCCACACATACACAAGCCCTGTTTCAGACTCCCACAAGCCCTCTCCAGCTCAACTCCACTCCTTCCCTCTCCCGATCCCCTCAGCTCAGATCCAGATACCCCCCACAATGTCTGTTCCAAACCCCTTTCCCTACTCTGATCCATCTACCCAGTTCCACCCACTTCTGCTCCAACCCTCCACCTCCCAGCTCCAATCTAGCTCCTCCAGCACTGTGTTTTCCCCCATACCTTCTCCTAGGCATCCTCGCTGGCTGCTTTCACGTACCCAAGGTTGCCACAGAGAACCCCCACTATCCCAACCATCACCCTGCCATGGGAGGCCATCTGGCCCCACAATTCCCCAGCAGCCCCTTTGGTTAGGCCCCCATAATCTCATGGCCCCCAGAACAACTGCACCACTGTAGTTATGCCAGCACTTCACATACAACACCAAGGGACATCCCTGCATGCAGAAGTTATTATTTGCCTCATTCCTAGAGCACCGAATAAGAGATAACGTTTAGGTGATCAGATAAGCAAGTATGAAAAATTAGGACAGGCCGTAAGGGGGTAATAGGTGCCCATATAAGACAAAGCTCCAAATATCAGGATTGTCCTTATAAAATCGGGACATCTGGTCACCCTAGATAACGTGTCTGCTCCAAATGGGCTTTTCTCAGATTACTACAAAGCATGACAATTCCCCTGATATCATGGGACTGGCACATAAATTGTATATCTCATGAGGAAGAGAAGCAAAGAACCATTGGCTTTTACTACAGGCCAGTTTTGCTTTAAGAAATCCATTCCAAGTACCTCACAGAGGTTCCAGTAAACTGAAATACATTTAAAGTCACTTCTCTAAGCAGAAGTATCATACCTGGTCCAATATCTGCAATTTAAAAGATTGCTCGATGTTCTCTCTCAGATGGGCCTCCTCACCGAGGGGTCATGGATTTGTATCTCTTTGTTTAGAAGAGGCCTTCGATATGGGGGCCTGGACCTACATGACAGAAGTGCTGACAACATTTGTTTCCATTGTACATTTCTAAGTTGGATCTCTGCACACGCACCTCTGCCAGAATAGTTGCACGTGCTGCTCTCTCTGAAGTATTCCATTTGTACAGAGGCTGCAGGCAAAGCTGTCTTTTGTCTCCCCTTCTGTTCACTTTGGCGGTAGGGCCCTTCAGAAATCTTCTGTCTAATTAACAGTTTCAGATTATTTAAATTGGCTCGGTTAAAAAACCTGTTACTTTAGGTATTACCACAGCCTTTATTCCCTTTTCAAGGTGTACGATTAGTATCTCAAAGTCACTGATGACATCATAAGGTGAGATGAAGCTAACGCAAGTGCCTCACTTTAAAAAAAAAGGAGATTTGTCTCATTTAAATATCATCCCATGTCGCCTGCATATCTTTATCAAAATAATGGTTTTCCCTAGAATTTTATGCATTTTACAAATGCTGCCTTTCTGTGTTTCCTACCGGGATATTTCTTCTGTAAATAAATTCTGTCTATCAAATGCAATGCACAACAAAAGAATGTAAGCCAAATATACAATTTAATATTTGCCTTTGTATAGAGGCAGAATAGCTTTTTCAGATTTGTTATAATACAAAGAATGGATCTCTGAACACTGGTTTCAGAATGTTTACACATGGAAGAGAAAACAGGCCATCACTCTTCACTGAATTTTTAGTAGGTAAGTGTAAACTTAGGTTGTCTTATATTTTATTTTTTGGTACAGACTACTTTATGGAATAAGGCATGACGAAAGTGTTGCTGTTATTAAGATCAGCCTTCTGGTGTTAAACAACATCGCTATGCCGACACATTGGAATGATACAATAATATTTTTGGCTTCTGATGCTGAGTATATCTGCCAAATCCTCCAGTGTAGTGCAACCTCTTTAAAGCAGGCAACTGGGGGAATCTGGCTATAGTATTAGTAGAGCAGCCACAGAGTGTCACGCCCCTGGCTTGACTCGTACCCCATGGCTACCTCCCATGTCATGGTATTATTTCTGCTCCTTGATCGTTGACTTAACCCTTCTGAACTACTTCTGAATCCACCCAACAAAACTTTATTTTATCATAAAACAAATTTTGTTTCCTTCCAAAATAAATATAAGCTGCACACCCAAAATTCACTTTTTCTGGGACCATTTGTTTGAGCTAAACTTCCTCTGTCTTAACACTTAGGAACAAAAACTGATAATTCAGCCTTCTCTTGTTCTTGTAACCTTGTTTCTCATTCAGCAAGCTGTTTGAGAACAGATTTTTTACACTATTTAACCAAATCTGCTATTCATATTCTCTGCTATATGTTTTGCTCATACTTTAAATACATTAATGAAAACAACTGTTCAAGATAAAATACTCCTACCAGAAAGATGTTAAATTCTCCCTCAGGGTTGAGCTGCAAACATTAGCCCCTACAAAAACAACAACTTTTGACTTAATTTGGGAATCTTTTGGTCAGCAGAGGGAGCCCTTTATTCAGCGTGAACAAATTCCATTTCACTCATCTTATTTACTTTTAACCTTGATGTTTGAGTTAGAATCAATTCTAAGGTCAAGGCCAGCAAGCAGAAAGGATATCAGAAGAAATGTTTTCTCTCTCTTTTGCCAGGAGGATAGGGCCATTTAATTGTCAGGAACGTTTTCTTCCAATGAGAAGAAAAATGTTAATCCAGCCTTATCTTTCCTCATTTCAGTGTTGGTTTGCAAAGTCCTTGAATGTTTTCAACAAGAGGTAGGTAAGATTTGGCCACAGAAAGCAGGGTTTTCTTTCCAGGACATGATACAGCATGTGTTGTGATAATGGCTATTTTCCTCCCCCTAACTCTTTGCACTGTTGCCTCTGTGTACATTTGCCATCAGTATTGAGGGAGCCATTGTTCATTGTAAGAAAATATAAAAGAACATCATTATAAGTTCAGATTTCTACAGTGGCTTTCTGATCAATGCAGAAGGGCGGTTGGAAAAGAAACATTTTCCAGGAGAATATATTGCACAGAAAGAGAATGCCAGATACTGAAAGAGACTGAAAAAAACCCTACCTACCAGTAGGCAAGACAAAGGGTGCAGGTCGAGGCCTTTTCTTTGAAAGCACTGATTAATGTGAGGTCCTGTTACCTGCTATAATCATTGTTTTGTTCAGAGTGAAAGGTTTCCTACATTCCTAATTTGTCTTAGGGATAGTAAAAGAAAAAAAAAACTGCCTGCCTGGGTCTGAGGGTGAGACGGCTTCATTTTGCCTTTAGTTCAAAGTGATGGATACAAAGGATGCAGGTTGTCGTACAAATGCTAACTGAGTGATTCACTGGAAAAGTAGCCCGAGGCTCTCATCACTTAACCACTTATCTTGATGAGTGGGGTGAGCTTGGGTTGTTTCTTAAATAAAATGTTTCTGTAGCAAAATTGGCAACAATTGTTAAAACTAGATGGAGAGAAAAAATATGTATTTATACATGTATACCTGCTCACATATTTAAATAGAGAGGAATTAGATGTTTGTACAGCTCAGTGTGCATGTAATTTTTGCACTAAGAAATGTAAAACATGTTCGCACCAAAAGAAATTCCCTCCTTTCCAGGACTTGACAACCCCTGGATAATGGCCCCAATCCTGTTGCCACTGAAATCTATAACAAAAGTCCCACTGAAGTCAAAAGTACAGGATCAAGCCCAATAATTCTCATAGACTTTAAGACCAGAAGGATCCATCACAATCATCTAGTGTGACCTCCTGCATATTACAGGCCACAGAACCTCACCCACCCACTCCTGTAATAGTCCCATAACCTCAGGCTGAGTTACTGAAGATGAAGGCATGTTGCAGAGGTAGGCAAAAAACTCCCGGGTCTCTGCCAACCTGATGGGGGGAGAAATTCCTTCTCAACCCCCAATGTGACAATCAGTTGAACCCTGAGCATGTGGGCAAGACTGATCAGCCAGACACCTGGGAAAGAATTATCTGTAGTAACTCAGAGCCCTCCCCATCGAGTGCCACATCTCCAGCTATTGGGGATATTTGCTACTAACAGATTAGCTATATGCCATTGTCTACAATCTCATCATGCCATCCCCTCCATAAATTTATCAAGCTCAGTCATTAATGGCTGTAAAATTCAGCATTCAGACACCACAAAGAAAAGCCTAAATAGACTGATATGATTAGACAAATGCACGCAAACCTCATTGAATGCAGCAGGAGCTGCATGTGCTTATCTGAAAGCAGAATTTTTCCCTCAGTGTTTTGATGGCAAAGTACATGGCTAATGACATAACTGATCTCCCAGGCTACCCCACAGTAGGAAGGGTTGTAGCCCTTATGTAGAGAGAAGGGGGCAAGAAGCCTCCAACTCCCTTCCCCCAGTTCTCCCTCCCTTCGCAAGGGCCAGGGCCAGTCACAGTGAAAGTACAAAGTGAGAATAGCATACAGCATTTTGACACGTGAACTGGCAAAAATAGAATTAGAGAACTGAAAAAAATAATTAGATGCAGAATCAAGCAAATGTAACTTCATTCTTTAGAGTTTACTTTCTCTTCTGGGGAAGAGTTCTATTTTTTTTTTTTATTAATGCAAGCATTCTCATATTTTTACGCTCCTCCTAGCAGCCAGTAGTATGAACCATACAAGAAATGAGCTCCATGTTCTGCAGAGTGGAATTATGAATATTGATTATTTTCATTACAGTAGCTCCCAAAGGTCTCACACAAGCAGGCACCCCTATGCTAAGCACTTCACAAAAGATAGCCGAAGCCCCTGCCCAGTAAAATTAAGCACAAATAACTAATTATTTATTAATCTGTGACATACATAAGGTGAAGTGCTGCTGATATTTTGATTGTGTACATTTGCTGTAGATCACGAAAGCTTATGCTCAAATAAATTTGTTAGTCTCTAAGGTGCCACAAGTCCTCCTTTTCTTTTTGCGAATACAGACTAACACGGCTGCTACTCTGAAACCTGTCATTTTCTTTATTGTTCTTTTAAATTCATCTCAAAGGTGCTCAGAGCTCTGGCTGGATGTTCTTTGGTACAGAGAGTTTTAAGTAAAAAATAAATTGCTCTGGGATTTCCAGAAGTGCCCAGCATTGACCTAACTGCTCTTATAAACATCAGTCCATCACTCCAGGGGTTTGAAAATCCACCCTAAATTATAAGCAGCAGACATAGTTAAGGTTGCCTGATGCTTTCTGTTATCAGGCCCTGTTTTCAATTGCTTATAAAAAACTTTGCCAAACTTTTTGAACTTATATTTTCCATACCAATTGTCTGCCTCAGGTTGAAATCTTTTTGGAAAGATTCAGCTAAACCAGTTAAGCTGGTTTTGAAAACAAAAGAAAATGTTGTTTTGCCCCTGTGAAAGAGAGTTCATACAATTGTTTTGTTGAGAAGCTTTATTGCCTCCATCATTTTCAGCAGGAACATGAAATGTGACAGTGCATGCATGGCCTTTGTGTCAGGAATGTAACTTTAACCATCCCTGTGAACATTCGCCTAAATTTGGCAAGTTATAAGACTCTGGTGTTGGGGAGAAGCACAGTTTCCTCATGCTCTGTAGAAATTTGTTAGAGTTTTACAGCTAAATTCTCTGAAGATTCTTTCTGCACTGAGCATGCTCTGTCCTAAGTCCTGCAGGGACTCATCAGGACTTTCCCAGTAATTGTTCCTCAAGGTTGCTGGGGATCACCGTGGTGATATGCATCAGTATTGAGTGCAGGGAGACCATCTTTATTGGGCCCTCCATACTTGGCCTACTAGCACCCAGACAGCATTAAGGAGGAGGGATTGACGAAGAGGAGAGGGGGTAGGGGAGAAATGGTGCACTGAGTGAGGCAGGGCTCCTGTGGAAAATTTGTATAAGTCACGTAATTAAAAGCAGTCTAATGCATACGCACAAGGGGGCTTGGGCAACTTTAAAGCCCAACTTAAGTGTTTGAGTTTGCAACCTTAAAATTCTTTTAGTGAAGTTTCATTAGTTAATATCTAAATAAAGTGTCAGTGCAAGTTGTTTTTGCCCTAAATGTCCTGTAGCATAGAGTTGTTCTGAACTGAAGGAGCACGGTGGGGTTTTGTTCTGGAATGGGATTTATTGGGGGAAAGGAGAGGGTTATTTGTCATTTTAAACACACATTCTGGGTCAAATACATTTGTAATCTAGTGTGTCAGCTGGTTAATTTTTCTTTTAAGTTGTGACAAGCTGAAAGGTCAACAATGCAATAGTATTGCAATAGTATTTTAGATTAAGGTTATCCAAGTCAATTGGAACACAGTCAGATGTCAATTTTGCCACTTTTTCTAGAGTTCTAAAATTTTGTATCAACTGGCTAATTGCTCAAATAAACAGAAAAAAAGATTTGACTCATTTAAATAGTTATTTATGTGTGTGACATTTTTAGACTAACTTACAGTGTACGGTACCACAAGGAAACTGGTGTAAATCCTAGAATTTATTAGTCAGGGATAGAACTGTGCTTCTAACTTTCTGAAGAAATTTCCTCAAGGTTAGTACCAAGCTTCTGACTTTTAAGAGGAAGACACCTATCAGCAAAGCTAGATCTGGTCACAAGAATTCAGATACATCTATCTGCAAACCTGAATACTATTTTTCGTCCCTTTCATTTTCACTGAAGCTTTGAAGCAAATGTGAAGGGAGCCAGAACTGAGCAAATTATCCGAGGACTGAAACATTTTTGACATATGTCTTGAGTGCAGAGCAAGTCATTTTTTTCCTTCTTCATTGCGGTAGCTTTGTTTCATCTCAAAATGTGAATGACAGCAGCGATGATGGAAAGATTGGACTGCTGGCCTTAGTTCCCCTAGTTGGATACAGACAGAAACAGCATCTGATGCCTTCTTTTAGGAGCCTCAGAGCCTGTTCAGCAGAAACATTTAACTACTTTTTTGCTGAAGGAATTGTGTAGTAGGTAGGATTCCATTTCACCTCAACTCTTTTTACAGGTCTGTGTGCTAATAGATTTTTGCTCTAAATGGAGTGGCTGAAATTTCAAACCCACTTGCAACAAAACTGCTGAATTTGCTATGCTAGCATGAGAAATTCACAAACCCCAAAACTACAGCTAGGGCCCAGAAAGGAATTACTGTCCAATCCCTGCCTTCATCCATCCCCATGAGGTGATGAAAGAGAGTTCTTTGGGGATTGTTAAGACCCTCCACTAACCTAGGAGAATGCCGTATGAAATCCTACTTATTAAAAGCCAAGAGCACCGGAATTGCTGGTATCATGTATCGTCATTTAGACGACACAGTTTTAATTAGTTCTTCCTCTCCCCGCACAACCCAGATGATGGTGGCTTCTATTAAATTACTTTCTTCTGTGTCTTGCATGATAAAGGTGCAAATACTGCACAATGCTGGTCAGTAATCAAATATTTCTATAAGTAAGCAGAAATAGCTATATGCAATATAGCTGGCTCTCCCTGTATATTTAGGGAAGAACAAGACATTTTTAGTCACCCTTGAACACCCAGTGATATAATAATTGCACTGAAGGATAGGAATTCTTTGTTGGATGAATACTATATGTTTGGACTCAGAACCAGAAGTTAACTGGTGTGATACCAAGAGGCCTCCTTGCTACTCTTACTTTCTGTGGAAAACTGGGTGTCCCTATTGTCTTTGGCATAGTCCTTTCACATAATGGCTCAGTTACACAGAACAACTTCTAGTTTCTGTGGGAAAAGGAATCTATGTTCAATAATCTGGAGTCTGACTGTCTTGACAAATATGTGGTGTAGACCAGGAGCCAACTTCTCCCCTGCACCAATGTCCAAATTGTGTGGAGGAGGTGGGAGCTGTCAAGGATACAGTGACAGTCCCTTGCTTCGTCAGCTGCCTAACCCTGACAAGCTAAAGAAGTCTAGGGGCTGCTGTAATTTACAACAGCTGGTTTAGTGACCATAAACCAAGTATGAATTGGGGGAGCACACCAAAGCTTTGCTCCATCTCTGCACCGTCTCCTGTACTGGGTGGGGAGGAGGGCTTACATAGGAGTCAACTCCACCAGCTTTATACCAACTGTTTCCCCCTGACAATAGGTTAATTCTCAGTCAGGTGGCTGCAGACAGATTCTGGCCCTTTTGTACCACTCAGGCATCACAAAGGGGCCAAAACCAGGGAAGAGTATCTGGCCCCTCATTTTGTAAGAGGTCTTTTCTGGCAGTTGTCAGATTTTTCTTGTACATTTTATGAACTACTTTTTCTCTTAGGTACATCCTTTGAGTGCTGAGGGTGAACAAGTTGCCCAAATGTATTGCCTTCAGAGATGACCAGGAACGCTTCTGGAGGTGATATCATAACAAAGCTTGACTCATAAAATAAATAAAACATCCAAAGATTGTCCCCACAGTATTCAGAATATGTACTCAAACATGAAAAATATAGGGTATATATTCTATACTTGGATTTTATTAACAGATATTATTGTATTTCACAAACAGTACCAATGAAAAATACTAATAAGGTTATTAAAGTGACCTGCTTGGTGATGAAGAATGTTTCATAGAAATTCAACAAAATACTACAGGATGTACTTCAAGAAACCAAGTCTTTATAGGTGACAACTGCTTGTAAACTCCAAGAGAGAGACAAGGTGGGAGAGGGAATCTCTTTTATTGGACCTACTTCTGTTGAAGAAAGAGACAAGCTTTTGAGCCCCACAGTGCTCTTACTCAGGAAGAAGGACGAGAGCATATCACATGTAATGTGAGCCAACAGTGAAAAATAGAATTTTTTTTTTAAAGTGGGATTAAGAACAAGGTCCCTTCCACAAAGACAATAACTATGGTCTAACAGAGTAAAGAATGTACATAATGCCAGGGAGGACATCCTAGGTTCAGAAGCCAGGTATTAAGCAACAAAAAGCTCTGTTTGTTCTACAGTATATTTCGGAATACAAATGTAAGGCTGAACACTAGCATCCCATTCCATAGACATTTACTGATATGTTTTTCCAATGTAATGTGTGAGCAGTGTACTGCTAGAAACTTCAAAAACTCTGCTTCAGTTATGGTTTCTGTTTCTTGTTGTGGAGTCCAAGAAGTTTTTCATTGTTCTATTGTAACTCAACAACAACAAGTGCTGATCTCATCTTATTCTCTGGGATCTTTTTAACTTCTTGTAAGAAAGAGGAATGTCAAAACAGGCTCTGATCTGTAGGGTTTAATATCTATGTCTACATTTGTATACACCCCCGACCATCAAAGTCCTTTACAGATATTAATGAATTAAGCTTCATAACACACTTACGTAGGTGGGATAATTTAAGCATAGATAGGCTAAAGGACTTACAAAAGTTCACATAGCAGACAAATAGAACACAGAACTCTTGACTTCCAGCCCTGTGTTTTCCCCACTAGATAATGTTTCCTCTAGACTTATTTTCTAATAAGTAAAATTAGAAGACCTAGGGCTGTCAGCAAAGTTTTATTTGGTATGGCCCCTGTTGCCTCTGTGGCCAGTGGGATAGTTGCTGGATGGGTCATGTTCCAGGCCCAGGTAAAGAGATGGCTTAGCCAGGTTCCCAAGGCAATAGCACCTGAATGCAAGTGTTGCTGAAGTCCATAAGGCATCTGAAAGTGCAGCTAAATGCTTTTCTTTCCCTCAATAACCAACCGCTGGCCTATTAAGATAAATCAAAGTTCACCTAGGATTCATAACGTGAGTAAGCTGCTTTATAAAGATAGGTATTTGTACATAGCTTTGCAATTACTATTAGATCATCATGGACACTAATACCAAGTAAGCCATATGTTACCAAATCTGGCCAAACTGTGAAACAGAAAAACTTGTAAACAGAGCTCTGCGAATAACTGAATTTTCAGTTCACTGACTGAACCAAAGAAAATATAATTTTTGGTCCAACAAAACACTTTGTTTGAGTTTAACTAAGTAAAATTCAAAATTAAAATTAAAAAAAAATCAGGACATTTCATTTTGATGTTTTCCAGATGAACCTTTTGGAATCTTGAGTTTTTTCTGACCAAAGTATGGCAAATTCAACACAGCTACACAAAAAGTTTGTCAACCCAAATGTTCATGTTTCAGCAAAAGTAATCCAAAAAAAAAAAAATCCATTCAGTTCTTCTAATAAGCTAATTTAAATGACAGAGTGCAGACATCCCCAGGTACACACTGAATAGGTTTATATTGTATCACTAGAAAGCCTTGCAACCAAATTCATCTCTGGTGCAGGCACAGTAAGAGCAAAGATGCTACACCAGGAAGGACTTTGACCCTTAAGTAGTCATTCCTGGCTATATTAGTGTGCATTTAATATAACTATCTTATTATAATTCATTATAATGGTAGGAAGTTTTTCCCAATGTCCAGTCTGTCAGGGTGGTTAAGCATGGGAACAAATTGCCCAGGCGGGTTGTGAAATCTCCATCATTGGAGATTTTTAAGAGCAGGTTAGACAAACACCTGTCAGGGACAGTCTAATACTCCCACCTGACATGCAAGGGACTGGACTAGATAACCTCTCAAGATCCCTTCCAGTCCTACGATTCTATGATTATAACACATATAAAAGCAACAACTTGTGGATTGCAGTAAATACAGATGAGACATGAGTGAATAATGACCTAACTTCAAGCGTTGCCTAGGTAAGTTGTACCATTAGCATTAGCTGACAAAATATAAATCTAGTCCATTACGTTAATGCATATCTTTCCAGTGCTCTATATACTGCAACCATACAAAGTATTCTGCTAACTCTGTCATCATTTTCCGATGTAACATCAAAAATAAGCAGATGTGCATAGATAGAGGAGCCTAACTTTTGACTAGGAAGAACATTGTGAACCTCTAAATTAACATGAGCAGGTGATAAAGAAGGTCAAAATAGCTAATCCCAGCTGCCAATACAGGGGAGCTACATGAAAAAGTCTAAAGGCCAGCTATTTAGCTTTACCCCAAGGGAACACAGTTTGTTTTTCTAACTCAGTGTGTTCTTTTCTTTTTAGTCATACCACAAGCACTTTCCCCCTATATGGTTTGGCAGCCCATTAAAGCTAAAATGCTGAAGTTGGTAGAGCAATAAAGTTGAATAATTGCTGCCTACAGTCTTTTTCTAAGTTACTTGAAAGATGACCATTGTAAGGTAGATTTACTTCCAGTAAATGATATATTTTAAAGGGTGTGCAATGGAACAGATGAGGCTGGCTGGCAAAAAGTTACCGTAAGTGGCAGTGAAGTGTAGAGTAAATCACTTGATCAGAAGTAACTCAAAGCAGTCAGTTCAGTTAACCAGGACCCTGGTATAAACCTCTTTAAACTCAAATCTGTATTGCTGGCACTGCCATAAGCATTTATAGCTAAATGTCAGATCTGCTATTACCTTTCTTGGCCTTGTAAGTAAATCCACATCTGTGACCAATATTCTAAAAATGAATTTCAACAGTGAACTTGTTCTAGGTTTTTGCTCACTTAGCAGCTGTGATTTAAAAATAAGCATCAAAACTAGCATCCATAAAATAGTATCAGAGCCAGCTTCCTAGAATTAGGCATGCTACAGTTCATGAATTGCTGTTAAGTGGACTCTAGATTCCTGACATTTTAACTAGGGTGACCACCCAGCTTGTTTTTAAGCATATCCCTTATTTGGTGCCTAATGGCCTATATTGAGTAAGACGACACTAAAAAATATTTGCTCAGAATAAGAGTGTTTTTCAAGCAATAATCATGTAAAGGACCATACACTGTCACTGAGTGTATGATTTTGTACCATGAATTGCTTGGTGCTATCCGTCAAATGGAAGTTGTCTTATTTTTGTACCTTTACCCTTTGTTTCCTTTAACTATAGGTGATCACCCCACTTAGAACTTTTTTTTAGATTATGGCTAGTCAGTCAAAGCTGCCATGTTGCCTGTCTTTTTTAAAGATATTAAAAAATAGTTTTATTCTCAGGTTGTGTGGAATAATGGAACTGATCTAGAAACTAGTCTGAAAGAGCCTGAAATCAGGCTCTCTCTCTCTTGCTCTCTCTCCTGAGATCCCTAGTGGAAATTCCAGTAGACTACATTAAAATTCATCAACTAGTTTTAGGAAGTCATTCTTTCAGTTGGAGGACCAATAGACTCAGTCACTAGTCTTCCCCTGCTCCCTTTGGATGGATCCTTAGAAGCATTCTCAGCATACTTCCCTCTCCCTCCGTTCTGTGCAACACACCAATTCCCCTGGCCAGCACATACAGGAAGTCTAGAGCCATGTGCTCATTCCTCCCCCTCCTCATCCCTTTCCCACTCATTCACTCACTCCCAATAGGAGGTTGTGGTGTCAGTTCCTGTGCTCCACACAAGAGCCCAGCCCAAGAGCTGGGTAGCCCCCCCACATTCCTATGTAAGGTCAAGGGTCGTTGCCATCCTGAGTGTCCTGTGCAGCTGCATCAGGTGTGACTAGTCCTCACACCACCCTATGAGGCAGGTAGGCAAGTATTGTTATCCATGTTTTACAGATATGGAAGCCAGATTTTCCACCATCTTGCACCTTGTACAGACATTTACACCTGTACAAATGGGTGTAGAAGTTATTAGCCGCACTGCAGTAGTGCTTCAGCTCCCAAAACAAGGATCAGAGCCACATTGTGCTAGGCATTGTAGAAAAACAAAGCCCTGGAGAGCTCAAGAATCTTAAGTTCAGTTTAAGACTGAGTTGGTTCTGTTTTACACTCCCTTTGCATAGGGTAAAGGACTACACAAGGTCCAGGGCAGAGGAGAATCAGGCTGGGAAAAGGAATTTGTCCAGGTCCACCCAGTGATTCCCTGGAAAAGGGATCAGAACACAGGACTAAGAACTCATTCTTTCAGGCCACACTGCTATCTAACCAAAAAGCATGTATGCAATAGAAAATATGAAGTGTAGGTTGTGATTTATTGTGCCCTCAGGACATTTGCTTGACAGTATGGGCTATTTGTACTGAAAATATTCAGGGACGGAAAGATCCCTTGTAGAACAACATCAAGATTTTATAGTTCGAGCATTTAATGGTATTAATATCCATGGGGAAATTATGGATCTTTAATCAATAAAATAATACTACTGAGGCTATTCTGATACCTGGTCCATCCACTTATGAGTACAAAAAATTAAATTAAGAGGAATTCCAAATTTAGACAACCATTGTTTTAAAAAAGTTATAACTGTTGGTGAAAAACAAAGAAAAGGAAGCCAAAAGGGAAGGTTGAAGGATGGGGTAAGGCAAGAACATAGGAAACGTGATAAAGCAGAGAAATCCCTTACTCCTATGGGGAGTACACCATATTACAAGCTGAGTTTTATATTTACTATTGAAGAAAGAAAATTCCCTCTCTCCCAGATGAAATGAAGTTAGCACTTGCTTCAACTCCATAAAGCAAGCTTCAAGCCTCCTGGAGCTAGATTTTAGATACCCAAGAACAGAGGTCCATTCAGTCACCTGCATTCCCATACCAACATCAAATGTAATTTTAAAAGTGGTCTGGTGTCATCTTGACAGAAAGATATAATCCTTTCTCCCTCAGGTGCTTTGCAGTAATTCTTAATCAATAGAAACATATCCATCTTTAATCTGTTAATTTATTAATGCTGCTATAATAGGGAAACCTGAAAATTGGATAGTGTATGACAGGCTGAATGAAAGCTCTGTATTTTCTACTTCCTAACAACTCTTATTTGTGAGTGATGACAACATCTGACCCTGATTACTGAACAGTATTCCCAGGTTTCCCTTGAAGATAAAACATTATGTCTTTAGCAAAGCAAGCGTACACTAAATAACATGCCAACCTACAGTCTACTCTCATTGATCTTGTTTGCATTTATGCATGTTTGTAAGTATATCTGATCAGGTAGAAAAGTGTTGATTTACTAATTCATTTATCATCTAAAATATTTATAAGTGAAGCTGAGTCATTATGGGAAAGGCAATGCTGCTATGCTGGTCAAAATTAAAATAGGATACTTGAATGGAATTTTTAAAAGACTATGAAATAGATCAACTAAAAGAAAACCCACACCTCAAAAGAACACATTCAGTTTTGGTCACTTCACTTCCTAGTGATATAATGCAGATTATAAATGTTCAGAAAAGGGTAATGTAACTGAGCCAGCTGGTTTCCATGCGCCCCCTCATGGCCTAGAGTCATGCTATAGGCTACTTGCCTCAGTTTTCCTGCTTAGATTGTTCAAAATAAACTTCACTTCAGGCTTTTTCTTGGTCAAAGAATGTCCCTCTTTGAGGACTGGGTTTATTAATATAACAAACTGTAAATAAGACTCAATCCCAAAACAAAGCCCTTTCATATGTCCACATAACTCAAGGCTTCTCTTCCCCCCAGGCCTTCCTAGTCTCTCCCAGGCCTCCCTACCAGGAGAGTTTTCCACACTCTCTGCAGACTCTGCCAGAGTTTCATGAGCGTCTCCCCATTTCACTGCACCTTGCTTCTCCTTTTATACTGGAATCGTCTGACTGCTGTCAGATGAGGCTCATCCTGTAATCCAGGTTGGTTAGCCCAGGCTCTCCAGGCCATGACAGGGCAAGCCACACTATCCTATACCCTTCACTCCTTTGAAACTTGCCCACACAAGGGTAACCTACTTGAGAATATTTTTTCCTCTAGTTACCAATGCCTTTGCCCCTTACCAGATAGTTTTCCCATCTGCAAACCCTCAAACTCTCCTTCCAGTTCACTCACCATGATAAGCTGGGCATCGCTCTCTCTTCTCAAGTCACTTGATGCTCCTCAGCTAGCTCATCCCTTTCCTTCAGGGCCAGCTGCCTGGCTTCTTCCAAAGCAGCCCACTGATACGTCTCCACCAGAGCAATCAGGCTTTCCATAATTCCTCCTTCCAGTGCTGTACTGCACATCTTGGCAGGTGTAAGACATGTTTTCATGACTGCAACATCCACTTTCACTGCAGCCTCAATGTTCGTTCCCTTTTCCCAAACACTAACAACCCTACCATTGTCTGGGCATCCCCATGTTTTGATCATGTTTCCCCGCAGCCAACTCTGGCTTTATTTTATCCCTCTGCTTAATCACTCTAGGGGTTATGAAGGCCATCACCACCTCCACTTGTTGCCCTCATCTCTGGCATCCAGGGCTGAAAAACTTCTGTGAACATACAGGATGTTCCCCTCCCTCAACCCCTTTGACTCTCCCTCTCTGAGATGCTCTCCAGCTACAGGGCTGTTCCCTTCCCACAGACCTCATTATTCATTATTTTCCTATTAATGTGCTCCATCTTTCCACATCTAAGATATTTGGACAGACCCTTACTCCAGATCCCTCCCCTCTGATGCATCTGTTTTTTAGAACTCATATCCCTCCTCAGTACTCAGACTACTTCCTGGGGTATTCAGATCTTTGGTACCCTCGTCTTCCACACCAAAAACAGAGATTCCTTCTTTGTAGGAAATAATGGTCTTACTGCCAGTGCTGCTGGGCCCCAAGTCCAATCATCTGTACCTGCTGCGTGACCCATTGTGCCTTCTGCTGCCGCCTGCATCTACTGCTGCTGTTCATCCAACAATGAACACTCTTCTCTACATCTGACTTGTCCCACACCGTCAGATTTCCTCCTTGGTGGGAGGGGGCCAGCAGGATTCAGCCACATAACTGGGACAGCTACCGCCCATGCACACCCCCCTCAATGTCATAGGGTCACACTACAGGGGGTCTCTCTCTTTCCCCTTTTGGACTGCTCAAATAAACTTCACTTCAGGCTTTTTCTGGTCAAAAATACCCTTTCTTTGGGACTAGGTTTAACATAAAATACACTGTAAGTAAAACTCAAAGTCCATTCATAAGTCCAGACAACCCAAGGTTTCTTTTCTTCCCCCCAGGCCTCTCTGCCTGGAGAGCTTTCCTTACTACCTGCAGACTCTGCCATGGCTTCCTAAGCCACTTCCCCTATTCCTGCTTCTTTTATACTGGAACCACCTGATTCCTTTCAGATGAGCCTCATCTGTAATCAGGGTTGGCTTAGCCCCGGGTTTTCCCATGCATGGAGCAAGAGATCAGACAGCTTTACATGTAATGGGGCATTCCAATGACACTGCTTCATTCTGGTATATGCAACAACAAAATCAGTCCCTGAGACTCAGTCTGTATCTGAGAGGAGTAAGGATAAAATAATTGAAGAATACAAAGCTCATTAAATATTTTAAACCTGAGTGATCTTACCTAATCAGCTTATCTCAAAATAAAAGGTGAGACATGAAACTGAAAGATAGGAAACAAAGTGACTTTAAAAAATGCATATGGACCACACTCAGCTCTTGTTTAATCATGTGCAGTCCCATTGACTTTGATGGAATTACATGGGATGTAAATCGGGACAAATTTTGGCCTACATTTTTTAGTAGTATATTTTTTAACTTTTAGAATTCACTGTTGCTGAAATTCTTGGAAAAACAGGAAGTTCTAAAAATGGTTAGATAATTTTATGAGAGGCTATATTAGGGGATGAGCTATGAGAAATTTTTACAAAGAAACCTGACTGTTTACAAGATTTGGGAAAGAAAATTTAAAGTGTTAGAAAATGAGATCATTAAAGTCAAGGACTCATATATTCAGAGTTCCAAAGACACTGAATTTAGCACTGAATCCACCCCTTGCCACAAGAAAACTTTGCAAACATGAACTGAGTGCAAACTAATGCATTGCTGTCTGAGTCTGCAGAGAGCCTGGGAAAAAAAAATAGAGAGGCATGAACTGTCTCATGTCACTCTACAGTTTGACACTTAAATCTAAGGATGACATTTTAAGGTTTCTATCCTGAAAGGGACACCTTGCACAGAGCCCCATTTCACCTCCACAGTTCTCTTTGCAGGATTGGAGCCTAGAAACAACACTGCTAACTATTTCACTGCTGATCTTTTAACAGGAAAATCCAGGCTAATGAGTTTACATTAAAATCCCCAAATGTCTCCCACTTTTCCCACTTTTGTGAAAAGCCCCAGTTGTTCCTTATCAAGTTCCCAAAACCTCCAACTTCTTGTCTCACAGCCTCTGTGGCTAAGCTAGCTGTTGTCAATACAATGATATGCATATATTGACAATCTATAGGGGCAGAATGAAACAGATAGCGGTCATCATCTTCTTTTATATGATTAGCAACGTTTACAAGTTAATGAGAGATCTAAAATCCATCTGAGGGCTTCAGGAGATGCGGAGTGCACCTTTGCTGTATTTCTTGGAAATGAAAAGATTGTTCACAATGTGTTTGATGGTTTGGAGGTCTACATATTCACTCTGCGGCAAATCCTTGTTTCTCCATTTGTGCATCAGGTCCAAGCACCTTCCACATAATGTCCTAATGCAGCTGATAGTTATCCACTGTCTATGGTAGAGCAAGAAACCAGGCAGCTTGATGGTGGGAACATCTATGGAGGTGTTTGTTGTTTGTATCAAGCTTGTCCACTGCATCTGCCAGGTGTCTTTTGGGTCAAAGCTGGATGACAGAAGAGCTTCTACGAGCACCCAGAATGGTCAGCAGGACTTAAGGTGAGTGAACAAAGGTGTCATGGAGCATGAGCTTTTGATTAGTGAGAGCTTTCTTCTAGTTGTGCAACGTACCCATCTCTCACCAGATGGCTGGAGGAAGGATGCTTGTGAGGACTGGAAGCCAAGGCAGCAGAGTGGACTTCAGGGTGCCAGTTACAAGTCTCATAGCTGCATATAAGTGGATATCAATGAGGTCTATGTGCAAGCTTCTTCCCAGACAGGTGCAGGGTACTTGGCTTTGGAATAAACCAAATCTACCATTGCCATTCACAGCATTTGAGCATCACAACCACAGCTGGAACCTGATAACTTTTGGGTGATATTGATACGACTCTTTGTTCTATGGCTCACCTGCGTCACGTCGACAGGTAAGGCTGCGATTGAGGATGATGCCTAGGTAGCAGAAGTTAGGGTTGTGAGCAATTGCCTTGCCGCAGTAGTTTATATTCAGAATTATCTTAGCTTTCCATCTCAGCAATTCTGAAGCTGACACCATAGGTTTTAATGGATTGGGTTTGAGCTGCCAGTACCAAAAGTAGTTTTCCATCCTCTTCAGATCAGCATTAAGGGTGTCTTCCACTTCTTTGAGTGTTGCAGCCTGTGTCTTTAGTGCCAGGTTGTCAGCATAAATGAACTTGCAGCATGTCATTTTGGGCACATCACTTATATATATATTTTTTTAAAAAAAAACGATGTTGCTAGTACTGATCCCTGTGATTTTGGTAGAGTTGGAAAGGACCACTCCTAGTTGGGTGGCTTATACACATATATTGTCAGCTCAGCAACTCAGATACTGATCACAAAACCATCATCCATTTCTGGCAGTGCTTTGGCTATGCCTTTTAGTTGTGACCAGATATAAGTAGCCATTCTGTGTTTTGGATGGTTTTGGCTAGAGAAAAGGACATATCCTGGTATCTTGAGACACGCTAAGTCTTCTTCTGCAATGTGTGTTTCTTGCATTGCCGGACATTGATGTTATTATCCATCAGCAGCCTCACAGTGGCAATGATAATATACAACATGGCCAAGTAATATTGCTGCAAGAAACTTGTTATACATATAGTTCTGAATATTGCATTGACGGATTTGTTTAACATTTAATATTGCAACAAATTGGCATTTTGCTCACTTTGAGACCTGTAAAACTAGAATTGCAGTAGCACCGAGTGTTTATAATTATTCACAAAAAAGTATTTTGCAGCTAAGAATGGATTGAAAATATTTAAAAGATTAATTAAACCTGAAGTGTTCAAACATGTCATTTCGGAGACTCAACCAATGCCAAGTTCTGAGACAGAAACTTTACCAGGCATTGGCCAAACAACATTACATGGCACAACAGGAAATCAGTGCTTGGCAAGAGGCCATCTTCTCAAGCTTTCATCAAATGTTTTAATCACCAAAGATTATTATTCCAACTTTAAGAAGCTTAAGTGATTTATCTTCATGTGTCTGACAAAAGAAAGTCAGCAGTCATTTTGAGAGAGGCACAGCTATTGTCCTCAGTGATATTGTATACTGTCAGGAAGTAGAACAATTTACATTACATACTTTGTGTAATCCTTACATTCCTGATTGTATAAGCTGCAGCAGGAATTCCTTATGTGATGATGACCATGTACTTCAGTGTGAAATTGTACATAATACTGTACCAGTGTTCCCCTCTTCTTTTCCTTGTAATGTAATTATGTGTTATTAAAGTGCGTAAGAATCTAAGGTTGAAAGGAAAAGCTTTGTTCTCACTCTTTAAAAGGTTACAAGGTAGTTGTGCCTTGTCAGTGTTGTAGCCTATAGAAATGATGTTTGCTTATGTTTATATAAAAATGTGCTGAAATGTACCTAGGCCCAAAAATTATTTATTCTTGATTAGAACGGGTTAATATTAGATCAAATGTCATTCTGAAAGTGTAAGTAATATATAAATAGGCTTGGAAGGATTAGATTTTTGTCAGTAAATGATTTCACCATATACACACCAAACAGACAAAAAATATTTCCACAAATAATAATCAAAATTTACAGATACGCAAAGTAAGAAAAATACTGCTTGAGAGGTTACTAGAGTTTGATTTAAGGATATTTACTTTGTATCAGTTCACATCTGATGTGGACAATCTGTGTTTTAATGTTTATAAAACTTTAACTTTTTTGAAACTCAGCATCTGGTATCATTAAATAATTATTGTCTGACCCGCCCATTGTCTAACTCCCCCATAATTTCCTGCAACTTTGAAATATATAAATAGATAAAAATCCCGAAAAAATGCTAAAAATCCATAATTTTGCACAACTGTGAAAATTTAAATTGATAAATATAAAAAAGTCCTTAAAAATAAACCTTCCTAAAACTCCTTTTCTTTTCTATCAAAGATATTATATATTGCTTGTAAAAAGAGGGTAGTTCTTATAGGATTGCTTTCCAATAAGCAAGTGATCAATAGTCTAACATACACAAGGTAAAGAGAAACCAAATTACCTGTTATAGACCTGTTATAGAAAATACCAAATTACCTGTTATAGAATTATAGACTAGCTGTAGACTTTTGGTTTCTGCCTCTGTTCTTCTCATCCTCCTGGACTGTCAGTTAGAGTTGTTTTCATCGTGTCTTCTGTGCATAAATAGAAGTTTGTTATAAAGTGGATTGTTTTTATGATTAAGACGGATTTAACACAATATGAGTAAACATAGACCTTCAAAAGTGAATAACATCTCAGACAAAGGAAATGAATTATATTTCTCTCAGCTGGATGTTTTATAAAGTATTTTACCAAGGGGAGGAAAAAAAACACACAGAGAGACCTAAGATGTAATTAAACAATCTAAAGGCTAACACAAATAATCTCCCAATTAAGGAATCACTTTTCTTCCATATTAGAAAAGGACCTGTTCCAGATATGAAGAATGCTATAGGGATCATCACTCTGATGCCATCTTCTGTTCTCTCCCACTTCAGCTCACAAACATGGCAACTTCCCTAGCATTTGATTTGACATGTGCTGAGCAACCAGTGCCCAGGGATTTCACAACTATACACTCTCTTTATATATTTGGTTTCTATTTATATCTGTGGTAGCTGCTTCAATATATAAGATACTAGCCTACTTCTCACATTATGAGAATGAGCTTTTTAGTCTAGATAGAATATAGTAAAGTCATTTCAATCCAAAACCAAAGCTAAAATAGCCAACTCCACTCCAGAATAAAATAGCTAGGGAAACAGATCCAGAAGAATGAGGTTTACTGTACCTCAGTTATCCCTCATGCACCATATTTTTGCAGTATGTATTCTCATTTATGAATTATACAAAAAAGCAGTGCCCAAATTCTAAGTACTTTTTACATATATTTAATACACAGCCACACAAACCAACTAGTAATCACTCTCCAAAAACAGAAAACCATCAATAAAAAACAACCCCAAATAGTATTTTCCCTTCCCAAGTCTATCAGTCTTCACTGTACCCCTTCTTTCTTTAAAGCCTGGGAAAACACATGGCCTTCACAGTATGCCCTAGAGGTTTCAACTGCAGGCCAAGGAATAAAATGAATTCCAACTCTGAGGGCCCTTCACAGAGAACACTCTTGTCAGCAGTCCTGTCTCTTTTAAACCAAGGCAGCTGTGACTAAAGCACCTCTGTTGGTTGTAACTGAGGTAACAGTGCATGAGTAGAGAAGCAGTCACAAGCAGGCAGGACACAGGCCATTTACAAAAAACTTCTGCAGCAGCTCTGACTGGCTGAAGCAGTCAAAGCAGGGACTTTTGTGCATTCAGAGAACTTTTTGTAGTTTTGACTGGATTTTCTCTTCCCTGAGCTGATTAGCTATTTGTTCCAACACTCTCCCTTCCATTCCTTCACAGTCTCTTCACCTCAGCTTCACTCCACACCTCCACATGCCCCACTTACTCCCTTCTGATAAAATGAGAGGGAGGAGAAAGAAAGGATTCAAGTGCCTATAACTGAATCACGTGGTTATGTCATAAAGGACATAAATATCATCATGGTTCCAGTGAGACTTTTAAAAGGCTTCTAAAATTTGCATTATCTTCCTTCCCTCTCATTTCTCTCGTGATTAGGGTTGCCAGGCATCTGCTTTTCAACCAGAACACCTGGTCAAAAAGGAACCCTGGATACTCCAGTTGGCAGCGCAGCGGGGCTAAGGCAGGCTCTCTGGAAGCGGCCAGGGCTGGCATATCCAGCTCCTAGGTGCAGGGGTGGCCACTGGGGCTCCACATGCTGCCCCTGCCCTGAGAGCCAGCTCCGCAGCTCCCATTGGCCAGGAACCCCAAGGGCAGCACCTGTCGGGGAGGCACCTGCAGGCAGGGGCAGCACGCAAAGCTCTTTGGCCCCTCTGCCTAGGAGCAGGACATGTCGGCCACTTCTGGGAGCTGCCTGGTAGAAAGAGCAGAATAGTAGATTCCAGATT
Source organism: Chelonia mydas (assembly GCF_015237465.2). NCBI lineage: Eukaryota > Metazoa > Chordata > Testudines > Cheloniidae > Chelonia > Chelonia mydas. The sequence goes on along the minus strand of NC_057852.1, from coordinate 85,532,665 downwards.
GTGCTCTGAGTGACTTTCCATGGAACGATATTAAAGCGTAAGACCCACCGATGCTTTCAGTGGTGAGAACTGCACTGTGGTGGCAGCCTGGGTTTGTTACAAGAACCATGACTCCTGGACATAGTTGCAGTACACAAAGGAGAGCGTGTATGCTGTTCCTTTAAAGGAAGAGAATATGTTCCTGATTAGTGCCTGCTCCCAACACTCATTTATGTGCTGGCTGCTTAGATGACTGGTTACATCACCAAACCATCTTAGAACAGTGGTGTACTGGCTGGTGCGAAAGCCAGACTCCTTCCCAAGTACTCTCTTGAATGCTAGGTTTGAATTTTGTGCCGCTGCTGCTACATGGGGAGGGCTGGCGGTTTCTCCCTGTGCCTTCTTCTCCAAGCCGGGCATTCATAAGGCACACAGCAGAGTTCAGTGAATACTGTTCATGACCTAAAATCCTGCACACCCATTTAACCTGGAGGCTTAAGCATGAACTTAATCAAATTAACAACGTTTATCCTAAGTCCTTAGAACTTGATTCATCCACTACATTATCGCCAGCTAAATGTGTTAATAGAGCAATTTCTGAGAATTTTGTGTAATAGAAGTTAATTTGTTTATGGTAACTGTTACACTAAAGATATAAGAATATTCATGTTTTCTTTGAATACAGACTCAGCAAAGAATTAGGATAAAAGATTAATATTTGTAAGTATATTGAAAGTAGCCACAGTTTCTAATGTGTATCAACATATTACAATGTAACTTCTCCCCTTCTGTACCTGATCTCTCGCAATTATAATCATCTAGGGTTGCCATTACACATGTACATGTTTTTAAAGGAGGCTAATCTTACTTCAGTTTGAACTAGATAGGGTTGGACATTAAAGTCTGCCTGAATAAATAGTCCATTTCCTATTAGGTCTCAGGCAAGCTACCTGTCCTTACTGACTCTGATTTTGCAGCTGTCATCTTTCCCAGCATTTGGCCAATGAAGGAATCTTTTGTTCTACTGATAAGTGGCACATTGTTCACTGCTCAGGTGCCCAGAACAAAAAGTATAAGGCAATACAATGAGCTTCTCTCCAGTCTGGTTTTAAAAAAAACAAAAAAACACTTGCTTTACTTGAGATTTTTCACTGAATGAAACTTTTCTTGTTCATTCTAAAGCAAATTCTAGTTTGTCTGTATTTAAGATCTTGCTATACATTACAAAAGATTTAAAAAATATCAGGGAGGTACTTTAAAAGGGTTGCATATGAACATTATCTCTTTACTAAGATAATTATTATAGTAAATTGGCCATTCTCTTCACATTATGTGAGTTATTCTCATGATCTGTTTATTTCACTGGCTATTTCCAGTTGGTTTACAGAAAGTTTGCAATTTTTTTTCAATCTACTCTTTTATATTTTGGTCACTTACCTGACAAACTGTTGCTATCTTGGTTCATAGTATGTTGTTTCTATCTTATTTTCAAAGGGATATATATAGTCCTTTGTCATTATTTTAGCTTAACATATATGCACTTTAAAAATTCACAGCCATATGAGGAGGGAGGCTCTCACCTGGCCCAGTCCCTGAACACTGCTATGGCATTGTGAAAGGATCAGGAAAGCCTCTTGGCTGAGAGCAGAAGGTCTCTGGTGCAGGTACTGCTATAAGTCTACTTTATCGGCCTGAAACAGGACCCCACACAAACCCTGGCTTAGAGGGCATGCTAGAGCTGGGAGTGCGGGAGGGAGGGGCATGTAGAAGAGTTACGAGGGGGGTGGGGGGTGACACTGTTGCACAGAGTACTGCAAAGATTCAGGATGAAGTAACCACCATAAGCAGCCAGAGACAGGCTGCATAGAGTTTGTTAAGGGCAGTACCAGCCTCAGAACAGCCCAGAAACTGGAGGACATGAAGGTGGCTTAAAGCACTCAAGCCTTCAATACTCATTAAAAGTAACCAATAACACTGCCATGGTCCCAAAAGAGTAAGTAGGGTGAAGTGAATAATAATCAATACTTTATCTGACATGCTTAGCTTTTTTCTGATTCATGAGATAGCAACTTTCACAAATTTGTTATTCAAAATTATTAGACGAATTTTGTTATTTATGGATTGACCACTGAGGGTCCATCTCCTTATTGCCCTGTGCCTTGTACAGTCATTTACATTAGTGCAAAGTGGGGTAAAGCACTACCAAATCAGTTTTTACACCCATTTTGCACTAGAGTAAAGGGGAATCAAGTCCAGAGTATACTATGAATAGTCACTATTTGAATTATGTTAGTTGGGGTGGGTCACACTAATTATATGGAACTGTTGGCAAACACTCGTACTTGTGTATTTAAAATTTGGTTCAACTTTGAAATTGCTTTCTGTGAGTATGTAAGTGAAATTAACCATGAAGCAACTTTACCATAGTTCTAGTGTGAGCTGATAAATATATTGGCCCCAGTTCTTGGTTCTACTCTGCTGGTGCAAAGGAGCTAGAAACCCCGCCCATACTGTGTGACTCCTCAAGCCTAGTAGAGGAGAGTGCCCTCTCTGGCCCATTCTTCTATTAGACAGCAATTAAACATCAGCCCTTAGATTCTCCCAGTCAGTGTTCACTCCCGCCTACAATGTCACTGGAAGATCCTCTGCATTGTCCCCCTGTTGTCCTGTTCTAACCATTGCCTTATGCTTACTGCTTGCAGGCTTCTCATCCTGAATCTTGGTGATGACACAGCTACAACATGCTTTGATGCTTGGTTCTCAGCATCTCACTAAGCCGTCTCGTTCCAGCACCCAGACATTTTGTTGCTGGATTGCCGTCCTTCTGAACTATGACCCTCAGAGTCACTCCTGATGCAGAGGAAAATTGTGAATCTGCTGCTCAGAAGTTTTATTATACTGATAAAAGGATTTATTATTTATAATTTGTATTTTTGTACAAATAACTAACCTGTGTAATTCATTGTCATAAGATATCATGGAGGGCAAGCGCTCAGTCAGATTTAAGAAAAGATTGAAAGTTTATGTGGCTAACAAAAATATCTACAGTTTCATTACACAGGAAAAAATAGATGGGAAGTAAGCTCTCATACTTCAGGACAAAAGCCAGCTATCAACTAATGATAATTAGGAAAGAACTTCCATTATGGGCAGGTTATTCCATAATTATCCACTGTGTGTTTCTTGCTCAATCCCCCACAACAGGTGGAAGAAGATGCTCCTGACAGAAGGAACAATGTCTTATAAGTAACTTCTCTTTCTCTCCTGAGCTGGTGCACATGAGTGCTGTCTATGCGATGAAATGGGACTGGAGAGACTCTGGTTTTGCATAGCACTCTTTCAGCAGAAGAAAGTTCAAACTTGGTGACAAAGATCTGAATCTAAGAAATATTTGTAAAGACCGGGGGGAGGAGGAGAGGGAGTGAATGGTCTTCCACTAGTTAGCAGAATAAAATGATATTACCTGGTGTTACTTTGCAAACCAAATGGATGGCACAGATTTTCAAAGGAACAATCTTCTTTCTTGTAATTGTGGGTATTTCATTCTGAGCTGTAATTAATTCCTCAGGAGTACTATAGGCCTGCAGTTATAATATGGGCTTTGACTTTCTAACAGGATGGTGGGCTCCAAGACACCGCACAAGGATGCAGGGATTCTCTATTCAATCATCCTGGTGACAGCTGCTTTAACTTTGTCAAAAGATACAGGATAATTAATGCTGAGTCATAATGACAGATGCATCCAGCAGGTTATAAAAGAGGTTAAAATGACTCCTCTACACAGTGAGAATAACCCTAAGAACAACTCAGATTGTGGAGAAAGTGTAGGCTCTAGCTGTTGCTGTTTGTGGATATGTTACCAGTAAAGCCCAAACCCCAGGAAGTAGGTAAATTTGGACCTTATCTTGACTGTGTGCACTTTGCTAGGGTTCCACCTCCATTAGACCATTCTTATAACCTAAGAAACTTCTATCAATACAAAGATCAGGAAACATAGATCTCACTATGATCTCAGTCTTCATGTAAATATCACTGGTCCACACAATAAAAATCCCACATATCACCATAAGAAATAATAGAATAAAAGAAGGGCTGGATACATAATATTTGGATATTGATCAAGATTTTTAGGTCAGCCCCAAGTTTGGTGTATTTGGATTTGGCAGATGGGCACAGTTCTAATGATAATATTGAACAACTATGTCAGCCATTTCCTTGTTCTTACCTATGCTGTACTAACTAAAAACCACAGAACTGTCCTTTCCAAACAGGATTCTATAATTTTTTGCAGTCTAGGAGGGCAATTGTAAGGGAAATGAAAATGTACTTTTGTTTTGGCTTCCGTGATGGCCAACAATGCTCAATGTTCTTTGAGCCCAACCACTCTTAATCTGGTTTAACGGGAAATCTAGTTAATTTAATCCTTCAAGTTTCATGAGCACTAAAATCAGTCTCCTGATATAGGATGGGTTTCAAAAACAAAAGAGACTCTGAAATGCTTTTGAGTTTCAGACCACCTTGCAAGCTGCCTTGCTTTGTGCAGAGTAATATATGTAGGTCTATAGAAGATTTACAATTGTCAATAAAGGACTTTCAAGGTTAACAACTTTTTTTGTAACCCCATCAACTTGTAATTTGCCTCCATTTCAAATGTTGGCAGGTAAATTTTGTGCATCTCGACAGTTAAGCACTGCCTAGGCTTTAGCTTAAGCTGCTGTATTTCTAAATGGCTAACCAGTCATTCTTTGATCTCAGTAAGGTTCTGTCAGGTAGAAGTCATGTTAAATCCTTGAATTTCTCTGGGCTCTTTTTAGCTTCTGAATAACATCACAGGCAACTGTGCACACCTATCTCCTACATTTTACTGTTTTCAGAAAAATACCTGGAGAGTTAAAGGTCAACTGGGTGTGGGCTAGTAGGTAGCCAAATATATGATGCATTTCAACCTGTGTAATTTAACACTTGTCACAAAGGAAATGTTAACTCTTTTAGCAAAGTATAATAATGTATGTGAAAATGCAGCCTTGGCTGGCAAACGCCCAAAGAAAGGGTGTCAGCACTTTACTATTACAGTACAATGCAAAGTAAACTTCTTCCTTTTTTCTTTTTTTTTTTCAAAAACTGAAAGTATGCAAACTATATGAGTGAAACCAGTAGGAGATACTGGATAGAGATAATGGGGTCATCAGTTTAGGATATGATCCTGTTCCTTGATCATTACACCGGCTAGGTGAAGTTAAAAGGAGAGCATTGAACAGTTAATGGACAAACTTTCAAATTATAGTATGAAAACTACATTATTGTACCCAGGGAAATATTCTCCAAAAACCTGTACAGATCTCTCTCTTTTTTTTTTTTAAATCCACTGCTCTGTAGCCATTAGATGTTAGACAGTTCACCAAAAATCTCCAGTTTCACTTGGGGTTAGTTTTGTGCAGTATACTGTACACAAAGAGCCCACTTTGTGTCTCAAAGAGGCTATATATCCACACAGAATTCAGAGGATTTGCAGGAGGTACATGTGTGTGGTCAGTGTCATCAGAGGGTCTTTGAGATGGTTGTCTGGATTTGATAAGGACTGATTGCTCTATGCCTCCAATTTCTTTTGTATAGATGGGTTACATTCAGTTTTTGAATTATTCATCTCTCTGGGTTTGGGTCCTTCAGATGATGACTATGGCCTCAAATCTGTAATTCAACGCACACGCACAAGAGTTGATCAAGGGGGGCCCTATTTGGGCAAAGATATCCACCGTTGGGGAATCTAATTTCAGGATTGTGGCCTGAGCGTACTATGGATAATCTTGTACATTAAACAGTTTGAAGTCTGATTGTTTTTTAAAAGCGATAAGTTTTCTTCTCTGTAGTACCAGTTCCATACTCCCAGCTCACATGGATTTTTAGGTCTGATGGCAGAACAATAATTATTCAGCGCTTTCTATCCAAAATCAAACAGACTAAATTTATGAATGTTTGTAGAACCTCTTTGAAGATGAAAAGTACTATACACATGCTCCCTGGGTTATGCAAGACCCAACTTATGCAAATTTGCACTTACGGGAAAAAGTCCATAAGCCAGAAATAGGATTTTTGAGTTGCGGAAATTTGTGAGTAATGTACGAGTATACATTTCCGACTTACAAAAAATCTGAGTTACACAAGGCTTTCTGGAACGGAACGATCACATAAGTTGGGGGCCGTCTGTAAGTGTTATTACTTTAGTACCTTTCTAAAATAAAATTGACAGTAACCCTGATGTTGAACCTAACATACTAATTTTTTTCTTGAGACAAGGTAGCTGAGGTAATATCTTTTATTGAACCAGCATCTGTTAGCATAAAAGACACGCTTTCGAGCTTACACGGAGCTCCACTCTTTGCATTTACAAGGTTAGCTTTTTGATGGGTGAACTATTGTTTTATTTGAATAGACCCCCATGTCAATCCTCAAGAAACTAGTCTCCTCCCTCTCTGTTACTATCCATGTCAGGCCAACTTTTTGATGGTCCCATTCCATGCTTGCTCCCTACCCCGAGTACCAGGATAATCAGGGGGAAGTGCTAGATACCATTATTACTAGGCCATCAAACCAAGTCTTAACTTCCATCGAACCCCAAACCATGATCAGTTTTTACTTGAATTCATTCTACATCCTATCACACAAAGTGAAGTTCTTTTTCAAAACAGAAACATAGAAATGGCTATACTAGATCAGACCACATTAACCTATCTATCCATTATCCTTTCACTGACAGTGGCCAGTACCAGCTGCTTCAGAAGAAAATGTGAGGACACCTGTAGTGGGCAGCTGTGGAATAACCTGTATCAGAGAAAGTTTCTTTCTAAATCCCAGTAGTGAGAGGTTGGCTTATTCACTGAAGGATGAGGGATTATAGCCCTTCCAAAACTATTATTCATGAATAATTTATTGGGAAAATTACTGAAAATTAATGAAAAGTATGTGTGGCACCTTAGAGACTAACAAATTTATTTGAGCATAAGCTTTCCATGAGCTACAGCTCACGAAAGCTTATGCTCAAATAAATTTGTTAGTCTTTAAGGTGCCACAAGTACTCCTGTTCTTTTTGCTGATACAGACTAACACGGCTGCTACTCTGAAACCTGAAAATTCATGGAAATTCAGCAAACTTAGTCGACTGTTGGAACAGATATTTTTATGTGTGGGGCAGGTAGGAGTGAAAAATCATATGTAATCTATGCAAAACTGGTACCATAGTTTCTAATCTGAATTGTTTTAAATATTGGCCTATTTTTTAAAAAATGGATACTTAGATCAGAATGATTTTGGAATCCAAAGTGTATTCCGCTTGTTTTATTCCAAACAGTATATTCTTTTAAAATATATTTTGTTTCTTAGAAGCTACAGTATATACCTCAAGTTATAGCTATGGTTAAATTTTATGGAATTATGTACCATATACATATGTATTAGACCCCAGCTTGTAGTGGGGGTTTCTGGCTGACAAATGATTAAATACTTCATTTTAGGAAATTGTTACAATCAATATATCAATACTTTTTCAGCAATCCTGGGATTTACCTCCCTTGGAATCCATGATAATGACACTAAGAGCTCAGATACAAAATACGTTTACTGTTGACCTTTGATGTTTGATCCCTATTAACATACTAAGACAGACTCTAATTAAGTGCAGATCACCTATCACTTCTGATTCCCCATGTTGCAAATCTGTGGGAATTCATAGATTTGTAATAATTACTGCAATGATCTATGCACTCATTCCAATCAATATTTTCATCTCTGCCTCCAGAGTAATATGCCTGTAAGAATTACTTATTGACCTGTTTAGCAGAATAGCAAGACCCACAGTGGGAACTGTGCTCAGTAATTCTGCAGAATTCATAAATTAAAGAGAAAACAGATCTATAGTTGAATTTTCACACCAAGTATATATGTAATAATGCAGTTCATTTTTCCATAGCATCTTTCAGACAAGAGTTTTCCAAAACATTTCATGGCCAATATTACTATGCAAATTAAATAGGGTATGATGTAGCATCTGTAAATAATCTCTGATAGGATGGAATAAATACAGAAATAGTACTTCATGGGCTAAAATCAGAGCCGATGTCCAAGAGCACAACACTTCCGAGAATTGCAAATGTTCTGTGATGTGATGCTATTAAACATGGAGATAATACTGAAGTGTATGAAGCTGTGCCTGCTTACACCAGCGGTGAATATAGTCCTGTGTCTCTTAAAGCATTGACAACTAAGTGCAACATTAGTGTTTCCGGGGCTAAAAAGGTTGTTTCTTCCTTTATGGAGTTTGCAACTGAGTTTCCATTGTAAACTTTATTTTGCCATCACCATCCAAAAATCCCCCCACACACACAAAGATATTCTGGCCTCAAAATTGGTAGGTTATAATCCCGAGCTGAAGTCTAATTATTCTACAAAAATTGACAGGCAAACTTAACTCTGCACTCACTGGGTTTCTAAACACATGAGGTTTATTTGCTTGTTTGTTTGTTTTAAATTAACCTTGTGAAATGGTAATATGCATGCAACATACTGACATGTGCTTGCAACCTTAAGTTCACTTTAAGATTTTTTTGGTACAGAAATTCCTATGTACACATTAAAAAGCTGCCAAATTTTGGCCTTAACCTGCACTAATTGAAATTGATAGGTTACTTATACTCCAGACATTTATTGTATTGATCTTTCATAGCCCCAGGATGGTAAAAGGGCTTTTATAGAAAGACCGCTGACAATTGTGAGTTTTTAAATGAACACTTTATTTTACACTGTGAATGAGGGAGAGAACTTACATTTATTTTCTATACACTGAAGTGATTTACACAAACCACAATATTTTACCCCCTTTTTGCTTCATTTATAGCACCTTAATACAAATTAAGAAAATGGGAGGGCAAGGGTCTATTGAGCACTCATGGCTATATTTTCTATCCCCATCTGACTATCCTAGGCATAAAATTTTAGGGCTGGAATGTGTGTGTGGCTTTTGCAGACTTAGTGCACCTCAGGAGGCAGAATGCAAAGATAGTTTTATGCCATTGTTCATCTCTCCAGTCCTTGGGCTGCCAGCTGCCCACAGCCCCAGTAGTCTGGAAAGTAAGGATATTTGCGCCCCTGCACACTTTTCCATGGCCATGCCCACCTGCTCCAGGAGTAAGGGGAGTGGCCTACATTACCTCATCTACACCACCAGAGGTCTCTTTTGTGGTAAGGGAATCCTCCACTGGCCCTTTAAGTTGTTTAAAGTCTGCTGTGTGTCATAGCAGAACACTGACTTTGTACTTGGACTAAAACATTCTTATACGAGTTATCTGAAGATTTTTGGTGTGGTTAGTCGCTAGAAGTTTCATTTTCTAAGCTAGAGTGCATAGACTTAGCTTTGAATAGAAACTAGTAAACAACTTTGCAGGATAGCTTTATAAAAGCTATCCTGCAAACAAATCCTATTTTCTGCTGCCGTGTGTGTGGCTGGCCCCTGCTAATCAGTCTATGAAAGACTATTATTAAAACTCTGGCCAGAAAGGCTACTTAACTGAACTTCTCTGGACTAAATTTCTTGCCCCAGAGGAGTTTCCTTGTTCCTGTGATGTAAATAATTACAATAATAATAATAAATATAATAATTAATAGTAAAACCACAATTCTGGTGCATTGCAGCAGAGCAGACCAGTGGGACAATGTGGAACCTGAAGTGATTTTCTTAAGAGGTTACTTTGGAATTCGTTTATATACTAAGTGCCCTGATAGCCTATGGTAGTTAGAAAAGATTCATTATTAATTGCTACAGTATATGGATTTTTTTAAAATGATTAGCTCACCTGAAGATTTTACACAAGCTTCATTTTTATCAGTTTTCAACACAGTATGTTTCCTTAAGGTTTTTTCCCCAGTTTTCATCTCTAAGAAGCCATCATGTGTCAGGTAAGTTTTCCCCCATACAATGGAAGGTTTTATTCACCATGGTGATGGATGTCTCAAGACTCAGAGGCCATTCCAACACACAAATCATGTGTAGAATTAGTAAGCTCACAAAAGTTCATAACTTCACACATGCATACACAATTTTTTTTCTAATGATATGAGTAGATACAGTGCACTTATTACAAATACTTTACAAAAGTACTCAGATGATGGAGAGGCATGCTTTTTCATTTTTAAAAAAGTTAAAAGGTGGTAGAAATTCAGAGTGCACAAATGTAAGTTGGAAGGCCAAATTCTCAGTTTGTGGGTAGCTCCAATGAAGTCAAGAGAGCTATGTTGTATTCTGCCAACTGAGGCTGCAATCCAGGATATTTACATTCCCCTGTACTATGAACTGTAGAGGAAATTGCAGCCAGTAAAACAGCATGAAGCTGCAATACAAGCTGAGAGCCTGTTCCTGTCCCCATGGTCATGATAAATTGGAGTTATTCATTTTCTCATGTTGTTATTCCAAAATACAAGAGATTGTTTTACATTTAAAAATTTCTATATTTTGACTGGTTTTGAAAAAACGCCAGGATCCTGCAGGTGCAATGTGAATCATGTCCCTTTATATTTCATGTGAAAAAAAAAAATCTATTGTTTTAGCCAAAGTGGCCTATTTCAGAATTAATCAAATACATCTATCATAACCTATTTCACTAATCTCACTTGACCCAAAATGCCCATACTCAAATCCATCACTGAGGCAGCTTTCAAGTAATTTTCATCCTATTCAGAGACAAACCCAAATTAATTCTTCAATAAAGTATACAGAATTCACTACTGTGTATTATCAGTGTGACTGCAATTACATCTTTCCATACTTGTTTACCTGGTTGGAAAAAATGTTAAAGGGATTTCAACATCCTGTATTGCATTTAGCAATCTCAGAAAGGTATCTACTGAGCATTAAATAAATCACTGATGTGCCATCCAGTATTACTACTGTACTTTTTACAAGGAGACAATATAGTCAGGAAATACTATGAATATAGTCGGTACTTAATTCTAAAATTGTTCTCTGCTTCCATTATTCATGTGGTTGAAAATGTCACACACACACACCCTTCCCACTCCAGTGGAATGTAGATTTATATAGAGGGTTTAAAAAAAAAAATCACTAACATAGGGCAAAATTCTGCTGTTTGATCCACGTGGATTTTACTCCAATGTCTCTTCTCCCCTCTACATGCAGATATTTCATTTATGTAAATGGATTCAATGCATGTTGGGTTGGGAAAATCCATGCAGATAGTAGGCCAGTTATTTTCTTTATGATGCTAATATTGCACGCGTCCACAGGGAAGTCACATTCAAAAATACTATTGGCCTTTCAACGGAAACCCCACACCTGCATCTGAAGGCAGAATTTTGTCCATACCAAAAGTTAAATACATTTCTGCTAAATTTAAAGTTACATTGTAAAATTATAACAGGTTGGGTGTTTTAAGAAGGGTACATTAAATGCATATAAAATACCCTCCCTTTGCAAACTGATTTTGTAATGCATTTTTTTTTAAGAAAGCCATTCACTGTTACCAAGCACAAAGAAAAGGTATCAGAGATAATTCAGCCCTTTTGCACCCATCTGGAATCATTGACTTAAAAGGAGTTACACATGTGTAAGTCAAGCCAGAACTCCACGGACAGGCATTGCCAGATAACACTGTTCTCCGATATTAAAATATTGCAGTTCTCTACACAGCCTCCAGGTGTAGCATTTTCACACTTGTAAACAATAGCAGGCTCTTTCACCACTGCTATTGTAAACCTACAAAATTACATATTAGTAGGTCTGAGTTTTTTGGCGATTCACACCCTGTGCAAACCTGATGACTTCAAAAGAATTGTACAGAGCTTATGTCAACATAGAAATTGGCTCATTGCCTATAAAGAAACCACTAATTTCAGGGCAGTTAGAGTTGAATTTAGCCAAAGCCTGTTTGGTTGGTGTCTTATCAAAAGTAAAAAAAGTTCAGTCAAAGAAATCCCCTGCATCCACAAGATCAACACTCATATACTATTGCTTTTTTAATCAAGAAGCAAATAACTCAGTTCCTTTTCTGAGAATTTATTCATTCATAGTTTGCAGGTGTGTAGTACCTTCCATCTAAGAACCCAAAACTCCTTACAGATTTTACCATACCATCAGTCTCACAGCACTCCTAGGAGGTAGGTAAATATTGTCATCATTTTATAGATGTTTAAACTGAGGCATATAGGTAAGGCCAGCATTTTTTTTTTTTTTTTTTTTTTACCAGTTAACATGCCTCAATTTTGGGGTGAACCAAAAATTTCAACTGAACAAAAAAACCAAATTATTCGCTCAGCTCTCCTACAGAGGAACTAACAAGTTCCATGCCCCTATTCCTTCTAAAGGTGTGGCTGCTGCTTGCACCTTTCCATACACACATTGTACACCTTGCAAGGGCCAGTCATCACATGGCCCCCAGCATTTAACCACTGTACCTCTTCATTATAACGGGGCAGTTTTGTGACTGCTCAGTTGTAGCATTTGCTGTAGCAGAAACAATATTATACTCAAGGGAACAATTAGAGCTTTATGACTTTAAAGAATCTATATAAATATAGGATACATCTAGCTTTTTTAAAAAAAAAAAGATCAAACTGCAAAAGCTAGATGTAGGGTTAATTCATTCTGGTTCAGGGAAGTATCACATCACTGGAGGAGCTGTTTGCATCTTGATATTATTGAAAATATTTCCCCTTTTGTACTACCTAATAGGAGAACTTGTCAAAAAAATCTTTTTACAGGTTCTGCTTGTTCATTCTTCCCATGAGCATACTGAAAGAATTTATACAAATATTCAAAACAAGTCTGCATCAATGATGAAAACAATTCACTGGAAAAGTGGCCTGTAATACCTCAACTCTGTATAAAAAAATTGTAACATGAGGGTAACACTGTAGATCTGGAGGAGGAGTCAGAGTCAGAGATGGAGACACAAGGAGTGGCATCAATCACAGCTTAGAGAGTCAGATTCTGATACCCTTATGCAGGTCAAATAGCCATTGAAATGAATGGGACTACCTGTAAAGTAAGGTGTTACCCCCACACAAGTAGGCATACCAGAATCTGGCCCCTATTTAGTACATTCTGGGAATGATTCAGCACTCAGTAGTCTGAGAATCACAAAGTTTTGGTTTTAGGCTATTTCTTACAGCTATACGACTATTGATTTACAGTTTTTCCACAGAAAGGAAAGTTTACTTCTACCAAAAAGATGTGTGCATATGTGCACATGTCCACACGTGTGCATGATAGCTTTTTTGGAAGACAACTGTACAAGTAGATGTTCCTAAAGGTAAATACATATTTTTTCTGCTACCTGTGGTTGAAGACAGAAAGAGTAGGAAGTAACTGACAGGCCTATCTAGAAGAAACTTTTCTTTTTTTGATGGATCACTTGTGTAACAATTTGCCTCCTCTCCCCATCAGCTTACTCCGCAGAGGGCTGCAAGTAAAAATGAGTCAGCCCAAGTTTTTCTTTTAACTTGAAACATGGCCCTGTGCTGTGCAAAAAACTCTTGAGGGAAGAAAACAGAGCCGTCTATGAAAAGAAAAGGGCTGTGTTTCAGGCCAGACAGTTTATCTGATTAAGGAAAGAGAGTAACTGCCTAGCATAGTACAGTAGGGGCCTGAAACAAGATTTCGGCAGCTCTGAAAACTTGCCTTACAACAGTTGAGAAATGAAGAGAATGTTTCAAGTCCCCTGATGCTATTATTGATTCATGATGGCAGTTATTTTGCACTTTGTTTGGCCCAGTTTCATACAATACACTATAAACAAAGAGTCAGCTGGAGCCAACTGGAGCTGGCAATAGCTGTATGAGATGCAGTTGTGGTAACTCATCCACAGTGAAGTCAACTTTGTGGGCATTAAAGCAAGATCATGTGTGTTTTAGCACATGTAGGAGAACTATGGGAGAACAGCTACACAAATCCAAGTCAGAAAGGTATTATACAACAGGCAATAAAGTAGGCAAACTTCCAAATAGACACATTGGACCAAATTTTGTTCAGTTACACCAGGGCATCCCCATTGACTTAACGGGAGCTCCACAAGGTTAAGCGACAGCAGAATTCTTCCCCAAGGGCTAAAATTCATCCACTGATTTAAATGGCATTCCTCCAGAGCTGTATTTGGTCCCTTGAGCCAAGTTCTGCACTCAGTTACAACCCCACAATCCTACTGAAATCAATGGGATCACTAGGTGTAAATGAAGATGGAATCTGACCCATTAGAGACACAGAAGCCAATGCTTTGTTAATCAATAATGCAATAGGGAAAAATACATAATCCATTTAATTCCTTGGGTCTAGGAGTCCAATTTTTATGGCACAAAGCTCCCCAGCAGTAGTGGGTGAGCTGACATTAAGGATTACAGCAGAAAGATTCAATATTTGCACACAAGTTCAAGGATGTCGTGTAATAAAGAAAGGAAGACTATGCTGCAGTGTGACAAGTACAGCCCTATTTTTTCTTGTCTACATTCACAATTATTTAAGATGACGGCGTTGAAAGTCTAGAAAGAAAAACTGCTCGACTCAGGGAATGTCAAATAGTCCCTTTATCCCATTTTAATCCTTACCTACAGAGACATTTACAAATGTAGACAAGTTCCTCTAAATGGATTTAGTATGATTCAACATTTAAGAAGTTAGTACGGTCTTCAGCAACTTCACACTTCAGAACAAATGTGTAAGATTAGGTCAGTTCCATGCCACAGAAAATTATTAGTTAAATAGATGATCGGGTTTTATTTGCTCACGCCTCAGTGCTTTGGGGAAATGTTAAATATTAACAAGATGCTTCAAGTTGTGAACTTTATCCTTCTGCCTTCCATTAGAACTGCTGACACCTAAGTAGAAGTAATTAGAGCTGGTCAAATTATGCAATAGTGAATCATACTGGCTGCAAATTTAGCCTTTCACAAACTGATCCTGATTTCTAATCTATTTGATACCGACTTGTTAGCTAAATACTTTGGCTGAACAATTTTTCAGCCTATGCATTTTTCACAAACTATTCTCTGTTCATGGTGTGTGATTATTCTTTTAAATCACATTTTGTTTTGGCTTGAAAAGGAACTATTCCACAAATATTCATGCAAATAAAATCCAATCACACAATTGTTTGTGATAGCAAACAACAACAAGGGATCATGAAAAGAGTCAAGTAAAACAGCAGTTTTGAATCTGAATAGAGGTCTGAATACTGTTCTTCAGTAATTAGCCAGTTCTAATAGCCACCAATCTCTAACATTTTGATCAGAATAGCCCAGTTGTCCTCTTTCCTATTTCTTTGTAGTGTCAGACAAATCCCAGCATCTTCATCATATAGACAGGTCCCAACATGGCTTGATAAGGAGCTTTTTAGCTATATAAAGGGAAGGGTAACCCCTTTCTGTATACAGTGCTATAAAATCCCTCCTGGCCAGAGGCAACATCCTGTTACCTGTAAAGGGTTAAGAAGCTCAGCTAACCTGGCTGGCACCTGACCCAAACGACCAATAAGGGGACAAGATACTTTCTTATCTGGGGGGGAGGTTTTTTGTTTGTACTCTTTGTTTACGGGGTTGTTCGCTCTTGGGACTGAGAGAGGCCAGAGAGAAATCCATCTTCTCCAACTCATCCTAATCCAAGTCTCCAATATTGCAATCAGTATATGTAAACCAGGCAAGGCGGATTAGTTTATCTTTTATTTTATGTGAATTTTCCCTGTGTTAAGAGGGAGGTTTATTCCTGTTTTCTGTAACTTTAAGGTTTTGCCCAGAGGGAGATCCTGTGTTTTGAATCTGAATACCCTATGAAGTATTCTCCATCCTGATTTTACAGAGATGATTTTTACCTTTTTTTTTTAATAAAATCCTTCTTTTAAGAACCTGACTGATTTTTCCATTGTTCCAAGATCCAGGACTGGAAGGCACCTCGAGAGGTCACCTAGTCCAGTCCCCTGCACTCACAGCAGGGCTAAGTATTATCTAGACTGTCCCTGACAGGTGTTTGTCCAACCTGCTCTTTAAAATCTCCTATGATGGAGATTCCATAACCTCCCTAAGCAGTTTATTCCAGTGCTGAACCACCCTGAGAGTTTTTCCTAATTTCCAACCTAAACCACCCTTGCTGCAATTTAAGCCCATTGCTTCTTGTCCTATCCTCAGACATTAAGGAGAACATTTTTCTCTCCCCCTTGTAACAACCTTTTATGTACTTGAAAACTATCACCATGTCCCCTCTCAGTCTCCAGACTAAACAAACCCAATTTTTTCCAATCGTCCCTCTTAGGTTGTGTTTTCTAGACCTTTCATCATTTTTGTTGCTCATGTCTGGACTTTCTCCAATTCATCCATATCTTCTGAAATGTGGCACCTAGAACTGGACACGATACTCCAGTTGAGGCCTACCCAGCGCTGAGTAGAGCAGAAGAATTACTTCTTGTGTCTTGCTTACAACACTCCTGCTAATACATCCCAGAATGATGTTTGCAATAGTGTTACAATGTTCACTCATTTAGCTTGTGATCCACTATAGCCCCCAGAACTCTTTCAGCAGTATTCCTTCCTAGGCAGTCATTTCCCATTTTTGGGTGTGCAACTGATTATTCTTCCTAAGTTGAGTACTTTGCATTTGTCCTTATTGAATTTCATCTTATTTACTTCAGACCATTTCTCCAAATCATTTTGAATTTTAATCCTATCCTCCAAGGCACTTGCAACCCTTCCCAGCTTGGTATCCTCTGCAAACTTTATAAGTGTACTCTGTGCCATTATCTAAATTATTGATTAAGATATTGAACAGAACAGAACCCAAAACTGATCCCTATATAAGAACGGCCATACTGGGTCAGACCAAAGGTTCATCTAGCCCAGTATTCAGTCTTCCAACAGAGGCCAATGCCAGGTGCCCCAGAGAGAATGAACAGAACAGGTAATCAAGTGATCCATCCCCTGTGGCCCATTTCCAGCTTCTGGCCCTTCTGGGACCCCATTTGATATGCCCTTCCAGCTTGACTGTGAACCACCGGTAACTTCTCTGTCAGTTTTCCAATCCATTATGCACCCACTTTACAGTACCTCCATCTAGGTTGTATTTCCCTAGTTTATGAGAAGGCCATGCAAGGTAGTATCAAAAGCCTTACTAAAGTTAAGATATGCCATATCTACCACTGCCCTCTGATGCACAAAGCTGGTTATCCTGTCAAAGAAAGCTATTAGGTTGGTTTGACATGATTTGTTCTTGACAAATCCATGCTGACGGTTACTTATTCCCTTATTATTTTCTAAATGTTTGCAAATTGATTGCTTAATTTACTCCATTATCTTTCCAAGAATGGAAGTTAAGCCGACTGGTCTGTAATTGCCCGGGTTATCCTTATTTCCCATTTTATAGATGGGCACTCCTTCGTCAGCTCTTTAAGTATTCTGGATGTATTTCATCAAGCCTTTGATATTTAGATATTTGAAGATATCTAACTTCATGTAATTTTTAACTTGTTTTCCCTATTTTAGCCTCTGATCCTACCTCATTTTCACTGAAACTGTGAGGTTACTGGCCAACTCTTGATAAGACATGTTATTTGTCTTCATGGGCTCCCAGATCACATGGCTCAGACAGAGGCTTCCATTTCACCTCACTCTTCTGGCATGAAATCCTGCAACTATTGGACATCCATACTTCTAACTCCACTGAATACGACTCCCAAACAGATAGGCAGTCTGAGAAGGTGGACCAGGTACTGGAGTAGTATCTCAGATGATTCATTAACTATCACCAAGATAACTGTAACACCTCTTACCACTTTCCAAGTTTTCCTACAACAATGCAGACCATGCCTCAATAGGACGGAGCCCCTTATTCACAGATTAGGGGTTCCACCCCAATTCTATCCAACACTACCAGTAACCTCACTGAACCTAGCTGCCACCGACTTGGTCCAATTTAAAGACCATCTAGAGAATGAGAAGAGAGTTTACAAGTGGTATGCTGACCAGCAGTGCCAGGAAGCCCCAGCCTTCTCCATGAGCCAGAAAGTCTGGCTCTCTTCAAAGCATCTTAATCCAGCAGACCCTCCTGCAAGCTGGACTGCCAGTTTCTGGGACCTTTCCATATATTGCAGCACATCAACTCAGTCACTTTCAAATTACAGCTTCACCGATCCCTCAAGATACACACCATATTCTGTATGTCCCACTCCCTCCTAAAACCTTACACTGAGCACCCCATCCCTGGACAATTTGCTTCTCCACCTCCATCACTCAAAGTCTGGGACCATGAAGAATATGAAGGTGCACACCATCCTCGATTCCAAATGCCCCCGAGGATATCGTACTACCTTCTAAATTGGGAAGGATATGGACCCAGAGAACACACTTTGAAACCTGCCTCCTATGACCACGCTTCAGAACTGGTGAGAAAATTTCATAAGGCTTATCTAGAAAAGTCAGCCTGGTTTCATCCTAAAAAGGAGGGGGAAGGGAGAAAGGTGGTGATAAAAGAACTGAGCTTTTGATGGTGGTGATAAAAGAACAGATCCACAGGATCTGAGACAGCTGCTGCTTCCTCTTCACCACCAGGGGCCCAGGTAGGGTTGCCACCAAGAAGGGTGAAGAAACTCAGGGCGGCAGGAATTCCTGCCTTAAGGGATATGAGCAACAGCTCTCCATGATTCCCTGATTGGCTTGCACTCTCCATATAAACCAGGAAGCCATTTCTGGGAGTTGGGTGAGCAACACAGACCTCTGGCATGCTTCTGCCTCAGACCCCACTTGCTGTTCCTCACTGTGACTCACCTGCATCCCAGACTCTTGGCTCTTGACCTTAACCAGAATTGGAGTCAGGAGCTGGGCTAACTGTCTTTGGCTTAAGATCAGGCCAACCCATGCAAGATCCTGGCCCAGCCTGACCCCAATTTTCACTCACACTCAATTTGGTAACAAACTCTGGCTTTGCGATTTTGACCTGTCCTGACCTCAGACTGATCTTCAACTTTTTGGCCCAGATACTGAGCACCTCCCCACAGGCTGCCAAGACTCTGCCCTGCCAACCTGTTTTTGTTAGAAGCAGGCCATGTGCAACTAATCAGGCCACTAATGTACAATTATGAAAGAGGTTTTTAAAAGGTATAGAGCAGTGCTCTCCAACCTTTTTATGCCCAAGATCACTTTTTGAATCTAAGAGCAACCCAGGATCTACCCCTTCCCTGAGGCTTCACCCCTACCCCAAAGCCCTGCCCTGCTTACTCCATCCCCTCCTCTCTCCATGGCTTGCTCTCCCCCACCCTCACTTTCACTGCACTGGGGCAGGGGGTTGGGGTTTGGGAGGGAGTGCAGGCTCTGGGCTGGGGTTGAGGGGTTCATAGTGTGGGAGGGGGCTCTGGGCTGAGCCTGTGGCAGGGGGTTGGGGGGAGCAGGAGCTGGTGAGGGGTGCAAGCTCTGGGAGGGAGTTTGGGTACAGAAGGGGGCTCTGGGCAGGGGCAGAGTGTTGGGGGTCAGGAGGTAGTGGAGGGTGCTGGCTCTGGGAGGGGGCTCAGGGCTGGGTCTTAGGGTGCAGGAGGGGTATGAGGTGCTGGCTCTGGCAGGGGGCTCAGGGATGGGGTTGGGGTGCAGCCTCCTGCCAGGCAGCACTTACCTCTGATGGCTCCTGGTCACTGGTGGGTGCAGCGAGGCTAAGGCAGGCTCCCTGCCTACTCCAGTCCCACACCACTCCCAGAAGGGCCAATGTGCCCCTGGGGAGGCATGTGGCTCTGTGCGCTGCCCCTCTCTGCATGCACCGCCCCTGCAGCTTTCCCAGGCAATGGGAGCTGCGGGGGCAGTGCTTGCACACAGGAGCAGTGCATGGAGGGAGACCTCTGCCCTCCCACCCCCGGAGCCTCAGGACTGCGCTGGCTGCTTCTGGGAGCAGTGTGGGGCCAGGGTAGGCAGGGAGTCTGTCTTAGCAGCAGCCACACTGCACTACCAGAGATCATGATTGACTGGGAGATCCTCTAGGATCGACCAGTCAATTGCAATCGACCGGTTGATCACCACTGGTATAGAGTAGATTTTCCACAGTATGCATCCGATGAAGTGAGCTGTAGCTCACGAAAGCTTATGCTCAATTAAATTGGTTAGTCTCTAAGGTGCCACAAGTACTCCTTTTCTTTTTACTGGTATAGAGTGTTAACTAGTGGAGGTACAAAGGAAACTGTATCAGGAAAGAATTACTTGCACAGTGTATTACATAACTCCTTCTGCACCACACTGAAAATGTACCTCGGGCCTAAGTTAGAAGCACACATTTTACTATCACTGTAATAAGCTTAATATATTGCAATACATAAAGGTACCCCTGGAGCTTTAGCATATATCTACATAGACAGCAGTCAGGCCATATTAATCCTTTGTTAATCTTTTAACACACAATTTCCTACTGTTTGAGTATCTCTTCCAGTTTCTTAAACATCATCTCGTACACAATATTAGTGCCATCTGCTGTAAGTTTCTATAACAGTCTAATGGAGAATAGCTGCTATATTTTTGTGGTCAAATTTTACACTTGCAGCTTGTCACACAGACTTTTCATTAACATCACTGGAAAAATCTCCATGAAGTCTAAGTGTAATGGTAAGGATAAATGTGATATGTAACCAAAAGATTAATACTCCTGCATTTTGAAAGAAAAAAGAATATTTTACATTATTTCTTACTTCTTATCATTTTGCAATTTGTGAATCACTCTTCACATCCAGAAGTCGTTAAGCAGGTTGACAAAAACTTTCAACAATGGATCCTTCTTCAGTAAAAGATACAGTAGTTCATTACAGAGTCAGTTGCAGATAATCAACAGCTCTATTGTCCATTGTTCCCAGAAAAATACTGAACGCAAACAAAAACAAAACCCCACGAATTTCCATCAACTCTTTCACTCCCCCTTTGTGTCATTTTCTGAAGGCACTTATACTGAATGAGCTTACTGTCAGGAATATTAACAAACAGTACATTTTCAAGAAATATTAAAGACAATTTGTGGAAAGGAAATTTTAAATTTACTTTTCAAGAGTATTCTTACTAGAATACTCATTCTAGGAATCACGGTCATCCAACCAGGGAACAGAAGCCATATAACTTTAGTGACCTGTTACACTGCTCAAATTTCAAATATTTGCAAAGAACTGTTAATGAATGAGCTTCAGACCAAGAATAATTCAGACATTGTGCAACTAATGTCAAATAATAAGTTACATTCAAGAAATCCATGGCCTGCCTGTGGACAATTTGCCAACACAAACATCAAGTGAAATTCATGGAATAACTTACATTACTAATTATTCAGCCACTTCTACTTCCAAGCAAACGGGGTTCTACAGTCTGGCCAAGATTTTTAGAAGTGATTAATAGTTTGTTTCCTCAATTTTCAATCTTCATCATTAGATACCTTAAAGGAGCATGCCTTTCAGAAAGGGCTGAACATCAGAAGATCCCTCTAAGGTGTCTCCAGATGGACATGCAAAAAAAAAAAAAAAATCAAAATAACCAAGATTTCAAAAAATGACTGAATGGATTTTTAACTCTCTCAATGGTGATTTAAAATATCACTTTAATTCAAGCACTAAAGACAACAGATCACTCTTGATATTTTTCTAAGTGTTGAAAATCTATATGTGTACAGAACCTCCATTAGCAAATCACTTTATGACAATGGGAGTTGCATATGTGGACTGAGGTGACAATTTGGCCTACTGAAATCCTAAAACTGGATCATTTCCTATGGAGCAAATGGGGCAGTTGTCCCCTGACATTGGTTTTCCCTCTAGACTTTTCATTGGTTTATTTGCTTCGCTTTCCACCCCACCCCAATTTTGCAGAATATAATATAATCACATATAAATTTCTATAAGCTGACACAACTTTGCCCTCACCTCTCCCTGTGTTTTTTCCAAAATTACACCAGTGCCTAAAACTATCAAAAAACCAGTGTTTTGGGGGGAAGCAAATAAACCTAATATATACCTTCAGTTAACACTATAAATAAAACTGATATTTTTCTCCAGCACACACTCTTGGGCTGTTTGAGCCCACATCTGTCAAATGTTAATTTGAGGGTGTTGGAGGCTTTGTTTTCCTCAAGCAGGATTTTGTGTGTGACAACTATTGAATCAAGTGAGAAACAAGCTCCAGAGACATATAAAAGAGCCTAACCATAATATCATTGATGTGGGTTGTAGAAGGGTTTGATGTAATATTAAAAACTGAAGAGCATCACCTTCACAGTTCACATAGAAAATAGGAGAGAAAACAAGCAAAGGAGCCCCCAAAAAAGTGGTTTGTGTGACTGTGTTACCCAATGATCAAATCACTCCGTTTCAAAAGCAAATACCAACCAGACAAGATTCAGATCATTTACTACTTTCAAAAACATTTCTAGTTTCTCAGCTTCTTCAGTATATCTAGAATGAGATTCTGACAGGACTTTCAAGTTTGAGTGGAAAGTAACCTCAACTTCCCTCAGTACAAAGCCCAAGTCATCAGGCTTTGAATGTACATCTCCATGTAGCAGAGAATTCACACACCAATCTGTGAACAAGCCATGGAAATGCAATGGCTGACTTCAAAAGAATAGCTGGTCCCTAAAGAAAGTTTGAGAGACTGTAGCCCTCTCAAACCCAAACTATAGCCTAGGTTTAATCATGGCCCTCAGCTAACCACTTGCTGATATAAGATCAGGGAAGTAGAAATTTTTTTATCATGGTGGCCACAATTATTTTACCTTTCACCAAACTGATAAATAACAAAAGTATGAGTCATATTACATAATTTTATCTATATTTGTGTCCATTTATATAGCTAGCTTTTGAAATATTTTAGTGAGGCAGCAGCGCCACTGTAGTTGAGTTTCATAGAATCATCGATTCATAGAAATGTAGGGTGGAAGGGACCACAAGGTATCAAATTCAGTTCCATGCACTGAGACAGGACCAAGTACACCTAGACCGTCTCCAACAAGAGTTTGTCCAACCTGTTCTTAAAAACCTCACTATGGAGATTCCACAACCTTAAGCCTATCCAGAGCTTAACTACCTTTATAGTTAGAAAGGTTTTCCTAATTTCTAACCTAAATCTCCCTTGCTGCAGATTAAGCCCATTACTCTTGTCCTACCTTAAGTGGACAAATGAGTGCTATCCTCTTTATTAAGCCTTTAACATATTTGAAGACTCTTATCAGGTCCTCCCTGAGTCTTCTTTTCTGAAGACAAACGATGCCCAGTTTAACCTTTCTCATAGGTCAGGTTTTCTAAATCTTTTATCATTTTTATAGCTCCCCTCTGGACTCTCCAATTTGTCCACATTTTTCCTAAAGCGTGGTGCCCAGAATTGGACACAGTACTCCAGATGAAGTCTTACTAGTGCCGAATAGAGAGGAACAATTACCTCGTATGTCTTACGTACAACATTCCTTTTCCATCACGACTTCTGTTTAAAGGTCAACCTTTCTAAATCTTCTAAAATAGACATGCTTAGTTGGATTTCTTTGAAATTTGATTGAGAACTGGTTAAAAGACAGGGAACAAAGGGTAGGAATAAATGGTAAATTTTCAGAATGGAGAGGGGTAACTAGTAGTGTTCCCCAAGGGTCAGTCCTAAGACCAATCCTATTCAACTTATTCATAAATGATCTGGAGAAAGGGGTAAACAGTGAGGTGGCAAAGTTTGCAGATGATACTAAACTGCTCAAGATAGTTAAGACCAAAGCAGACTGAAGAACTTCAAAAAGATCTCACAAAACTAAGGGACTGGGCAACAAAATGGCAAATGAAATTTTATGTGGATAAATGTAAAGTAATGCACGTTGGAAAAAATAACCCCAACTATACATACAATATGATGGGGGCTAATTTAGCTACAACTAATCAGAAGAAAGATCTTGGAGTCATTGTGGATACTGAAGATGTCCATGCAGTGTGCAGCAGCAGTCAAAAAAGGAAACGGGATATTAGGAATCATTAAAAAAGGATAGAGAATAAGATGGAGAATATCTTATTGCCCTTATATAAATCCATGGTATGCCCACATCTTGAATACTGCGTACAGATGTGGTCTCATCTCCAAAGAGATATACTGGTATTAGAAAAGGTTCAGAAAAGGGCAACTAAAATGATTAGGGGTTTCAAATGGGTCCCATATGAGGAGAGATTAAAGAGGCTAGGACTTTTCAACTTGGAAAAGAGGAGACTAAGGGGGGATATGGCAGAGGTATATAAAATCATGAGTGGTGTAGAGAAAGTGAATAGGGAAAAGTTATTTACTTGTTCCCATAATATAAGAACCAGGGGCAACCAAATGAAATTAATGGGCAACAGGTTTAAAACAAATGAAAGTTTTTCAGTCAGCACACAGTCAAGCTGTGGAACTTCTTGCCTGAGGAGGTTGTGAAGGCAAGGACTATTACAGGGTTTAAAAGAGAACTGGATGAATTCATGGAGGTTAAGTGCATTAATGGCTATTAGCCAGGATGGGTAAGGAAGGCGTCCCTAGCCTCTGTTTGTCAGAGGGTGGAGATGGATGGCAGGAGAGAGATCATTTGATCGTTCCCCATTAGGTTCACTCCCTCTGGGGCACCTGGCATTGACCACTGTCTTTAGACAGGATACTGGGCTGGATGGACCTTTGGTCTGACCCAGTACAGACATTCTTATGTTCTTGGTATGCCCTCGGGAGGGTACAGGTTGGAGTTAGTGACCCAAATTTGGAGTAAGGTGAGGCAGGGTTTCTGGTGATATAAGCCACCCCAAAAATAGCCATTTTTAAAAAGGTTCCAGGTAGTGGATTTTGTTTGTTTTGGTTTGGGTTTTTTGCCTACAGCTTAGGGTTACCATATTTCAAGTTCCCAAATAGAGGATGCTGGCCAGGAAAGGCAGAGCTGGAGGGGAAGGAGAGGTACAGTTTCTTTCTACTTTTAATATCTAACATTTGTAAACAAGTGTTATGGCCTCAAAAACAAATGTAAATAAAATTTAAATGTACCTTTTTACATGCAGTCAGGACTTTCCTACTGCTCTTCTTCCTGTTGTGCCAAGACATCTCAGCAGTGGTTGGTTGTTCATCAAGTAGCCATGAAAGTCTTCGGAAGATGTGTGCCTGAAGTTGTACTGTACAAGTTGAATCCTTGAAAGGGATCCTACCATCAAAACCAAGCCACCCTTAGTTCTGCGCTGCTGCTGGTGGTGGCGGCACTGCCTTCAGAGCTGGGCTGCCAGCCAACAGCCACCGCTCTCCGGCCACCCAGCTCTGTAGGCAGCACCGCTGCCAGCAGCAGTGCAGAAGTAAGGGTGGCAATACTATAGCACACCACCCTTACTTCTGCTGGGGGTGGTGCTGCCTTCCCAGCTAGCAGCCGCCACTCTCCAGTCACCCATACGATTTTTTGTTTGTAATCGAAAATAATAATATCAAGCAAGCACTGTACAGTTTGCATTCTGTGTTGTAATTTAAATCAATATATTTGAAAATGTAGAAAAACATCCCAAAATATGTATAATAAATTTAAAATTGGTATTCTGTTATTAACAGTGTGATTAAAACTGCAATCATTCATAACTATTGTTTTAGTTTCATGATTAATTACATTTTTCTTTAATCATTTGACAACCCTAATTTTTTTGCCACTGAATTTTATTTATAGGTAGGTTACATGAAATATTGTTTATATTCTGTGGGCATAAAATAGTATTTAAATACCTCCAAATATAGGAATTTAGAAATGTTGCATATCTGATCCTGTTAAGATACCGTGCTCCAGATGTATGCAATTATTGCAGGTGACTTGTCTACTTTAGATATAGTATCACACATACAGGAAAGTACTACAAAGCAGCAGTTCAAACAGAGGCATTCCTCTTTATTTTGCTTTCCTATGAATTTTTTATGGTAACTTGCTATGACTTGTTTGGAAGAAGCTGAATTGTAGTTTGGATAAATTTTGACAATTTGATGTAAATATTTTTAACCTGTGTGACAGGTGATTTCTTAATCTGCACTGTACCTAACTAATCCAAAAGGAATGGCTTAAGGCTACAAAGAATCACTAGATTAACTGAGTAAACCAGGGATTTAACATTATCTTTATGTGCAATATCTGTAAAAACACTGGTGGAGGGGCTTCACCTTACATTAAAAAATGATATTTGAGAAAACTTGGATAGGAATTACATCCAAATCCAAGGGACTACAGAACACAGGTATAATTAATGAGATCCATATTTTTATACCAAACTGTGCAAGCACATTAAAGAGAAAATTTTGTTTAATATTCTTGGCTGTAAAATTAAGAGAAAATTAATTAAATGCTACAAGACTTAAAGAGGAGGACACTTCTATCCTTTCTGTCCACTCTTCCTGTTTATTGTACAAATACTTGTATTTTAACAAAGGGAATGGCTTCCTCTCCCCCATCCCCAGTCTGATCCCTGATTAGACCAAGATATTTTATTTTATCTGGATGTACTCTCTGCAGTCAGCCCCCCAGTTCCAGAAGGGAATGATGAAGCACAAAGGAACGGTGTACAAAATCCACAGATCAGAGTATATGCTTTGCTTCCTCTTTCTGCACTTGCTAACATGGAAGGACACCATAGAAGTCTATGTTTATTTCCATATGACTGTAAGTTAATGAAGATTTTCAAGGATGCATAGATATAGCCATTCCCATCAATTGAAAGGTCTGAGTCTAGACTAAACACATAATGCCAAATAATGAAAATTAATATTTAATATGACTATCCTTTGGCATGATTTTCCCCTCCCTCAGCAAAATCCAAGTGAGGAGACTTACAAGGAGAAAAACTTCAGAAGGGTTTACCTTGCAGGGTTTCTTTCACATTGAAGTGGTAGATTTGTCCAACATGGAATGAACGGCCTGTAGTAGAGTCCTCAGAGGACCAGATGGCCTAGTGATTACCCATTTTCCAGTCTTTCACTTCCCAGCAGGATAGGCCTTCACTCCAGTTCCTAACCCTTGTATGTGGCTTATCCTCAGTTTTTCAAAGTCCTTTCCCACTCCTTACTAGAAGGGTGATAGGGTGGAAATGGGGTTTATGTCCTTCTGCACCAAGGGCAGTCGGTAGGGGAGCCCAGGCCCTCCCACTCCACCAGGCTCCAACCTAGGTCCCTGGGAAAAACAACAATATCCAGCACTCTTCAGTACCCCAGAGCTGCCTGCCTGGGTCACTTCCTACCATCCATCTCCCCCAAAGTCTCAAAGATAATAAAAATAAAAACAAGAAAACTATACTTCAACCCCAACTGGGCTCTGCAGGCAGTCTTCTTGCTCACAGGGGGTGTGGGGGGTTCTTCAGCACCCTTGTTCAGGAACCCTCAGGGTAGGTCAGTCCTCCACCCCCATCTTTCCCCTTCTGAGCTGAGTGGCTCCCTTCTAAGCTTCCTCTCCGGTTGGAGCATGCTCAGCAGGCTTGAAGGGGAAGGGCTACATGGGCCCAGTACTGCCCTTTAATGCCTTCAGGCTCAGTGTGGGGTTTGTACACCCCATCACACCACCCCAGGGAATTCATGCAGATCCTAGGGCATCCAGAAGGGGCCAAGATCTGCACAGAACCCTCCACATCCTTGGAGCATGGCTGTAGTGGATGTCTGCTACCAGGAACTCCCCTGGCCACCACTGGTCCTGGATCCCCAATTAAGGGAGAGTTGTTCACCACAGAAGGGGCTCTGCCTAAAGGGCAATACAGCCCCAAGTCACTCCTCCATCACTAACAATTTACACAGTATGCTTCAACTGTTGTTTTATTTACAGTCTTCTACCAGGTATAAATTCTATGCTAAGGGCTCTATTCATACAATCATAGGACTGAAAGGGACCTCGAGAGGTCATGTAGTCCAGTCCCCTGCACTCACAGCAGGACTAAGTATTATCTAGACCATTCCTGAAAGGTGGGTGTCCAACCTGTTCTTTAAAATATCCAAGGGTGGAAATTTTATAACCTCCCTAGGCAATTTATTCCAGTGCTTAACCACCCTGACAGGAAGTTTTTCCTAATATCCAACCTAAACCTCCCTTGCTGCAACTTAAGCCCATTGCTTCTTGTCCTATTCTCAGATATTAAGAACAATTTTTCTTCCTCCTCCATGTAACAGCCTTTTCTGTACTTGAAAACTATCATGTCCTCTGTCTTCTCTTTTCCAGAAGAAGACCCAATTTTTTCAGTCTTCCCTTATTGGTCATGCTTACTAGAACTTTAATCATTTTTGTTGCTCTTCTCTGGACATTTTCCAATTTGTCCACATCTTTCCTGAAATGTGTCGCCCTGAACTGGATGCAATACTCCAGTTGAGGCCTAATTAGCGCTGAGTAGAGCAGAAGAATTACTTCTCATGTCTTACTTACAAAAGTCCTGCTAATGCATCCCAGAATGATTTCTTTTTTTTGGTAACAGTGTTACATATTTAGCTTGTGGTCCACTATGACCTCCAGATCCCTTTTCACAGTACTCCTTCCTAAGCAGTCATTTCCCATTTTGTATGGGTGCAACTGATCGTTCATTCCTCTTTTGAATTTGTCCTTATTGAATTTCATTCTATTTACTTCAGACCATTTCTCCAGTTTCTCCAAATCATTTTGAATTATAATCCTAACCTACAAAACCCATGCAACCCCTCCCAGCTTGGTATCATTCACAAACTTTATAAGTGTACTCTCTATGCCACTATCTAAATCATTGAAGAAGATATTTAAGAGAACCGGACCAAGAACTGATCCCTGTGGGACCCCACTCATTATGCCCTTCCAGTATGACTGTGAACCACTGATAGCTACTCTCTGGGAACAGTTTTCCAACCAGTTGTTCACCCACCTTATAGTACCAACTAGGTTGGGTCTCCCTAGTTTGTTTATGAGAAGGTCATGTAAGACAGTATCAAAAGCCTTACTAAAGTCAAGATATACCACATCTACCACTTCCCCCCTATCCACAAGGTTTGTAACCCTGTCAAAGAAAGCTATCAGGTTGGTTTGACATGATTTGTTCTTGACAAATCCATGCTGACTGTTACTTATCACCTTATTATCTTCTAGATGTTTGCAAATTGATTGCTTAATTATTTGTTCCATTATATTTCCTGGTACAAAAGTTAAGGTGACTGATCTGTATTTCCCTTTTTATAGATTTGCACTATATTTGCCCTTTTCCAATCTTCTGAAATCTCTCCCATCTTCCATGACTTTTCAAAGATAATCGCTAATTGCTCAGATATCTCCTCAGTCAGGTCCTTGAGTATTCTAGGATGCATTTCACCAGGCCCAGGTGACTTGAAGACATCTAACTTATTTAAGTAATTCTTTACTTGTTCTTTCCCTATTTTAGCCTCTGATTCTGCCTCATTTTCACGGGCATTCACTATGTTAGATGCCCAATCGCCACCTCTGCCATTTCCACATTTTCTATTAGTTCCCACCACCTGCACTGAATAACAGCCCTACCCTGTCCTTGGTCTTCCTCTTGCTTCTAATGTATTTGTAGAATGTTTCCTTGTTACCCTTTATATCTCTAGCTAGTTTAATCTCATTTTGTGCCTTGCCCTTTCTAATTTTGTCCCTACATACTTGTGTTATTTGTTTATAGTCATCCTTTGTAATTTGACCTAGTTTCCAGTTTTTGTAGGATTCTTTTTTGATTTTTAGATCATTGAAGATCTCCTTGTTATGCCAGGGTCATCTCTTGCCATACTTCCTATCTTTCATACGCAGTGGAATAGTTTGCTTTTGTGCCCTGTAGCGAGGTGATGACTCACCGGTGCAGCATCTCCTGCTGGTTGTCCTGGGAATTAGCTCTCCAGCGTATTGAGCGCTCTCTTCAGGCTGATGTCTCGTGGCTCCGTGACCCTCCTGGACTCCAGTGCCCTTTACCTCGGGTTCTACCCCAGCAGTAGCTCCTAGCTCTGGATCTCCCATCCCAGGGAACCCCCAGTCCTCTAAACCCACCTTGCCTCAGTGGCTACTGACAGTCATCAGCTAGCCCCCGCTGATTGGGGCAGACTGCAGTGTAATGGCCACTCATCATTGGCAAGGGTTTAGGACCAGCTGCCTCTGCCAATCCCAGGTTGCCCCTCTGCAGCCCCAGTACCTTTCTGGGCCTTTACCAAGGCCTGCAGCCTAGGGGTTTACCAGGCTGGAGCTCCCCAGCTCCCTTTGCCCTTCCCCAGTCCTGCTCCAGCTCTGGGTACCTTGCTCCCAGACAGCTAGTCCTTCCTGCTCTAGGGCTAGTGAGACTCTTCCAACTTTTCGCCCCCAGCCTTCTTATAAGGGCCAGCTGGGCCCTGATTGAGCTGGCCACAGCTGTGGTCAGCAACGCAGTCAACTTCCCCCAGCTGTTCTTAATCCCTTTCCCTGCTGCAGCCCTCTCCAGGGCTCCTTTTAACCCCTTTTCTGCAGGAGTGGGGCAGCCACCCCACTACATGCCCTTAATAATGTCTCTTTGAAAAACTGCCAACTGTCTTCAATTGTTTTTCCCCTTCGACTTGCTTCCCATTGGATCTTACCTACCAACTCCCTGAGTTTGCTAAAGTCTGCCTTCTTGAAATCCATTATCTTTATTTTGCTGTTCTCCCTCCTGCCGTTCCTTAGAATCATGATTGCCCTGCTTATCTTAGTAGAGGGGGCAGGGAAATGCCATGAAATTAGCATGTTAGCATTTCATATCCAATCAGCACTCACTTTGCACAGGGGTGAGGCAGCAGTGAATCAGGTCTTGCATCTCAATAACTCAGGCTGATCTACACCTAAAACTTAGGTCAACCTAGATACATCTCTAAGAGCTGTGAAAAATTCCATACCCTGTGCAATGTAGTTAGATCAACCTAACTCCCACTCTAGATGCAGCTAGGTTGATGGAAGAATTCTTCTATCGACCTAGCTACTGCCTATTGAGGGGCTGTATTTACTACAGAAAGGGAA
Source organism: Chelonia mydas (assembly GCF_015237465.2). Classification (NCBI taxonomy): domain Eukaryota; kingdom Metazoa; phylum Chordata; order Testudines; family Cheloniidae; genus Chelonia; species Chelonia mydas. The sequence goes on along the minus strand of NC_057852.1, from coordinate 85,501,734 downwards.
AAACCCCTTCTGTCACTGCAGTGAGTGTCTATATTACAGCACTGCAGCACCGTAGCTGTAGACATACTCTTAATATACCATTGAGGCTACTGTTCCATGGGCTCTCGCTAATGAGCCTCTGCTACTACTGATTCTTAGAACTGTTATGTTCATGGCGTACACACAGAGAAGCTGAATTAAAAACAAAACACTCTTGAAAGGTTGCAACATAACACTACACTATTTCTTAGAATTCAGAACAATTACACACGAAACCCAAAAAAGAGAGAGAGAGAGAGAAAGCCGGCTGCTCTGGAGGGCAAAGAGGAATGGCTCACCCCACCGTATTCTAGACTGGCTCTTTCCAGACTGCCTGCTGCCTGAAACACAGATTGCACTCTTCCCTACAAAGCACTTTAGCCTGAAAGCAGGATCAGGAAATCCCAGACACATACTGAAAGTGATAGCTTGCAGCTCCAACACAGTCCTCCATACACCACAAGCTTTACGTGCTGTGCACCACAATATCCACTTCAGATTATCCTTGGGTGCAGACTGTCTTCTCCCATTTCTACTGTCACAAAGAAGACAGGCACGTGAGAATGACTACAGGAATGCATGTAGCTGGGAGCATATCGCATAATGCAGAGGCAGCGTCACCAATGGAAAATCGCACCTACTCCAGAGGATTTACTTCAGGCCCTACATAACTTTTAAGCTTTAACTCTTGGAAGCGGCATATAGGACCCTGTGCTGGTCCTCTATATGGGGGTGAATTTTGCCATGGTTGATTAAATGACTGCATTTCATTTCCCTATTCTTCTTCCTCCCTAAGTCAGTCTTTCCCTTGGCTAGGTCAGCCTGCTATTGAGCCATCATTTGCAATCTTCCAGGATTTGGTCAACAATCCAGAAGTCCACTGATATTTTCTGCTTTTTAGATTTACACAAAGTTGTGTTGGCTTAACAAAATGTGTGTTTTTAAACTGGTTTTATTAAACCTGTGCAATCCACGCTGTGGACACTTTGAATTCAGTTTAAACCTGTGTTATCTCAATTTAGCTTGTGTCAGGACATTTAGAGGCAAGCTACACTGATAAGGCAACTTTTAAACATACATAAGCATGTTCACAAGGAGGGGGTTTGTGCTAGTTTAATAACAGTTTTTAAACTAATTTTACTTAAACTGATGCAACTTTTGTGTATAGATAGGGCCTTGATGTCTTTCATCAATAATTTTAGGTTTGATTTTTTTTAAATGACTTTAGGAAACTCCATTGGGGAGCAGCAGTTCTGCAGTATAAAATCTCTGGCTTACTTGAATGCTAAACGCTGTGCAGATCAGCTGCAGTAAGAGCTATCTCAGATGACCCACAAATGACCTCAGCTTTGACCTAGAGGTAACCACCTTCCCTAGGACTAGGTGCTAATTCAATTACCATGTTACCTCATATATCTGTTTCAATGGAAGTGTGTTTTTTTCTATACAGTTTGGCCTGTGGTTTCTTTAAGTGAATCACTAGGGAATGAGCAGAGTTTTTTCCCAAATCCATTTCATCCATAGTTTCGTAGTGAAATCTTGACCCACAAGACACGAAAGAATTACTATTATCATTGAAGGCACCTAATTCAGATCTTACAGTAGTTTGGTTTGTTTATTGTCTGATTGTTTGTTTTAAACTGGGAGACATGAGAAGGTGGTTTATGGGAAAACCATTTGTTACACTCCCCCCCCCGCCCCCCCCCCCACGGATTAAACAGCAACCTGCAGATGACCAGCTGAGAAACTGCTGCATTCCTATACACTACTATTCACAGAACTCCACAGTCATTGTCACTATGTTGTTGGTGGGGGCAATCACCACAGGAGATACTAATCAATTCTTATACTGTAAGCTCCTTGTAAAAGGGACTATCTCTTTGTATTTATTTGTGCAGCACAATTGGACCCTGATAATGATTTGGTTCAACTGCAATATAAACAATACATAATAATAATAATAATATCTGCTTGTGCTTTGTTATGTAAGCATCTAACGTGAACTCTAACTTGTGATGTGCGTTACAACGTTTTACTCATTTAACCAAAGATTTGTAATCACACTTTAAAAAAAAAACAGCCATAGGATAGGTAGCCAATGAGTCTATTTCAGAGTAACAGCCGTGTTAGTCTGTATTCGTAAAAAGAAAAGGAGTACTTGTGGCACCTTAGAGACTAACCAGTTTATTTGAGCATGAGCTTTCGTGAGCTACAGCTCACTTCATCGGATGCATAGCATATGCATCCGATGAAGTGAGCTGTAGCTCACGAAAGCTCATGCTCAAATAAACTGGTTAGTCTCGAAGGTGCCACAAGTACTCCTTTTCTTTTTAATGAGTCTATTGTTACTGTATCTCTGGCTATCTAACAACACAACCTGTTTTGAAATTTTGTTTTATAAACAAGATGTGAGTTAGGACCAAATCCAAACTGATTTATGCAAAATTTATTTTAGTTCCTTATGAGCCTGGATATAGGGGCTGTTGCCCTTAGAATTATGAAAAGAATAGTTGCCTTTGAAGCTAAAATAAACCATATAAATGTACCAAGATTGTGAAGTTATTCCAGATAGTGAGAGATCAAACTGCTATATCTGACAAAGAATTATTCTTCCGTTTCTTTTCGTTTGTGGTGTTTTCCATTTCCTTTGTAACTGAATACTAGGAGCCTCAGAAATAAAGGTCCATGCATCTCCATCTGAACACCCAATATTCCCACTTATTTTCTTCAATTCCCAAAGCGCTCGGTTAGGTTTTAATTTCTTCTCTTTAATCTATACAAAAATAATATTGTGTCCTATTAACAGCTCCAAAGCAATTATATGGTTGTTTTGGAAGGAATCTATACTTTTGATTTGTTGGCCATGGAATATGCACAAGGAATCAATCATTAAATGAGGAATCTGGCTCAGGGGATTAAACAAATGGCAATTACTCTGCAGGATGCTATCTGTTTCTTCTTGAAGGACATAGAATGTCAATAATGTGGTGGTGAAGGGAAGTGGGAGATTACTAACAGGTGGGATCTAGGAAATGGAAACTACTATGAAGATGTAACTAGCAGTAATGTAGAAATTGTTTATCTATACTGGAAAGGTAAGGACATATTTTTCAAGCACCTTTATAACCACAAAATAAACATGTGCATGCAATTAACCCAAAACAAAACAAATTAACTAGAATAAAAATAGTTGTAATCAATTGCAGTTTTAATCGCACTGTTAAACAACAATAGAATACCATTTAAAATTGATTATAAATATCTTTGAATGTTTTTCTACATTTTCAAATATATTAATTTCAAAGTGTACAGTGCTCACTTTATATAATTATTATATTTGATTACAAATATTTGCACTGTAAAAAAAAAGATAAAAGAAATTGTAGTTTTCAATTCACCTCATACAAGTCCACTCAGTTCTACTTCTTGTTCAGCCAATCGCTAAGACAAACTTGTTTGTTTACATTGACGAGAGATAATGCTGCCCGCTTCTTATTTACGTCACCTGAAAGTGAGAACAGGCATTCACATGGCACTGTTGTAGCTGATGTTGCAAGCTATTTACATGCCAGATATGCTAAAAGTTTATATGCCCCTTCATGCTTCAACTTGCAAGCTCTGAAGTTTTACATTGTTTTGTCTGAGTGCAATTATGTAAAAAAAAAATAACAATTCTACATCTGTAAATTGCACTTTCATGATAGATTGCACTATAGTTCTTGTTTACAGTGCAATTATTTATAATGAAAAATAATAATATAAAGTGAGCACTGTACACTTTGCATTCTGTGTTGTAATTGAAATCAATATATTTGAAAATGTAGAAAAACATCCCAAAATATTATAATAAATTTAAATTGATATTCTATTAGTGTTTAACCATGCAATTAAAACTGCAATTAATTGTGACTATGTTTTTTTATCTCACAATTAATTGTGATTATTTTTTTAATCTTTAGACAGCCCTACAATTTTTTATAATATTACTTCTTAACTGAAATCATATCCATTAATCTCATATCAGACCTTTAACACACATTACAGATAAGATATTCTGGGTAGATTTAAACATCAGAAAATATTATGTTTAATATTTGTACTTCCCCTATTGTTAAGCGGTCCTTATTTTCCTCTCATTCATCCTAAATCAGGACTGTCTCCAGTGATGTCGATGGAATTAATCCAGTGTCTAACTGATATAAATGAGATCAGAACCACTGGGCCAGACTCTCAGTCTGGCTCCAGCTATTTTGTGTAGCTCTATGACACCAGCTCCCCTCACTCCATGTGAAGGTCAAGTCAGGAGCAAAGAGGAGGCATCTAAGGGGTGGTAGAGGGGAAGGCAGAGTGCATAGAGCTCCAGCAGCTCTTCAGCCAGCACAGCAGTGTCTATGGGATTGCTGCAGCTAACTCAACTTGGAACAGTCCTTTGGCCCCTCTGAATTGCAGAAATTGGCCCAAATTTTTCATGCTTGTAAATTGTAATAGTAGGTGTAATATTATCCATCTAATACTTCAGCCTATTGGTTTAAAGGTGGCATTTCTCACTCAGCTTTGGCACATATCCTTAATATATACAGTAAGATTCATAGGGACTTTCCATTCCTGTGCTTTTTTTGAAAATATGTTCCTAAATATTATCACTCAGGACTCCTCTAACTCTCTGCAAGACTAAGACTTAACTAATGCTTAAACTGAGTGAATTTTCCCCCCACACACCAAAAGAATGTTAGAGCTGACAGAAAAGATAGCCAGTTGACCTCTTCCTTACCCTGGGGATAAAGAATCAAACACATTCATTAATCAGTGCCCAATGAGTGGCTTGTCTTGTTGGTAAATTAATGGATAAATAAGGTGTAACAAACCTGTTCGCTATTTTTAATTGAGCATGACTTTGCATTTCCCCCTCACATTTGCTTAGTGATATGACTGCTATGACAATCAGCTTACCTGGGTAAGAGATTTTATGCACCTGAGTACACTGCATAGTTTTTATTTTTGATTCAGATCTGAGGTTCACTTTGTCTTTTTAATTTTTTGTAGCTATGAAAGAGGCAGACTGCCACAGTTAGCAGGTTGACTGCACCTCTGACTGCTCCTGTGCACTCCTATCAGGTCTTAGGCCGTAAGCCATTATTTCTCTCAGAGTAGAAGCGTGCAATTCTCCCTCACGCCTTGGGCTGTAATCCTCAAGTGCTAACTCTAATTACCTCAGCAGGCCTGACATGTTCAATACCTCCAGTTCAGTTCCCTCTGGAAGCTATATCAGTTGTATCCAGTAATCAAACATCCTCCTTAAGGCATTATTTATTTAGCACAAAAGTATTTGAAAGAAAACAGATCTTAAAATAATAAGGAGTCTATACATTTTCCTCTCTTTACCTAAGGCTTACCTTCCCAGGGAGCTAGGGAAGATCTCAATTGCTTTCAGACATTCCTCAAGATTTGTGTTAGGGAGGCCACTTGTCCGGCATTAAACTGGATGGTCCTCTTTTTGAGAGATTTGTCCCCTGTCCATACTGGAACAAAACTGGACATGGTTTTTTCTGGTATCAGACAGGGGGCTCCACTCTGCCCTCTTCAGCTCTTAAAAATGGAGCCCCCTAGTGGCATGACCTCACACACACCATCACACCAGCGGAGGAGGGCCCACACATTCCTAGAAATACCTGAATGGCCACTATTCCGAGAATGTATGAGTGGCCACCTTAACCTGTGTCTGTTTGGTCTCAGTATGTTCTCTCCAGGAACAGTACCCTCAACTCCCCCTCCTCTTTCTCTCCAGACAATTCTTTTAACCATTTGGTGTCCCCTTTAATCTCTAGGCTCCCAGCAGAGTCAAAACAGCTGTGTAGGTACTGTATGGGGGCTGGAAGTAAGCCATCGTTTTGAACTTGTTCCCAAAATGATTTGCTGGGAGGCTGCTTATGTACAGCCATCGAGTTCCTTTCCTGAGTGTTTTTTCCACTGCCCCCCTTAAACAAGATTGACAAATTCATACAGTAAAGTATAATAACCTAATATACAGTAGTTTCACCTAATAGCCCAGGTCATGTATAATATCATAAAATGATTACATATCAGTATTCTTAGATCATTATATTGCAGCTCCACATGTACCACACAGACACTGTAAGTACATTTTAGAAAAAAGGCTTAATGCTGAGGCAATTTACTATTTAGTCCACTTTACAACTCCTTATGACAAACAATACTGCATTGCTTTGCATACAGTTCTGTACGCTAATAGTGTCTTTTGTACAAATCAAATGATTGCTTTTATCTCTGCTCTCCTCATTTTTCTTCAGCACTGGTTCATTTGCACAGGAATGCTTTGTCTATAAGAACACACCCTAGCAATTCTAGATTTTGTGACTCGAGTAGAAATCCAGTGTTAATATGTCTGCAATATCTAGTCTAATTAGTGTCACATCCCATAACACAGTGAACAATCAGGGAGAAATCTTGGTCTCACCAAAGTCAATGGCAAAACTCCAATAGACTTCAAAGGGGCTATAATTTCACCCTCAATGAGTTCCACGGTCTATCTCTAATTTACAATCTGGTTCTAGATCTGGCTGTAAATTACCAAGGAGACTGATTAAGATGTGAGTGAGTTGAAGTGAATGTCATTAGCATTAATGTACCTGTCTCAATACAACATGTTCTTAAATATATGCCCTAATGAATTGAGATATGACGGTTGATTTTTTTTTTATTTGATACATCACTTTTTAAATTGCGTCGTCTCTCCATTATAATTCTGGGTAGTAGCATAGATCTATTCTAACACACAAAAATAAAAAAGAAATTGGAAGAGATTTTTTAGTAATTTATACCATCGTTTCATGTGGGCTTGTAAATCTTGTTGAAATGTCATCAAGAAACCCGAACATTATTTTTGTTTAGAACAAAACTCCACCCAAGAATAATTTGAAGTGCTCAACCACAAAAACCACCAGTTGGAGATTAACACCACAAAGTTAAATAATATTAAAAGAAAGAAAGTAGAGAAATTTAAAAAGTAAAAATAGAAAAATAGAAAAAAGTTTTTGGCAGATTTCTTTTGTCTTTAAAGATTGAAAGGAAAAGTTCAGGTTTGGGTGCATTAGGATGTATGCTATGAGGATCTCGTTACTGAACTACTTACAACCTTAATTTAAGTGAAAGTAACTTTTCACTAAAATATTATTAGAGATAAGGTGGCTGAGGTAATAACTTTTATTGGACCAACTTCTGTTGGTGAGAGAGTCAAGCTTTCAAGACACCAGAGCTCTTCATCAGCTCTGTGTAAGATCAAAAGCTTGTCTCTCTCACCAACAGAAATTGGTCCAATAAAATATATTACCTCACCCATCTTGTCTCTCTAATATCCTGGGACCAACATGGCTACAACAACACTTTCACAGATGTTCTTCCCCAACACTGGTTTTCCCTCTGCAACAAATGATGGAACATTAGTTGACATGTATACTGCCACTAGCATCCACTCGTGCGCTCCTCTTACAGCAGATGTCTCAATCCCGCAAGCACTTAAGCATGCAAGTAACTTTAAGAATGTAAATAGTGCTATTGAAGTCATTAGGACTACTCAGGTAACTAACGTTAAGCACATGTTTATGTGCGTCACTGGATCAGAACTATAGTGTGACCTAAGTATTAACAGAAGGCCAGAATCTTTATCCTTTATTCATACTTAGTACTCACACACCTGAGCAGTCATAGTCAATGGTTGCATTATTTGGCCCAGAATAGACCCAAGAAAATAGTGGAATAATGTCTCATGTACATGATCAAAACAATTTTGATGTGTCCATAGTTTCATGTTTGCTTTCCATTTATCATGCTTTACTAGCACAGATACTTATGAAAATCACACTTTTAGCTTGAATCTTAACTGAAGGTGACATTTAGAGGGCTAGCACCATTTATTCTCTTGTGCTGGCCCTCTGGACAGGGGTGAATTTCACCTTGAAAACAAATTTTGAATTGTAAATTTGATAACAACATTCAAAATTCACAACTGGTTCTGGGCTGGACATTTGTGCAAGTCACATGGTATTGTTTCTATTCCTTGATTGGATGATTTGCATAGCTGACCAAACCCAGCAAAAACTTGTAAGCATAAGTCGAATATGCAATTTCAGATTTTCACAATGGCCCCAATTCCACACTTTGTTACACATGAGACTCCACTAAAGTTAATCTGGTTACAACAGTGCCAAACTGGAGTAGCCTAGATCTCCATTTTACTTTATTCTAGAAGGAGGGATTTTTGTTTGTATGTAAGTTTTACATAAAGTAGCCAAGAAATTATAAAAATCACAGAATCTAGAGATGGAAAAGATCTATATATTGTACATCCTTCCTACTACTTCAATATTGTTCTTTATTGTACAAAGCCTGTCCTGTATGTCAGACCTATCTTAAATATTAACTAATATGAGGAAAAAACAAGAAATTTTTTTCTCTGAGAAGTTGGCTGGTATCCCCCTCCCTATATTTTACAGGACATCTGTTTTCAATCAGAGAAATATGTGCAGCACAAAGTTTGTGAAAGGGAAAAAAATAATCAAAGTTCAGTACATCATCGTTTGCTACATCCAGGTTTGTTTTTCCAAAAAGAGTTGTGTGGGGTCCATTATGCACAAAATATATGGGAGCAGGAAGGAAGAGTAAAACTTTAATAATGATTTGTCCACCCGATTTTTATTAATATAATTCTCAAACTCATCCTTCTGAGTTTAACATATTCTTATAACTAATCACTTTTGACATTTGGTAGCTCATAGACCTCATATAAAACAACTTTGCAGATTTTCTAAAAGCTTAATACCCTACTAAATAAGAGAGATCCATATTGAGGAGAAAACCAATTTTATTAATGGAGGGGCAACAGTGGTCTAATAGACTGACCACCAATCTGAAAGTCAGTGTTTCCAGGTTCTAGTTTTGACTCTGCCACAGATTCACTGTGTGACCCTGGGCAATTCAATTCTCCTCTCTATTCCTCAGTTTCCCCATCTGTAAAATTGAGACAACATTTACTTTTGTAAAGCACATTGAGATCTATGAATCAAAAGTGCTATATAAATGGAAAGTGTTATCAGTTGTTAGTTAATTAAGTGACTGCTCCAATGTATCGGATGGGAGGTTTGCAACTGACATCAATAGAAACAGAAGAAGATGCTTGATTTGCAAATCACTTATATGTTGCAAAATATATTCGTAAGTGCTATATCTTGATTAATAAGTGCTTTTATCTCCTTCGTAGCTGGTTCCTCTGGAGCCTACTGAGCTGTCATTTTAAATGGATATTCCATCATCACTTGAACATCCAAGATATGTTGGATCCATCTGATAATACCTAAGGTATATGTCTGCTGAATGATCCTGGTATACTGTATATTCAGTAGCAGTTAATCAGATGGTGTCATTTTGTCTCAACAATATAAAGCTATATTTTTCAGACCAACTGCATCACTGATTTGTCGCATTTCCTCTTAAGACTTTACTAACTTTAAGTTATTGCTTCCACATTGGATTGGTCTTGGAAAAAGAAAACTAAGTTCAGTCCTCAACCCAGTGGCTCTGGTTATCATGTTAATTTACAGGAATGTAAAAAACCTGGGGTTTTGTGAATGTGAAATCCTGGTCCCATTGAAATCAGTGGAAAAACTCCTATTGACTTCAGTAAGGTCAGGATTTCACTTCTGCATTACATAAATTTCCATTGCTAAGCATATGCTTTGTTTCTTTGGACGTTTAAATCTATGAAAAGTCTTTTAAAAAGACAGCTCCCAATTCTTATATGTTTTATTACAAAACACGATTCAACTGAATACAAAGTCTAAACATAATATTTTAGATATTCCCCTTGTCCCCATGTTTGCTACCATTTTGTCTATTTTAGAAGATTATTTATGTTTATACATTAAGGACAAAGTTAGAAATACATTATGGATCTTATTATCTGGCTTCTCAAATCTCTATGCAGAGCAAATATGCCCCAGGTGCTTCTGTTCTGGTCTCTATCTACTCTCTGCTCCTAGAATATGACTGAAGTGAGTAGCAGTGTTTAAAGTCTTTAACCTCTAGACAATCCTAAAAGCATTCCACATCCTCCTGAACATCACATAACACTGATGTGGTGTTATACACACCAGCCCTATAGTCACATCTGATTTCCAGCCTACAATCCTTTATATGTAAGCTTTAATAGACTTTTAGAAATGACAAGGAAAACAAAATAAATGCTCCACATAGATTAGCAGATCATTATTAGCCCTCTGCACACTAAAAGATGAAACCTCCTTGATCCCAGACAATAAAAAAGCCTTCTGAAGTCTATTGAGCTTCTCTTTGATTCTTGGCCCAACTTTTAATTTTCTCACAGTGCTGAACCTCTGTGTTTCATTAGGGATATCATCTCAAATTCTTTTGTGCCTCTTTATGTTTCGAAGTCTTTTTTTCTTTTTCTATGAATTCTTCTGCATCTGTTTCAAAAGTTAACTAATAATATCAAAATGCCTCAAACTATGCACATTAATGATTATAGTTGATTTTTGCTTCTAGGACAGTTACTTTTATCATTCCATTGTAATGTAATAATGTGTGCACACCAAACATCTAAAAAAAACCAGATCTGCTATGATGTTATTTTCTTTCACTGCTTTTCAAGTCCATCTTGCATTTTGCTACCTTTTCAACTGGTTGATTTTTTGCCCTAAGGTTCTGTTTGGCTCAATATTCCTTTGGCATTATAGTGAAATAAACTGTGCAAGGATTTGTGGTCAGGGTGAATGCACTACTGAATATAACCAGTACATCAGCTCTTTGCATATTATAGGTGGAGCTAGTAGTACTGCCGGATTTTAAGGTTTCTTGACACTTCCAATTCTAAGGCCCCATTCTCAGTTGTTTTTAACTTTGGCAGATTGTAATTGTTCAGGCTGAAATGTTCCATGCTGGGTGTCTGCCCGTGGCTAGAACGCTGTGCGGGGGGGCCCTCAGGAGGCTGTGGGCCCGTTGCTGGAAACCTGTGGGGGCCCCCTTCAGGAGGCTGTGGGCCCAAGGCTGGAACCTATGCTGAAACACTGCCTCCCCTCCCCAGCTCTGCCTCCCCTGCTGGGGCGGGGGGAAGCTGGCATCTCCATTGGCCACACATACACACAGGCACTCACTCACTCACTCCTCCACACTCCACTTTTTTTTACAAAAGTGGGCATTTGTTCCGTTTGCTCTTGCCAACTGATCAAGTCAGCAAGACCAAATGAGATAGATTCTTCCTTTTGAAATAAAAGTCAGGACAGCCGGGACAGGGCTTAAAAAAGGGACTGTTCTGGCCAAAACAGGAAGTATGGTCACCTAGGCGGGGGGGCTAATCTATGTTTCATTCCCTCAAACATAATTTCACTACACATTCTGAGAACCAATACTCCCTGTAAACTGCATGCATGCAGCGGGGCAGCGACAAGAGTGGGAACCAGACAGGCTAGAGCAGCCACCACAGAACCAAGGATTAGGTCAGGGAGCAAGTAGGAACAAGGCTGATCAGGCCAGGGTTGAGAGCATCTACCCCCAGCAGCCAGCAAGAGAGACTACAAACCACCAGAATCCCGCTTCCCAGTCAGCTCTCCCCATCCCCACTCAGTCTCAGTAGCTCCCCTCATTTCATAAGAACGTAAGAACAGTCATACTGCGTCAGACCAAAGTTTCATCTAGCCCAGTATCCTGTCTTCTGACAGTGGCCAATGCCAGCTTCCCCAGAGAGAATGAACAGAACAGGTAATCATCAAGTGATTACCTGTTGTGTATTGCCAGCTTCTGGCAAACAGAGGGTAGGGATGCTAATAGCCATTGATGAACCAAGCCTCCATGAACTTATCTAGTTCTTTTTTGAACCCTGTTATTGCCTTGGCCTTCACAACATCCTCTAGCAAGGAGTTCCACAGGTTGACTGTGCTTTGTGTGAAAAAATACTTCCTTTTGTTTGTTTTAAACCTGCTGTCTATTAATTTCATTTGGTGAACTCTAGTTTGTGTTTTATGAGAAGGAGTAAATAACAATTCCTTGTTTAGTTTCTCCACAACAGTCATGATTTTATAGACCTCTACCAGATCCCCCCTTAGTCGTCTCTTTTCCAAGCTAAAACGTCCCGGTCTTATTAATCTCTCATCATATGGAAGCTGTTCCATGCCGCTAATCATTTTTGTTGCTCTTTTCTGAACCTTTTCCAATTCCAATATATCTTTTTTGAGATCGGCAACCACATCTGCACACAGTATTCAAGATGTGGGCATACCATGGATTTATATAGAGGCAATATGATATTTTCTGTCTTATTATCTATCCCTTTCTTAATGATGCCCAGCATTCTGTTCGCTTTTTTGACTGCCCCTGGACATTGAGTGGATGTTTTCAGAGAACTATCCACAATGACTCCAAGATCTTCTTCTTGAGTGGTAACACCTAACATCATTTTATACGTATAGTTGGAATTATGCTTTCCAATGTGCATTACTTTGCATTTATCAACACTGAATTTCATCTGCCATTTTGTTGCCCAGTCACCCAGTTTTATGAGATCCTTTTGTAGCTCTCCGCAGTCTGCTTAGGACTTAACTATCTTGAGTAGTATTGTATCATCTGAAAATTGTGCCACCTCACTGTTTACCCCTTTCTCCAGATCATTTATGAATATGTTGAATAGGACTGGGCCCAGTACAGACCCTTGAGGGACACCACTATTTACCTCTCTCCATTCTGAAAACTGACCATTTATTCCTATCCTTTGTTTCCTATCTTTTAACTAGCATCCGATCCATGAGATGACCTTCCCTCTTATCCCATGACAGCTTACTTTGCTTAAGAGCCTTTGGTGAGTGACCTTGTCAAAAGCTTTCTGAAAATCTAAGTACACTATATTCACTGGATCTCCCTTGTCCACATGCTTGTTGACCCCATCAAAGAATTCTAGTAGATTGGTGAGACATGATTTCCCTTTACAGAAGCCATGTTGTCTTTTCCCCAACAAATTATATTCATCTATATGTCTGGCAAGTTTGTTCTTTACTATAGTTTCAACCAGTTTGCCCGGGTACTGAATTCAGGCTTACTGGCCTGTAATTGCCAGGATCATCTCTGGAGCCCTTTTTAGAAATTGGCATCACATTAGCTATCCTCCAGTCATTTGGTACAGAAGCTGATTTAAATGGTAGGTTACAAACTACACTTAGTAGTTCTGCAATTTCACATTTGAGTTCCTTCAGAACTCTTGGATGAATACCATCTGGTCCTGGTGATTTATAACTGTTTAGTTTATCAATTTGTTCCAAAACCACTTCTAATGACACCTCAATCTGGGCTAGTTCCTCAGATTTGTCACCTAAAAAGAATGACTCAGGTTTGGGAATCTCCCTCACATCCTCAGCCATGAAGACCAATGCAAAGAATTCATTTAGTTTCTCAGCAATGGCCTTATCGTCCTTGAGTGCTCTTTAGCATCTCAATCATCCAGTGGCCCCACTGGTTGTTTAGCAGGCTTGCTGCTTCTGATGTACTTTTTAAAAAATTGCTATTACTTTTTGAGTCTTTAGCTAGTTGTTCTTCAAATTCTTTTTTAGCCTTCCTAATTATATTTTTACACTTCATTTGCTAGTGTTTATGCTCCTTTCTATTTTCCTCACTAGGATTTAACTTCCACTTATTAAAGGATGCCCTTTTGGCTCTCACGGCTTCTTTTAGTTTGCTATTTAGCCACGGTGGCACTTTTTTAGTTCTCTTACTATGTTTTTTAATTTGGGGTATACATTTAAGTTGAGCCTCTGTTATGGTGTCTTTAAAAAGTTTCCATGCAGCTTGCAGGGATTTCACTTTTGATGATGTATCTTTTAATTTCTGTTTAACTAACTTCCTCATTTTTGTGTAGTCCCCCTTTCTGAAATTAAATGCTACAGTGTTGAGCTGCTGTGATGTTTTGTCCACCACAGGGATGTTAAATTTAATTATATTATGGTCACTATTACCAAGCAGTCCAGCTATAATCACTTCTTGGACCAGATCCTGTGTTCCACTTAGGACTAAATCAAGAATTGCCTCTCCTCTTGTGGGTTCCAGGACTAGCTGCTCCAAGAAGCAGTCATTTAAGGTGTCAAGAAACTCTATGTCTGCATCCTGTCTGAGGTGACATGTACCCAGTCAATATAGGGTAGTTGAAATCCCCCATTATTATTGAGGTTTTTATTTTTATAGCTTCCCATGAAGAGCATCACCCCACTCCTCATCCTATCCTTCCACTCCCACCTCCCTTATTGAAAGAGAGCTTCTCGCTATATCCAGGAACGAGGTTAGGGAAAAAATATTGTTTTGCTTGTGCTAAAAAAATTCTTACAATTGCTTCATTGAGAAGCTCTAACTTCTCCATTCTTTACAGCAGGGACTTGAAATTTGCCAGGAGCATCACCCCGGAGAGAGGGATGAATGTACCTCTGAAAAACTGCAGTTTGCCCATGCTCAATATTATTATTATTTGTATTACTGTAGTGCTGAGGAATCATGAACCAGGACTCCATTATGCTAGGCACTGCACAAACATAGAATGAAAAATAGTCCTTGCCCCAAATAGTTTACTTTTTTTCTAGAATTTGGTAGCTAAATTCCCCAGAGATTCCACCTGCACTGAGCATGCTTAGCCCAGGGCTGCAGGGCTAAGTAGGGCTTTCTCTGCAATTGCTCCTTCCACGTGCTAGAGGTTCCTGTGCCACTGGACACTGCAACTGAGAGCAAGGAGACAGTGTTTCCTGTGCTCTCAACTTCCCCCCAGCTGATGTCCAAGATGCTTGGAGGAGGAGGAAGTTACCTGATTTGAATGCAGAATGGTGAGAAATGAAGAGGGAGGTGTTGCAAGAACCAGAGTGGGAGGGAGCAAGAGCTGGAGGAGTAGGGGATGGATAGGAGTGAGGGATACAGAAGATGCTGAGATCAGGTGGTCAAAAGCCAGGGGATATGGTGGTGGATAGGAACAGAGGGGACTTGAGCAGGAGCCAGGGCCTTTAGCAGTTAATAGAAGCAGAGGGTGGCAAGAACTGTGATGAGTTGGGTGGATAGTAGAAGCTAGAGAGGGGACAGGAGCCAGGGCATGGTAGATGGATAGGAGCAGAGATGGAGGGGGCAGGAACTGGGTTGAGGGTGGTAGATAGGAGTAGAGAGGCAGAAGGGTATATAACCAGTAAATACGTTCCATTCCAGAACCTGGAATTGAAGCCAGGAGTCCTGAGTCTCTACATTCCTCTGCTGTAGGCAAATATATATGAAACCCAAAAAACAATGTGTGTATCTAACTTCTTGCATTGGCTGGTCCACATAGAAGATAACAGCCTACTATTGCTACCAGTTACTCTGTTATTGCTACAGCCTACTACTGCTACTAGTTACTCTGTTAGCTCAAATGATACAGTTCTGTGCTGTCAATAAGAAGGTCCAAACTCTGATGATGATCCATGCAGGTCAATATGATTCCATGTAATGGGATTTCTGTTTTTTCAGGGTTTCTTTTTTTAAGTTAGGAAATTACATCCAAAAATTACATTAAGAGCACTAAAGTTGCAAAGTCAAGCATTCAGAAGGAAATGTCAGAATTAAGGTTGCAGTGGGGAAGGTTTAGGTTGGATATTAGGAAAAACTTTTTCACTAGGAGGGTGGTGAAACACTAGAATGCGTTACCTAGGGAGGTGGTGGAATCTCCTTCCTTAGAAGTTTTTAAAGTCAGGCTTGACAAAGCCCTGGCTGGGATGATTTAGTTGGGGATTGATCCTGCTTTGAGCAGGGGGTTGGACTAGATGACTTCCTGAGGACCCTTCAAACCCTGATATTCTATGATTCTAAGGTTGCCTGGGCAACCTTAATTCAACCCCCTTCTATATAAGTACTACGATGTGGTCTTTAATTACATGATCACATACTATTTTTCCCCCAGGACCCCTGCCTCACTCAGTGCACAGGATAAAGGAGACTTTAGGGAATGTATCAGGGTTATGCAATGAATGAGGCTATTGTCTGTAGGTCCCTCGCCTCATTCATTGAAGCAGGTGGAAGGTGTGTAATGAATGAAGCAGGGGACTGCAGGAAGAGAAAGGATAGTTCCATGATTAAGGAAGTTGAACATTGCCCTGGAGAACTAGATTCTGTCCCTGCTCATGCCACAGAGTTTCTATATGACAATGCAGAAGTCACTTAAAGCAAACTTTTCACAGTTAGCCACTAATTATTTCTATTCCTCATTTTCTGGGTGCCCAACATAGAT
Source organism: Chelonia mydas (assembly GCF_015237465.2). NCBI lineage: Eukaryota > Metazoa > Chordata > Testudines > Cheloniidae > Chelonia > Chelonia mydas. Next base: position 85,485,413 of record NC_057852.1, on the reverse strand, counting down.
ACATGAGGCCAGCTTTACTGAAATGCTGAACACCCATAAGTACAACTGAAGTCAATGGATGCTGTGCTTTGAACATAGAAAGTGCTGAAAAATGCTAAGTACTCTGAAAAATCAGTCCCTGTGTGTTTCAAGTTCAGCACCCAAAATTAGTGGACACTTCTGACAAATTTGGCTTTAAACTCTCTGTGCTTTGGTTCCATAGCTGCAAAATGGGGTTGATAATAATAGTAGCCAATCTTACAAAGGTATTGTGAAGATGAATGTATTAATCATAGGATCATAGAATCATAGGACTGGAAGGGTTCTCGAGAGGTCATCTAGTCCACTCCCCTGCACTCAAGGCTGGATTAAGTATTATCTATCTAGACCATCCCTGACAGGTGTTTGTCTAACCTGCTCTTAAAACTTTCCAGTGGTGGAGATTCCACAACCTTCCCAGGCAATTTATTCCAGTGCTTAACCACCCCGACAATTAGGAAGTTTTTCCTAATGTCCAAACTAAAACTCCCTTGCTGCAATTTGACCCTATTGCTTCTTGTCCTATCCTCAGAGGTTAAGGAGAACAATTTTTCTCTCTCCTCCATGTAACAACCTTTTATGTACTTGAAAACTGTTATCATGTCCCCTCACTTTCTCCAGTTTGTGCACATCGTTCCTGAAATGTGGTGCCCAGAACTGGACGCAATACTCCAGTTGAGGCCTAGTTAGCGTGTAGTAGAGCAGAAGAATTATTTCTCATGTCTTGCTTATACTACTCCTAATACATCCCAGAATGATGTTTGCTTTGTTTGCAACAGCGTTACAATGTTGACTAATATTTAGCTTGTGGTCCTCTATGACCCCCAGATCCCTTTCCGGAGTGCTCCTTCCTAAGCAGTCATTTGCCACTTTGCATGTGTGCAACTGATTGTTCTTTCTAAGTGGAGTACTTTGCATTTGTCCTTATTGAATTTCATCCTATTTACTTCAGATCATTTCTCCAGTTTCTCCAAATCATTTTGAATTTTAATCCTGTCCTCCAAAGCACTTGCAACCCCTCCCAGCTTGGTATCATCCGTAGACTTTATAAGTGTACTCTCTGTGCCATTGTCCAAATCACTGATGAAGATATTGAACAGAACTGGACCCAGAACTGATCCCTGTGGGACCCCACTCAACATGCCCTTCCAACTTGTCTGTAAACCACTACTTTCTGGGAATGGTTTTTCAACCAGTTATGCACCCACCTTATAGTAGCACCATCTAGGTTATATTTCCCTAGTTTGTTTATGAAAAGGTCATGTGAGATAGTATAAAAAGCCTTACTAAAGTCAAGATATACCACATCTACTGCCCCCCCCCATCCACAAGGCTTTTTACCCTGTCAAAGAAAGCTATTAATTTGGTTTGACATGATTTGTTCTTGACAAATCCATGCTGACTGTTACTTATTACTTTATTATGTTCTAATAATAGGTGTTTGCAAATTGATTGCTTAATTATGTGCTACATTTCTTTCCGGATACTGAAGTTAAGGTGACTGTTAATGTTTGTGAAGCATTCAGATATTATGATGAATATTATAGAAACTCTCAGAAAGAAGATAATAATGTAATTATTTGGGTGGTGTGTGTTAAATAAGGCCTGAGGCAGCATATTGAATGGAGGAGCCTTCAAAGAAATATTGGATAGCTGCCCATTCACTGACTGAGACATAGGGGAAATAGTGAGTGATCATGTATCATAATGCATATACACAAGGGGGGCAAATTAAGGTTACACAGGCAACCTTAATGCTTGCATTTCCTAACTTTTTAGTGCTTGATTTTGCAACTTTAATATTCTTTTAGCAAACTTTTTAGATATAATATTTGTATAGACTGCATGAGCTGTTTGGAACAACAATAACCAGCAATCATTTAAAAATTCTAATTAAGGTTAGTACTATAAATTAAATCCATTGAGTGCTGCATTTTAAAGACAAAAGCACATATAGACATTTTTGTGAAATAATCTTTCATTATTCCAAAGGCCAAGTTTATAAAAGCTCACTGTTCCTACATGTCTAAAATATGAAAAGCCACAGAAGCAGTGCCAGATTCAATCAGGTGGCTGAATCTATATGTTGCTTATGATTTACCACCGCCACCATGCTGTTTGATGGTGGAAATACAGAGCACAAAAATCAAAGTATAAATCACTGGGAAACCTGCAACTAATCTGCAGCCTCTGTTGTCTTAAATCCTAACAAATCCTTATTATCCCAAAAGTTTTCTGTCATTTTGCTCTTAAATCCTTCACAGCCCACATGAAGTCTGAGGATCTTTTCCCATGTTCTCCCTGCTCAATATATTTTTCCAATATTGCCTTTCACCATAGCTACCAATTTACAGCCAGGAAAACCTGGACTGGACTTCCTTTGGAATCTATAAGCATCACTTCTTTACAGCCATTGTGTCAACCAGTGGACAAAGGCACATGCATACACAAAATCCAGGTACAGTAATTGGTTTGATATCATGCAGAAGTAACGTCTGCATACACTGACTACATGCTGTGTTAAGTATCATAGAATATCAGGGTTGGAAGGGACTTCAGGAGGTCATCTAGTCCAACCCCCTACTCAAAGCAGGACCAATCCCCAACTAAATCATCCCAGCCAGGGCTTTGTCAAGCCTGACCTTAAAAACTTCTAAGGAAGGAGATTCCACCACCTCCCTAGGTAACACATTCCAGTGTTTCACCACCCTCATAGTGAAAAAGTTTTTCCTAATATCCAACCTAAACCTCCCCCACTGCAACTTGAGACCATTACTCCTTGTTCTGTCATCTGCTACCACTGAGAACAGTCTAGATCCATCCTCTTTGGAACGCCCTTTCAGGTAGTTGAAAGCAGCTATCAAATCCCCCCTCATTCTTCTCTTCCGCAGACTAAACAATCCCAGTTCACTCAGCCTCTCCTCACAACTCATGTGTTCCAGTCCCCTAATCATTTTTGCTGCCCTCCACTGGACGTTTTCTAATTTTTCCACATCCTTCTTGTAGTGTGGGGCCCAAAACTGGACACAGTATTCCAGATGAGGCCTCACCAATGTCGAATAGAGGGGAACGATCACGTCCCTCGCTCTGCTGGCAATGCCTCTGCTTATACATCCCAAAATGCCATTGGCCTTCTTGGCAACAACGGCACACTGTTGACTCATATCCAGCTTCTCGTCCACTGTAACCCTTAGGTCCTTTTCTGCAGAACTGCTGCCTAGCCATTTGGTCCCTAGTCTGTAGCGGTGCGTGGGATTCTTCCGTCCTAAGTGCAGGACTCTGCACTTGTCCTTGTTGAACTTCATCAGATTTCTTTTGGCCCAATCCTCTAATTTGTCTAGGGCCCTCTGTATCCTATCCCTACCCTCCAGTGTACCTCTACCTCTCCTCCCAGTTTAGTGTCAGTACTAGGGTTTTTATTTGTTCTGAATTTATGCACCAAAGTGCTATCAATTGGCCTCTTGTCCTTTGTGTAAGACAAAGTAAAGTGAAGTGATACATCTGTTTTCACTATATTCTTCATAATTTTGAAGCTTCAGTTAAGTCTTACTAGCTTCACTCCTTCTGAGGATAAATAATATTAGTCTTTGCAGTCTCCGGTCAGATATAAATCCTTTCCTAATTCTAACTACCTCTGTTGCCTTTCTCTGAACCTTTCCTTTCTCCGAACCTTTCTTTAAGCATCAATATTAAGGTGTCTTCTGCCAATTGCATGTGCCCTCCCTATCCTAGAGGGAAGCTAGCAAGCTTCCTCCCCTTCCTGAGCTCTCAAGGAAAGAAGGCCAACAGGCCATCCCTTTTGCAGTGTTACCATGTGTGGGAAGAAATGTAAGACCCACTTCCTGCAGCCTACAGGGTCTTCAGGGGAACTGGCCACATATCCTATTCCCCTTCTCCCATAATTTGGCATGAACAGGACCAGAACTATTTCTGTTACATGGGATTTTTAAACAGATTCCACCCATTGTCATTTTACCCTGTAGTGATTTTCCGAATTTCAATATGAATATAATGAGTACAATGCAACTCCCACTTCTGTGACCTAACCTAACCTTCTGTCGAATCTGTAGTCAGAATAATTATATCCCATTCATTTATATAGAACACCACAGTTGTCAAAAATACCAAGAATGGTGAGTGTCTTTTGCAAAGACAAAAATTTATGGTTTCTCATGTACAGTTTAAATCTGTAGTATAAGGAGACTTTTTTTCAGTATACTTATTACCATTAGCAGCATTTACCATAAATTCTGTGTTTGCTTGGTTTTCAATATCTTTTATTGAATGTCCAGGAGAAAGGACAATATTAAGAGGAGCCCTAATCCTTCCATACTTAAGATGACTGTTATTTTCCATTATAAACCCAGTTTTCAAAGCATAACTTCACCAAAACTAAAGGAATCCAGGTCAAATTTCACATGCAAAAATTCACTGCAGGATAGGTTGGAGCAAAGCACATAAGAAATCAAAAATATGGGCATTTCCAGTTTTCTGATATTTGTGTATTTTAATAACATTACAAGGTTTTCCTTAATATTTTTAGTTGAAGTAAATGATAGAGTCTTTCAATCTTAACATTATATGTTAATAATTGTTTTTCTTTGGGATTTCCATAAATTCTCTTTACTGGTGCACTATAGTATCCACCCATGCAACTATTGGTTGTGGTATAATCTGACAACACCTCAGCAACTATCTGCTTTCAGAGGCAACCACATTTATTTAATATTTTCGGATGGAAGCCTAAAGTATTTTATTTTGCTACAGCTATTGTCCAAAACACTGAATTTTCACAATCTTTAGTCAATAATCTGTTTCATTTAAGTTGTTTTTCATCTTGTTGTGTATACCTTCCAGAAATTCAGAAGTTAAAATTAATCATTTTTAATGATCAGAAGCTAGTGTTTAACAAATTGTTGCAGTATGTGATTTTTTTAGCTTAACAATTAGCAATATAGTAGCAAACTGTGTTTTGATGACAGCAATAGTGATTTAATTAACAAGACTGGAGGCAGTACTAATATGAAAATAAGGGAAAAACAATGTGCACAGTGTGGTATATAAGCAAATGGGTTAATACTTTTAGTACACTTTACCAAAAGTTAATGAAATAATTCTGTGCCAGTCATGTTCAGACATGAAAGTGATTCAAAGCAAAACATATACAACTTTCTATTTAGGTTTCATGTAGCATTAAAACAGTTTGCTAATTCAGAACAAGTGTTAAATTGTCCTGATTATTTGCGGGAGAGGGAGGATTCTTAAATAGACTCCAGCAATGGAGACATTAAGTTGGCAGCTGGTTAACGTTACCAAAATGAATAATGGAGTACCGGTGACAGCTGTATTGGAACCAGGGACAAAACAAAGATAATTTCCCTGTTTTAAAGGAAGATTCTTTCAGTGTCCCTGACCTGATAATAAAATGCATCTTAATTTAAGTTGGCAGGTGGTGTTATGAAAACACAAACATAATTACAGTATGCACCAATAAGATTTAAACAGGTAAATGGTGTTATAAAGATGATACACTTTCTTCACATAGCCAAGCTATCCATCCTGCTTAGATTTTTAGGAAATTGTTATTTTTAGTCATGTTTCTTGGCTTCTGAGCTTTATCCCTTCCAAAAAAAAATTGTTTAGGTCTACTTCCAACTGCCTTTGCAAGAATTTGTTATCAAGAAGCAAGGTGCTCAGATACCACGATAATAATCACAATATAAATACCTAGATAGATAGACAGAAGACAAGTTTAGCCCCTTTTGAGTATTTTGGGTTTATGACATATCTCAGCCAAGAGTTCCATATACCCACAGACTTCATTAGGTAATAATTCTCTCTCAAAACTGTAGAGTTGGTCCCAAAATGGTATCTGCATCACTTTATGAATTCACAATCTTGTATATTATTATTTATTATTTGTGTTATTTTATTGCCTTGGAATCCAGTCATGGATCAGGATCCCATTGTGTATGGGGTGTATCCTTGTTTTCAGGTCAATACAGTGGCATGCAAGGGAACTATCATGATCTCTTATAAGAATATGTGACTGTATTCTACAATAATGGTTTAAAAATATATTGATACAGCAGTGTTTGGGCCCATTACTGATCCTGCATTTAGGATAGTAGTATCACAATGTTTTGGACCATTGTTGTCAAATATGAGCAGGTTTAGAAGTGACCTCTGTGTGTGCATTTTGTACAGCTCTCAAGGAGTTAAAAGGTGGGGGCGGAGTTCTGTGGAAGAGTTGCAGAAATGTGCTGCTATTTATCACATGCATTACGTGACTGTTCAGGAAGGGGAATGTAACTACATGAAGTACAGTATGTCTGGTAGTGATATGCCACTGTTCTCTCTCTTTTGTTGGCATATAGGAAAATGCAGTTAATGCTTAACAATTTGAAAAATTGGCAGTCTTAATCTGAGGGCAAAAAGGACATATGCCCTATGACCCCATCTCCAGCTTTCAGGCCAGATTCTTACCCCTGCTCTGGCTGTCGTGTGCCACTCCTGAAAGCCACCTTGACGAGTTTGCTATACAGGGTGTCCCCTTTAGGCAAGAGGAATCCTCAGTTGTTATAAAGTTAGAATAAACGTTTACTCCCTAGCTTCTGAGACATGGGCGATTCCCAAGGGAAAGGCACCTCTGAACTCCAGCTAGTCCCAATTTCTGGAACAGCCCATTGGGTGGCTGTATTTATGCCATGGGTTGCTGTCAAATACTTTTTCCACCAACAGTCCAGATGTGTAACCAGTTGAGCTGTTTGGAAAATTTTGTGGACAAATTTTGTGATGAAAGGTGGATTATTTTTTCCAGATTAAAATTTTCTCAGAAAAAAGTCAGCTTTTAGCCAACTTTATTTATCAGTTTAGCACAATTGAAATGAGCTAACTGTGAGAAAGAAAGGGCTTGTCTACACAGCATGGTAAAGTGCATTAGAGTGATGTGATCTGGGGAGCGCTCTAACATGCTGCACTCTAAATGCCCTGTGTAGACACTGTTGGTGTGAACTAAAAGGTACCTGGTAGGACTATGTTAATGCAAACTAGATGCCTTTTAGTTTACACCAGGAGTCTACACATGACAGCTACAGCGCAGCACATTAGAGCACTCTATAAAACACACCCCTCTACTGTGCTTTGCCACACCATGTAGACAAGCCCTATGTATGTCTTAGACTTATTTTAGGTTGTTATCCTGGAAGGAGTTACACATGGGCTGACCTCAGAATTGCACGCATAGATTCATTGACATCAGACCATTTGGTCTACTTGTGCAAAGCCAGCTGCAGTATTGTAGCCATAGGCCCTACTGTTGCAACTAAAATCACACAGGCAAACTGCTGCACCCCTGCAGAGCCTCATTGCCTTCAGTAGGGTTTCATGCTGGCACAACAATCCACCCATGCTCTGTCCATTGCAGGATCAGGACCCAACATTGCAAACTATCTGAGCCAAAGACCATGTATTCCTGCCATATATTCATACAGCACCTAACACAATCCGCTCCTGATAGATGTCTTCGGGTGCTACCATAAAATCAGTCCTAAACAACAACGTGTCCAGTATGGGAAAATGAAATTTTCTATTTTTTGGTGAAAAGAGTGGCAATTCAAAATCATATTCATTTTGCATAAAATTAAAGTAGTAGTATGATGGGATTAAACCATTTATTATGTAAATTTATAGACAGACTTCAATCACAATTTTTCTCTGTCGCACAGAAAATTTAGCTGATAGGTAGGCCTTCCAGTAATTCAGTAAAGGAAAAGAGCAAAAGAGAGGTTCTGAAATTGTTGCCTACATCAGTTTAGCATTTCACAGCAAACAGGTCAGTGACCCCAAATGTGCCTTCCCTGTAGAAATAGCATCCTTAGGAGACTTCCTTCAGATAACAAAATGCCCAAGAAAGTGTGCACTATGGGTGTGATCCACAAGGAGACTCAAGCTCCTAAGTCCCATATTTAGGCACCATTGTGATCCACAAAACTCCCTCTCAGCTGCCACCTGACCCTGTAGATGGCTAAACTCATTTGGTGTCTACGTTTTTGCCTCTGGGCCTGCCCACTGCCGCCGTGCTCTACACGCCCAGGTGCGCGTGTGCACTGCTGCCTCACTGGAAGCATCTGGGTGCCTATTTCCTGCCTAAGCCCCAGAGCAATGAATACACTAGGGAAGATAGGCATTCAGCCACCTAAATTGTGTGAAGGGGCCCTATCCAATAACATGCTCAGAGGCTGCCCACCAGATTGGGCATCTCGGGGAGTTCACACAAGACAGCTGTAGGGGTTAGGGAAGTAAATATATAATACTCATTGCACCACATTCATTTTTTTTAATTGCCGGATTTCTGTTACTCAGTTCTTAATTGTTACGGTTTGTAAAAAATGCACGGTACCCATATACAAGGTCAAGTTAAAACAAGACTCCCACCTCTTAGCTTGGCAGCTATAGCTGCACTAGTCGTTTCAACCTTAAGACGAAGCAGAAATAAATTCTGTTTTATCCTGTTCAGCCTAAACAACAAAGCTGGGGGGGGGGGGTTTCCCGCAGGTGACAAACACAAAAGCCCCGATTTCAAACGGGATGAAATGCCGAGGCTCAACACCTGCATTGCATGAGTGGCCAAGAGGTAAACCAAAAAGTCTGCTCACCAACACCTGCTTGGTGATGCAACTTTTTAACCCTTTCTAGCCACCGATTGATTTTCTTATTTAAAAAAGGAAAGACTGTGCTAGAGCAGTGACACAAACAGAATATTAATCCAAAGTAAGACAGGACACAGAGGAAATAATAAATTTGTGCCGCAGTAGCAAAAGTTTGTGTTTCATACTCATACTATGAGAGGCTACTTGCTACTCGGAGGGATTTTTCTTGCAATGGAAATAAGTTTTGAATTGTTCACAGCTACAAAGAGTCCACAATATTACTCTCAGCAAGGTAGGGAATTAAATTTGTTTTCTTTATCTATATTTTTACATCACACCCTTCACTGTAGTGTATCCATCCACTTCACAGAGTTCATTGCCAAAAAAATCAGTGGTCTAATTTTTCTCCCTACCTTTCTGAGGCAGTTGTGATTTGATTAACAGCCCTCTTGAAATAATTCAGCTCCAGTTGAGTCCAAACATGTATCACATTGGAACTGATCTTGGAGTCTTTATACAGTCAATATTCATGCTGAAGCCAGAGTGACCTGTGTGTGTGCAAGGCCGTCAGACTCAGTCCCTTACCCCAGTTTTGGCTGAAGTTCATCATTATCATTTCTGATATTGCCACCAAGCATGAAAATATGTCCTTAAAAGAGAAAATGTTTTCCACATTTCTTGACTTAGACATTGTCATGTATGGAATCAATTCTGAAACTTAGGGGCAAATTATTAGGTCCATAGTCTAGTCCACTCGGGCAAATTGTCATTGGATACAATAGCAGTTTGCCTAAATTAGGCCTGAAGGTTTGTCTACATGGGTAAATTATACCAATATAAGCTAAGGTATGACTTTCAACCAATACAGTTATACTTGCATAACCATGCCCCACCCCATCATACGGGCACTCTTATTCTGGTAGAAGAGTGGCTATTTCGTCTTAATTTATGTCACTTAGGAATGGGTTTGAGCTAAACCAAAGAAACCAACTTTACCAGAATAAGTGTCCCCCTACGTGGAATGGGGGCATTATTCCAGTTTAACTATACTAGTATAACTAGTAAAATTTTCCATGTAGACAAGGCCTGTGTAAAAACTGAGGGTCAGATTCTGATCTCATCTACACCACAGTTTATCAAGACTCATCCCTCTGAAGCCAATGACTTTATTCCCGGTTCTGTCAGTGTATCAGAAAGCAGAATGTGGCCTGGAATAAAGTGGTCAGGATTTAACCACAGAAAATTTTGTAAGAAATGTGTGAGAGAGACCAGAAGTACACTCCCTCAAGAGTGCATTTGGGTTTCTTGCTGAAAACTGGCGCAAAGTTATTCAGGGATGGCACAGCAAACCGTTTTCTTCATGTTCTGTGACCGGCGCAGGTAGGAAGATTCTGCAAAGTTTTTAAAAAATATAACTTCTCCAAATACATTGTTAAGGATTGGCATGCGTACCAGCGTGACCATTTTTCCCCCTTTTTCAGAGATATGGTATCCTGGCACTTGTGACGTTACCCACATGGAAAAAAAGAAATGGCAAAAGAAGGGTCTTATGGCCTTTCCACCTCTTTTAACCACTCTCCTAACCTACATTTGAACTTTGCAGTAGTTAAAATTCTGATGGAATTGGCCTCTTTAAATGGAGCTAAACAGTGCTGACAGTGTTGGGATAAAGATTTGAATGTGCTAATAGGTTTTAGTGTCTGATACTTTTGATAATCTGGCCTTAAGTGTCATGGGTCTCTCTGGGTGAATTCCATCTGTCCCATAAAGTTATGTATTGAAACATAATGCATCTCTTTGATCTCCTCCTGTGTGGAGACACTAGTGTTCCATAAAGTCAACAGAATGCTCTCAGTTACTGAAAAGTCAGAACTAGTACTTGTTGATTGGCAAGACTATAACACTTATTAGTGTCAGTAAACAGTAGACACCCTTTCCTCCCTTGTTTATGTAAAGTTTCAGTGACATACTGTGATCCCAACAATACTGGCAACAGTTACATTCTTTATTACCAAGACAAAACAAAATAGCAGTGGATCATGCCAATATGGTTTAAAGCAGGATTGTAAAACAAACATTAAGGACCAAATTCTGTTCTAAATTACACCAGAGTACATTCATGAAATATGGGAATAATTATATTTACTCATCTTTGGAAAGTAGTTTAAGATCTATGGAGGGAAAGTTTGATATATTGGAAGCACTGAGTGGTTATTATTATTTATTTTTACTTATTAATGGTGATTTGCACACATGTAGCGGAAAGCAGAGTCAGACTAGGTTTACAATTCTTTTTGCACTTTTGACTGAGGACAACCTCTCAATGTATATGTTTTGAAATGCTACAAATTAAACTATGCCTGATTTCATCACTAATTGTATTTTTAATTACAAGATTTAAACCTCAGAAAATATCATATATGGAATTGCTTATACTATAATACAAAAAATATCTTGGGTCAGGGCTTCAGTTGTGCCTGGTGCAGCTGAGGAGGAGGGATATAAATGGAGTTTTAAGACAATGTTACTTCCCACCCAATGATGAACCTCAGCCATATCCCTTTCCCAGACACCCAACCAGCCAGTAACGGGTACAGGAGCCACTAAGGTGGGTCACCATCCTCCAGAGCATCTCCTGTACAGGGGAAATCCAAAAGGAGATGGATCCCAGCCTGCTTCCAACTATCCTGCAAAAAAACCCAAAACACACAAAGTGCGAGGAGCCCCTACAGAGATGTATTGCAGGAGCTCTCCTCATCCTGTCCCAGCTCCACATAGCAGAGCAGCACTGTCTGAAGATCTTCACACTGACAGGAAGAGGCAGGATTTTCCCTTAGTAACTTGCAGTTCACACAGGAATTCTGTTGTATTGCCAGAAGTAGAGACCAAGTGGCTGGACTCCTAGCCCTGTGCCTTTAACCACAAGAGCTTCTTTAATGTCTCTGTGAAATCACTTTGGATCAACAACTTTCCTGGACCATTGTGGCAATGTTAAACAGCATTCAGGACTATGCATTTGGCACGGAGATCCTGCTGGTGTCAAAAATAAATCTACAGTGAACTGTAAGATGGGACTGTGTTTACTTTATTGTTTATTTCTTCAGGAAACTTTATTCATTGTATTCATTTGATTAGACATTTCATTATATGCAAACTTTAGCAAAGGGATAAGTTTTTCATTGTTGTATGCACATAACTCCAGTTAGGATGAGTGAGTGTTACACTCAAACTTTCAGTTGTGAATAAACCCTTAAGTCTTTTTCCACAATTACAGATTTCCTGAATTTATGGTAGTTTTGTGACATATTGTACCACGTGTGTCCAAAACAACAAGAGTGCAATACTGTGAGAGAAATGTTTTCATGTAATTTATAGTTATTTCATTAGATGGCAGTACAGCATTCAAAACAAAAGTTTGATTTTTTTATTTTTACAGAAATATGTGCATTTCACATTCCCTCACAATACTTGGTTGATTTTAAATTAGGGGGCAAACAAAACGTTTGTAAAGAAAAATTTACTTTTACAACTTTATGATGTGCAAATCCAACAGGTGGAATTGTATCTTAATATTAAAGTGAAATGTTAAGTGTCAATAACCATGCATGACACAGTGAGTGTTCAAATATCAAAGTTATTATTTCTTTTGCAACAAGGTAATAGCTTATGATAAGGATATAACATTTGCTTTCATAGTTAATTCCTTGGGTCCGGCCAGCTTATTGGTGCAGGACCCAACAAGGTGAGGATAAAGGTGATTCTAAGCACTCTTTATACTTCCTTGATCTTTGGGCTACGTGAAGGCCAATTCAGCCCCTGATGAAACTTAGAGCAGCCTCAGGGTTGTTCTAATTTGTGCCAAGCTGCAATGGCAGCTAGCAGCCAGGGATCACCAAACCACAGCCTCACTCCAGCCACAGGACCATTATACTGTATGTCTTATCCCATGAGCTTAAGAGAGGGCATAGGATAGAGCTGACTATGCATGTTCTATACCAGTGGCGATTTCTGTGTGCTGTGTAAGTCAGCTTGACTGCTTTGCACTGCTGCACTGGTGCAAAGCAGACTCTATGGAGACAAAGATATGGTCCATTATTTTGAAGACGGAGATATTACTTTTCTGATACTAGTTCTCTAGGACAGAGATAATCACCCAAAAAATACTGAGGGATTCTTCTTTCTTCCCTTACACTCCTCTTCTCCCTGTACCTGTACATATCTGTAACAGACAGAAGATGACAGGTAATGTATTAAAATGATAGTAGAATTGCTGTTTGGGGGATGGCATATCTAAGAATATTGATATTTTAGATCAAATAGGCAAGATATTTTACTTACTCACTGCCCTTGCATTGTTTTACATTTCTGAGTTTACCAAACCAGTCATTCCTGGAATGGTTTTGCAGTGCAGGCCAATGATAATTTGCTGACTGTCAAGAAAAGTCTTGTTTCACAGAGTTCAGTTTTTTAGTATTTCTCATTATGCTTCACCTTAAGTAATTAAGTGGTACAGAGAGCCTTACTTAGGACCTCTGCACTGCAACAAATTTTATCCACAGCTGAAATTTCAGTTCTCTAAAACAAGTTCCCTAGCGCTGCACAAACTTTCTCATAGTTATTCTTAATACAAAAGAAGATCTAGACAGCTTCCCGTGACTGTACTGCTTTATCCTGGGTTGATGACAAAAGCCAGAACCTGAACTGGTGTAGCTCCATTTAAGTCAAATGAGCAACATCAGTTTACGCCAGAAAAGGACATTGCCCAAAATGTTCTAACTGCACATATATGCTCATTTAGACCCATAGCATTTTTGATGCTCTTGTTCATGCTTCAGTTGTCATTGTGGCTGTTACTGTCAAGTGTCACATTCTCCAAGAGATGTGTTTTTCAGGAATGTACTCTGTTGCATAAGCAATGTACATATTCTGATCTCTGAAATGTATGTGGACTGCCTCCTTTTGTTTCCCAGATTCTATGTGCAAAGTGCTTCCTGCGCTTTGAGTCATTCCATCCTTCCAGTAATCTGCACTTTCCGTCAGTAAGGTTTCAGCCATGCTACAGGAAAATGCAGATAAAGCAATATAACCAACATCTGTTCTTCCTCATCTTTTCCCTTAGTCTTACCTGTTCTGATAGCAACAGAATTTGTGCTGGGAAAGCTTCACTCCTAGTAAGAACTGCTGCATTGTTTCCTTTGAGTTTAAATTCACTTTGCAAATTATAAAACAAACAGTACAGGTGCCTGATAAGAGAGATCATCTGGTTTTAAGTTGCATTATCACTCCAGGAGTAAGTATACAAACAGTCTTAGGTGATGACAATATTAGGTGAGACACTATTAAAGGTACAACAACTATCCAGAGTTAAGATAGGCAGAATACTAAAAGGCCAATACGGCTCCATCAGGAACTCTTTAATAACCTGAAAATCAAAGAAGAATCCTATAGAAAGTGGAAACATGGACAAACTGCTAAGGACAGATACAAAAGTATAGCACAAGCATGTAGTGACAAACTCAGAAAGGCTAAGGACAAAATGAGTTAAACATAGTATGGGACATAAAAGGCAATAAGATGTTCTATAAATACATTAGAAGCAAGAGAAAGAAAAAGAAAAGCGTTAAGTCTTCTACATAGTAGAGAAGGAGATTACATCAAGAAGGCTGAGGTGTTGAATGCCTATTTTGCTTCAGTCTTCACTGAAAATGTTAATAGTGACCAGATGCTTACCGCATTTAATATTAACAATAAGGGGAAGGAACACAAGCCAGAATAGGGAAAGAACAGTTTTAAGTACACGTAGATAAGTTAAATGTCAGCAGAACCTGATGAAATTCATCATAGGAGACTTAAGGAACTAGCTGAAGCAATCTCAGAACTGTTAGCAATGGTCTTCAAGAACTCATAGATGACAGGTGAGGTCCCAGAGGACTGGAAAAGGGCAAACATAGTACCTATCTTTACAAAGGGGAACAAAGAAGACCCAGTGATTTATAGACCAGTCAGCCTAACTTTGATCCCTGGAAAGATATTGGAACAAATAATTAAACAATCAGTTTTTAAGCATCTAGAGGATAATAGAGTTATAAGTAATGGCCAACATGGAGTTCTCAAGCACAAATCATGCCAAAACAACCTAATTTCCTTCTTTGACAGGATTACTGGCCTACTGCATGGGAGCGGGGGGGGGAAGCAGTAGAAGTGATATATCTTGATTTTAGTAAGGCGTTTGACACAGTCCCACATAACATTGTCATAAGCAAACTAAGGAAATGTGGTCTACATGAAATTATAAGGTGGGTGCATGACTGGTTGGAAAACCATACTCTAAAGTATAATCATCAGTGGTTTGCTCTCAAACTGGGAGGACAAAGTGGGGTCCCACAGGGATCTGTCCCTGGTCTGGTAATGTTCAATATGCTTATTAATGACTTGGATAAAAGGAGTGGAGAGTATACTTAAAAAATTTGCAGATTACACCAAACTGGAAGAGGTTGCAAACACCTTGCAGGGCAGGATTAGAATTCAAAATGACCTTGGCAAATTGGAGAATTGGTCTAAATTTTACAAGATGAAATTCAGTAAAAAGACAAGCGCCAAGTACTACACTTAGGAAGGAAAAATCAAATGCACAGCTACAAAACGGGGAATAACTGGCTAGGAGTTAGTACTACTTAAACGGATCAGGTGGGGATAGTGGATTACAAATTGAATATGAGTCAACAATATGATGCAGCTGTGAAAAGGCTAATATCACTCTGGGCTGTATTAACAGAAGAGTCATATACAAGACACAGAAGGTAATTATCCTGCTCTACTTGGCACTGGGGAGGCCTCAGCTGGAGTAATGTGCCCAGTTCTGGGCGCCACACTTTGAGAAAGATATGGACAAATTGGAGGGAGTCTAGAGGAGAGCTATAAAAACAATAAAAGGTTTAGAGAACCTGGACTATGAGGATAGGTTTAAAAAACTGGGCGTGTTTAGTCTTGAGTAAAGAAGACTGACAAGGAACCTGAAAACAGTCTTCAGATATGTTAAAAGGCTGTTGCAAAGAACACAGTGATTGATTGTTCTCCATGTCCACTGATGGTAGGACAAGAAGTAATGGGCTTAAACTTCAACAAGGGAGATTTAGGTTAGATATTAGGATAAAGATAGTTAAGCTTTGGAACAGGCTTCCAAGGAAGGAGATGGAATCCCTATCACTAGAAGTTTTAAAAAAACTGGTTGTACAAACACCTGTCAGGGATGTCCTATATATACCTGGTCCTGCCTCAGCAAAGATGGCTGAACTAGCTGACCTCTCGAGTTCCCTTCCAGCCCCACAGTTCTATAATTCTATGTGGTAATAGGCCTCTAACTGTCTTGCCTTCTCAAATGTGATGGGGTGTACTCCCCATGCCAGCTCAGATAGTGTTAATGAGGGCCTGAGAGGCCAGTTAAATCACCTGGCATCAATTGAGAGAAGAAGGACCAGGGTTAACTGAGAGTGAAGCCCAACTGGGGAACAGCTGGGCAGCACTATAAAGACAAGAAGCTGAGAGCAGAAAGGGGCTAGAAGCTCACTGGGCTCTGGGCTGGAAGGCCTGGAGGAGGGAGGGCTGGTGGAAGGAGCAGCGGTGGCGGTCGGGGCAGCAAAAAAAAAGTGTTGGGTGGGAGGTTTGAGGGAGATGGAGAATTTTATGACCCCAAATAATCTGGAAACTGAAGAAAAGTCTATTAGAGAGAGAAAATGAATACAAAGTAGGGAGAAAAAAGAAAATAATAGAAGTAGAATGATGATGATGATGATTTTAGTGAAAAAAGCCAGGTTGAGGAAAGAAATAAACCAAAGTGTTATAATTGTAAGATTCCTAGCCAAAGAAATTAGAGTAGGCGATGTTAACCCTGTGAAAGTAATTGACTGAATTAAAAACAGCATAGAGGATATCATAATAGCCAGGAGGTTGCAAGATGGGGATCTTTTAGTTAAAAGTATAAACAAAGAGCAGGCTGATAAACTGCTAAAAACTAAATTTTACAGAAAGTTAAAATAAGTTAACTGCTACCAAAGTATTTCACCAAAACAAAGGAGTAGTATACAAAGTACCACTGGGCCTGACCAATGATGAGATAAGTAAGCAGCTATCTTCTGTGCTTTGTTACTAATACTCTAATTAATAAAAGAGGAGGATAAAACAAGCCATCAAGTTCTGTCCTGATTACATTTAAGGAGGGACTCGACCTGAAAAAGTAATACTAAGGTATCAGATATTTAGAACCAAGCCATATATTCCTCCTGCCATAAGAAGGGATAAGTGCCAATGGTATGGCCATGTAACAAATGTTTGTAATGGGAAAATGAGATGCAGTAAATATGAGGGGTTAGCAGTCCTATAAAAATTGTATAGAAGGGATGAAGAGCATGTGTAGTAACTGTGGTGGGAGTCAGAGTCCAGCATATGTACTGCAGCAAGACCAGCTAAAATGATACAAAAGACAAAAATTGTTAACATATTTTATGCAGAAGGTATAAGAAGAATCTCAAAACCTCAGGCAGAAAATGAAGAGAAAATCAGCACAGGAACTGATGGGAACTGTAGATATGGCCTCATTCTATAAAAAATATGATAAACACTGCAGATGAAAAGAGAGGTTTATTGCATTTATGATAGAAGTGATAAATTGCACATCAAATTGGGAGGGGAATATAAAAAATTAAAATTGTAGCAAGGACAATGGAAAACTATTTCTATGTTCTCAAGTTGTCAATGAATTGTATTCATGCAACCTTAAATGAGGATAATGGTGAAATAGGATTAGTGTGGGAACCACAATCTTTTGTTGGAATGGTCACAGTTTGATAGCACAAGCTCAAGAACTAAGAGAAAAATATACTGGGAATAAGAATTAAACCAGATATCATAAGTATCCAGGAAACATGGTCAGTTGAAAAGCTTGCTTTTAAAATTCCAAGGTATATTGCCATTAGACAATAGACAAAAAGTAGGTAGAGGAGGAGATGTTTGTACTTTCATATAGGCCCGGTCTACATTAGAATTATACATTGGTAGAATTACATCTCTCAGGGGTGTGAAAAATCCACATGCCTGAGAGACGTAGCTATACCGACCCAACCCCCAATGTAGACAGCGCTAGGTCAACAGAAGAATTCTGTCAACCTAGCTACTGTACCTCGGGAAGGTCGATTAGCTATGTCAATGGGAGAATCCTTCCCGTCAGCATACGTATTGTCTACACTGAAGCACTACAATGGCGCAGCTGCAGCAGTGTTTTAAGTGTGAACAAGCCCTAAACTATATAGAATTACAGAATGAAAAAGTAAGTCTCAAATATAATGTTGTTGAGATCCCAATGCAGAAGAGAAATATTTCTTTAAGGATTTATAATACATACAGCCCGTGAGGGAAATTAGAAAGCTCAGAATAACAAGAAATAGCAAAGAACACAAAAAGACCATACATTACATACAGTGACCTAAACAGTCATAATAAGTTGTGCAGAAGCAGGGCAACTGATGGTAATGGTGCCTGTCTAGAAAGGCCCATAGACAAAAAACAATCTTGTGGTTTTAAGTGATGGCACCCCAGCTAGATTTAATGCAGCAGATGGTAGGTTTTTTTGCTTAGACCCGGAATCATAAATAGATATTGCAAGCAAATGCATAAGGAAGAAGGAATGGGGAGTGATCGTTTCCCTATCTTATTACTTTTCTAGGACAAGGTTGAAGGTAATGTAAAGTTACTCACCTGGAATTTTAAGAAAGCTAACTAGGAGATATTTACATATAAATGTACTGAATTTGTGAATGATCACTATGTGAGAGTGGTGACAGAGAATTTCAATGACAATGTAATAAAAGGGATAATAGCAAGAGCTACTGTAGCCAGACCTAAGATATTGAAGTACCCCAAAACTCACTTCTGCGGTGGAAATCAAAAGCACAAAGAATTATAAAAAAAAAAAAAAATCAAAGAGAGTTGGAGGAAGTATTGTGGGGGGTTAAAGAAAGATACCAAAACATCAGAAATATACAAGCATGTTAGAAGAATTCATGGAATTCAGAATAAGAGTAGTGACTTCCCAATCTTGTTGGGCCTGCCAAAATAGTTAGAAGTTCTGATAATAAGAAAGCAGAACTTTTCACAGAAATTTTCCAAAGGGTGAGTAATGATGAAAATCAAAGTTCAGTTTCACCACATTAAAAGGCAATGCATCAAATAGAGGCATGAACTATTATGTAGTGGGGGAAAAACTTGAAGATACTATACTGAATGAAAGGTCTGATGTGCAGGAATTTGAGAAAGCTATTGATATAAGCAAAAATACATCCCTGGGTAAAGTTAATGCATGCAATGTAATGTTTAGTTATCTTCCTGAAAGCAGTTTGAGAGTTCCTTTGGAATTGTATAATATTATATGGGAACAAGGAGTGACACAAAGCATTACAAGAGATTTCAAACTGGGGAAATGCTTGGGTTTTAAGGTCTCCATTGCTAGAACCAAAAGACTGATCTTTACAAAAAGGAAAGCTACAAAGGAATATAAACTGTGTCTGTACAGCTAGATAAAGATTAAAGGTTTAAATTCCTAGGGACAATATTTGATGCTAAATTATTTTGGAAAGATAATATAGACTATGTTAAAAATAAATGCAAGAGAAGAATCACCTGCTTAAAAGTGTTGCGGGGACTAATCGGGGGGCAGATGAGAAGACACTGCTGAAGGTATTCACAGCCTTAATCAGACCAGGTATCGACTATAGCTGCCAAGCTCTAGGGTCAGCATCAAAATCAGAATTAAAAAAATTAGATTTAATAGTGCACTATGCGTTGCGTGCAGTGCATTTTTTACAACACACATATGCGCACTACAGATAGCTGCTAGTGAAATGCCAGTTACACTACAAATGAAACTACTGGTCCTAACTTCCTGGGCGAAACTTAATGGGAATTGCAATAATGAAAGTACCAAACAAATTTATGAGGATTGTTGCAAATACAGTAGGCAGACTAAAGCACAGGATCTTAGGACTCCACATGCTGTTTGGGTTAAAACATGGATGCAGGAGTTGAAAGACAAGGAAAAACTCAAAGTCAAAACTTTTGGTCATGGGATGGAAAGCCACATGTCCAAATGTGGATTTGGATTTATTCTATAAACTTAAGGGTAAAAAGGAGACAATGGGTATATAAAAAAAAAATGAAGTGTACTAGTATATAGATGAAAAGTAGTCATTTGTGTCAAATATATACAGACAGGTCCAAACAAGAAGAGTAGGGATGGCACATTGTACATCAAAACTGGGAATTAGTGCAGCTAAAAGAATATCCAATTTTGTAGCTGTCATGACAAACAAACAAGCAGCAATTAATGCTAGTGTTAAACTGGATCTGGGATGTATGCCCAGCAGCAGAAGTCATTTTTTTGGACTCAGTATTAGGCCTTATGGCAATAAAAAAAAGGGGGGGGGTGTCAGTATGTAGAAGAGATTTAATCAATGAAATTTTATTTCTAACGTCAGTTAGTTCAGATGGGGATACATGTGGTATTAGCTTGGATCCCAGTGCATATGGGGAATGAAACGGCAGACAAAGCAGCTACAAGCACTGTAAGACATGGAATGATAGACACAGAAATACTCTTGAGTAAACAGGAATTCAAAAGTTTAGTACAGAAAAAATTAAAAGAATGGCAAAAAATTTGGATCAATGAAAAATGAGGAAGAACATTTTTTGCATTGTGCCCTAGAGTTGAGGATAATGGCGTTCTTCAGGGCCTGGATAGGGAAAATGAAGTGAATTGGTTTAGAATACTAACTGACCATTGTGACTTAAATGAAACTTTTTTCAAATAAAAAAACCTACAAAGATGTACTATGTGCATGCTCTAAGGTAGAAGAAACAATTGATTACCATTTATGGGATAAGAAAGGAAAAAGCTTTTTGAGGAATTTAAGTGGCTTAAGATAACAAATGGTACATTAATGTTTAGTAACAATATCAGGGAAATGAGATAGTATTAGAAAGGCATTGTTACATTACCTGACAGACATAGGGTAGAACAAGAGAATATAAACTGCTAGGTATTTAAAAATTATAGTAGCGGATCTTAAACATAAAAAAGAAGCTTACAAGGAGTGGAAGGTTGGACATATGACCAGGGAAGAGTATAAAAATATTGCTCGGGCATGTAGGAAAGATATCAGGAGGGCCAAATCGCACCTGGAGCTGCAGCTAGCAAGAGATGTCAAGAGTAACAAGAAGGGTTTCTTCAGGTATGTTGGCAACAAGAAGAAAGCCAAGGAAAGTGTGGGCCCCTTACTGAATGAGGGAGGCAACCTAGTGACAGAGGATGTGGAAAAAGCTAATGTACTCAATGCTTTTTTTGCCTCTGTTTTCACTAACAAGGTCAGCTCCCAGACTGCTGTGCTGGGCATCACAAAATGGGGAAGAGATGGCCAGCCCTCTGTAGAGATAGAGGTGGTTAGGGACTATTTAGAAAAGCTGGACGTGCACAAGTCCATGGGGCCGGACGAATTGCATCCGAGAGTGCTGAAGGAATTGGCGGCTGTGATTGCAGAGCCCTTGGCCATTATCTTTGAAAACTCGTGGCGAACGGGGGAAGTCCCGGATGACTGGAAAAAGGCTAATGTAGTGCCCATCTTTAAAAAAGGGAAGAAGGAGGATCCTGGGAACTACAGGCCAGTCAGCCTCACCTCAGTCCCTGGAAAAATCATGGAGCAGGTCCTCAAAGAATCAATCCTGAAGCACTTAGAGGAGAGGAAAGTGATCAGGAACAGTCAGCATGGATTCACCAAGGGAAGGTCATGCCTGACTAATCTAATCGCCTTTTATGATGAGATTACTGGTTCTGTGGATGAAGGGAAAGCAGTGGATGTATTGTTTCTTGACTTTAGCAAAGCTTTTGACACGGTCTCCCACAGCATTCTTGTCAGCAAGTTAAGGACGTATGGGCTGGATGAATGCACTATAAGGTGGGTAGAAAGCTGGCTAGATTGTCGGGCACAACGGGTAGTGATCAATGGCTCCATGTCTAGTTGGCAGCCGGTGTCAAGTGGAGTGCCCCAGGGGTCGGTCCTGGGGCCCGTTTTGTTCAATATCTTCATAAATGATCTGGAGGATGGTGTGGATTGCACTCTGAGCAAATTTGCGGATGATACTAAACTGGGAGGAGTGGTAGATACGCTGGAGGGGAGGGATAGGATACAGAAGGACCTAGACAAATTGGAGGATTGGGCCAAAAGAAATCTGATGAGGTTCAATAAGGATAAATGCAGGGTCCTGCACTTAGGATGGAAGAATCCAATGCACCGCTACAGACTAGGGACCGAATGGCTAGGCAGCAGTTCTGCGGAAAAGGACCTAGGGGTGACAGTGGACGAGAAGCTGGATATGAGTCAGCAGTGTGCCCTTGTTGCCAAGAAGGCCAATGGCATTTTGGGATGTATAAGTAGGGGCATAGCGAGCAGATCGAGGGACGTGATCGTTCCCCTCTATTCGACACTGGTGAGGCCTCATCTGGAGTACTGTGTCCAGTTTTGGGCCCCACACTACAAGAAGGATGTGGATAAATTGGAAAGAGTCCAGCGAAGGGCAACAAAAATGATTAGGGGTCTAGAGCACATGACTTATGAGGAGAGGCTGAGGGAGCTGGGATTGTTTAGTCTGCAGAAGAGAAGAATGAGGGGGGATTTGATAGCTGCTTTCAACTACCTGAAAGGGGGTTCCAAAGTGGATGGCTCTAGACTGTTCTCAATGGTAGCAGATGACAGAACGAGGAGTAATGGTCTCAAGTTGCAATGGGGGAGGTTTAGATTGGATATTAGGAAAAACTTTTTCACTAAGAGGGTGGTGAAACACTGGAATGCGTTACCTAGGGAGGTGGTAGAATCTCCTTCCTTAGAGGTTTTTAAGGTCAGGCTTGACAAAGCCCTGGCTGGGATGATTTAACTGGGACTTGGTCCTGCTTTGAGCAGGGGGTTGGACTAGATGACCTTCTGGGGTCCCTTCCAACCCTGATATTCTATGATTCTATGATTCTATGATAGTTGGTGGCAGGTGTAGACAATCCAGATAAGTCTGTTTCTCCATGGAAAGAAAAAAGAAAAGAAAGGAGTCTAAAATAACTCCCTGGTGTCATGCTTTTCTGTATCTAATATGGACTGGCTACAGAGCTTGCTTATACACCAGATGTGTTCATCATAAGATCCTTTAATGAGCTTCCAGGTATGGCTGAGGTTAGTTTAAATAAGGTCTTTTATGCACAGCGCCACCTAATGGCTGAATGTATACTACAGTTTAACATTCCATCTCCCCCTTTAAGTTCTTTCTACATTCTTACCATCATGCTGTCTTTGAAGTTCAGTACAGTTCATTCTATTAAATATCTCTGAATCATGCTGGTTTTCTAATTACATGTCCCAAACGTAACAACTTGATCATCTGGCTGTCCAATAGTTGCAATGACTGGTTGTGGTTGATATGGAATCCCTGAGCGGTCATCTTCTTGTTCAGCATCCACCATCTGTAGAGTTTGCTCTGTTGATTGTTCTTTTTAGGGGAACAAACTGTAGACAATGATGGTTTCTGTTGATCTCTCCACTGAATTTTTTCTTCACAACAGCTGGCTTGGTCCATCGTTTTTCTCCATCCAATTTAAACTGAACACTGTCACTAGGTTCTAGACTCAGCAGTTCTCTGAGTGATGTCTGTTGTAAAAGTGTTCATAAAGCTCTCTTAGCCTTTTTATTCAATTTGGCTACTCTCGTCATGTCTGGCCACTTTGAGCATAACTACTGTTCCAACCTTGGAAAAGAACCTCTGACTTGTCTTCCAATCAGGAGTTGTGCTGGACTATATCCAGTAGCCACTATTGGTGCTGATCTGTAATTCAGAAGAGCAAAGAATGGATCTTCTGCTGTATGATTTTCTTGGCAGTCTGTACAGCTCTCTCAACCTCTTCATTCACTTGTGAGTAATGTCATTTCATTCTGAATGACTTAAATTCTGCTGCAGTGAATTGTGATCTGTTTTCCATCACTAGTTGTTCTGGGATACCAAAGTGAGCAAAAGTGCACTTCAGTTTCTCAGTAGCACTGCAACATGTTAGGTCTTTCAAGTACTTCATTGCTATATACCTGGATAAATAGTCCTTTACAACCACATAATGATGAAATCATGTAAATCTACAGCTAGTTTCTTCCAAGGTCTCTCTTGTAGGCATGTTTGTACACTGTATGGTTCAGCATTGTCTCTTAAGTTGATTTGTACTGGATCTCCTTTCAAAAGTCCCCTATCATCAAATCCTCCATCAAGTTCTTCCACCTTTCTCACTAGGCCCATCACGGCTGCCACACTGCAGCTGAGAAGGTTGTTTGACTTTGACCATATGCACTCTGAATGCATAGCTTTTGTCTTTGTAAGTGGTTTGGTGAATTGGCCCATGCAGGG
This sequence comes from Chelonia mydas, assembly GCF_015237465.2. Taxonomy (NCBI): domain Eukaryota; kingdom Metazoa; phylum Chordata; order Testudines; family Cheloniidae; genus Chelonia; species Chelonia mydas. The sequence continues at coordinate 85,461,270 of NC_057852.1, read as the reverse complement.
CTAGTCAGGGCTAGTCAGGTGCTGTTTCTGGTGACTTCAGCTCTAGGAGAGTTTCAAGGTCATTGCAAGTCCCTTCTCAGATGACTGTGATATCCACTCTTAAGTCAATTTTAAAGTCAATAGTCTTGCCATTAATATTCAATTTCACTTTCCAGGCAGACTATATCTTCACAAGTGAGATCCCAGAAACAATTACTCTTTTCTATAATATGAGTCAACTCCCTGATTGCTTTGGTGCAGCAAACGGCTGCAAAATTTCCATATTTCATGCATGTATTACACCATGCATCTCTGGTTGGACATGTCATCTCTTGGGATATAACTTTTTCCATACTTTGTGCATGTAGGCTGGAATTTGTCCCTCTTAGCCTGGGAGTTCTCCCTCCTTGATTCAGGGGTTTTATGAGAAAGAAAGATTTTTAATACTCAAGTCTTTGTTTATAGCTTCTAAGCTAGTTTCAGGTTTTTCAAGTTGCTTCTAAGTTTTGTTCTATTGTTTGACTAATTCTGACTGTTTTGCTGTCTGTTGTTTGCTGTGGCTAGGGTTAAATCACTCTTCAGTGGTAGCTGCCGTTAAAGGTTTTTTATCAGTTAACCCAATAACCAGCCTGTCTGATACTTTCATGTTTTGCATTCCCAAAAATCACAGTTTTCAGCCAATGTATGCAGAGTTTTTAATCAAACATTCAGCATTTCCCCCAGTTCTTGAATTCTCTGATGAAAATGTGCTCTTTCATAACCCACATTTCTCTGGGGTATAAAGTGTGCATCAAACATAGCCAGAACCATTTCACAGTTATCTTTGTGACTGTCTTCACTAAATCAAAGGATTTAAAGATATGCTCTGCTTGCTTTCCCATAGCATAAATTAAAGACAATACCTGTATATCCCCAGTTTCTTTGTGAAGCTTGGTAGCAGTGCAAAATCTTATTTCCAGTCTGTTCATTCTGAAGGTTTGTCAAAGCTGAAGTTCTCTGGGGCATTGAAGAGTGGCATATTGATGAGAGGTTTCAGAGTAACAGCCGTGTTAGTCTGTATTCGCAAAAAGAAAAAGAGTACTTGTGGCACCTTAGAGACTAACCAATTTATTTGAGCATAAGCTTTCGTGAGCTACAGCTCACTTCATCGGATGCATAGTGTGGAAAATACAGAAGATGTTTTTATACACACAAACCATGAAAAAATGGGTGTTTATCACTACAAAATTGGTGTTTTCTCTCCCCCCACCCACTCTCCTGCTGGTAATAGCTTATGTAAAGTGATCACTCTCCTTACAATGTGTATGATAATCAAGGTGGGCCATTTCCAGCACAAATCCAGGTTTTCTCCCCCCCACACACACACACAAACCCACTCTTCTGCTGGTAATACCTTATCTAAAGTGATCACTCTTCTTGCAATGTGTATGATAATCAAGGTGGGCCATTTCCAGCACAAATCCAGGGTTTAACAAGAACCTCTGAGGAAGGGCTGGGGGGGGGTAGGAAAACAAGGGGAAATAGGTTACCTTGCATAATGACTTAGTCACTCCCAGTCTCTATTCAAGCCTAAGTTAATTGTATTCAATTTGCAAATGAATTCCAATTCAGCAGTCTCTCGCTGGAGTCTGGATTTGAAGTTTTTCTGTTGTAATATCGCAACTTTCATGTCTGTAATCGCGTGACCAGAGAGATTGAAGTGTTCTCTGACTGGTTTATGAATGTTATAATTCTTGACATCTGATTTGTGTCCATTTATTCTTTTATGTAGAGACTGTCCAGTTTGACCAATGTACATGGCAGAGGGGCATTGCTGGCACATGATGGCATATATCACATTGGTAGATGTGCAGGTGAACGAGCCTCTGATAGTGTGGCTGATGTTATTAGGCCCTGGATAGATATGTGGGTACAGTTGGCAACGGGCTTTGTTGCAAGGATAGGTTCCTGGGTTAGTGGTTCTGTTGTGTGGTATGTGGTTGCTGGTGAGTATTCGCTTCAGGTTGCGGGGCTGTCTGTAGGACTGGCCTGTCTCCCAAGATTTGTGAGAGTGTTGGGTCATCCTTCAGGATAGGTTGTAGATCCTTGATAACGTGTTAGAGGGGTTTTAGTTGGGGGCTGAAGGCTAGTGGCGTTCTGTTATTTTCTTTTTTGGGCCTGTCCTGTAGTAGGTAACTTCTGGGAACTTTTCTGGCTCCATCAATCTGTTTCTTCACTTCCGCAGGTGGGTATTGTAGTTGTAAGAATGCTTGATAGAGATCTTGTAGGTGTTTGTCTCTGTCTGAGGGGTTGGAGCAAATGCGGTTGTATCGCAGAGCTCGGCTGTAGACAATGGATCGTGTGGTGTGGTCAGGGTGAAAGCTGGAGGCATGTAGGTAGGAATAGCAGTCAGTAGGTTTCCGGTATAGGTTGGTGTTTATGTGACCATCGTTTATTAGCACTGTAGTGTCCAGGAAGTGGATCTCTTGTATGGACTGGACCAGGCTGAGGTTGATGGTGGGATGGAAATTGTTGAAATCATGGTGGAATTCCTCAAGAGCCTCTTTTCCATGGGTCCAGATGATGAAGATGCCATCAATATAGCGCAAGTAGAGTAGGAGCGTTAGGGGACGAGGAAGCCCACCTTGATTATCATACACATTGTAAGGAGAGTGATCACTTTACATAAGCTATTACCAGCAGGAGAGTGGGGTGGGGGAGAGAGAAAACCTTTTGTAGTGATAAACACCCATTTTTTCATGATTTGTGTGTATAAAAACATCTTCTGTATTTTCCACAGTATGCATCTGATGAAGTGAGCTGTAGCTCACGAAAGCTTATGCTCAAATAAATTGGTTAGTCTCTAAGGTGCCACAAGTTCTCCTTTTCATATTGATGAGATACTGCAAGTTTGTTGCTTTGTTCCTTCTGGTTTTGTTCTTAGCTTACTCTTGACACCATGTCATGATCTTCTATACCAGATATGGATGGGCTACATAGCTTGCTTATATACACCAGACCAGATGTGTTCATCATAAGGTCCTGTAGTGCTCTTCCAGTATGGCTGAGGTTAGCTTAAATAAGGTCTTTCATACACAGTGCCACCTAGTGGTGGAACAGTATAATACAGTTTAACATCCGATTACACCTGGGATGACAGTGATCATCAGAGACAAGGAGGCTGTACAGGGCAAAAGTAAGCCTTGAGAGCCTGGAGTTAGGGATCTGGCAAGAAGCTAGAAGGAGTGAAGTAGCCACAAGGAGTAGATTAGGCTCCTGTGGTAAACAAGGTAAGAAGATAGAGAGGCTTGGTAAGAAAAATCCTAGAGAAACCTCAACAGGGACAGAGATTGAGGACCTGGATTACTGGTTATAGGGTCCCTGGGCTTGAAATCTGTGTAAATGGCAGGCCTGGGTTCCACTGCCAGCCACTGTTAAAGTGGCACAAAACCTTAAGGTGGGGCTGAACACCATCTGGAGTGAGCTGTAGCTCACGAAAGCGTATGCTCAAATAAATTTGTTAGTCTCTAAGGTGCCACAAGTACTCCTTTTCTTTTTGCGAATACAGACTAACAGGGCTGCTACTCTGAAATCTGACATCTGGAGATGGAATTTAGACAACTGTCCTGTTAGACTTTGTAACCCCAAAAGGGGAGGTGACTTGGCTGCAGGGCCAAATTATCGCAGAGTGAGCACTAAACAGCAAAGGGGCACCTGTTGCACCAAGAGCTACATTCCTAGACCTAGATGCAAGGAGTTGCACTAGCCATGATTGGCAACCCAATGACATCAAAATATACCTTAAAGGATTTTTATTGTTAAAATAGGATCTGATACAGGACAATCAATATAATCAGTCCTGGATCCTTAAAACTCCAACCAGCCTTCTGGAAAGGAATGCTACAGGAACTCCATGTCATTTAGTTGCCAGGAAAACATGCATATGGCAGGTTGACTTGTGAGGTTTTAGAATTACAACAGAGCTATTGCAGCTCCCTAGCTAAGGCTGGGTCTTATTTTGCATTTAAAATAGGATTCAACCTCTGTTTTTTGTATGAACTACAGGGTCTGTCCAATTTTTTCAGCACATAATTTCTGAGTAAAGTTTGGATTTTCTGAGGATTTAAGTAAATTTTAGTTTGTGTGCTCTAATTCATTAAAAACTAACCTTAAAATGAAACTCACATTTTGTATTTTGTGATTTTTCTGATCCTTCTAGCATAAAAACTACAGACTAGAAAGTCAGAAATTTGTGCATAGTGAGAATTTAGAGGTCTCTGGGGTTGTATAACCATTTTGTTAAGAAAAGAAAAGAAAAGAAAAGAAAAGAAAAGAAAAGAAAAGAAAAGAAAAGAAAAGAAAAGAGGACTACTCATCCTACCTTGTGCACTGCAGTTACTGGATAATCTGTTACTTTCATTCTCTGACCTCGTATGCAGGAGGTTTTATGAACAGTTCAGGAAAGGAATGCATCACTGTCATTTTCACCTGAGTAATGTTCCCTGTATCTGAAATTGGGAAGAACACAGTAAATGGGGAATGGGTTTTGCTAGTCCAGAGACACATTTTTTTGGATCAGAGATCATTGTCAACAAAGAAACAGCCACTTTGTTGAAGAAAAGTACAGAGTAGGTAGAAGAGTTTCATAAAGTTTCATGATTAACAGACTCTTTGATACAGTAGCTATTGCTCCACTCCTAAACCCACTGAATAGTTTTGAGGAGTTCCTGGTCTTTGTGAAAGTGTTCAGGAAGTTCAAGAGAAGAGGTCTTGAGCAGACTTAACCGTTTCATGAAGAACAGGATCTTTGACAAAGCAGCAGCTATTTCAATGAATAGCACTTTCATGTTATAAAAACAACAGCATGTAGCAAGAAGTATGTTAGTGTTAGATTCCCTCTCTTCTCAACTCACGCTGTAGGGATGCTGGGTAGCCACTCACCTTTGGATTATGTGTTGTTTTATAGGCAGTTTGCTGTGTTATATTTTTCACACTTCACTTTGGGAAATAAACATAGATCTCTAGGGAAAAAAATACACAGATCTTCCCAGAGAGCCCTCTTGCTTACCCCTGTCTACACAATAGTCACCTTCCTTCTTTAAGGAAAGTGCAAAGCGCAGGATGGATAATTTTCTTGCAAATGACTGTACATATGATTTGGCCATATCCTGAGAGATTTTACTACTCAATCAAGCTTCTAGTGACATCATGATAGACAGTGACAATGCAGAGAAGCATCAGGAGTCAGGGTCTGGAGCAAAGCAAGTCACCAGGCATCCTACCAAGCTCAGCTGGCCTGTAGTAGGCTGCTGTATGGGCTACACCACCTGACTGGTTGGAAAAGTCATCGACTGACTGGGAACAATCAAGCCTAGGAGCAGCAGCAGCAGTTCAGCAGCTGCTCAAAGCATTCACCCCTGGATACGATAGCTCCTGTGTCTGATTGTTCCCAGACCTGCTCCCGCCTTGGACCCAGCCCCACGCCACCCAGTCTTGCTCCTGCTTTGCCTCACTCCAGGTAACCCAGTCCTGACCCTTGACTCCAATTCCTGACTTCAGCTCCAATCCTTGGCTCTGGGATCTGGCCTCAGACTCCAGTTCTGGCCCATGGCTCCAATTCCTGACTTCGGCTCTGGCAACTGACTTCTGACTCCTGCTCTAACCATGAGGCATGACAAGCCATGATCCAGTCACTGACAGAAGGCTTCTAGATCCCACAGACACAGGCTCCAAATAAACTGCAGTGGAGTTGGGAGCTTTAGAGTCAGGCTGGAGAAGGGCCACTTCAAACTAAATCCAGCTTTGGGCACCCCCATATAGGAGTGCAAATGGGTTGCGACGAGGGAAGTGCTCCAGTCCCATGGACTGCCCCAGGCTGGGGGTGGTTGGATTTCCCTTTCCAGCCCCCAAAGAGCACAGCAGTTTTTCATAGAATCATAGACTATTAGGGTTGGAAGAGACCTCAGGAGGTCATCTAGTCCAACCCCCTGCTCAAAGCACGACCAATCCCCAACTAAATCATCCCAGCCAGGGTTTTGTCAAGCCGGGCCTTAAAAACCTCCAAGGATGGAGATTCCACCACCTCCTAGGTAACCCATTACAGTGCTTCACCACCCTCCTAGTGAAATAGTGTTTCCTAATATCCAACCTAGACCTCCCACACTGCAACTTGAGACCACTGCTCCTTGTTCTGTCATCTGTCACCACTGAGAACAGCTGAGCTCCATCCTCTTTGGAATCCCCCTTCAGGTAATTGAAGGCTGCTATCAAATCCCCCCTCACTCTTCTCTTCTGCAGACTAAATAACCGCAGTTCCCTCAGTCTCTCCTCGTAAGTCATGTGCCCCAACCCCCTAATCATTTTTGTTGCCCTCTGCTGGACTGTCTCTCCAATTTGCCTACATCCTTTCTGTAGTAGGGGGCCCCAAAACTGGATGCTATACTCCAGGTGTGGCCTCACCAGTGCCAAATAGAGGAAAATAATCACTTCCCTCAATCTGCTAACAATGCTCCTACTAATACAGCCCAATATGCCATTGGCCTTTATGGCAACAAGGCACACTGCTGACTCATATCCAGCTTCTCGTCTACTGTGATCCCCAGGTCCTTTTCTGCATAACTGATCCTTAGCCAGTTGGTCCCCAGCCTGTAGCGGTTCATGGATTCTTTCTTCCTAAGTGCAGGATTTTGCACTTGTCCTTGTTGAACCTCATCAGATTTCTTTTGGCCCAATCCTCCAATTTGCCTAGGTCACTCTGGACCTTATCCCTACCCTCCATCATATCTACCTCTCCTCCGCATCTTAGTGTCATCTGCGAACTTGCTGAGGGTGCAATTAATCCCATCATCCAGATCATTAATAAAGATATTGAACAAAACGGCCCCAGGACTGACCCCTTGGGCACTCCACTTGATACCAGCTGCCAATTAGACATCGAGCCGTTGATCACTACCCCTTGAGCCTGACAATCTAGCCAGCTTTCTATCCACCTTAAAGTCCATTCACCCAATCCATACTTTTTTAACTTGCTGGCAAGAATACTGTGGGACACTGTATCAAAAGTTTTGCTAAAGTCAAGATAGATCACATCCACCGCTTTCCCCATATCCACAGAGCCAGTTATCTCATCACAGAAGGCAATCAGGTTGGTCAGGCATGACTTGCCCTTGGTGAATCCATGTTAACTGTTCCTGATCACCTTCCTCACTTCCAAGTGCTTCAAAATGGATTCCTTGAGGACCTGCTCCATGATTTTGCCAGGGACTGAAGTGAGGCTGACTGGTCTGTAGTTCCCCAGGTTCTCTCTTTTCCCTTTTTTAAATATGGGCACTATATTTGCCTTTTTCCAATCGTCCGGGACCTCCCCCCGCTCACCATGAATTTTCAAAGATAATAGCCAGTGGCTCTGCAATCACATCAGCCAACTCCCTCAGCACTCTTGGATGCAGTAGATCTGGACCCATGGACTTGTGCATGTCATTTTTCTCCATCTTTGTGCAATAAATCATAAATTTTGCCATAGGGTGAGTGTCCCACTATCTCCCCTCACCCTGGTTCCTGCTGCATTTTAAATGGCTCAGTTACTTCGGTCCAGTCTACACTACAAAGTTAGGTCAACATAAGTCACCTTGTGTCAACCTATTTATGCGTGTTTCTACACTCAAGTGTATCTCCCACTGGCGTAAGTGCCCCGTTACAGAGACACAGTAACACCACTTACCTGAACAGCATTGAGCCATGGTCAATGCAGTGTGAGTGTAGATACTGCATGACCTATATCAACCTGAATGGTCCTCCAGCAGCTGTCCATTAATGCATGACAGTGACTTCTGTGTTCACAGATGTGAACTCCACTGCCTGGGGGTCACAAAAGTCACCCCCTTGGTTTAAAAACCATCATGTATTTTTTAAATGCTTTTTCCTGATTTCCCAGCTTGGCGAGCTCTCCCTTGTTGTATGTAACTGCCCACCCAACTATGCCAGCTACATGCTCCAGCCACATTCCTGCCGGGAGTAGACAGAAGGTATTAGATCTCCTGACCTGTGCTAGAGAAGAGGCTGTGCAAGCTCAGCCATGGACCAGCCATAGAAACATGGACATGGACAAAAAGATTGCACAGGGGATGCAGACAAAGGGGTACAACCAGGATCAACAGCAGTGCTGCATGAAAGTGAAGAAACAGCAGCAGGTATGCCACAAGGACAGGGAAGCCAATAGTCAATCTGGTGCTGAGCCATAGCCCTGCCACTTTTACGAGTTGCATGCCACACTTGGTAGAGAACAGCACCCTATAGACAATCAAGGATAACTCAGTGGAGCCTGAGACAGAGACCTCTGCCATGAACATCAAGGAAAGAGGCCGCATGGAGCAAGGGGGGGCCAGTTATGCCGCAAACCAGGATCTTTTTGAGACTCCACCACAGTCTATCCAGTTCCACCAACCTAGCACAGATGAGCCATATCCAAGGGAAGGTACTTCAGGTAAGTGTGTGCATGCATTCTCCCTTAAAAAAAGTTTAAATGTGAAGATGGCACCCAGCCCAACCCCAAAGTTACCAGGACACAGGTATCTGCTTTTCATTGTTTTACTCATACAAGCAGAGATAGCAGTACAACAAACTTGTAGCATATGTATCTGCTTTTCATTCCCTTGCAGGATTAGGGAGGCCATGCAGAGCAGTTTGTTTATGTACACAGGGATGTCCCTTGTGTCCTTCTGAAAGCGAGAATCTCCATGAACGTTTCTCTGCAATCCTCCCCCAAAGGTTTCTAGAGATAAGAGTCTTCCTCCACACTAGGCCACTTTCCCACACCACTCGGCCCTGACTTCGGCAGGCACCATTGAATTTAGTGACCTGGCAACATACAGGCCCAGGCAGCTTCAGGATGCCCGCAGCAGCTGTGCTTTTTGTGCCTCTTTTATCCTCAGGAGCGGGATCAGTTACAATCACCACCGGCTTTGGAAAATAGTGGCAGTACACAGTGCCATTGCCATGTACTTGTAGCCTTGGAAATAGGGCTGAAGTTTTTTGGGGTTTACACAGCCAAACAATTACCTCCCTCCTCCCCTGCCTCAGCGGGCCATAGTCACCATGGCTACGGCTGGAGAGCGGTGCTGTGCAGAGAGGCATTCCAAACCTGATGTGTCAATTAGTATTTCTGATTTTAAAACTTTTATAGGAATGAGGGAAGGCAGTTCGGAAACTTTTCTTTCACTGTTCATTGGACTGTCAATCCAACAATACATCTGTCTTCTCTGCAGCTGCTGCTCTTTCAGCCTTGAAGGGTGCCCCTTCCACACTCACGGAATGTCTGACCCTGAGGAGGAGGAGATGATGATATGTTCAGTGAGATCCTGCAAGCCAATACTTCATCAGACCTTGATCAGAGGACCTGGAGGGTAAATATAACAGACAAAATGGAGAAGGAAAGAATGGACAAGAGAAAGTCCCAGCAGGAAAAGGAGAGGGAGATGCACCAAGACATAATGGGGCTTCTCCAGCAGCAAACACAAATGCTGCTGACTCCTGTTGACCTACATGTCCAACACATGCTCACCTCCCTTTGAAGTCAATCAATAGAGAACTCCATTTTAGCAGCTCTCTAGCCCCCCCATCCCACACACACACATTCCACATAGCATCCGTGGTTATATCCCTAGCCCTATCACTCCATGCCAGGGGACAGCTTCTCACACACAGACCTGTGAGAGCTACGGTTGGTGTATATTTGGCATAAATGGACATGAATGTTTTCTGGCATTCTATTAATTTTATATATTTGCACAATATTTTTTAAACGACAAATTACTCTTTGAACCTTGTAACATAATAATTTTTTATTTTTAGAAATAATTTCATCCCTATTACTTCATAACATATACCGCAGAATTCCTAGTGCTACTGAAAGCGCATATTAGTTGTAATTGAATGGAACTACTGATTCTGTGCAAACCACACGGCAATAAAAGTTATAAATGTACAGTAAGCACTGAATAATTCATAGGTTCATTAAAAGACACTGATATTCATAAATGTATGCCAGGTACTGCACCATTCCTAACAGCCCCCAAAATTTCCGAGCCAAGTAGCGCACTGTCTAGCACAGCACATCACTGTTGCTGGCCATCAGAGTGCTCTTTCAAGGCTTCCCTGAACCACATAACTGCGCGTTGAGCTCTGCTAATTGCCTTTGTGTCTGGCTGTTCGAAGTCGGCAGACAGCCGCTCCACCTCTGCCCTCCATCCCCATGACAACATCCCCCCCTTTGCCTTTCAAATATTTTGCAGGACACAACAGGCAACTAAAACAAGTGGGATATTTTTCTCATGGAGATCTAATCTGGTGAGTAAGCACCACCAGTGTCCCTTCAATCTATGAAAAGCACATTCAACTGTCATTCTGCACCTGCTGAGCCAGTAGCTGAATCTTTCCTTGAACCTGTCACGGTGACCGGTGTGTGGTTTCATGAGCCAGGGGAGCAAAGGGTAAGTTAGGTCCCCCACTATGAGCATTTCAACATCACCAATGCTAATCTATCAGTCATGAAAAAATGTCCGCTCTCAGCTTTCTGAACAGTCCTGTGTTCTTAAACATGTGAGAGTCATGCACTATCCCACACTGATATTGGTGAAGCATCTCCAGTGATCCACCAGCGCTTGCATAATCATAGAAGTAGCCGCCCTTTCTGTTGATGTACTCTGTTGTCAGGTGGGGTCGGGTCAAAATAGGATGTGCGTGTCATCTATTGCCCCCACACACACACACACACACACAGTTCAGAAACCCATAGCTGCAAATCCATCCTCGATGTCCTGCACATTGCCAAGAGTCACCGTCCTGAATAGCAGAATACAATCAGCAGCTGTAAACACTTGAACAATGGCCCTCCACTGTGAATTTTCCAATTCCAAATGATTTCCCACTGACTGGTAATAATTTGGCATGGCAAGCTTCTATAGCGTGATCTCCACTTGCTTCTGCCCTGTCAATTTAACTCTTATTCTAGTGTCCATGTTCTGGCTGGAGTGAGTTCAATACCCAGATCCAGGAATGTGGCTTTTTACATCCAAAAGCTCTACAGCCGCTGCTAGTCATCCAAAACCTGAACTATGAGGTGATCCCACAGCCAGTGTTTGTGCCTCAGGCCCAGAAGCAGAGCTCCACCCTCTGTAGCTGCTCCGTGAATGCCAACAACCAACTTGAACTGGTTTTTGCTACGTCCCATAGCAATCTGTCCTCGAAGAAATCATTCAGCCCCTTGTTGCGGTATTTCCTGAGGCTCTGCAAATCCTGGAGGATCACTCAGCCTGTGTTTGCAACATTCTTGAAAATAGTGCAGAGCTTGTGGGCTCATACGTCCGACAGATGATGGAGAGCAACAAGTTCTGCACGGGTTTGGTTTTGTTTTTTTTTTTAAAGATGCAAAAATTACAGGATAGGGATGGCATTATGGAATGGAGAAAGTTGCATGATGGGGACTTGACCGCTAGCTCTCTGCACGGCTCATTTCTATCCCACAACACATTGCAAAAATCTCCAAAAAACCATTGTGCTGGAGAGTAGTGCCTCGCACACAAGGATACCCATGGTGCACCACACTTTGCGTTGACACAAGCACTCCTTGTGAATGCACAAAGTGCCAACGCAGGCCATCAAGTATGTATGCACACAAGTGATATACTAACTGCAGCAGCTTTACACCAAAGTAAGCTGCATCGACCAAAGGTTGAAGTGTGGACATGGCCTCAGTTATTACAATAAAGCATACTATTTGAAAGGGAAAGGAAGGGTCAAGAGTCTCTCCATTTAATTTTCTTTTTCAAAAGTAGTAGGTTACCTAGCCGCCAGAAAAGAACAAATCAGTGTTGTCACTGGGCCCAGGAGAGCAGGAAGAGTTGTGAACAACTGTCTATTATAGGAGATGATGAGACGTCCATGGTAAGCACTAGAAAATATATAGCGCTTTAACAAGAAAATAGATATTTAATATTCATAACTGAATAAAAATGAATTGCTTACAACCTTTTTTCTGTTTTCCCATTCATCAAGACTGAAGGGCAATATTATTATACAATAAGATACTGCAGATCATGTTCTGTAAGTCCATTGATACACACCATAGGTAGCTGGAGTTCCTGATATACCTGGGGCATGTCTTATTAGCCCTATGGAATATGCCCTGTCATGTCTTAATGCTGAAATACTTTGACAGGACCTGAATCCTAATTATTCAGATGTTAACTAAAATTCATAGTATGAGCTAACACTCATGGAACATTTTCTAACTTTTTTTTTTTTTTTTTTTGGTAAATGAGGAAACTTCAGTCAGTGGGATTCTTTTCTGCAGCACTTGCAAATATTTGGAAAGCATTAGTGCATGCTGGATCTAAAGAACATGGTTCCCTTTCATATGTAAATTGAAAAATTAAAACTGCAGTGCTGAATTTTAATGTGTAGCTCTTGGGTAAAAACATTTTGTCTATGGCAGAATGACTTGTGAAGGGTAATGTAATATAAAGCTCATCACTGTAGTACCATCATCTATTGGTGACCAAAAACTTATGAGATAACTGATGACCAATGATTACCAAATGAGCCAGTGCTGTCAATCTAGTTTCCAGTGAATAGGTGTCTGCCTCAGATAACCACCACTATACCTGGCAGCAATTGCCACCCATTTTGGTAATTTTAGTGTTTAATGTTTGGCCTCTCTGCTAAGTGATACCAAGTACTGTGCTACAAACCACAAGTGCCATATTTTGTAGAGCTGTTTGGAAAATGGTAACTATTTTCCATGAACATTTTTGAAAGAAACAAAAAATGAATGTTTTTTATTTTTTGTTTGAAAGAGGGGTAAGGATGTTGCATCGCCCTTATTTCCCTCCTGTGTGAGCCTCTGCCCCTCCCCCTCAGTGTTCCCATGTGCCCTCTGACCTTATGTGCTTCTGACTTCCCCTTCTATTGTCCCCATGTGCCTGCCATCCTCCTCTCCCATCCTCTTACACTGAACACACAGGTCCTGGCTACCTGCTTACTGTAGGGCTCTTCTGGGAGGTGTCCCCATTCCTTCTCCCACCTCTCCTGTCTTCAGGGGATGTCATTGTCCCACATCTCCAGCCTTCAGAGGGACACCAAATCTCCCCCACTGCCCATTCCCACTAAGAGAGCATTGGTATCTTCAGGGGCAGGGACTATTTAATGGGAGGAATGGGACTTGCACTGACCACATGGAAACTCCATCATTCCCTGGGCTTTGCCAATAAAAAATAGGGCCTACTGTGTGCTTTCCCTCCCATTGTGTAGCTTGGACTGTTGTTGAGGGCAATGGGAAGCGTACACAGATAAGCAGGGAGATGTATTCAGAAAGGATGTGTGCAGTGGTTATGCTGTATGTAGGTGTGAAGTGAGCGAATGGGTTTAGAGAACAGGTGACAATGTGTATTCAGTGTGTGGCTGCACAGAATGAGTGGATGGGTGAGCATGGAATGAATGGGGATAGGTGGTGAAATAAATTGGATCCAGAGATGACATGCATAATGAGCATGTGAGTAAACAGGTAGGATGGAGTGCAAGTGGGTATGGAATGAACGCATGCATGGAGTGGGCATGAGTAGGACAAACGGGGACTGTGTCTGTGAATATATGTGCTTATTTATGTATATATATGTAAATTAGAATTTACTGGAGTTTGTTTGCAAATGTTGGCAGGTATGCAGTGTGCTCTTTACTACTACACACCACAACAGATGACCACACTCTGTTTTTACATGTTGGAGAGGCAAAAGCAAAGAGTGCCATCATCAGGCACCAGATTTTTAATAATTTTTTAAAAAATATCTTTCGCTTACCCCAATAATACAATCCAGGCTTCATCTCTTTTTGGAAAGAAAACAAGGCACAGAAGTGTTCAGCCAGTTAGTGACCTGACTAGTTGGACATTCCTGTGTGCTTTCTAATAGGCCTAAGAGAATTTCTTTAAATTACTTCTTCCCCTTTAGAGTGAAAGAAATGTGTTACTCAATGCTGACCCACCATTTGAAATCAGTAATAAAATCCATCCCTTCCTACATGCCACACTTATTTTACATAGCAAAACACCAGACAAGCTCCTTCTCCATATTTAGTTACATATAAGTTGCACAACAAATCCAAATAAGTTCAGTTAAGTCCACTAGATCAAAGTAATATCCTATCTACTGTATTTCTTTTCATTATATTCCGTATCAAATCTCTTCTGTTGATTTGTATAGATTATCTAGTATAAAATAATGTGCAAGAGTGGGTGTCTTCAGATCTCTGATAGGAAATCCCCATTATAGTAATAAATATATCTGTGGCAGGCAATTGGCAAGCTACCTTGATCATGATAGTCTCTGGCTGACAATCACACAAAACTGTGACCAGAAAGCATATTTTAAATGTTTCAGCACTCGGATTTTCCTAACTACCCCTTTCAAGTTTTTTTATGAACAACTTGTATATAGATGAAAATATGCTAATTTCATCATTGCTGGCCAGCATCATAAAGGAATCATATGAAAGCATGTGGGTACACTGACTAACTTTAAGCAACCAAATCTTTTGTAGAACTATTGAAGTTATTCCATAAGATATAAAGGTTTTGCTGTTTGAAACAATAGTATCTTTTTTCCATGAAAACATATGACTGTACTATATGTCAGACATCAGTTACATTTTCTTTTAAAACACTGTCAGTGGGGCTGCTCAAATGGTCTATGCGGGGCACCTGAGAAACAAGGGGCAACACGTTGTACTACTACACAAGGGTTCTGATTTGGACCGCAACTTCAGTTTCTTGATCCCCAGAATGTGAGGGGGTGGAGTAATTTCAGAAGCCTCATACTCAACTCCTGGAAGTCACTGTGTTCTCCAGAGACCACCCCTGACTATTCTTCAAATCATGTTGGGCTTCAGGGGATCAGCTTTCAAACACTGTCAGTGAGAAAGAGTCGTCATGAGTGGTCCAAAGCTGGTGAAAGAAAGTAAGATACCCACCAGACACATACACAGTGACAAGTTGTGGAAAGGCTGTTAATAAATTAGAATTAGATAAACTGAGCTTTGCCCAATGTAAATACATTGATCTAATAATAACATCTACAAATGACTTTATTGTTCATTGCAGTCATTTACTCTAACACCTATAGTAGCTGGGAACACTTTACATAATTAAGATAAGCGAGAATATTTCCCAAATATTGGGATTTAAAGCCTTTAGCATCCACAACTTTATAGCATGAAGACATGAAAATACAGCCACTATGCTGAATGCTAAGATCCTGGATCCAGCAGTTAGTAAAAAGTCAAACAGTGTTTCTTCAGTTTGGTCATGATATATTTCCAGTGAGAAAGAATTCCAGAATGCACCTGACAATATCTTACACACAGCAACCTCAAATCTGGGGAGTTACCTTATGGATTCTGGACTAACAGGTGACATTGTGGGTCAGAGAGGGAGAGAGTGGTCTCTTACAGGGGTGCTGGGACAATTTGTATTGGGAGCGGGGAGGTTATTGCTGAGAGCCATTGAACCAAACTGTTAACCCTGTATATGATGGAAACCACTTCAAGCCAAGGTATGCTGCAACACCCAGGTTGGTTCCCATCTTACGTAGCTGGGCTCTATCCTATGTAGGACTTTGTGGACAGTAATTAGCAGTTTACATTTACGAGCAGAAAGTTATTAGCAGTGAGCGTAGAGCAAAAGTATAATATGTTGTCACAAGTCCACTTTTTTGAGGGGGCATACAACCAAATTTTGCATACCTGATCTTTGACATAACTGAGGGCTAGTCTATACTACTGTGCTACATCAACACAGCTGCACCACTACAGCACATTTGGTGAAGATACGCTATGCCAATGGGAAAGCAGTCTCCTGTTAGTATAATTACTCCACCTCAACAAGAGGCAGAAGCTATGTGGTCAGGAGAGCATCTTCTGCAGACTTAGCGCTGGTGTGGACAAGCCCTAAGATAGTTAGCCCCAGGGTGAGTATGGCAGTCAATTAACCTATAAGTAACAACTAAAATTTATTTGGATTTCTATGACAAGGGGCATCTACCCAAAACTGGATTGGTGTAAGCAGTTCTATAGCACTTTTCGTCCATAGAACTTAAGTGGGTAAGCATTATTGTCCCCCAAGTTATAGATGGTGAAACTGAAGCAGAGTGTAAAACATGTGCTCAAGGTTGAACTGGGAGATGCAATGGCAAAGCAGGGAGAGAATGCAGTTCTCCTGACTCCTAGTGCACTGCCCTAGCCACAGGACTACACTGCTTTCCAAAAGGGATAGATGGCCACGGTGGGCTCTAAACCTAAGAGGAGAGGGCACAGAACTTTTGCCAGTTGAAAAGAAAAGTTTATCTGCTGTTCTGATGCGGGAACTCATGAACCCAAATGATTATAAGACCTTCTACACAGTAGGCATTTCCAACTGTGACAGTTGACAGAGACTTTGCAAGTTACTCAAAATGCTTCCTTCTGCCCATTAAGTATAGCTTCCATCTTATTCAGACAGAGCTCAAGCCAGCTGGCTTTCATTCAGGTCCTTACCTCTGCCAGACAATGAAATGACACCACCTGGGTCTAATAAAAAGGAACTGTAGAATTAGTATTATCAACATATTGAACACCCTATAACTAATATTACTTCATGATCTCACCCAGCAACTCCAGTTAAATATTGAATAAAAAGGGGAGATAAGACTGATCCCTCTGGGACTCCGTAGCTGAAAGTTCCCAGGTATAAGAGCAGTTGCTTATCACCGCCCTCTGGGATCCCTCCACCATGAATAAATGGAACCATTTTAAGGCAATTCCTTTTACCCTAAAAGCCATAGTCATGTCAATGGCACCTCATGGCCAATTTTATTAAAGATAACTGAAAGATCTAGCACATAACAAAGACCTAAGTCTATTCCCACAAGGAGATTGTCAATCACAGAGACTAACATTATTTCCATGAACAAAAGAAACACCTGTAAATAATAAAATTACAAAGCATTGTTCAGAAATATGCTACTGTTGATACATAAAGAGGTATTAGACAGGTACATATGAGTTATAATTTAGATTCTACACATATATCAAATGATGCTGAAAAGATGGTGTCAAGATTCCTTCTCCACTCTGAACTCTAGGGTACAGATATGGGGACCTGCATGAAAGACCCCCTACACTTATTTTTACTAGCTTAGGTTAAAACTTCCCCAAGGTACAAACTATTTTACCTTTTGCCCTTGGACTTTATTGCTGCCACCACCAAGCGTCTAACAAATATATAACAGGGAAAGAGCCCACTTGGAAATGTCTTTCCCCCCAAAATCCTCCCCAAACCCTACACCCCCTTTCCTGGGAAAGGCTTGATAAAAATCCTCACCAATTTGCATAGGTAAACTAAGACCCAAACCCTTGGATCTTAAGAATAATGAAAAAGCAATCAGGTTCTTAAAAGAAGAATTTTAATTGAAGAAAAAACGTAAAAGAATCACCTCTGTAAAATCAGGATGGTAAATACCTTACAGGGTAATCAGATTCAAAACAGAGAATCCCTCTAGGCAAAACCTTAAGTTATAAAAAGACACAAAAACAGGAATATACATTCCATTCAGCACAGCTTATTTTATCAGCCATTTAAACAAAACAGAATCTAACACATATCTAGCTAGATTACTTACTAAGTTCTAAGACTCCATTCCTTTTCTGTTCCCTGCAAAAGCATCACACAGTCAGAGAGAGCCTTTGTTCCCCCCCCCCCCCCCCCGCCCCCGCCCCCGCCCCCGCCCCTCCAGCTTTGAAAGTATCTTGTCTCCTCATTGGTCATTTTGGTCAGGTGCCAGTGAGGTTATCCTAGCTTCTTAACCCTTTACAGGTGAAAGGGTTTTTCCTCTTGCCAGGAGGGATTTTAAAGGTGTTTACCCTTCCCTTTATATTTACGACAGATGGTGACCCTGAAAGTAATGCTGGTGTGGTTTGTGATTTTTGAAAATGCTACAGTGCGTGAATAGAGCTTTGTTTAGTTTTTGTATGTTGCTGGTTTAAAATATATCTTATGCACCTTCCAAAATCTAACACTAGAGAAGTTTTTTTATTAAACACATGTTCAAAAGGCTGTTTTCTTACATTACTTTCCCTCCTTGCAAAATTCAGCTTAGAGATTCTCTTACAAGTAAGCAATATCAATAGCATCCTGGATGTCCTCAAAAAGCAGAGTGTTTGTCACCCTTGGTGTTGTTGAGGTGTTGTGAGGTCCTCCTTTAGTACTGACCCTTCAGGGTGGTTATGTCATCTGACTTTGCTGCAGATCAATTAGTTGTTTCTTTAGCATGTTGCCAGCCAATTTCTGTTTGAAATCCAATATCCTCTCCAGTTGACAATGGAGGCAATTGTTTGACCTCCTTCCTATACTGTTTTTCTGTTCTATATTCCTGGTACATAGCCTGTTTGTAACTACTTATCCTAAGGGATCTTTCACCTCCAGGGGGCCTCCAGGTTCAGTGCTCCAAAGATTTTCTCAACCTAGCACTCTCTTCAGCTAGTCTGGCGCCACAACAGTCTGTCAAAACATATGGCCTAGTCCTCCAGCCATGTCATTGTTCATTTCATTCCCCTTCTGGGGGTTCACAGAAAAGTCCAGAAAATAGGAAACTGAAAATCTAATGTTCAAGCCTATGTCCTAGCCTCTGGCACTTCTGTTCTTGGCTTCTTTTATTCTTGACACCGGTGTTTCTTCTAGGGAAGCCATCCATCTGGTATTAAACCAGGTGGTCCTCTTTTTGAGAGGTTTGAATCCCACCTGGTACTGGGACAAAAGTGGACTTTGTTTGTCCACTATTGGACAGGGACACCATTTTTAAAAGCATGACACTCCACCCCCCCAACCTCCAACATGACCTAGAAAGCATATTATGTGCAAGGTCATGCTGGCAGGGCCAGTGTGGCATGCTCTTAAAAATGGAGCCTTCTGTGTACCATGACCTCACATGCACTGTGCATATAAGGTCATGCCAGCAGGTTTAGACCCAAGCTATTCCCAGAACTACTGAATAGCCAGCATTCCAAGAACATGTGAGTGGCCACCTTAGTTGCTTTCTCCTATTGGCCTGGGGAGAGGCAGCAGAATACATGTCCACCCTCTCCTCTGGGCTCCAGCCCTGGGACCTTGTTTAGGCATTTAAGGACAATTCCTTCCATCCCTTTCCCATTTTCCCTGGGCTACTCACACCTTTACCTCTTATGATCTGCAGACTGCTGCTCCTGTCCTGACCTTTATGGGACCAGCTACAGAAGTGTTTCCTAAAAGCCAGTCTCAGCTCTTCCCCATGGCAGCTGGATTATACTAGCAGTTCTCTGCCCCTTGTCTTAAAACTCTCAGTGTCTCTCTCCTTTAAACAGGAAGTCTCCCTAAGCCCTCTGGGAACATATCTCAAACCTCTTACCTTAACTTAGCTGCAAGGCTTTTGCCAGCTCCCTTCAGCTGAACACCCATGCCAATTAGCCTTCCAATTTAAAAAGCCACCCTTCTCTTATCAGTGTCTGTCTGCTCTGAGAAAGGAGGCAGCCTTTATGCTGCTCCCCTTCTCCCACCTCATTCCCAATTGGTTGAGTGAGAGGGGAACCTAGCCCTACCTTATCTGCAAGATTTCAGGCCCTTAAAGATGCAGTGTCCAGATTCCTTCCCCAATTCTCAGGCATTCCCAGATCTCTATCTGCATCTATTAGACCCTTCCAAACCCTTTAATGGCCAAGCCAGGTGGCAGAATGGGGCTGACCACTAGGCACAACTGCCCTAAATAGCAGACTACCCCGTCACAATACTTCCAAGTTAATTGTGTTTTGCTTGAGAAATTTGTTAAACTTTTTTTGCCCTTCTGCCTACGAGTCTCTGAACTGGTAGTCTCAATAAAGCATTGTAAAGTGTGATGAAATACTTTAACAATGCTAGAATTCTATTGACAGTGCTCATGTAACATATGTACTCATCCATTCACAGACAGTAAAAATCACAAGTAGCAACCATGCAGTCAGAAAGCCATTGAGGTTTGGGGGGGTAGTACTTGTTGACAAATATGCAGTAAGGGGCAAAATAATCCTCTCATATCTCCAATCTTGTGAAAATATAGTTTACTTCTGTTACCTTATAAAAGATCTGATTCACAGGAGTGCAGATAAGAGTTTATTTTATTTCCTGGCCTCAGTCACCTGATGAGGATCAGGTTTAGAAAGATTAGTCACCAGCCACATGACTTGATATATCTAGTGGTGTAGTAGGAAAAACCAAATACATCTGAGAATTTATCAGTGGGCCCAAGAGCCCTTCTCCCAGGAAAACCCAAAGGAGGGAACTAAAGGGGAGGAAATTTCTAAACGGCTGGCTTCACTGAGTCAACTACCTAGTCCTTTCATTATCACAGCAAGATTTGCCTCTCTTCAGAATATGCCATGAGGTTGATAAACAAAGCCCCTGATCCACCAGGACACAAATCCCCAGGTATCAGCTTCTGTCAGGGACCATGGGTCTTGAAGGGGTGCACAGGGCCTTTAAGATATAAGCACTCTCAACCTGCCACCCACTGACCAGAATAGCAGCTGAACGCTAACAGAGGGAGTCCTGGGCTCTGATTGGTGGAAACCTGGTGTCCTGATTGGTCCCCAGCCCCTATGTAACCCAAGCACAGAAAGTTGTTCATTCAGCTGGGTTCTCCCTCCCAGGACTGCTTTCTCTGCAATACCTGCTTCTACTGCTAATCCTCTGGTTACCTGGCCCTCCCTGACACCTGATTCTTGGTTTTGCCTCTGGCCTGTCTCACACTCTGACTTCCTGGTATCTGGTATTGCCTGACTCCCAACTCCTGCTCTGGCCACTGGGTAAGACTGCCCTTCTCCTGGTTGTGATAGCTCTCTGCGAGCTCTGGATCACTAGCATTTCCCTACTGTCCACCTGTGTGGCTCCAATGGAGTATCTCCACCATGGTGGTGGGTGCAGAAAGTGTGATACAATCTCTTGCTGTATTACATTTCCACCTTGAAGAATGATCTGATCCATTATTTGTCACTATTATTATTTATTTGTTAAACACCAGCAATGTGCTTAGAGGTGTACAAAACATAAATGAAGACAAGACGCTGACAAACAGCATGCTTAGATCTAAAGGAACTTAATGAAGTTATAAAAAGATCTTCACCTTTCCATTGTGAGGAAAAAAGGTAGCAGCTGATTTGCTGGAATCAGTAGAGGCTTTCCAAATTACTACCACAATGTTCATAATAACTATGCCACTGAGGCCTTGTCCGGTGTAATTAAAGCAATACACACACACACACACACACACACACACACACACACAGTGTGGATGCAGTTATGCCAATATAAAAGTGTTTATACCAGTACAGCTTATTCCCATACACTAAGGGGAATAAGCTATACTGATATAAAGCACCTTTATACTGGTATAACTGTGTCCGCACTAGGGGTTGTACCAGCATGAATATCAATTTAAAAACAAACAAAAAAATCACTCCTTTAACTTAGAGTTACACAGGTACAAAACCTGAGTGTAGACAGCCTTAAAGAGTTATTGCAAAAAGACTGTAAATGGCTATGAAAAATTAGAAGGGAGGGCGGGGGGTGAGAAGACAAAGCTCCTGTTTGCATAACCAGTTTGTTCTGCACTTTTTTAAAAGTGACTTCTGGTGCTTCACAACATGAACTCTGTTCTTCAGGTTCGTGTTTCAACTAATTGTGTCCCTGTTGATGAGTCAGATTAAAGAAGTTCCATCCAAATAGAAGAGATGCTCACTGTAGCATTTGCATGTGAAAGTTATCACCAATATGTTTGACAATTTGACATACAAGCTGACCATAAACTGTTAGCCATTGTTACAAAGCCTTTAACAACTGCACCCCTCTACCTAGCATACAAAGATTACTGTTTCAAAGTTACCAGTTTCACTTCAAACATGTGCATCAGTACTAGCAAGAACTGCTGGTGTTAGTAAGCTCTTGCTTACTTGGGGCAGACGCATTATTAAAAGGCATATTAATCAGAAAGAGAGAGTAACATGAAGTGTGATATAGAAGCACAAATGCACAAGCACACTGAAAATTTACCAAAAAAAACTACAGGTGATGACAGAAGATAAAACTACAAGTCTTGAAAGAGGCTGTAGAAAGAGAAATCTCACCTCTATTATACTACTACTGGTCTGTTGGTGATGAATTAAAGGTTGCTCATTATGGAATTGTTATAAGAGACCAGCTCTTTTATTACCAGCTCTGATTTGAAAGCAAAGGCTGTTTAATGGCCTTCTCCTTCTAGTCAGGCTACTTTGAACTGAATATTCTAAAATATACCTTGAGTATGATGATTCATTACATGAAATCAGTCTTTACAAGATATGGAATTCCCAATCAAGTATATTTGAAAATACAATAACTGGTACAGAAATCAAATCATTTGCAAAGCACTGGGATTTTGGCATGTTACATCAAATGTAAACTACTCAAGGTCACATGGGTCTGCAGAATAAACTCTTCAAACTGTGAATACTTAAGAAAACAAAGGAGGATAACCAGTATTCTAATTTACAGCTGTTGTACCTGAATACAGAAACATTCTCTGGCCCTCATCCTGCAGCTTGTTCTGTGCAGATGGACCTATGTCCCCATGCAGACTCCCATTGATTTAAATTAAGTGGGTACAGGAGCCCCCCCAGCCCATGTAGAACCCTTACCCCAAATGGAACAATTTGCAGGGCTGAGGCCTTGGGAACAAATCTGCAGTCAGCTATCTAATTATTAATGGTTAAGGTCAGATTGTGTACTTTATACATAGGCCCACACTGGGGAAGACAAAGCCTCAGGCATAATCCCTCTTTAAAATTCCCAGTGTGCTTGGAAGATGCATCGAGTTAGCAGTCCCAGTTTTCCCTAAACTGGACCCTTCTGTTCACAATACAGATTAATGAAAATCTTCATTTCTTGGAGCACAAAACTGGGTTACTTAATCTGTTGGAGTTTGGAATGGATTTTTGTGCATGAAAAGTATCTCTGGAAATATATATCTTCCTTGCCACACCACAACTGAGTTTCTTTAATTGGTTAGAGATGGGGAAAATCTATACAGTTTTTTTTTTATTTTGGCTTCCCCTGCCCTTTTTTTTAATATTGAATGCCATATATGTATGATTGTTTTTACACAGTACTGAAAAAAATACATTTTAAAAAAGTAATCCAAATATAATAAAGTTCAAGTAACTAATATACAATGAATTAGAATTATTCCTTATGGTTTAACTTTGAAAGGTAACTTTGTAAAAATGGAACCACGAGCTTCCATGTTTATCTCACCGTGATTTCCACATCAAATGTCCTCAATTAACAATTAAAAAGATGGTGTTTTTTTCCTAACTTTATCCCTACCAACTCGTTTTGGGATTATCAGTAATTGAGGTTCTGGCAAATCGAGGCAAACTACTTACCTGCCAACATTTGCAATCTAAAAAAAAGACAATTCTGATTTACATGCATTGCATAGAAATGTATAAACATGCATACATTCATGGACACATTGCCCATTTGTCCTTCTCACACCCACTCTATGCATTCATTCCATACATTTCAACTAGCATTTATTCCACACCCATTCTTATTGCATCCCATCTCTTCATCCACATAGGATCATAATCCCCAGACAATTTACTCCACCATCTACATCCGCTCATTCTGCATAGCCACACACTGAATACATACAGCTACTCATTCGGTACACCTATCCCCAATTCACATTCACTCCTAAATGCCGACTCCATACACCCATTCATCTAGCTATTCAGTCCTCATACACTTCACACCTCTACACTTCATACTGATTCCTTCCATAGTCAACCCATCACTCCCAGGAGAAGTTCAGAAGTTGAATCCCCCAAGCCAACTACCAAGCTACAACAGAGGAGGGACAGCACACAATAAGCCCTATCATTTATAGGCAAAGCAGAGGTTTCCATGTGTTCAGTAGAGGTCCTATCTGGGCACTGTCCTAAAGGAACAGTGTGGGGTCAGGGACAAAAAATAGCACTGGTGGCATCTGGGACATATGGTGGGCAGAAGAACACGATGGCACACATGCGTGGAATTCAGAGGAACATGAGAGGCAGGGGGCATCTGGTTACTGGGATGGGGGCTCATGTGAGGCACAGGGCACATGGGGAGCTGAAGAGATGGCAGGGAACTGCTGCTTCCCAGCCAGCTCTGAGATCAAAGGGCTGAGCACTTTACCAGCTCTCACCCATTGTTTATATACCTGGGAAGCAGGAGCTGGAGCTCTACCTGCTACGGAGAGTGCAGAATCAGAATGTCCATCAGGCTGTGTAGCAGCTCTGATTGGCTTTCTTTCCCCAGGAGGTGGGGAAGTGGCGAAAGAGGATTTGAAGCCAAGAAATGTTGGCTATAGAACCTATAGAAATGTTGGAAAGCCCTGATCTTTTGGGGAAACCCATAGAGTTGACAGGTATGAAATTATGCCCTCCGTTGCACCTGTGCATCCCATTGCCTTCATATTATGCCCTCAATTACACTTGTGAAACCTTATTGCCTTTAAATTATACTCTTGGTAATATCAGTGTAACCCCATACCATTCCAAGCACTACACCATTAGAGTTACACAGGTGTACATTATTAGTAAATTTAGTCATTTCTGCTGATTAAATAGAATGAAATGACTCTCTCTTAACTATGTTGGCCCTACAGTTTAAAAAGTCACTAAAATCCACAGATATGACTCTGAGTACACACAAAGGCAGGTCTGTTCATTAAAGTGTCATTTTTACATAAGCACTTTTCCGACTACAAAGCACATCAACTGTTTCAGAGGATCATGATAGACAGAATACAACAGAATGGAAATACACTCAAAAAGCAGAATGGAATGGGGAAATTGAACACATTGTGACGCATAGTACAATATCCTCTTACTTTTGTCAGTGGAAGTATGCTACAGCCAAAAAAAAAGAGAGAGAGACTGATAGGCCTTTCAGTGCTTGGAGGGACATGTCAGGTGCTGCCCATCACTTAGTATCTGAGCATATATATATGCCATGTAATTTTGCGGTACATTTTTGACCATTACTACTGGGATATCTGTAATACGGGATTTCAATAGTCAAATAATATATGGAAAATGAGGCAAGTATTTTATAGAAATATATGGTATTTCCTCATGATGCAAGTTGTATAAGCCTTTGGATCTTCAAGTTCCAGCTGCATATTATTTATTTATCAGATGGAGCTAATCCCTGTAACTATTCAGGTTTGTGTTATGTCTGTTAAAAAATCAGGACAGCCATGATGAGACACAAAATAATAGTAACATTGTTAAAAATACTTGTAATGCTTTTTCACCTTCAAAGCATATTCCAAATGTAAACTAACTGGTAAACCAAGGACACATAGTCAGAAACTCACTTATGGTTATAAATACAGATTAAACACTGACCATGTTTGCCAGAAACACATGAAAATCTGTCAGCCAGATCTGTATTCACAGATCCGTCACAAAACCTAGACAACTGTGTGGAATAAACTGTTCTGCCTTTCTAGCATGCAGAGATGACTTTTGAGTTGTTTACTGTACTTATCCAATATATCCTTCCATTTAACTTGGTTGTTATTTAGTCATTAATTTACTTTTCAAATACAACATCACCAATAACAACTACTGTAAATAGGAATGGATTATACCATCTATGTAGCAATATATACTTAGTACAAAATATTTCTGATATTCTCTGTGCTACATTGCCGTCTGTGCAACATTTCCCTCTTCATTTTTTTAAATGGTGCTTTTCACATTTCATTTAATTAGTTTATTGATCTGTTAAACCCTGGCCACCTGTTATCCAAGTGCTAAATATTTCATTTTCTTCTTGGAGAAAGTAAAAAGATATGAGTAGAAATAATATATTTATCTATATTTATATATATGAAGCAGCCAGTTCTCTATTGACTATAGAACTGAGGACATTTAGCTATATTAATGTTTCTTGCAAGTGTAGTTTATATTAAAAAAATGCTCTTGATTGAAATTCTGGCTTTGAATAGTGTCATGGTGTCCACTCATCACTAGGGTGCCTCCTACCGGTTGCTCTGGGGATTAGCTCTTCACACAACCAGTGTTCCCTTCTGCCTGTTCCTCTCCCCATGGTCTCTCTCTCTTTCTCTGAGAATCGGGGGGTTCCTTCATGACTTAGGCTTCTGGCCCGGTCACTATAGCCTGCCCCTTCTGGGGTATCAAAGTCCCTCCATACAAAAATGGCAGTCTTCCTTTCACTGCCTTGGCCATGCCACTTCTCCAGTGGCTGGTAGGGGAACCCAGGCCTGCCCTCTACTCCAGGTTCCAGCCCAGGGAACCTATCTCTAGGGACAGTGGCCTGCTTACTTCCAGACCATGTTGCTCTTCTCCTGGACTCCTCCTTCCTACATCTTCCTACTTCTTAGTTCTACCTTCTGGCTCTCCCCCTCTCTGGGGTTACCAGCCCAAACTCCCTTCTCCCAGAGTAACTGCAGACTATTTCCCTTGCAGCCCCTTTCTGTTGCCAGTTTCCTGGCTTTATCCTAGCCCCACCTGTTACTTCTCAAGCTGGGCTCTGTCATCATTCAGGGAATTACTTAGGCCACATAATTCCTCTTCTCAGCCTCATTAACCCCTCCCAGGCTAGTGTGGGGTGAACACCCCATCACAGGTAGATACACATGAATGCTGCTGCATAGCACATACACCACAGATATTTGCACAAAACTACACCCCATTTTCATTATCTTAATGAAAGATACACTAGATGTATGCATCTGACCTAATGTACAGTGCTATAACATAGCAATACTTTTTTGTGGAAGCTGCTTTTAACTCATCAAAGGCATTTTTAGTATTACTCTGCTTGTTGGTGCTATTCATATGTAATAAATAATAATACATTATTACATTTAACACGTTGCATTTACACAGTACCAATGACCTCAAAGCCATTTAACGGGAGCATTGAGAAGTTAAGTGACTTGCACAAGGCTATACAGGAAGTCTCTAAAGAGCAGAGCTCTCTCTTTTCTTGACTCACAGTTCTCTGCCTCAAACACAAAACCATCTATCTTCTCCTTTAGAGACCAAGTATGTGTAATGCTGCCCTCTACTCTAATGTCAGTCATGATAGAGTATGTAACTCTCTATCAACTAGCCTAGATAAGTTACAAAATCAAACCATACAGAATTTGGCCTGTGATAGTATTACACTGGTGGAAATGTTCCTTTAGCTCAGTTGGAATGGGAGATCCTAGGTTAAACCCTCAACGTTGCTTTTGGGTGATGTAGATCATAACTGGCGTGTATACATGTGTGCAACTACTGAATCAAGGCACATCTATGGTCTGTCATTCAGAACTGAGTGCTTAGTTTCAATTTTGTCTTCATCTTCTGAAAAAATATCTGCATGCTAATTTATGAGATCATTGTGTAACATCTTCTGCACATCATTCTGTTAAATATATAATTTAAGAATACAATAGTAGCAATCCTTTACACTTTTACAGAGCTTTTCATTCAGTGAGCTCAAAGACTTTGTACTGCACTACCATTGCACTGTAAACATAATGAAGTTGATAAGAACAAAAATTCTTATATGATGGTCACTTGTACCCTTCAGTTTTTAAAATTCTGTATAGAATTTAGTCATTTAGCTGTTCAACTATTATTAAAGTCAATGGAAGTCACTTAGCTAAAATGCCATGCACTGTGGGCTTTCAATGTGGGCTTTTCACCGTGGGCTTTAAAGTGCTAACACAAACTGCTGAGAGATTACTTTACTATGGTCATTAAACCTTTTGCAGTTTTGCAAAGCTATATATATTTAGTTTGTTAGCAAACTCTTCACTTAAAGAATGACAGTAAAACTGGTAAAGTAAAACATATTTTAATTCCTTTTTAAATATGCGTTTGAATTCAGTACAAATCTGTAAGGCATTCTCAAAGTCAAAAGCAACCAACATTCTCTTCAGCTTACGACGATCCATGAGACAACTATTTGTGCATAAAAATATAACCTAATCTATACTTTATAAAAAATGAAAATTTAGATACTCTGTTTTTGAACTTGTTGTGATGTAATGCCTTTTTTGCATGATGACACTACCTCAGAGTAAATATTGGCACTGTCAATGATTTTTTGTTCGGGCAAGGGGTTGTAGTGTCTTCATATCCCAGTAAAAATAAACTCTTTAATAAATAAATATATAAAATAAATATATGTCATCTGGAAATGTATAAATAGGTCCATCCTGAAGAAAAGTTCCAGCTCTGACTGAAATGCATTGACTTCCAAGTTCCGTCACTTGTAGTATAGCCATTATAACTTCAGATATAGTTCTCAGGCTTTATTGCTGTTTTACAGCCTATTCCTTACCATTTCGTCCAACTTTCTGACTATTGTCCCACTCCACATGATCTAGGTAGTTATTTTTTCTCTAGTTTATGAATAATAAGTAATCCAGACAAGTTAGGCACGAGTTTGGTATTTTAAAAATAAATCAGACTCCATCCTCCCACTCTCTACTGGCCAGCAACAGGGTCAGCAAACTTCAAAGAGGCTTGTCCACTCTTAACTTTAAGGCTTTGTCTCCTATATCCAAACATTAGGAAATGGAGGCTATCACTAAACAGCTTGTTAAAATCCACTCTCCTAGAGCCTGGTATCTCTGCAGTATTTGAAAGTTCTTCCTGCTTGTGTTACCATGGAAGCTGTGGTAGGAAAGAATGGGTTTTGTTTTGGTTTCCTTTCAAACACTCTGTCCCATTTCAACTGTATCCTAACACATCTTTGTAGAGTTCTGGGACTCTTTCGGGATCCACTGGCCTGGGTAGGAAGTGTGTGAATTTCTGATGTCTTTTGGATCTAGCCCCATCTCTGGGAGTACCATCTTTGTTAAGTGCTACGAAATACCGCCGACCCGAATCTCCATGTTTGTACACGTTGGAAGAATAAGTGTTATACCAGTTCTCTTCAAACTGTTCTCTGAAGATGCATTCAGAAGTTAGTTTCTCCTATTTTAAAAAAAAGATAGAAAAATAAAAGGTCAAAGCTCTTTCAGTAACCAATTTCTGAACATATTCCTATAAAGAGATACAGTGATAACCAAAATGGATTGGAGTATATGTTGACTTATTGTTAATTTCTTTGCTAATAAAATCAAACCCGGGAAGAGGGTGAATCTGATCATACCTGTGGCATGTGAACTGTTTTAGAGCAGTTGGGAAAGTTATTTGTTCACAAGGCTCCCTTTTATCAGTACTAGACCTGCTAAGTAGACTTTGTGTACAATTTTGGATTTAAATCCCATTTTGCTGACTTTCTCTAGGATTGAAGAGGGTGTTACGCATGCAAGAGTCAACTAAAACACACATCTCCAGCATCTTATCTGACACCCTCAAAATGAGATTTGAGGATGTACATACAGGCAGAGACAATATAAAACATGACAATATGTGTTTAAGTGTTCCTGTTCTTAAATGGTCAAGAAAATACAGATTGTTACCTTAAAAAATGTATTTGACTACTGAACATATCCAACATAGAATGGCTTAGACCTCCCTTTATGCTGGAGGGAATGTGGTCACTGCTGTCCATATACACATATGAGCCTTCTGGGTAAAGATGTAATTTAACAGATGAGAAAGGCAATCCCTTTGGAACTGGAAAAGCAACTGCTGTGGCTGTACCTAGTATTCATGACTTATACTCCCCAACTTTTAAAATAACTAGGATCACTACAAGGACTTTGGTGGCCACATTAATCTTGTTTGGAGAAACATAATTACTCATTGCTGGAAGAGGGACTACCATCATCACATTTTGTAAACCAAAGGGACTCAGTGTGTATGGTTCATTATTATGATGGATAAGGTAAAGCTTGCATCAAGATGGAAGAATCAGGAACATCTTACCATCTGGTCACCATTTCATACTCATTCAGAGCAACAAATATCCCCTCTCAACCTTCAATCCTAAAAAATGTTGAGGCCTAAAACACTAAAGGATGTCATTGATTGACAAGGTAAGCCACAAACAATGACAATGTACATACTGTTTCCTTTTGGTTTATAAAATGCCCAGAGTTCACAATCTATTGTAAGAAATTATTATAGTCAGCCATCATCTATGGTAAGGGTATAAACCAATCGGTGATAGGAATAGAAGTTGTAGACTTGAAACTCCTGTGAAAGGTGTATGTTTTATTACTGCAGAACATTTGAGTGGGAGGGGAGGACAGAGAGTATTTTATCTTTCAAGGTTTGAAAACTGAAATGGAGAAGAATCTGAGTCCATGTTAGCCTGATACTGCTGCAGAACCAAAGACTATAGTTTGTAGTGTCTTATGCTGAAATTTCTCAACAAAAACCAATCATTTGAAATAATTACAAGCTTATTTTCAGTCTTAACAGTTTTATTTTAAATCAGAGAATGGATTAAATGATATTGCCTCATTTATACTCCTCACATTTTCAAAATAACAGTGGTACATGACTAAGCTGTTTAAGTTTAATGGTCTTCGTTCAGATGTTGAAAAAAAGCAGGTGCCCCAAAGTGCCACCTGCTGAATTTTAAGGGATCAGCAGACCACAAATCAAGTAATCCAAGGTTTTGTATTTATTTATGTATTTTTCTGTAGAATTATCTTTTTCATCTGTTTTCCATATCAGTATTTTTATGGTGAAAAATGCAGTGAGCCTGATAGATTTGTAGGGTAGATCTTAAAAAGAAAATCAGTCACTAAGTAACTGTATTAAGTATTAAGACTTTCTTAAACTGGCTACTTTCATTCATTCATTCATACATTGTTCTCTTTCTTCTGTCTCTGTTAAGGAGGAGCATTTCTGATCCATTCTCTTTTTCTCAGGCTAATTAAATTCTTTTCATGTGCATGATATTTGACTCAGACTGTAAAGATTTGAGCTATCATCACCACACATTCTCAGGATGATTGAATGACACAAATGATATACATTATTTTAACAGGAAAGAAAGTTAGCATATTGCATTATTTCAGTGGTTGGCTGAGTTTTTTGCCCACTATTAACAATTGACTCAGTATGTCAGGTCTAAAATCCAAATGTGGCTTAGAAAATATAAGCTAATACTTACAGATCCATAGAGTTCTCCTTTGTCGTTCATTCCAAGGTAAAGGCCACTGTCCACTCCTCTAATACTGACCAGTCCCACTGCCACACTGATGAATTCAAGGATACCTAAATGTACAAGGGTAGGGTTGCTTTAACTCACATGTGTTAAAGTCAAGAAATATATATATAATATATTTAGAAGCAGGTGAAATAATTTATTTGTCCGTACTATAGCAAATGTGGCCTACATACATATATAAGAATACTCCTATTTTACATGTCTACCACTGAACTGAATTTCATACACATTTTAGTTCAAAGCAGACTAGAAGCCTCCACAAGGAAAAAGAATTATTTGCTTTTTTCAGAAACATTTGTTATGACTTAGTTAAGAAAGGATTTTATCTGTCACTGATGGGTTAAAACTATTCATTTAGGATTCAGGGCTATACAATTTCAGTAGATGATTATACAGTATTTGATGAAGTGTCTTTTCATACATTGGAGGGTAAGATTGAACTATCCGGATATATATTTCACCTTCTCTGTAGCACTATCTTAAGAAACCAACACTTTTAATTATATCTAATGGGTGGAAGTCAAAATAATGATATCATGTGAATAGAAGTCAAAATACAGATGGGAATTGTATACCAGAGAGTCTTCCCATAGAGAAGAAAAACATATTTGCTGTATATCTAATCCAACATGTGGGCCCAAACCTGCAGCCCCTATTCACATGAGTAATCCCATTGATTTCAGAGGCAGGTTTTGCATATGTATACAATATGGTGCATGTACACTATGTTTAAAAAATTACAAAACTGATCATAATATGTGGAATATAACTAACACTTGATTTAGAATGTTTATTATCTAAATATGCCTAAAATATTTGTTATTCTGATTCATTATTCATCATTTGCAATGTGAAATTGGGCCCATTTTACAGTATTTAAATTATATTATATTCTGTCTCTTTAAACTATTTCACCTAATACTTATGTGACCGAAAAGGATCCAATTTACCTGTAACCTTGCTAGTAGCCCATTCTTGCCCTAAGCACTAAGTATTTTGAGATCCAATATGTACAGATTACATTACATGTACAATACAAAAAAGACAGGAAATGTGTAAATCATATCTGTTAAAATTGCTACTGATGTAAACAGAGTCCCAAAGTGAGGTTGCTTTTGCTTCACACCTAGCACATTTCTAAAATAATAATACAACTTATTAAACTGATGTGATAGTATGGAATAGTCTTTCCAATATTTTGGGCATGCCTTTTTGTCTCATTATGCACACTGTTTTACATTCTGACCCATTTTCCATCTTAAGAGAGATTAGTGTACTGTAATTTACAATCTTTTGAGTTTTAACTGAACTTTGGCATACCTCTTATTTACAATGCTAAATGACAAACCAGCTAAATCCTTTACAAGGAGCAAGCATTAAGAACTTTTTATTGGATGTAAATCATCACAGATTTCCCAGTTCCTAATGTCCAAGGTCCCATAAAAAGACATGGAGGTATTTTGTCTTTCTGATATCATTTTCAAAGCCATTCTTTTTATAAACCATAATAAGCAGGCGATTCAACCCACAAAGAGACCACATCAGACAAACCTGTGGAAAATAGGGTTAGAATAAAGGAAGAACATTTGAAAGAAATACTGCAAATCTTTGATCTTGGACTAATCATTTTTTTAAAGTAACGATTTTGTGTTTACATGCTGTAGAAAGTCTCCCTTCTGTGAATAACTTTGTGTTTAACTACAGTTCTTTTAGTTCTGAAAACTCCAGTACTTCAATGTGTTATAAAATCAGTTAAGGACCATTCCAGCTGATTGTTTTGACTATGGGAGAGATGATAGAAAACTCTTTAATCACCTTTTTGTGGCTGTTAAATCAATACAGAAAAAACTCACTGATGGTCAACAATAGCAGGTTTGTTCAGATAACGCTGCAGTGCCTACATACATTCCTTCTTATTTACCCTTACATGTCAGGAAACCATTTACATCCTTAGGATATTCCCCCCCCCCTTTTTTTTTTTTTTTTTTTTTTTGGTTTATGGACAAACCATTTTAAAAAGGAAATAAAAGAAACATTACTGTTGTGATTACATTACAGTTGTAGCTCTGTGCAATCCCACGTGCAGCTTTCTCCGCATTGCAAAACAAAGCAGATTAGAGGTTTAGCAAGATTAACGATTCCATGATCTTTGTTTGTTTAGAAAGAGATTTAGAGATTTAGAGATTGCAGAGGCAAGTCCGGGACATTAAATTTTAGGTACTGAATAGAAAAAAAATCACCGTGATAGAACCTCTCTTTCTGAGTTTGCTGCTACATACAAATTCAGGTGTAGAGTTTACACACATATACTAATGAATATGTGTATGTACATATAAACCGACATACTCTGTACGCTCCACACAGACATTTCTCGTTAATGAATGACATAGGAAGAGATGTTCTATCATGCTGAGTTCTGTGTGCAGCCCCTGCAGTCTAAGGCTGGAATGCACAGCTTTATCCTGGGAGTCTCGGGTTAAACACCTGCCCAGTGGTGCACTCTGATCGGACCGCTCTGCTGCTCTACTTTGCAGTAAGTATTTCTTTTCCACGAGGAATAGAAACACCTCTCTATGAGGGATGGATGAGGCTGAGATCCGAGCTCTCCGTGATTGCAGCTGCTACCTACCGAAGAGGCTGTGGTCCTGCCTGGTGCCCTGCACGGTGCCATCGGGCAGGATCTGCAGGTGGAAGCCCGTCCGGCAGTAGAGCTGCCTCCGGCGTAGGATGCCCTGTAAATGGGCTAAATCCGCAGTCCCAGTCGCCGCACCTCCTCCACCTCTGGACCCCCTCTCGGCCTGAGCCAGGCGATCGCTGAGCAGAGCCGGCCGCTCCCCGGCAGGAGGCAGCAGGAAATGGGAGCCCACCTGCTGCCCTAACCCTTCCAAGCCTCCTAGGAAGCCCCCAATTTCTGCTAAGGGAGCCATGGAAGAGCCCGCTGGAAGGGAGGAGGTTTAACGAGCGATGAGTTGAAAGGCAAATTAACAATAATCAAATGAGAAGAGTGAGATCTAAACGTTCAGGCCGAGCTGTTCCTGGATGATCTCAGGCAGGGTGGACTTTGCACTGGGACAACAGCTGCCTGTCTTTGGAGCCTCTTCTGACTCCGAGAATGTGGGAGTCTGCTGCTGGCTTTGCATCAACATCTAGAGCTGCTGGTGCTGCTGTTGTGTCCTGGGAAACTGATCAGATTAGAGTTCTGTTTATATACAAAGCCCGTATATATGCTGGTCCCCCCGGACATATGCTAATGAAGCCCTCTCTTGCGCGCCGGAGAGGTTGTGTTTGAAATTTTAAACCGATCTCTCCTCTCCTCACACCTTTTTCTGATCTGCAATGACGATGGGGAGTTTCTGACGTTTCCCAGTGTGCAGAGCCATAAAAAATAATCCATAGACAGACAGAGAGAGAGAGAGCTGGCATCCAACTTTGCAGAGCGGTAGCATAGACACTCTCTTCCCCTTTGTTGTTGTTGTTGACGCTGCTGCTCAGCCTCCTTTGATGTGAGTGTTTCGAAAATGATAGATTGCAGCTATAAGGAGCCCGGCTTGGCAGGGACTCGAGAAGGAGGGTTGGACTCAGGAGTTGCTTGGAGCTTGCAGTGCATTACGTGGACAGGTGCAAGGAAAGGTAAGAGAGAAGAAGGATAAAGGGCGTTACCTGAGGGATAGACCTGCCCAGACACACATGAAAGAAAAAACAAAGATCTGACAGTTTTACTCCCTGATTGTAAAACACTAATAAAATGTTCATGTATTACCCTTTCCTTTTATCACTTAAGTTCCAAGGTGGGGGATTTTTAAAAGAAATTGCATAATCAGGGATGTTTTTCCCCTCTGTAAAATTCGCGTTCATATTTAATTCATCACAAACATGATACGATATTGATCAATGTCTGTTGGTATCGGCAGAGTGGTTTTAAACATATCAGTGAGATAGACCAGTGACTTTTGATTAATATTTTAAAATCACATAGAGAGAAAGAGGGAGGATATGGTGTGAGAATAGTTTCACAGTACATACTCCGACAGAGAGAGATGATATATCTAATCCATCTAATCACCACAATATAGGAACTCCTACAATTTAACTACAGTATCGCCTTTAAAATATGTTTTAATCCTTGCATCAATAATATTAAGATCTCTTTGAGGCTGATTTAGAACTATGCTAACTTGATGTAGCTGCATTTCTGCCTTACAAATGAATAGTATAAAACGATAATTGATATTTTAAAACAATTATATTAAAACTATCAAGGCTTGACTTTTACACTCTATTGATTTTTTCATATTTAATAGTAATTTTTAAACACTGAAAACTATCTTAAAGTATGTTCATTAGCATGCAAGTATTGCAACGTGTGCCCTCAGTATTAATGTATTATGGTGTAAAACCCAAAGATCTTTCATAGTTAAATCTTTCAAAGGTTTGAAAGTCACTTGGCTGGTTTAAGCTTTCATTTGAACAAAAAGTTGTAGAGAATCATGAAAGATTAGTTTTTCAATCTTGCTCCATGGGCTTTTCAGTCACAGTCTAAATCTGGGAGATCAAATAGATTTGACTGCTTGGCTTTATTTGCTGTGGAGAGTATGGGGCTAATTAATTGGCAGGTGCTTTAAAGCAAGTAATGCTACACCTTTTCATCATTGCAGTCCTAAGTACTGCCCC